>NW_027473389.1:0-688168 GCF_050947335.1 Megachile rotundata | reverse complement strand
AACAGCAACATAATATGTGCAATAACCTCAGTTATATTGAAAATAACAAGAGTAATAGAAACATTAATTATAGTGCTATCGATAACACCAACATAATATGGGTAATAATATATGTTATGTTTTGAATAACAAGAGTAATGGGCATAGTAATTATAGTTCTATCGATAACACCAACATAATATGGGTAATAATATAAGTTATGTTTTGAGTAACAAGAGTAATGGGCATAGTAATTATAGTTCTATCGATAACAGCAACAGAAAATGTGTAATAACCTAATTTATATTTAAGATAATAAGAGTAATAGAAATATTAATTATAGTGCTATCGATAACAGCAACATAATATGGGTAATAATATAAGTTACATTTTGAATAACAAGAGTAATAGAAACATTAATTATAGTGCTATCGATAACAGCAATATAATATATGCAATAACCTCAGTTATATAGAAAATAACAAGAGTAATAGAAACATTAATTATAGTGCTATCGATAACAGCAACATAATATGTGCAATAACCTCAGTTATATAGAAAATAACAAGAGTAATAGAAACATTAATTATAGTGCTATCGATAACACCAACATAATATTGGTAATAATATATGTTATGTTTTGAATAACAAGAGTAATGGGCATAGTAATTATAGTTCTATCGATAACATCAAAATAATATGGGTAATAATATTAGTTATATTTTGAATAACAAGAGTAATGGGCATAGTAATTATAGTTCTATCGATAACAGCAACATAAAATGGGCAATAACCTAAGTTATATTGAAGATAATAAGAGTAATAGAAATGTTAATTATAGTGCTATCGATAACAGCAACATAATATGGGTAATAATATAAGTTATATTTTGAATAACGAGAGTAATAGAAACATTAATAATAGTGCTATCGATAACGGCAACATAATATGGGTAATAATATAAATTATATTTTGAATAACTAGATTAATAGAAGCATTAATTATAGTGCTATCAATAACACCAACATAATATGGGTAATAGTATAAGTTATATTTTGAATAACAAGGGTAATAGAAACATTAATTGTAGTGCTATCGATAACACGAACATAATATGGGTAAAAATATAAGTTATGTTTTGAATAACAAGAGTAATGGGCATAGTAATTATAGTTCTATCGATAACAGCAACATAAAATGTGCAATAACCTAAGTTATATTGAAGATAATAAGAGTAATAGAAATGTTAATTATAGTGCTATCGATAACAGCAACATAATATGGGTAATAATATAAGTTATATTTTGAATAACGAGAGTAATAGAAACATTAATAATAGTGCTATCGATAACGGCAACATAATATGGGTAATAATATAAATTATATTTTGAATAACTAGATTAATAGAAGCATTAATTATAGTGCTATCAATAACACCAACATAATATGGGTAATAATATAAGTTATATTTTGAATAACAAGGGTAATAGAAACATTAATTGTAGTGCTATCGATAACACGAACATAATATGGGTAAAAATATAAGTTATGTTTTGAATAACAAGAGTAATGGGCATAGTAATTATAGTTCTATCGATAACAGCAACATAAAATGTGTAATAACCTTATTTATATTGAAGATAATAAGAGTAATAGAAATATTAATTATAGTGCTATCTATAACAGCAACATAATATGAGTAATAATATAAGTTATATTTTGAATAACAAGAGTAATGGGCATAGTAATTATAGTTCTATCGATAACAGCAACATAAAATGTGTAATAACCTAATTTATATTGAAGATAATAAGAGTAATAGAAACATTAATTATAGTGCTATCGATAACAGCAACATAATATATGTAATAATATAAGTTATATTTTGAATAACGAGAGTAATAGAAACAGTAATTATAGTGCTATCGAAAACAGCAACATAATATGGCTAATAATATAAGTTATATTTTGAATAACAAGGGTAATAGAAACATTAATAATAGTGCTATCGATAACACCAACATAATATGGGTAATAATATATGTTATGTTTTGAATAACAAGAGTAATGGGCATAGTAATTATAGTACTATCGATAACAGCAACATAGAATGTGTAATAACGTAATTTATATTGGAGATAACAAGAGTAATAGAAACATTAATTATAGTGCTATCGATAACAGCAACATAATATGTGCAATAACCTCAGTTATATTGAAAATAACAAGAGTAATAGAAACATTAATTATAGTGCTATCGATAACACCAACATAATATGGGTAATAATATAAGTTATGATTTGAATAACAAGAGTAATGGGCACAGTAATTATAGTTCTATCGATAACACCAACATAATATGGGTATTAATATTAGTTATATTTTGAATAACCAGAGTAATGGGCATAGTAATTATAGTTCTATCGATAACAGAAACATAAAATGTGTAATAACCTAAGTTATATTGAAAATGATAAGAGTAATAGAAATATTAATTATAATGCTATCGATAACAGCAACATAATATGAGTAATAATATAAGTTCTATTTTGAATAACAAGAGTAATAGGCATAGTAATTATAGTTCTATTTCTATTATAGTTCTATTCTAATTAATAGAAATATTAATTATACTGCTATCGATAACAGCAACATAATATGGGTAATAATATAAGTTATATTTTGAATAACAAGAGTAATAGAAACATTAATTATAGTGCTATCGATAACAGCAACATAATATGGGTAATAATATAAGTTATATTTTGAATAACAAGATTAATAAAAACATCAATTATAGTGCTATCGATAACAGCAACATAATATGGGTAATAATATAAGTTATATTTTGAATAACAAGAGTATTAGAAACATTAATTATAGTGCTATCGATAACAGCAACATAATATGGGTAATAATATAAGTTATATTTTGAATAACGAGAGCAATAGAAACATTAATAATAGTGCTATCGATAACAGCAACATAATATGTGCAATAACCTCAGTTATATTGAAAATAACAAGAGTAATAGAAACATTAATTATAGTGCTATCGATAACACCAACATAATATTGGTAATAATATATGT
Organism: Megachile rotundata; assembly: GCF_050947335.1. Taxonomy (NCBI): domain Eukaryota; kingdom Metazoa; phylum Arthropoda; class Insecta; order Hymenoptera; family Megachilidae; genus Megachile; species Megachile rotundata. Next base: position 685,098 of record NW_027473389.1, on the reverse strand, counting down.
TATGTTTTGAATAACAAGAGTAATGGGCATAGTAATTATAGTTCTATCGATAACATCAAAATAATATGGGTAATAATATTAGTTATATTTTGAATAACAAGAGTAATGGGCATAGTAATTATAGTTCTATCGATAATAGCAACAGAAATGTGTAATAACCTAATTTATATTGAAGATAATAAGAGTAATGGAAATATTAATTATAGTGCTATCGATAACAGCAACATAATATGGGTAATAATATAAGTTATGTTTTGAATAACAAGAGTAATGGGCATAGTAATTATAGTTCTATCGATAATAGCAACAGAAATGTGTAATAACCTAATTTATATTGAAGATAATAAGAGTAATAGAAATATTAATTATAGTGCTATCGATAACAGCAACATAATATGGGTAATAATATAAGTTATATTTTGAATAACGAGAGCAATAGAAACATTAATAATAGTGCTATCGATAACAGCAACATAATATGTGCAATAACCTCAGTTATATTGAAAATAACAAGAGTAATAGAAACATTAATTATAGTGCTATCGATAACACCAACATAATATGGGTAATAATATATGTTATGTTTTGAATAACAAGAGTAATGGGCATAGTAATTATAGTTCTATCGATAACACCAACATAATATGGGTAATAATATAAGTTATGTTTTGAGTAACAAGAGTAATGGGCATAGTAATTATAGTTCTATCGATAACAGCAACAGAAAATGTGTAATAACCTAATTTATATTTAAGATAATAAGAGTAATAGAAATATTAATTATAGTGCTATCGATAACAGCAACATAATATGGGTAATAATATAAGTTACATTTTGAATAACAAGAGTAATAGAAACATTAATTATAGTGCTATCGATAACAGCAATATAATATATGCAATAACCTCAGTTATATAGAAAATAACAAGAGTAATAGAAACATTAATTATAGTGCTATCGATAACAGCAACATAATATGTGCAATAACCTCAGTTATATAGAAAATAACAAGAGTAATAGAAACATTAATTATAGTGCTATCGATAACACCAACATAATATTGGTAATAATATATGTTATGTTTTGAATAACAAGAGTAATGGGCATAGTAATTATAGTTCTATCGATAACATCAAAATAATATGGGTAATAATATTAGTTATATTTTGAATAACAAGAGTAATGGGCATAGTAATTATAGTTCTATCGATAACAGCAACATAAAATGGGCAATAACCTAAGTTATATTGAAGATAATAAGAGTAATAGAAATGTTAATTATAGTGCTATCGATAACAGCAACATAATATGGGTAATAATATAAGTTATATTTTGAATAACGAGAGTAATAGAAACATTAATAATAGTGCTATCGATAACGGCAACATAATATGGGTAATAATATAAATTATATTTTGAATAACTAGATTAATAGAAGCATTAATTATAGTGCTATCAATAACACCAACATAATATGGGTAATAGTATAAGTTATATTTTGAATAACAAGGGTAATAGAAACATTAATTGTAGTGCTATCGATAACACGAACATAATATGGGTAAAAATATAAGTTATGTTTTGAATAACAAGAGTAATGGGCATAGTAATTATAGTTCTATCGATAACAGCAACATAAAATGTGTAATAACCTAATTTATATTGAAGATAATAAGAGTAATAGAAATATTAATTATAGTGCTATCTATAACAGCAACATAATATGAGTAATAATATAAGTTATATTTTGAATAACAAGAGTAATGGGCATAGTAATTATAGTTCTATCGATAACAGCAACATAAAATGTGTAATAACCTAATTTATATTGAAGATAATAAGAGTAATAGAAACATTAATTATAGTGCTATCGATAACAGCAACATAATATATGTAATAATATAAGTTATATTTTGAATAACGAGAGTAATAGAAACAGTAATTATAGTGCTATCGAAAACAGCAACATAATATGGGAAATACTATAAGTTATATTTTGAATAACAAGATTAATAGAAACATCAATTATAGTGCTATCGATAACAGCAACATAATATGGGTAATAATATAAGTTATATTTTGAATAACGAGGGTAATATTAACATTAATAATAGTGCTATCGATGACAGCAACATAATATGGGTAATAATATAAGTTATATTTTGAATAACAAGATTAATAGAAGCATTAATTATAGTGCTATCAATAACACCAACATAATATGGGTAATAATATAAGTTATATTTTGAATAACAAGAGTAATAGAAACATCAATTATAGTGCTATCGATAACAGCAACATCATATGGGTAATAATATAAGTTATGTTTTGAATAACAAGAGTAATGGGCATAGTAATTATAGTTCTATCGATAACACCAACATAATATGGGTAATAATATAAGTTATATTTTGAATAACAAGAGTAATAGAAACATTAATTATAGTGCTATCGATAACAGCAATATAATATATGCAATAACCTCAGTTATATAGAAAATAACAAGAATAATAGAGACATTAATTATAGTGCTATCGATAACACCAACATAATATGGGTAATAATATAAGTTATGTTTTGAATAACAAGAGTAATGCGCATAGTAATTATAGTTCTATAGATAACAGCAACAGAAAATGTGTAATAACCTAATTTATATTGAAGATAATAAGAGTAATAGAAATATTAATTATAGTGCTATCGATAACAGCAACATAATATGGGTAATAATATAAGTTGTAGCGTACAGGAATAATTGTAAAGTGCGACAAATAAATTAATTGTATTCAAAGAGAAATCAGACAAGAAAATCCTTAGAATTCCCTTGCGAAATATAATAGAATAGATGGAAATAATATTTAGCGTCGAGAACATTCGAGAAAAGCGAATACTTCAGACTAATCGGAAATTCTGTCGCGATGCGAGAGTTCGTAGGCCGCTCAGCGGAGCGAGAGGCAAGGCGCGACCCGCGAGCCGCGAGCAGCGATCGCGGAACTTGGCGACGCGTTGTTGATAGCTCGGCCGCAGGATAGCAACCGGCCTATATAAAATAGAGTCGCGCGCCCGGAACGGGCCTATTTGGCAGTCTGGGAGAGAGGACGAGGTAAGTACCATCGGCCGCTCTCGGACTAGCCTAGGGACTCCGGCAGGAGAGATCGGCGAAAATACCTGGTCGCCTGCTGGAGAAGGAACTTAGCTGTTAGGGGCTCCGGCAGGAGAGTTCGGCGACCAATACCTGGACGCCTGCTCGGAGAATAGCTGTTAGGGAACTCCGGCAGGAGAGTTCGGCGACCAATACCTGGACGCCTGCTCGGAGAATAGCTGTTAGGGAACTCCGGCAGGAGAGTTCGGCGACCAATACCTGGACGCCTGCTCGGAGAATAGCTGTTAGGGAACTCCGGCAGGAGAGTTCGGCGACCAATACCTGGACGCCTGCTCGGAGAGTAGCTAGTAGGAAACTCCGGCAGGAGAGTTCGGCGATAATACCTGGACGCCTGCCCGGAGAGTAGAAATAGAGGAAGCTCCAGCAGGAGAGTTCGGCGAAACACTCCTGGACGCCTGCTTGGAGCAGAGTAAAGAGAGACTCCGGCGGGAGAGTTCGGCGATAATACCTGGACGCCCGACCGGAGGTAAAGGTTTAAGACCCCGGCAGGAGAGTACGGCGAACCCCTCCTGGACGCCTGCCGTGGGGTAAAGTTTAAGAGACTCTGGTGGGAGAGTTCGGCGATAATTCCTGGACGCCCACCCGGAGATAACTGTTGATACCCAGGCAGGAGAGTACGGCGAAACCCTCCTGGACGCCTGCCTGGTGAATAGGGGGAGAGTACGGGAGTTTGTTCCTGGACACTCGGTCGACATGGAGAGTTCGGCGAATATTCCTGGACGCCTGTCGACTGAGAGAGGACAGAGCATCTCCTGGACGCCCCAGGTAAAGTACAGGAGAGTACGGGAGAAAACTACTGGTCGCCCGTTCGGAATGGAGAGTTCGGAGAGAATACCTGGACGCCATTCGAACGGGAGAGAACAGAGTTACTCCTGGACGCCTGGTTGACGAAAGGAAAAGATTAGATAGAGAGTAAAATATAGGGAAGGAAAGAGAAAAAGAGAGAGAGAGAGAGAGAGAGTTATGCATTTGTATGTTCTTTGCGTAAATAAAGAAAGAAAATTTGTAACTCTGTTAATTCTTGTATGCCTCTCCTAATATCCTTGAATAAATATTCCTATTTTCCAGAATTCCTGATTTCCTTTCGATTACCTTTGTCTGAGTATCCTATCCCGAGTAAACGATGGCTACAAATCTGGCGCCCAACGGAGAGGCTCTGAGCCGCGACCCATCCGAGGCAAACCTATCGGCAACTTCCATCCAGCTTTCCGGATCCCAACTTTCCCAGATCCTGGAATCCATCCACCATTCCAAACCATCGGAGGAGGGAAGTTTTGCGAGGTGCACGGCTCGCTTCGACGGTCGGCAAAATTACAACTCCGTCGTTGAATTTATTTCAACAACATCAATATTTAAGGACATCGAGCACATCACGGAAGAGAATGCTCTCCGTGGTTTGCCCCTTCTTCTAGAAGGTCATGCGGCGACCTGGTGGAAAGGCGTTCAATCAACGGTAAAGTCTTGGAAAGAGGCCACCGAATTGATTCGGGCAACGTTTGCCCCAAGAAGACCTGCCTATCAAGTCTATATCGAGATTTTCCGGACAGTTCAAGATGCAAAAATTCCTACGGACATGTTCGTTAGCAGGAAGAGGGCCTTGCTTGCTGAACTGCCTGATCTTCCCCCGGAAAATGTGCAGCTCGATATGTTATACGGATTGCTCCGCTTCCATCTACGAGAGCGCATCCCACGGGAAGTAATCACCTCGTTCACGGACCTCGTGGCCAGGGCTCGTGACATCGAAGCATTAGAGAAGGAAGCCCAGCAAAACGCTCCTGACATCCACTCCGCAAGAAAAGGAACGGACCAGCGGTGGAAGGACCGTCCACGCTGTGGAATCTGCCGTAAATTCGGACATGCTACCATCGATTGTCGTCACCGAAAATTCCAGGCTCCGAAACCGAGAACCGAGCAGCCACCAGCGAGAACAGAAGCAGCTATGGGAAACAATCGACCACCTCTCAAATGCTATGGTTGCGGGAAAATTGGCTTCGTGAGAAGCAAATGCCCGCAATGCAACACGAAAGCAACCCCAGCAGCTCCGACGAAAGCCGCCTTCTGCTCATTGAATACCGCTGAGCAACCGAGACCACGGCCCACGGTTTCGATCAACGTGGCCGACGAGCAAGGACTGGCCTACTTTGACACTGGTGCGAAATGCTGCGTAGCCAGCCAAACGCTGTACAAATTGCTCAAGGACAAGAAGCAGGAGTTTTCAAGAAAACGCATGCAAGTCGCGTTGGCGGACGGCAATCCCAGGATGCGAGACGTGCTGGTTACTGAACTTTCTGTGAAAATCAAGGACAAAACTATCAAAGCGAAGTTTATCGTCCTACCCAATAGCAGAGACAATCGGACGCTCCTGGGGGTAGACTTCCTGGAAGATGCAGGGATTATAATCAACGCGCCGCAAAGGAGCTGGCACTTTATCGAAGATCCGGACAAAAACTACGACTTCGATAATGAAATCACACTGGCGGATAAGGAAAACGAAAATCCGAATAAGAAAACTGTCTCCAAGAAGCCTACAACCAGCCTGCAAGGGTACCTGGACGAAATCGCCGAGGAATTCAAACCACCTCCTCCATTGCTAAGTCCCATTGCAAGTCCGCAGAAAGGCGCCAAACGCAAATCAAAGAACGAGTGGACGGGAATTGAGAAATTATTTGAGAAATGCCTAAAAACCGGTGAGTCGCATAGAGTCGACATTGCAGCCGTCGACATATGCGAATTAAGGGAGGACGAGGCGGTGAGTATAAATACAGATCAAAGAGAAATGATACAGAACATGTTAGTAAAAAACGAGGACCTTTTCCGAACAGAGGGACCACCGACGGCTGAAGCAGTTCACCGAATAATTACTGGAGATCATCCACCCATTGCAGTACCACCCTACCGCCTACCACCAGCGAAGAGGGAGATGCTGCAAGAAGAATTGCGGAAAATGATGGACTGCGACGTCATCGAGGAGTGCGATTCTCCTTGGGCTGCACCTGTGGTATTAGTACCAAAGAAAACCGGTGGAATTCGAGTATGCGTGGATTATCGACGCTTGAATGCAGTCACCGTCAGCGACTGCTACCCCCTGCCACGGATTGACGACCTACTCCATGCAGCCAAGAAAACTGCCTACATGACATCTTTGGATCTTCAGTCAGGCTACTGGCAGATCGGAGTACGGCCGGAAGACCAGGACAAAACGGCATTTACTACCCCATTTGGCCTTTATCAATTTAAACGCATGCCGTTTGGGTTGAAGAACGCCCCTGCGACCTTCCAGCGTCTCATGGACCGCTTGAAAGCATCGTTGGGAACACGAAATGTACTGGTCTACCTGGACGATTTACTGGTCCTATCGTCCACATTCGAGGAACACCTGCAAGATCTAGAGGCCGTCTTCAACAGGCTCCGGAAATTCGGCCTGCGAATGAATCGAGAGAAATGCCGATTCTGCTGTCAAAATATTAAATACCTAGGACATGTTCTCACGTCGAAAGGCATACAACCCGATCCAGACAAAACCAAGGCCATTCAGGACATGAAACCACCGAAAAACCTGAAACAATTAATATCATTTTTGCAGACGTGTTCCTGGTACAGGCGTTTCGTCCCCAATTTTGCTAGTGTCGCAGAACCGCTGACCCGACTGACCCGGAAGAAGGCCACGTGGGAATGGAGTCCTCAACAACAGCAGGCATTTAACAACTTAAAAGGGGCCCTCACGAGCTCACCGATTTTGCAGACTGCGGATGAAACAAAACCGTACACGCTTCGGACGGATGCGAGCAGTTATGCAATCGGTGCAGTCCTTCTACAGGGGCAGAAGGAAACGGAGCATCCAGTAGAATATGCCAGCCGCCTATTGACATCAGCCGAACGCAACTACTCGACCACTGAGCGCGAGGCTCTCGCCGTCGTCTGGGCAGTAGATAAGTTCCGAGGCTACATCGAGGGTGCTGAAGTGACCATCGCTTCCGATCATCAACCCCTGAAATGGTTGATGACCCTGAAGTCACCGAGCGGACGACTTGCACGTTGGGCATTACTCCTGCAGCCGTACTGTCCGACCATACAGTACATTCCTGGGCGATGTAACGTAGTAGCAGACATGCTTTCGAGATTGCCAACGGAGCCGTGGGACGACCAGGAAAGGGCTGATATCGGAGGCGTTGCAGTGGACCTGCCAAGCCGAGGAAGCACCGTGACGAGAGAACAACAACTCAAGGATGACGACCTGAGGACTATCATCGAGGCGTTGGAATCTACTGTAGACGACGACGAGCCAAGCAGATGGACATCTCGGGGTTATTTCCTCAGCGAAGGGGTACTGCACCGATACTCCCCCAATGCAGATACCGAAGAGGCGCAGCTAGTCATCCCGGCACACGAGAGAAAGGATATTCTAAAATCCTACCACGACGACCCAACAGCTGGACACTACGGAACTCAGCACACACTGCATAGGATCATCAACCGATACTATTGGCCAGGAATGGCCAGGGAAGTAGCTGAGTACGTCCGGTCCTGCATCGAATGTCAGCGTTACAAGAGCAGTAACCAGAAACCAGCTGGTCTAATTCAAACTCCCGTGATGCAAAGACGATTCGAGGTACTGGCTGTGGACCTCTTCGGGCCTCTACCTGCTACATCGAGAGACAACCGATGGATCCTGATCATCGAAGACACCGCATCTCGATGGGTGGAACTCTTCCCATTGCAGCAGGCAACATCCGAGGCATGTGCAGACACCCTAATCAAGGAAATATTCCTGAGGTTTGGACTGCCGAGACGGCTGATCAGCGACAACGGGACGCAGTTCATCAGCGGGGTAATGCAGCAGGTAGCCCATTGCCTCGGAATTCAACAGGCTTTCACCCCAGTGTATCATCCCGAGGCCAATCCAGTCGAAAGGAAGAACCGAGATCTCAAGGCACAGCTTGGAATTTACGTTGGAAACGACCATACAACCTGGGATGATCAACTTCCTGCCATCCGTTTTGCCATGAATTCGGCAAAATGTGAGACAACTGGGCATTCTGCGGCGTACCTGACCTTTGGAAGAGAGCTGCGAACCGTTGACGATACCAATCGAGACCTCAAGCAGATCGTAGAAGCCGAAAATTTCCTTCCGGAAATTACTCCTAAGCTTCTGGATTTAGCTAACACTTTGCGTGTCGCTCAGCAGGTGCAGGAGGAACAGCAGGATCGGCGTAAGCGGTACGCTGACCAACGACGACGCGAGGGACCAGAGTACCAGCCTGATGACCTCGTCTGGGTAGCCACCCATACATTGAGCAAGCGGCAGCAGCAGTATTCATCAAAGCTGGCGCCGAGGCAGGATGGTCCATACGTCGTCAGAAGGCGAATTGGTGCATGCAGCTACGAGTTGCAGACCAGGGAAGCTGAGCCAGTGATAATTGGGGTCTATCACACCTCAGCCCTTAAACCCTACACTGGAGTACGAGATGGAGTACCTGCACCAGTCGTGCCGATCCGGAAACGTGGACGACCACGGAAAAGAAGGAGAGCAGATGAACCTGGACCGAGCACTGCTGATGACGACTACGCAGCCTAAACTCCTGGACATCTCATCGGGGCGATTTCGTGTCCAGAGGGGGAGATTGTAGCGTACAGGAATAATTGTAAAGTGCGACAAATAAATTAATTGTATTCAAAGAGAAATCAGACAAGAAAATCCTTAGAATTCCCTTGCGAAATATAATAGAATAGATGGAAATAATATTTAGCGTCGAGAACATTCGAGAAAAGCGAATACTTCAGACTAATCGGAAATTCTGTCGCGATGCGAGAGTTCGTAGGCCGCTCAGCGGAGCGAGAGGCAAGGCGCGACCCGCGAGCCGCGAGCAGCGATCGCGGAACTTGGCGACGCGTTGTTGATAGCTCGGCCGCAGGATAGCAACCGGCCTATATAAAATAGAGTCGCGCGCCCGGAACGGGCCTATTTGGCAGTCTGGGAGAGAGGACGAGGTAAGTACCATCGGCCGCTCTCGGACTAGCCTAGGGACTCCGGCAGGAGAGATCGGCGAAAATACCTGGTCGCCTGCTGGAGAAGGAACTTAGCTGTTAGGGGCTCCGGCAGGAGAGTTCGGCGACCAATACCTGGACGCCTGCTCGGAGAATAGCTGTTAGGGAACTCCGGCAGGAGAGTTCGGCGACCAATACCTGGACGCCTGCTCGGAGAATAGCTGTTAGGGAACTCCGGCAGGAGAGTTCGGCGACCAATACCTGGACGCCTGCTCGGAGAATAGCTGTTAGGGAACTCCGGCAGGAGAGTTCGGCGACCAATACCTGGACGCCTGCTCGGAGAGTAGCTAGTAGGAAACTCCGGCAGGAGAGTTCGGCGATAATACCTGGACGCCTGCCCGGAGAGTAGAAATAGAGGAAGCTCCAGCAGGAGAGTTCGGCGAAACACTCCTGGACGCCTGCTTGGAGCAGAGTAAAGAGAGACTCCGGCGGGAGAGTTCGGCGATAATACCTGGACGCCCGACCGGAGGTAAAGGTTTAAGACCCCGGCAGGAGAGTACGGCGAACCCCTCCTGGACGCCTGCCGTGGGGTAAAGTTTAAGAGACTCTGGTGGGAGAGTTCGGCGATAATTCCTGGACGCCCACCCGGAGATAACTGTTGATACCCAGGCAGGAGAGTACGGCGAAACCCTCCTGGACGCCTGCCTGGTGAATAGGGGGAGAGTACGGGAGTTTGTTCCTGGACACTCGGTCGACATGGAGAGTTCGGCGAATATTCCTGGACGCCTGTCGACTGAGAGAGGACAGAGCATCTCCTGGACGCCCCAGGTAAAGTACAGGAGAGTACGGGAGAAAACTACTGGTCGCCCGTTCGGAATGGAGAGTTCGGAGAGAATACCTGGACGCCATTCGAACGGGAGAGAACAGAGTTACTCCTGGACGCCTGGTTGACGAAAGGAAAAGATTAGATAGAGAGTAAAATATAGGGAAGGAAAGAGAAAAAGAGAGAGAGAGAGAGAGAGAGTTATGCATTTGTATGTTCTTTGCGTAAATAAAGAAAGAAAATTTGTAACTCTGTTAATTCTTGTATGCCTCTCCTAATATCCTTGAATAAATATTCCTATTTTCCAGAATTCCTGATTTCCTTTCGATTACCTTTGTCTGAGTATCCTATCCCGAGTAAACGATGGCTACAAAGTTATATTTTGAATAACGAGAGTAATAGAAACATTAATAATAGTGCTATCGATAACAGCAACATAATATGGGTAATAATGTAAGTTATATTTTGAATAACAAGAGTAATGGGCATAGTAATTATAGTTCTATCGATAACAGCAACATAAAATGTGTAATAACCTAATTTATATTGAAGATAATAAGAGTAATAGAAATATTAATTATAGTACTATCGATAACACCAACATAATATGGGTAATAATATAAGTTATGTTTTGAATAACAAGAGTAATGGGCATAGTAATTATAGTTCTATCGATAACAACAACATAAAATGTGCAATAACCTAAGTTATATTGAAGATAATAAGAGTAATGGAAATATCAATTATAGTGCTATCGATAACAGCAACATAATATGGGTAATAATATAAGTTATGTTTTGAATAACAAGAGTAATGGGCATAGTAATTATAGTTCTATCGATAACAGCAACAGAAAATGTGTAATAACCTAATTTATATTGAAGATAATAAGAGTAATAGAAATATTAATTATAGTGCTATCTAATCCAGCAACATAATACGGGTAATAATATAAGTTATATTTTGAATAACAAGAGTAATAGAAACATTAATTATAGTGCTATCGATAACAGCAACATAGTATGTGCAATAACCTCAGTTATATAGAAAATAACAAGAGTAATAGAAACATTAATTATAGTGCTATCGATAACACCAACATAATATTGGTAATAATATATGTTATGTTTTGAATAACAAGAGTAATGGGCATAGTAATTATAGTTCTATCGATAACATCAAAATAATATGGGTAATAATATTAGTTATATTTTGAATAACAAGAGTAATGGGCATAGTAATTATAGTTCTATCGATAACAGCAACATAAAATGTGCAATAACCTAAGTTATATTGAAGATAATAAGAGTAATAGAAATGTTAATTATAGTGCTATCGATAACAGCAACATAATATGGGTAATAATATAAGTTATATTTTGAATAACGAGAGTAATAGAAACATTAATAATAGTGCTATCGATAACGGCAACATAATATGGGTAATAATATAAATTATATTTTGAATAACTAGATTAATAGAAGCATTAATTATAGTGCTATCAATAACACCAACATAATATGGGTAATAATATAAGTTATATTTTGAATAACAAGGGTAATAGAAACATTAATTGTAGTGCTATCGATAACACGAACATAATATGGGTAAAAATATAAGTTATGTTTTGAATAACAAGAGTAATGGGCATAGTAATTATAGTTCTATCGATAACAGCAACATAAAATGTGTAATAACCTTATTTATATTGAAGATAATAAGAGTAATAGAAATATTAATTATAGTGCTATCTATAACAGCAACATAATATGAGTAATAATATAAGTTATATTTTGAATAACAAGAGTAATGGGCATAGTAATTATAGTTCTATCGATAACAGCAACATAAAATGTGTAATAACCTAATTTATATTGAAGATAATAAGAGTAATAGAAACATTAATTATAGTGCTATCGATAACAGCAACATAATATATGTAATAATATAAGTTATATTTTGAATAACGAGAGTAATAGAAACAGTAATTATAGTGCTATCGAAAACAGCAACATAATATGGCTAATAATATAAGTTATATTTTGAATAACAAGGGTAATAGAAACATTAATAATAGTGCTATCGATAACACCAACATAATATGGGTAATAATATATGTTATGTTTTGAATAACAAGAGTAATGGGCATAGTAATTATAGTACTATCGATAACAGCAACATAGAATGTGTAATAACGTAATTTATATTGGAGATAACAAGAGTAATAGAAACATTAATTATAGTGCTATCGATAACAGCAACATAATATGTGCAATAACCTCAGTTATATTGAAAATAACAAGAGTAATAGAAACATTAATTATAGTGCTATCGATAACACCAACATAATATGGGTAATAATATAAGTTATGATTTGAATAACAAGAGTAATGGGCACAGTAATTATAGTTCTATCGATAACACCAACATAATATGGGTATTAATATTAGTTATATTTTGAATAACCCGAGTAATGGGCATAGTAATTATAGTTCTATCGATAACAGAAACATAAAATGTGTAATAACCTAAGTTATATTGAAAATGATAAGAGTAATAGAAATATTAATTATAATGCTATCGATAACAGCAACATAATATGAGTAATAATATAAGTTCTATTTTGAATAACAAGAGTAATAGGCATAGTAATTATAGTTCTATTTCTATTATAGTTCTATTCTAATTAATAGAAATATTAATTATACTGCTATCGATAACAGCAACATAATATGGGTAATAATATAAGTTATATTTTGAATAACAAGAGTAATAGAAACATTAATTATAGTGCTATCGATAACAGCAACATAATATGGGTAATAATATAAGTTATATTTTGAATAACAAGATTAATAAAAACATCAATTATAGTGCTATCGATAACAGCAACATAATATGGGTAATAATATAAGTTATATTTTGAATAACAAGAGTATTAGAAACATTAATTATAGTGCTATCGATAACAGCAACATAATATGGGTAATAATATAAGTTATATTTTGAATAACAAGAGCATTAGAAACATTAATTATAGTGCTATCGATAACAGCAACATAATATGTGCAATGGCATCAGTTATATTGAAAATAACAAGAGTAATAGAAACATTAATTATAGTGCTATCGATAACACCAACATAATATGGGTAATAATATAAGTTATGTTTTGAATAACAAGAGTAATGGGCATAGTAATTATAGTTCTATCGATAACAGCAACATAAAATGTGCAATAACCTAAGTTATATTGAAGATAATAAGAGTAATGGAAATATTAATTATAGTGCTATCGATAACAGCAACATAATATGGGTAATAATATAAGTTATGTTTTGAATAACAAGAGTAATGGGCATAGTAATTATAGTTCTATCGATAATAGCAACAGAAATGTGTAATAACCTAATTTATATTGAAGATAATAAGAGTAATAGAAATATTAATTATAGTGCTATCGATAACAGCAACATAATATGGGTAATAATATAAGTTATATTTTGAATAACGAGAGCAATAGAAACATTAATAATAGTGCTATCGATAACAGCAACATAATATGTGCAATAACCTCAGTTATATTGAAAATAACAAGAGTAATAGAAACATTAATTATAGTGCTATCGATAACACCAACATAATATGGGTAATAATATATGTTATGTTTTGAATAACAAGAGTAATGGGCATAGTAATTATAGTTCTATCGATAACACCAACATAATATGGGTAATAATATAAGTTATGTTTTGAGTAACAAGAGTAATGGGCATAGTAATTATAGTTCTATCGATAACAGCAACAGAAAATGTGTAATAACCTAATTTATATTTAAGATAATAAGAGTAATAGAAATATTAATTATAGTGCTATCGATAACAGCAACATAATATGGGTAATAATATAAGTTACATTTTGAATAACAAGAGTAATAGAAACATTAATTATAGTGCTATCGATAACAGCAATATAATATATGCAATAACCTCAGTTATATAGAAAATAACAAGAGTAATAGAAACATTAATTATAGTGCTATCGATAACAGCAACATAATATGTGCAATAACCTCAGTTATATAGAAAATAACAAGAGTAATAGAAACATTAATTATAGTGCTATCGATAACACCAACATAATATTGGTAATAATATATGTTATGTTTTGAATAACAAGAGTAATGGGCATAGTAATTATAGTTCTATCGATAACATCAAAATAATATGGGTAATAATATTAGTTATATTTTGAATAACAAGAGTAATGGGCATAGTAATTATAGTTCTATCGATAACAGCAACATAAAATGGGCAATAACCTAAGTTATATTGAAGATAATAAGAGTAATAGAAATGTTAATTATAGTGCTATCGATAACAGCAACATAATATGGGTAATAATATAAGTTATATTTTGAATAACGAGAGTAATAGAAACATTAATAATAGTGCTATCGATAACGGCAACATAATATGGGTAATAATATAAATTATATTTTGAATAACTAGATTAATAGAAGCATTAATTATAGTGCTATCAATAACACCAACATAATATGGGTAATAGTATAAGTTATATTTTGAATAACAAGGGTAATAGAAACATTAATTGTAGTGCTATCGATAACACGAACATAATATGGGTAAAAATATAAGTTATGTTTTGAATAACAAGAGTAATGGGCATAGTAATTATAGTTCTATCGATAACAGCAACATAAAATGTGTAATAACCTAATTTATATTGAAAATAACAAGAGTAATAGAAACATTAATTATAGTGCTATCGATAACACCAACATAATATGGGTAATAATATAAGTTATGTTTTGAATAACAAGAGTAATGGGCATAGTAATTATAGTTCTATCGATAACAGCAACATAAAATGTGCAATAACCTAAGTTATATTGAAGATAATAAGAGTAATGGAAATATTAATTATAGTGCTATCGATAACAGCAACATAATATGGGTAATAATATAAGTTATGTTTTGAATAACAAGAGTAATGGGCATAGTAATTATAGTTCTATCGATAATAGCAACAGAAATGTGTAATAACCTAATTTATATTGAAGATAATAAGAGTAATAGAAATATTAATTATAGTGCTATCGATAACAGCAACATAATATGGGTAATAATATAAGTTATATTTTGAATAACGAGAGCAATAGAAACATTAATAATAGTGCTATCGATAACAGCAACATAATATGTGCAATAACCTCAGTTATATTGAAAATAACAAGAGTAATAGAAACATTAATTATAGTGCTATCGATAACACCAACATAATATGGGTAATAATATATGTTATGTTTTGAATAACAAGAGTAATGGGCATAGTAATTATAGTTCTATCGATAACACCAACATAATATGGGTAATAATATAAGTTATGTTTTGAGTAACAAGAGTAATGGGCATAGTAATTATAGTTCTATCGATAACAGCAACAGAAAATGTGTAATAACCTAATTTATATTTAAGATAATAAGAGTAATAGAAATATTAATTATAGTGCTATCGATAACAGCAACATAATATGGGTAATAATATAAGTTACATTTTGAATAACAAGAGTAATAGAAACATTAATTATAGTGCTATCGATAACAGCAATATAATATATGCAATAACCTCAGTTATATAGAAAATAACAAGAGTAATAGAAACATTAATTATAGTGCTATCGATAACAGCAACATAATATGTGCAATAACCTCAGTTATATAGAAAATAACAAGAGTAATAGAAACATTAATTATAGTGCTATCGATAACACCAACATAATATTGGTAATAATATATGTTATGTTTTGAATAACAAGAGTAATGGGCATAGTAATTATAGTTCTATCGATAACATCAAAATAATATGGGTAATAATATTAGTTATATTTTGAATAACAAGAGTAATGGGCATAGTAATTATAGTTCTATCGATAACAGCAACATAAAATGGGCAATAACCTAAGTTATATTGAAGATAATAAGAGTAATAGAAATGTTAATTATAGTGCTATCGATAACAGCAACATAATATGGGTAATAATATAAGTTATATTTTGAATAACGAGAGTAATAGAAACATTAATAATAGTGCTATCGATAACGGCAACATAATATGGGTAATAATATAAATTATATTTTGAATAACTAGATTAATAGAAGCATTAATTATAGTGCTATCAATAACACCAACATAATATGGGTAATAGTATAAGTTATATTTTGAATAACAAGGGTAATAGAAACATTAATTGTAGTGCTATCGATAACACGAACATAATATGGGTAAAAATATAAGTTATGTTTTGAATAACAAGAGTAATGGGCATAGTAATTATAGTTCTATCGATAACAGCAACATAAAATGTGTAATAACCTAATTTATATTGAAGATAATAAGAGTAATAGAAATATTAATTATAGTGCTATCTATAACAGCAACATAATATGAGTAATAATATAAGTTATATTTTGAATAACAAGAGTAATGGGCATAGTAATTATAGTTCTATCGATAACAGCAACATAAAATGTGTAATAACCTAATTTATATTGAAGATAATAAGAGTAATAGAAACATTAATTATAGTGCTATCGATAACAGCAACATAATATATGTAATAATATAAGTTATATTTTGAATAACGAGAGTAATAGAAACAGTAATTATAGTGCTATCGAAAACAGCAACATAATATGGGAAATACTATAAGTTATATTTTGAATAACAAGATTAATAGAAACATCAATTATAGTGCTATCGATAACAGCAACATAATATGGGTAATAATATAAGTTATATTTTGAATAACGAGGGTAATATTAACATTAATAATAGTGCTATCGATGACAGCAACATAATATGGGTAATAATATAAGTTATATTTTGAATAACAAGATTAATAGAAGCATTAATTATAGTGCTATCAATAACACCAACATAATATGGGTAATAATATAAGTTATATTTTGAATAACAAGAGTAATAGAAACATCAATTATAGTGCTATCGATAACAGCAACATCATATGGGTAATAATATAAGTTATGTTTTGAATAACAAGAGTAATGGGCATAGTAATTATAGTTCTATCGATAACACCAACATAATATGGGTAATAATATAAGTTATATTTTGAATAACAAGAGTAATAGAAACATTAATTATAGTGCTATCGATAACAGCAATATAATATATGCAATAACCTCAGTTATATAGAAAATAACAAGAATAATAGAGACATTAATTATAGTGCTATCGATAACACCAACATAATATGGGTAATAATATAAGTTATGTTTTGAATAACAAGAGTAATGCGCATAGTAATTATAGTTCTATAGATAACAGCAACAGAAAATGTGTAATAACCTAATTTATATTGAAGATAATAAGAGTAATAGAAATATTAATTATAGTGCTATCGATAACAGCAACATAATATGAGTAATAATATAAGTTATATTTTGAATAACAAGAGTAATGGGCATAGTAATTATAGTTCTATCGATAACAGCAACATAAAATGTGTAATAACCTAATTTATATTGAAGATAATAAGAGTAATAGAAATATTAATTATAGTACTATCGATAACAGCGACATAATATGGGTAATAATATAAGTTATATTTTGAATAACAAGATTAATAGAAGCATTAATTATAGTGCTATCAATAACACCAACATAATATGGCTAATAATATAAGTTATATTTTGAATAACAAGGGTAATAGAAACATTAATAATAGTGCTATCGATAACACCAACATAATATGGGTAATAATATATGTTATGTTTTGAATAACAAGAGTAATGGGCATAGTAATTATAGTACTATCGATAACAGCAACATAGAATGTGTAATAACGTAATTTATATTGGAGATAACAAGAGTAATAGAAACATTAATTATAGTGCTATCGATAACAGCAACATAATATGTGCAATAACCTCAGTTATATTGAAAATAACAAGAGTAATAGAAACATTAATTATAGTGCTATCGATAACACCAACATAATATGGGTAATAATATAAGTTATGATTTGAATAACAAGAGTAATGGGCACAGTAATTATAGTTCTATCGATAACACCAACATAATATGGGTATTAATATTAGTTATATTTTGAATAACAAGAGTAATGGGCATAGTAATTATAGTTCTATCGATAACAGCAACATAAAATGTGTAATAACCTAATTTATATTGAAGATAATAAGAGTAATAGAAACATTAATTATAGTGCTATCGATAACAGCAACATAATATATGTAATAATATAAGTTATATTTTGAATAACGAGAGTAATAGAAACAGTAATTATAGTGCTATCGAAAACAGCAACATAATATGGGAAATACTATAAGTTATATTTTGAATAACAAGATTAATAGAAACATCAATTATAGTGCTATCGATAACAGCAACATAATATGGGTAATAATATAAGTTATATTTTGAATAACGAGGGTAATAATAACATTAATAATAGTGCTATCGATGACAGCAACATAATATGGGTAATAATATAAGTTATATTTTGAATAACAAGATTAATAGAAGCATTAATTATAGTGCTATCAATAACACCAACATAATATGGGTAATAATATAAGTTATATTTTGAATAACAAGAGTAATAGAAACATCAATTATAGTGCTATCGATAACAGCAACATCATATGGGTAATAATATAAGTTATGTTTTGAATAACAAGAGTAATGGGCATAGTAATTATAGTTCTATCGATAACACCAACATAATATGGGTAATAATATAAGTTATATTTTGAATAACAAGAGTAATAGAAACATTAATTATAGTGCTATCGATAACAGCAATATAATATATGCAATAACCTCAGTTATATAGAAAATAACAAGAATAATAGAGACATTAATTATAGTGCTATCGATAACACCAACATAATATGGGTAATAATATAAGTTATGTTTTGAATAACAAGAGTAATGCGCATAGTAATTATAGTTCTATAGATAACAGCAACAGAAAATGTGTAATAACCTAATTTATATTGAAGATAATAAGAGTAATAGAAATATTAATTATAGTGCTATCGATAACAGCAACATAATATGAGTAATAATATAAGTTATATTTTGAATAACAAGAGTAATGGGCATAGTAATTATAGTTCTATCGATAACAGCAACATAAAATGTGTAATAACCTAATTTATATTGAAGATAATAAGAGTAATAGAAATATTAATTATAGTACTATCGATAACAGCGACATAATATGGGTAATAATATAAGTTATATTTTGAATAACAAGATTAATAGAAGCATTAATTATAGTGCTATCAATAACACCAACATAATATGGCTAATAATATAAGTTATATTTTGAATAACAAGGGTAATAGAAACATTAATAATAGTGCTATCGATAACACCAACATAATATGGGTAATAATATATGTTATGTTTTGAATAACAAGAGTAATGGGCATAGTAATTATAGTACTATCGATAACAGCAACATAGAATGTGTAATAACGTAATTTATATTGGAGATAACAAGAGTAATAGAAACATTAATTATAGTGCTATCGATAACAGCAACATAATATGTGCAATAACCTCAGTTATATTGAAAATAACAAGAGTAATAGAAATATTAATTATAGTGCTATCGATAACACCAACATAATATGGGTAATAATATAAGTTATGATTTGAATAACAAGAGTAATGGGCACAGTAATTATAGTTCTATCGATAACACCAACATAATATGGGTATTAATATTAGTTATATTTTGAATAACAAGAGTAATGGGCATAGTAATTATAGTTCTATCGATAACAGAAACATAAAATGTGTAATAACCTAAGTTATATTGAAAATGATAAGAGTAATAGAAATATTAATTATAATGCTATCGATAACAGCAACATAATATGAGTAATAATATAAGTTCTATTTTGAATAACAAGAGTAATAGGCATAGTAATTATAGTTCTATTTCTATTATAGTTCTATTCTAATTAATAGAAATATTAATTATACTGCTATCGATAACAGCAACATAATATGGGTAATAATATAAGTTATATTTTGAATAACAAGAGTAATAGAAACATTAATTATAGTGCTATCGATAACAGCAACATAATATGGGTAATAATATAAGTTATATTTTGAATAACAAGATTAATAGAAGCATTAATTATAGTGCTATCAATAACACCAACATAATATGGGTAATAATATAAGTTATATTTTGAATAACAAGAGTAATAGAAACATCAATTATAGTGCTATCGATAACAGCAACATCATATGGGTAATAATATAAGTTATGTTTTGAATAACAAGAGTAATGGGCATAGTAATTATAGTTCTATCGATAACACCAACATAATATGGGTAATAATATAAGTTATATTTTGAATAACAAGAGTAATAGAAACATTAATTATAGTGCTATCGATAACAGCAATATAATATATGCAATAACCTCAGTTATATAGAAAATAACAAGAATAATAGAGACATTAATTATAGTGCTATCGATAACACCAACATAATATGGGTAATAATATAAGTTATGTTTTGAATAACAAGAGTAATGCGCATAGTAATTATAGTTCTATAGATAACAGCAACAGAAAATGTGTAATAACCTAATTTATATTGAAGATAATAAGAGTAATAGAAATATTAATTATAGTGCTATCGATAACAGCAACATAATATGAGTAATAATATAAGTTATATTTTGAATAACAAGAGTAATGGGCATAGTAATTATAGTTCTATCGATAACAGCAACATAAAATGTGTAATAACCTAATTTATATTGAAGATAATAAGAGTAATAGAAATATTAATTATAGTACTATCGATAACAGCGACATAATATGGGTAATAATATAAGTTATATTTTGAATAACAAGATTAATAGAAGCATTAATTATAGTGCTATCGATAACACCAACATAATATGGGTAATAATATAAGTTATGATTTGAATAACAAGAGTAATGGGCACAGTAATTATAGTTCTATCGATAACACCAACATAATATGGGTATTAATATTAGTTATATTTTGAATAACAAGAGTAATGGGCATAGTAATTATAGTTCTATCGATAACAGAAACATAAAATGTGTAATAACCTAAGTTATATTGAAAATGATAAGAGTAATAGAAATATTAATTATAATGCTATCGATAACAGCAACATAATATGAGTAATAATATAAGTTCTATTTTGAATAACAAGAGTAATAGGCATAGTAATTATAGTTCTATTTCTATTATAGTTCTATTCTAATTAATAGAAATATTAATTATACTGCTATCGATAACAGCAACATAATATGGGTAATAATATAAGTTATATTTTGAATAACAAGAGTAATAGAAACATTAATTATAGTGCTATCGATAACAGCAACATAATATGTGCAATGGCATCAGTTATATTGAAAATAACAAGAGTAATAGAAACATTAATTATAGTGCTATCGATAACACCAACATAATATGGGTAATAATATATGTTATGTTTTGAATAACAAGAGTAATGGGCATAGTAATTATAGTTCTATCGATAACACCAACATAATATGGGTAATAATATAAGTTATGTTTTGAGTAACAAGACTAATGGGCATAGTAATTATAGTTCTATCGATAACAGCAACAGAAAATGTGTAATAACCTAATTTATATTTAAGATAATAAGAGTAATAGAAATATTAATTATAGTGCTATCGATAACAGCAACATAATATGGGTAATAATATAAGTTATATTTTGAATAACAAGAGTAATAGAAACATTAATTATAGTGCTATCGATAACAGCAATATAATATATGCAATAACCTCAGTTATATTGAAAATAACATTAGTAATAGAAACATTAATTATAGTGCTATCGATAACACCAACATAATATTGGTAATAATATATGTTATGTTTTGAATAACAAGAGTAATGGGCATAGTAATTATAGTTCTATCGATAACACCAACATAATATGGGTAATAATATAAGTTATGTTTTGAGTAACAAGAGGAATGGGCATAGTAATTATAGTTCTATCGATAACAGCAACATAAAATGTGTAATAACCTAAGTTATATTGAAAATAATAAGAGTAATAGAAATATTAATTATAGTGCTATAGTTAACAGCAACATAATATGGGTAATAATATAAGTTATATTTTGAATAGCAAAAGTAATGGGCATAGTAGTTATAGCTCTATCGATAATAGCAATAGAAAATGTGTAATAACCTAATTTATATTGAAGATAATAAGAGTAATAGAAATATTAATTATAGTGCTATCGATAACAGCAACATAATATGGGTAATAATATAAGTTATATTTTGAATAACAAGAGTAATAGAAACATTAATTATAGTGCTATCGATAACAGCAATATAATATATGCAATAACCTCAGTTATATTGAAAATAACAAGAGTAATAGAAACATTAATTATAGTGCTATCGATAACACCAACATAATATGGGTAATAATATAAGTTATGTTTTGAATAACAAGAGTAATGGGCATAGTAATTATAGTTCTATCGATAACAGCAACATAAAATGTGCAATAACCTCAGTTATATAGAAAATAACAAGAGTAATAGAAACATTAATTATAGTGCTATCGATAACAGCAACATAATATGTGCAATAACCTCAGTTATATAGAAAATAACAAGAGTAATAGAAACATTAATTATAGTGCTATCGATAACACCAACATAATATTGGTAATAATATATGTTATGTTTTGAATAACAAGAGTAATGGGCATAGTAATTATAGTTCTATCGATTACATCAAAATAATATGGGTAATAATATTAGTTATATTTTGAATAACAAGAGTAATGGGCATAGTAATTATAGTTCTATCGATAACAGCAACATAAAATGTGCAATAACCTAAGTTATATTGAAGATAATAAGAGTAATGGAAATATTAATTACAGTGCTATCGATAACAGCAACATAATATGAGTAATAATATAAGTTATATTTTGAATAACAAGGGTAATAGAAACATTAATTATAGTGCTATCGATAACACGAACATAATATGGGTAAAAATATAAGTTATGTTTTGAATAACAAGAGTAATGGGCATAGTAATTATAGTTCTATCGATAACAGCAACATAAAATGTGTAATAACCTAATTTATATTGAAGATAATAAGAGTAATAGAAATATTAATTATAGTGCTATCTATAACAGCAACATAATATGAGTAATAATATAAGTTATATTTTGAATAACAAGAGTAATGGGCATAGTAATTATAGTTCTATCGATAACAGCAACATAAAATGTGTAATAACCTAATTTATATTGAAGATAATAAGAGTAATAGAAACATTTATTATAGTGCTATCGATAACAGCAACATAATATATGTAATAATATAAGTTATATTTTGAATAACGAGAGTAATAGAAACAGTAATTATAGTGCTATCGAAAACAGCAACATAATATGGGAAATACTATAAGTTATATTTTGAATAACAAGATTAATAGAAACATCAATTATAGTGCTATCGATAACAGCAACATAATATGGGTAATAATATAAGTTATATTTTGAATAACGAGGGTAATATTAACATTAATAATAGTGCTATCGATGACAGCAACATAATATGGGTAATAATATAAGTTATATTTTGAATAACAAGATTAATAGAAGCATTAATTATAGTGCTATCAATAACACCAACATAATATGGGTAATAATATAAGTTATATTTTGAATAACAAGAGTAATAGAAACATCAATTATAGTGCTATCGATAACAGCAACATCATATGGGTAATAATATAAGTTATGTTTTGAATAACAAGAGTAATGGGCATAGTAATTATAGTTCTATCGATAACACCAACATAATATGGGTAATAATATAAGTTATATTTTGAATAACAAGAGTAATAGAAACATTAATTATAGTGCTATCGATAACAGCAATATAATATATGCAATAACCTCAGTTATATAGAAAATAACAAGAATAATAGAGACATTAATTATAGTGCTATCGATAACACCAACATAATATGGGTAATAATATAAGTTATGTTTTGAATAACAAGAGTAATGCGCATAGTAATTATAGTTCTATAGATAACAGCAACAGAAAATGTGTAATAACCTAATTTATATTGAAGATAATAAGAGTAATAGAAATATTAATTATAGTGCTATCGATAACAGCAACATAATATGAGTAATAATATAAGTTATATTTTGAATAACAAGAGTAATGGGCATAGTAATTATAGTTCTATCGATAACAGCAACATAAAATGTGTAATAACCTAATTTATATTGAAGATAATAAGAGTAATAGAAATATTAATTATAGTACTATCGATAACAGCGACATAATATGGGTAATAATATAAGTTATATTTTGAATAACAAGATTAATAGAAGCATTAATTATAGTGCTATCAATAACACCAACATAATATGGCTAATAATATAAGTTATATTTTGAATAACAAGGGTAATAGAAACATTAATAATAGTGCTATCGATAACACCAACATAATATGGGTAATAATATATGTTATGTTTTGAATAACAAGAGTAATGGGCATAGTAATTATAGTACTATCGATAACAGCAACATAGAATGTGTAATAACGTAATTTATATTGGAGATAACAAGAGTAATAGAAACATTAATTATAGTGCTATCGATAACAGCAACATAATATGTGCAATAACCTCAGTTATATTGAAAATAACAAGAGTAATAGAAACATTAATTATAGTGCTATCGATAACACCAACATAATATGGGTAATAATATAAGTTATGATTTGAATAACAAGAGTAATGGGCACAGTAATTATAGTTCTATCGATAACACCAACATAATATGGGTATTAATATTAGTTATATTTTGAATAACAAGAGTAATGGGCATAGTAATTATAGTTCTATCGATAACAGAAACATAAAATGTGTAATAACCTAAGTTATATTGAAAATGATAAGAGTAATAGAAATATTAATTATAATGCTATCGATAACAGCAACATAATATGAGTAATAATATAAGTTCTATTTTGAATAACAAGAGTAATAGGCATAGTAATTATAGTTCTATTTCTATTATAGTTCTATTCTAATTAATAGAAATATTAATTATACTGCTATCGATAACAGCAACATAATATGGGTAATAATATAAGTTATATTTTGAATAACAAGAGTAATAGAAACATTAATTATAGTGCTATCGATAACAGCAACATAATATGGGTAATAATATAAGTTATATTTTGAATAACAAGATTAATAGAAGCATTAATTATAGTGCTATCAATAACACCAACATAATATGGGTAATAATATAAGTTATATTTTGAATAACAAGAGTAATAGAAACATCAATTATAGTGCTATCGATAACAGCAACATCATATGGGTAATAATATAAGTTATGTTTTGAATAACAAGAGTAATGGGCATAGTAATTATAGTTCTATCGATAACACCAACATAATATGGGTAATAATATAAGTTATATTTTGAATAACAAGAGTAATAGAAACATTAATTATAGTGCTATCGATAACAGCAATATAATATATGCAATAACCTCAGTTATATAGAAAATAACAAGAATAATAGAGACATTAATTATAGTGCTATCGATAACACCAACATAATATGGGTAGTAATATAAGTTATGTTTTGAATAACAAGAGTAATGCGCATAGTAATTATAGTTCTATAGATAACAGCAACAGAAAATGTGTAATAACCTAATTTATATTGAAGATAATAAGAGTAATAGAAATATTAATTATAGTGCTATCGATAACAGCAACATAATATGAGTAATAATATAAGTTATATTTTGAATAACAAGAGTAATGGGCATAGTAATTATAGTTCTATCGATAACAGCAACATAAAATGTGTAATAACCTAATTTATATTGAAGATAATAAGAGTAATAGAAATATTAATTATAGTACTATCGATAACAGCGACATAATATGGGTAATAATATAAGTTATATTTTGAATAACAAGATTAATAGAAGCATTAATTATAGTGCTATCAATAACACCAACATAATATGGCTAATAATATAAGTTATATTTTGAATAACAAGGGTAATAGAAACATTAATAATAGTGCTATCGATAACACCAACATAATATGGGTAATAATATATGTTATGTTTTGAATAACAAGAGTAATGGGCATAGTAATTATAGTACTATCGATAACAGCAACATAGAATGTGTAATAACGTAATTTATATTGGAGATAACAAGAGTAATACAAACATTAATTATAGTGCTATCGATAACAGCAACATAATATGTGCAATAACCTCAGTTATATTGAAAATAACAAGAGTAATAGAAACATTAATTATAGTGCTATCGATAACACCAACATAATATGGGTAATAATATAAGTTATGATTTGAATAACAAGAGTAATGGGCACAGTAATTATAGTTCTATCGATAACACCAACATAATATGGGTATTAATATTAGTTATATTTTGAATAACAAGAGTAATGGGCATAGTAATTATAGTTCTATCGATAACAGCAACAGAAAATGTGTAATAACCTAATTTATATTTAAGATAATAAGAGTAATAGAAATATTAATTATAGTGCTATCGATAACAGCAACATAATATGGGTAATAATATAAGTTATATTTTGAATAACAAGAGTAATAGAAACATTAATTATAGTGCTATCGATAACAGCAATATAATATATGCAATAACCTCAGTTATATTGAAAATAACATTAGTAATAGAAACATTAATTATAGTGCTATCGATAACACCAACATAATATTGGTAATAATATATGTTATGTTTTGAATAACAAGAGTAATGGGCATAGTAATTATAGTTCTATCGATAACACCAACATAATATGGGTAATAATATAAGTTATGTTTTGAGTAACAAGAGGAATGGGCATAGTAATTATAGTTCTATCGATAACAGCAACATAAAATGTGTAATAACCTAAGTTATATTGAAAATAATAAGAGTAATAGAAATATTAATTATAGTGCTATAGTTAACAGCAACATAATATGGGTAATAATATAAGTTATATTTTGAATAGCAAAAGTAATGGGCATAGTAGTTATAGCTCTATCGATAATAGCAATAGAAAATGTGTAATAACCTAATTTATATTGAAGATAATAAGAGTAATAGAAATATTAATTATAGTGCTATCGATAACAGCAACATAATATGGGTAATAATATAAGTTATATTTTGAATAACAAGAGTAATAGAAACATTAATTATAGTG
The DNA here is from genome assembly GCF_050947335.1 of Megachile rotundata. Classification (NCBI taxonomy): domain Eukaryota; kingdom Metazoa; phylum Arthropoda; class Insecta; order Hymenoptera; family Megachilidae; genus Megachile; species Megachile rotundata. The sequence continues at coordinate 657,744 of NW_027473389.1, read as the reverse complement.
CTATCGATAACAGCAATATAATATATGCAATAACCTCAGTTATATTGAAAATAACAAGAGTAATAGAAACATTAATTATAGTGCTATCGATAACACCAACATAATATGGGTAATAATATAAGTTATGTTTTGAATAACAAGAGTAATGGGCATAGTAATTATAGTTCTATCGATAACAGCAACATAAAATGTGCAATAACCTCAGTTATATAGAAAATAACAAGAGTAATAGAAACATTAATTATAGTGCTATCGATAACAGCAACATAATATGTGCAATAACCTCAGTTATATAGAAAATAACAAGAGTAATAGAAACATTAATTATAGTGCTATCGATAACACCAACATAATATTGGTAATAATATATGTTATGTTTTGAATAACAAGAGTAATGGGCATAGTAATTATAGTTCTATCGATTACATCAAAATAATATGGGTAATAATATTAGTTATATTTTGAATAACAAGAGTAATGGGCATAGTAATTATAGTTCTATCGATAACAGCAACATAAAATGTGCAATAACCTAAGTTATATTGAAGATAATAAGAGTAATGGAAATATTAATTACAGTGCTATCGATAACAGCAACATAATATGAGTAATAATATAAGTTATATTTTGAATAACAAGGGTAATAGAAACATTAATTATAGTGCTATCGATAACACGAACATAATATGGGTAATAATATAAGTTATGATTTGAATAACAAGAGTAATGGGCACAGTAATTATAGTTCTATCGATAACACCAACATAATATGGGTATTAATATTAGTTATATTTTGAATAACAAGAGTAATGGGCATAGTAATTATAGTTCTATCGATAACAGAAACATAAAATGTGTAATAACCTAAGTTATATTGAAAATGATAAGAGTAATAGAAATATTAATTATAATGCTATCGATAACAGCAACATAATATGAGTAATAATATAAGTTCTATTTTGAATAACAAGAGTAATAGGCATAGTAATTATAGTTCTATTTCTATTATAGTTCTATTCTAATTAATAGAAATATTAATTATACTGCTATCGATAACAGCAACATAATATGGGTAATAATATAAGTTATATTTTGAATAACAAGAGTAATAGAAACATTAATTATAGTGCTATCGATAACAGCAACATAATATGGGTAATAATATAAGTTATATTTTGAATAACAAGATTAATAGAAGCATTAATTATAGTGCTATCAATAACACCAACATAATATGGGTAATAATATAAGTTATATTTTGAATAACAAGAGTAATAGAAACATCAATTATAGTGCTATCGATAACAGCAACATCATATGGGTAATAATATAAGTTATGTTTTGAATAACAAGAGTAATGGGCATAGTAATTATAGTTCTATCGATAACACCAACATAATATGGGTAATAATATAAGTTATATTTTGAATAACAAGAGTAATAGAAACATTAATTATAGTGCTATCGATAACAGCAATATAATATATGCAATAACCTCAGTTATATAGAAAATAACAAGAATAATAGAGACATTAATTATAGTGCTATCGATAACACCAACATAATATGGGTAATAATATAAGTTATGTTTTGAATAACAAGAGTAATGCGCATAGTAATTATAGTTCTATAGATAACAGCAACAGAAAATGTGTAATAACCTAATTTATATTGAAGATAATAAGAGTAATAGAAATATTAATTATAGTGCTATCGATAACAGCAACATAATATGAGTAATAATATAAGTTATATTTTGAATAACAAGAGTAATGGGCATAGTAATTATAGTTCTATCGATAACAGCAACATAAAATGTGTAATAACCTAATTTATATTGAAGATAATAAGAGTAATAGAAATATTAATTATAGTACTATCGATAACAGCGACATAATATGGGTAATAATATAAGTTATATTTTGAATAACAAGATTAATAGAAGCATTAATTATAGTGCTATCAATAACACCAACATAATATGGCTAATAATATAAGTTATATTTTGAATAACAAGGGTAATAGAAACATTAATAATAGTGCTATCGATAACACCAACATAATATGGGTAATAATATATGTTATGTTTTGAATAACAAGAGTAATGGGCATAGTAATTATAGTACTATCGATAACAGCAACATAGAATGTGTAATAACGTAATTTATATTGGAGATAACAAGAGTAATAGAAACATTAATTATAGTGCTATCGATAACAGCAACATAATATGTGCAATAACCTCAGTTATATTGAAAATAACAAGAGTAATAGAAACATTAATTATAGTGCTATCGATAACACCAACATAATATGGGTAATAATATAAGTTATGATTTGAATAACAAGAGTAATGGGCACAGTAATTATAGTTCTATCGATAACACCAACATAATATGGGTATTAATATTAGTTATATTTTGAATAACAAGAGTAATGGGCATAGTAATTATAGTTCTATCGATAACAGAAACATAAAATGTGTAATAACCTAAGTTATATTGAAAATGATAAGAGTAATAGAAATATTAATTATAATGCTATCGATAACAGCAACATAATATGAGTAATAATATAAGTTCTATTTTGAATAACAAGAGTAATAGGCATAGTAATTATAGTTCTATTTCTATTATAGTTCTATTCTAATTAATAGAAATATTAATTATACTGCTATCGATAACAGCAACATAATATGGGTAATAATATAAGTTATATTTTGAATAACAAGAGTAATAGAAACATTAATTATAGTGCTATCGATAACAGCAACATAATATGTGCAATGGCATCAGTTATATTGAAAATAACAAGAGTAATAGAAACATTAATTATAGTGCTATCGATAACACCAACATAATATGGGTAATAATATATGTTATGTTTTGAATAACAAGAGTAATGGGCATAGTAATTATAGTTCTATCGATAACACCAACATAATATGGGTAATAATATAAGTTATGTTTTGAGTAACAAGACTAATGGGCATAGTAATTATAGTTCTATCGATAACAGCAACAGAAAATGTGTAATAACCTAATTTATATTTAAGATAATAAGAGTAATAGAAATATTAATTATAGTGCTATCGATAACAGCAACATAATATGGGTAATAATATAAGTTATATTTTGAATAACAAGAGTAATAGAAACATTAATTATAGTGCTATCGATAACAGCAATATAATATATGCAATAACCTCAGTTATATTGAAAATAACATTAGTAATAGAAACATTAATTATAGTGCTATCGATAACACCAACATAATATTGGTAATAATATATGTTATGTTTTGAATAACAAGAGTAATGGGCATAGTAATTATAGTTCTATCGATAACACCAACATAATATGGGTAATAATATAAGTTATGTTTTGAGTAACAAGAGGAATGGGCATAGTAATTATAGTTCTATCGATAACAGCAACATAAAATGTGTAATAACCTAAGTTATATTGAAAATAATAAGAGTAATAGAAATATTAATTATAGTGCTATAGTTAACAGCAACATAATATGGGTAATAATATAAGTTATATTTTGAATAGCAAAAGTAATGGGCATAGTAGTTATAGCTCTATCGATAATAGCAATAGAAAATGTGTAATAACCTAATTTATATTGAAGATAATAAGAGTAATAGAAATATTAATTATAGTGCTATCGATAACAGCAACATAATATGGGTAATAATATAAGTTATATTTTGAATAACAAGAGTAATAGAAACATTAATTATAGTGCTATCGATAACAGCAATATAATATATGCAATAACCTCAGTTATATTGAAAATAACAAGAGTAATAGAAACATTAATTATAGTGCTATCGATAACACCAACATAATATGGGTAATAATATAAGTTATGTTTTGAATAACAAGAGTAATGGGCATAGTAATTATAGTTCTATCGATAACAGCAACATAAAATGTGCAATAACCGCAGTTATATAGAAAATAACAAGAGTAATAGAAACATTAATTATAGTGCTATCGATAACAGCAACATAATATGTGCAATAACCTCAGTTATATAGAAAATAACAAGAGTAATAGAAACATTAATTATAGTGCTATCGATAACACCAACATAATATTGGTAATAATATATGTTATGTTTTGAATAACAAGAGTAATGGGCATAGTAATTATAGTTCTATCGATTACATCAAAATAATATGGGTAATAATATTAGTTATATTTTGAATAACAAGAGTAATGGGCATAGTAATTATAGTTCTATCGATAACAGCAACATAAAATGTGCAATAACCTAAGTTATATTGAAGATAATAAGAGTAATGGAAATATTAATTACAGTGCTATCGATAACAGCAACATAATATGAGTAATAATATAAGTTATATTTTGAATAACAAGGGTAATAGAAACATTAATTATAGTGCTATCGATAACACGAACATAATATGGGTAAAAATATAAGTTATGTTTTGAATAACAAGAGTAATGGGCATAGTAATTATAGTTCTATCGATAACAGCAACATAAAATGTGTAATAACCTAATTTATATTGAAGATAATAAGAGTAATAGAAATATTAATTATAGTGCTATCTATAACAGCAACATAATATGAGTAATAATATAAGTTATATTTTGAATAACAAGAGTAATGGGCATAGTAATTATAGTTCTATCGATAACAGCAACATAAAATGTGTAATAACCTAATTTATATTGAAGATAATAAGAGTAATAGAAACATTTATTATAGTGCTATCGATAACAGCAACATAATATATGTAATAATATAAGTTATATTTTGAATAACAAGATTAATAGAAGCATTAATTATAGTGCTATCAATAACACCAACATAATATGGGTAATAATATAAGTTATGTTTTGAATAACAAGAGTAATGCGCATAGTAATTATAGTTCTATAGATAACAGCAACAGAAAATGTGTAATAACCTAATTTATATTGAAGATAATAAGAGTAATAGAAATATTAATTATAGTGCTATCGATAACAGCAACATAATATGAGTAATAATATAAGTTATATTTTGAATAACAAGAGTAATGGGCATAGTAATTATAGTTCTATCGATAACAGCAACATAAAATGTGTAATAACCTAATTTATATTGAAGATAATAAGAGTAATAGAAATATTAATTATAGTACTATCGATAACAGCGACATAATATGGGTAATAATATAAGTTATATTTTGAATAACAAGATTAATAGAAGCATTAATTATAGTGCTATCAATAACACCAACATAATATGGCTAATAATATAAGTTATATTTTGAATAACAAGGGTAATAGAAACATTAATAATAGTGCTATCGATAACACCAACATAATATGGGTAATAATATATGTTATGTTTTGAATAACAAGAGTAATGGGCATAGTAATTATAGTACTATCGATAACAGCAACATAGAATGTGTAATAACGTAATTTATATTGGAGATAACAAGAGTAATACAAACATTAATTATAGTGCTATCGATAACAGCAACATAATATGTGCAATAACCTCAGTTATATTGAAAATAACAAGAGTAATAGAAACATTAATTATAGTGCTATCGATAACACCAACATAATATGGGTAATAATATAAGTTATGATTTGAATAACAAGAGTAATGGGCACAGTAATTATAGTTCTATCGATAACACCAACATAATATGGGTATTAATATTAGTTATATTTTGAATAACAAGAGTAATGGGCATAGTAATTATAGTTCTATCGATAACAGAAACATAAAATGTGTAATAACCTAAGTTATATTGAAAATGATAAGAGTAATAGAAATATTAATTATAATGCTATCGATAACAGCAACATAATATGAGTAATAATATAAGTTCTATTTTGAATAACAAGAGTAATAGGCATAGTAATTATAGTTCTATTTCTATTATAGTTCTATTCTAATTAATAGAAATATTAATTATACTGCTATCGATAACAGCAACATAATATGGGTAATAATATAAGTTATATTTTGAATAACAAGAGTAATAGAAACATTAATTATAGTGCTATCGATAACAGCAACATAATATGTGCAATGGCATCAGTTATATTGAAAATAACAAGAGTAATAGAAACATTAATTATAGTGCTATCGATAACACCAACATAATATGGGTAATAATATATGTTATGTTTTGAATAACAAGAGTAATGGGCATAGTAATTATAGTTCTATCGATAACACCAACATAATATGGGTAATAATATAAGTTATGTTTTGAGTAACAAGACTAATGGGCATAGTAATTATAGTTCTATCGATAACAGCAACAGAAAATGTGTAATAACCTAATTTATATTTAAGATAATAAGAGTAATAGAAATATTAATAATAGTGCTATCGATAACAGCAACATAATATGGGTAATAATATAAGTTATATTTTGAATAACAAGAGTAATAGAAACATTAATTATAGTGCTATCGATAACAGCAATATAATATATGCAATAACCTCAGTTATATTGAAAATAACATTAGTAATAGAAACATTAATTATAGTGCTATCGATAACACCAACATAATATTGGTAATAATATATGTTATGTTTTGAACAACAAGAGTAATGGGCATAGTAATTATAGTTCTATCGATAACACCAACATAATATGGGTAATAATATAAGTTATGTTTTGAGTAACAAGAGGAATGGGCATAGTAATTATAGTTCTATCGATAACAGCAACATAAAATGTGTAATAACCTAAGTTATATTGAAAATAATAAGAGTAATAGAAATATTAATTATAGTGCTATAGTTAACAGCAACATAATATGGGTAATAATATAAGTTATATTTTGAATAGCAAAAGTAATGGGCATAGTAGTTATAGCTCTATCGATAATAGCAACAGAAAATGTGTAATAACCTAATTTATATTGAAGATAATAAGAGTAATAGAAATATTAATTATAGTGCTATCGATAACAGCAACATAATATGGGTAATAATATAAGTTATATTTTGAATAACAAGAGTAATAGAAACATTAATTATAGTGCTATCGATAACAGCAATATAATATATGCAATAACCTCAGTTATATTGAAAATAACAAGAGTAATAGAAACATTAATTATAGTGCTATCGATAACACCAACATAATATGGGTAATAATATAAGTTATGTTTTGAATAACAAGAGTAATGGGCATAGTAATTATAGTTCTATCGATAACAGCAACATAAAATGTGCAATAACCTCAGTTATATAGAAAATAACAAGAGTAATAGAAACATTAATTATAGTGCTATCGATAACAGCAACATAATATGTGCAATAACCTCAGTTATATAGAAAATAACAAGAGTAATAGAAACATTAATTATAGTGCTATCGATAACACCAACATAATATTGGTAATAATATATGTTATGTTTTGAATAACAAGAGTAATGGGCATAGTAATTATAGTTCTATCGATTACATCAAAATAATATGGGTAATAATATTAGTTATATTTTGAATAACAAGAGTAATGGGCATAGTAATTATAGTTCTATCGATAACAGCAACATAAAATGTGCAATAACCTAAGTTATATTGAAGATAATAAGAGTAATGGAAATATTAATTACAGTGCTATCGATAACAGCAACATAATATGAGTAATAATATAAGTTATATTTTGAATAACAAGGGTAATAGAAACATTAATTATAGTGCTATCGATAACACGAACATAATATGGGTAAAAATATAAGTTATGTTTTGAATAACAAGAGTAATGGGCATAGTAATTATAGTTCTATCGATAACAGCAACATAAAATGTGTAATAACCTAATTTATATTGAAGATAATAAGAGTAATAGAAATATTAATTATAGTGCTATCTATAACAGCAACATAATATGAGTAATAATATAAGTTATATTTTGAATAACAAGAGTAATGGGCATAGTAATTATAGTTCTATCGATAACAGCAACATAAAATGTGTAATAACCTAATTTATATTGAAGATAATAAGAGTAATAGAAACATTTATTATAGTGCTATCGATAACAGCAACATAATATATGTAATAATATAAGTTATATTTTGAATAACGAGAGTAATAGAAACAGTAATTATAGTGCTATCGAAAACAGCAACATAATATGGGAAATACTATAAGTTATATTTTGAATAACAAGATTAATAGAAACATCAATTATAGTGCTATCGATAACAGCAACATAATATGGGTAATAATATAAGTTATATTTTGAATAACGAGGGTAATATTAACATTAATAATAGTGCTATCGATGACAGCAACATAATATGGGTAATAATATAAGTTATATTTTGAATAACAAGATTAATAGAAGCATTAATTATAGTGCTATCAATAACACCAACATAATATGGGTAATAATATAAGTTATATTTTGAATAACAAGAGTAATAGAAACATCAATTATAGTGCTATCGATAACAGCAACATCATATGGGTAATAATATAAGTTATGTTTTGAATAACAAGAGTAATGAGCATAGTAATTATAGTTCTATCGATAACACCAACATAATATGGGTAATAATATAAGTTATATTTTGAATAACAAGAGTAATAGAAACATTAATTATAGTGCTATCGATAACAGCAATATAATATATGCAATAACCTCAGTTATATAGAAAATAACAAGAATAATAGAGACATTAATTATAGTGCTATCGATAACACCAACATAATATGGGTAATAATATAAGTTATGTTTTGAATAACAAGAGTAATGCGCATAGTAATTATAGTTCTATAGATAACAGCAACAGAAAATGTGTAATAACCTAATTTATATTGAAGATAATAAGAGTAATAGAAATATTAATTATAGTGCTATCGATAACAGCAACATAATATGAGTAATAATATAAGTTATATTTTGAATAACAAGAGTAATGGGCATAGTAATTATAGTTCTATCGATAACAGCAACATAAAATGTGTAATAACCTAATTTATATTGAAGATAATAAGAGTAATAGAAATATTAATTATAGTACTATCGATAACAGCGACATAATATGGGTAATAATATAAGTTATATTTTGAATAACAAGATTAATAGAAGCATTAATTATAGTGCTATCAATAACACCAACATAATATGGCTAATAATATAAGTTATATTTTGAATAACAAGGGTAATAGAAACATTAATAATAGTGCTATCGATAACACCAACATAATATGGGTAATAATATATGTTATGTTTTGAATAACAAGAGTAATGGGCATAGTAATTATAGTACTATCGATAACAGCAACATAGAATGTGTAATAACGTAATTTATATTGGAGATAACAAGAGTAATAGAAACATTAATTATAGTGCTATCGATAACAGCAACATAATATGTGCAATAACCTCAGTTATATTGAAAATAACAAGAGTAATAGAAACATTAATTATAGTGCTATCGATAACACCAACATAATATGGGTAATAATATAAGTTATGATTTGAATAACAAGAGTAATGGGCACAGTAATTATAGTTCTATCGATAACACCAACATAATATGGGTATTAATATTAGTTATATTTTGAATAACAAGAGTAATGGGCATAGTAATTATAGTTCTATCGATAACAGAAACATAAAATGTGTAATAACCTAAGTTATATTGAAAATGATAAGAGTAATAGAAATATTAATTATAATGCTATCGATAACAGCAACATAATATGAGTAATAATATAAGTTCTATTTTGAATAACAAGAGTAATAGGCATAGTAATTATAGTTCTATTTCTATTATAGTTCTATTCTAATTAATAGAAATATTAATTATACTGCTATCGATAACAGCAACATAATATGGGTAATAATATAAGTTATATTTTGAATAACAAGAGTAATAGAAACATTAATTATAGTGCTATCGATAACAGCAACATAATATGGGTAATAATATAAGTTATATTTTGAATAACAAGATTAATAGAAGCATTAATTATAGTGCTATCAATAACACCAACATAATATGGGTAATAATATAAGTTATATTTTGAATAACAAGAGTAATAGAAACATCAATTATAGTGCTATCGATAACAGCAACATCATATGGGTAATAATATAAGTTATGTTTTGAATAACAAGAGTAATGGGCATAGTAATTATAGTTCTATCGATAACACCAACATAATATGGGTAATAATATAAGTTATATTTTGAATAACAAGAGTAATAGAAACATTAATTATAGTGCTATCGATAACAGCAATATAATATATGCAATAACCTCAGTTATATAGAAAATAACAAGAATAATAGAGACATTAATTATAGTGCTATCGATAACACCAACATAATATGGGTAATAATATAAGTTATGTTTTGAATAACAAGAGTAATGCGCATAGTAATTATAGTTCTATAGATAACAGCAACAGAAAATGTGTAATAACCTAATTTATATTGAAGATAATAAGAGTAATAGAAATATTAATTATAGTGCTATCGATAACAGCAACATAATATGAGTAATAATATAAGTTATATTTTGAATAACAAGAGTAATGGGCATAGTAATTATAGTTCTATCGATAACAGCAACATAAAATGTGTAATAACCTAATTTATATTGAAGATAATAAGAGTAATAGAAATATTAATTATAGTACTATCGATAACAGCGACATAATATGGGTAATAATATAAGTTATATTTTGAATAACAAGATTAATAGAAGCATTAATTATAGTGCTATCAATAACACCAACATAATATGGCTAATAATATAAGTTATATTTTGAATAACAAGGGTAATAGAAACATTAATAATAGTGCTATCGATAACACCAACATAATATGGGTAATAATATATGTTATGTTTTGAATAACAAGAGTAATGGGCATAGTAATTATAGTACTATCGATAACAGCAACATAGAATGTGTAATAACGTAATTTATATTGGAGATAACAAGAGTAATACAAACATTAATTATAGTGCTATCGATAACAGCAACATAATATGTGCAATAACCTCAGTTATATTGAAAATAACAAGAGTAATAGAAACATTAATTATAGTGCTATCGATAACACCAACATAATATGGGTAATAATATAAGTTATGATTTGAATAACAAGAGTAATGGGCACAGTAATTATAGTTCTATCGATAACACCAACATAATATGGGTATTAATATTAGTTATATTTTGAATAACAAGAGTAATGGGCATAGTAATTATAGTTCTATCGATAACAGAAACATAAAATGTGTAATAACCTAAGTTATATTGAAAATGATAAGAGTAATAGAAATATTAATTATAATGCTATCGATAACAGCAACATAATATGAGTAATAATATAAGTTCTATTTTGAATAACAAGAGTAATAGGCATAGTAATTATAGTTCTATTTCTATTATAGTTCTATTCTAATTAATAGAAATATTAATTATACTGCTATCGATAACAGCAACATAATATGGGTAATAATATAAGTTATATTTTGAATAACAAGAGTAATAGAAACATTAATTATAGTGCTATCGATAACAGCAACATAATATGTGCAATGGCATCAGTTATATTGAAAATAACAAGAGTAATAGAAACATTAATTATAGTGCTATCGATAACACCAACATAATATGGGTAATAATATATGTTATGTTTTGAATAACAAGAGTAATGGGCATAGTAATTATAGTTCTATCGATAACACCAACATAATATGGGTAATAATATAAGTTATGTTTTGAGTAACAAGAATAATGGGCATAGTAATTATAGTTCTATCGATAACAGCAACAGAAAATGTGTAATAACCTAATTTATATTTAAGATAATAAGAGTAATAGAAATATTAATTATAGTGCTATCGATAACAGCAACATAATATGGGTAATAATATAAGTTATATTTTGAATAACAAGAGTAATAGAAACATTAATTATAGTGCTATCGATAACAGCAATATAATATATGCAATAACCTCAGTTATATTGAAAATAACATTAGTAATAGAAACATTAATTATAGTGCTATCGATAACACCAACATAATATTGGTAATAATATATGTTATGTTTTGAATAACAAGAGTAATGGGCATAGTAATTATAGTTCTATCGATAACACCAACATAATATGGGTAATAATATAAGTTATGTTTTGAGTAACAAGAGGAATGGGCATAGTAATTATAGTTCTATCGATAACAGCAACATAAAATGTGTAATAACCTAAGTTATATTGAAAATAATAAGAGTAATAGAAATATTAATTATAGTGCTATAGTTAACAGCAACATAATATGGGTAATAATATAAGTTATATTTTGAATAGCAAAAGTAATGGGCATAGTAGTTATAGCTCTATCGATAATAGCAATAGAAAATGTGTAATAACCTAATTTATATTGAAGATAATAAGAGTAATAGAAATATTAATTATAGTGCTATCGATAACACCAACATAATATTGGTAATAATATATGTTATGTTTTGAATAACAAGAGTAATGGGCATAGTAATTATAGTTCTATCGATTACATCAAAATAATATGGGTAATAATATTAGTTATATTTTGAATAACAAGAGTAATGGGCATAGTAATTATAGTTCTATCGATAACAGCAACATAAAATGTGCAATAACCTAAGTTATATTGAAGATAATAAGAGTAATGGAAATATTAATTACAGTGCTATCGATAACAGCAACATAATATGAGTAATAATATAAGTTATATTTTGAATAACAAGGGTAATAGAAACATTAATTATAGTGCTATCGATAACACGAACATAATATGGGTAAAAATATAAGTTATGTTTTGAATAACAAGAGTAATGGGCATAGTAATTATAGTTCTATCGATAACAGCAACATAAAATGTGTAATAACCTAATTTATATTGAAGATAATAAGAGTAATAGAAATATTAATTATAGTGCTATCTATAACAGCAACATAATATGAGTAATAATATAAGTTATATTTTGAATAACAAGAGTAATGGGCATAGTAATTATAGTTCTATCGATAACAGCAACATAAAATGTGTAATAACCTAATTTATATTGAAGATAATAAGAGTAATAGAAACATTTATTATAGTGCTATCGATAACAGCAACATAATATATGTAATAATATAAGTTATATTTTGAATAACAAGATTAATAGAAGCATTAATTATAGTGCTATCAATAACACCAACATAATATGGGTAATAATATAAGTTATGTTTTGAATAACAAGAGTAATGCGCATAGTAATTATAGTTCTATAGATAACAGCAACAGAAAATGTGTAATAACCTAATTTATATTGAAGATAATAAGAGTAATAGAAATATTAATTATAGTGCTATCGATAACAGCAACATAATATGAGTAATAATATAAGTTATATTTTGAATAACAAGAGTAATGGGCATAGTAATTATAGTTCTATCGATAACAGCAACATAAAATGTGTAATAACCTAATTTATATTGAAGATAATAAGAGTAATAGAAATATTAATTATAGTACTATCGATAACAGCGACATAATATGGGTAATAATATAAGTTATATTTTGAATAACAAGATTAATAGAAGCATTAATTATAGTGCTATCAATAACACCAACATAATATGGCTAATAATATAAGTTATATTTTGAATAACAAGGGTAATAGAAACATTAATAATAGTGCTATCGATAACACCAACATAATATGGGTAATAATATATGTTATGTTTTGAATAACAAGAGTAATGGGCATAGTAATTATAGTACTATCGATAACAGCAACATAGAATGTGTAATAACGTAATTTATATTGGAGATAACAAGAGTAATACAAACATTAATTATAGTGCTATCGATAACAGCAACATAATATGTGCAATAACCTCAGTTATATTGAAAATAACAAGAGTAATAGAAACATTAATTATAGTGCTATCGATAACACCAACATAATATGGGTAATAATATAAGTTATGATTTGAATAACAAGAGTAATGGGCACAGTAATTATAGTTCTATCGATAACACCAACATAATATGGGTATTAATATTAGTTATATTTTGAATAACAAGAGTAATGGGCATAGTAATTATAGTTCTATCGATAACAGAAACATAAAATGTGTAATAACCTAAGTTATATTGAAAATGATAAGAGTAATAGAAATATTAATTATAATGCTATCGATAACAGCAACATAATATGAGTAATAATATAAGTTCTATTTTGAATAACAAGAGTAATAGGCATAGTAATTATAGTTCTATTTCTATTATAGTTCTATTCTAATTAATAGAAATATTAATTATACTGGTATCGATAACAGCAACATAATATGGGTAATAATATAAGTTATATTTTGAATAACAAGAGTAATAGAAACATTAATTATAGTGCTATCGATAACAGCAACATAATATGTGCAATGGCATCAGTTATATTGAAAATAACAAGAGTAATAGAAACATTAATTATAGTGCTATCGATAACACCAACATAATATGGGTAATAATATAAGTTATGTTTTGAATAACAAGAGTAATGGGCATAGTAATTATAGTTCTATCGATAACAGCAACATAAAATGTGCAATAACCTCAGTTATATAGAAAATAACAAGAGTAATAGAAACATTAATTATAGTGCTATCGATAACAGCAACATAATATGTGCAATAACCTCAGTTATATAGAAAATAACAAGAGTAATAGAAACATTAATTATAGTGCTATCGATAACACCAACATAATATTGGTAATAATATATGTTATGTTTTGAATAACAAGAGTAATGGGCATAGTAATTATAGTTCTATCGATTACATCAAAATAATATGGGTAATAATATTAGTTATATTTTGAATAACAAGAGTAATGGGCATAGTAATTATAGTTCTATCGATAACAGCAACATAAAATGTGCAATAACCTAAGTTATATTGAAGATAATAAGAGTAATGGAAATATTAATTACAGTGCTATCGATAACAGCAACATAATATGAGTAATAATATAAGTTATATTTTGAATAACAAGGGTAATAGAAACATTAATTATAGTGCTATCGATAACACGAACATAATATGGGTAAAAATATAAGTTATGTTTTGAATAACAAGAGTAATGGGCATAGTAATTATAGTTCTATCGATAACAGCAACATAAAATGTGTAATAACCTAATTTATATTGAAGATAATAAGAGTAATAGAAATATTAATTATAGTGCTATCTATAACAGCAACATAATATGAGTAATAATATAAGTTATATTTTGAATAACAAGAGTAATGGGCATAGTAATTATAGTTCTATCGATAACAGCAACATAAAATGTGTAATAACCTAATTTATATTGAAGATAATAAGAGTAATAGAAACATTTATTATAGTGCTATCGATAACAGCAACATAATATATGTAATAATATAAGTTATATTTTGAATAACAAGATTAATAGAAGCATTAATTATAGTGCTATCAATAACACCAACATAATATGGGTAATAATATAAGTTATGTTTTGAATAACAAGAGTAATGCGCATAGTAATTATAGTTCTATAGATAACAGCAACAGAAAATGTGTAATAACCTAATTTATATTGAAGATAATAAGAGTAATAGAAATATTAATTATAGTGCTATCGATAACAGCAACATAATATGAGTAATAATATAAGTTATATTTTGAATAACAAGAGTAATGGGCATAGTAATTATAGTTCTATCGATAACAGCAACATAAAATGTGTAATAACCTAATTTATATTGAAGATAATAAGAGTAATAGAAATATTAATTATAGTACTATCGATAACAGCGACATAATATGGGTAATAATATAAGTTATATTTTGAATAACAAGATTAATAGAAGCATTAATTATAGTGCTATCAATAACACCAACATAATATGGCTAATAATATAAGTTATATTTTGAATAACAAGGGTAATAGAAACATTAATAATAGTGCTATCGATAACACCAACATAATATGGGTAATAATATATGTTATGTTTTGAATAACAAGAGTAATGGGCATAGTAATTATAGTACTATCGATAACAGCAACATAGAATGTGTAATAACGTAATTTATATTGGAGATAACAAGAGTAATACAAACATTAATTATAGTGCTATCGATAACAGCAACATAATATGTGCAATAACCTCAGTTATATTGAAAATAACAAGAGTAATAGAAACATTAATTATAGTGCTATCGATAACACCAACATAATATGGGTAATAATATAAGTTATGATTTGAATAACAAGAGTAATGGGCACAGTAATTATAGTTCTATCGATAACACCAACATAATATGGGTATTAATATTAGTTATATTTTGAATAACAAGAGTAATGGGCATAGTAATTATAGTTCTATCGATAACAGAAACATAAAATGTGTAATAACCTAAGTTATATTGAAAATGATAAGAGTAATAGAAATATTAATTATAATGCTATCGATAACAGCAACATAATATGAGTAATAATATAAGTTCTATTTTGAATAACAAGAGTAATAGGCATAGTAATTATAGTTCTATTTCTATTATAGTTCTATTCTAATTAATAGAAATATTAATTATACTGCTATCGATAACAGCAACATAATATGGGTAATAATATAAGTTATATTTTGAATAACAAGAGTAATAGAAACATTAATTATAGTGCTATCGATAACAGCAACATAATATGTGCAATGGCATCAGTTATATTGAAAATAACAAGAGTAATAGAAACATTAATTATAGTGCTATCGATAACACCAACATAATATGGGTAATAATATATGTTATGTTTTGAATAACAAGAGTAATGGGCATAGTAATTATAGTTCTATCGATAACACCAACATAATATGGGTAATAATATAAGTTATGTTTTGAGTAACAAGACTAATGGGCATAGTAATTATAGTTCTATCGATAACAGCAACAGAAAATGTGTAATAACCTAATTTATATTTAAGATAATAAGAGTAATAGAAATATTAATAATAGTGCTATCGATAACAGCAACATAATATGGGTAATAATATAAGTTATATTTTGAATAACAAGAGTAATAGAAACATTAATTATAGTGCTATCGATAACAGCAATATAATATATGCAATAACCTCAGTTATATTGAAAATAACATTAGTAATAGAAACATTAATTATAGTGCTATCGATAACACCAACATAATATTGGTAATAATATATGTTATGTTTTGAACAACAAGAGTAATGGGCATAGTAATTATAGTTCTATCGATAACACCAACATAATATGGGTAATAATATAAGTTATGTTTTGAGTAACAAGAGGAATGGGCATAGTAATTATAGTTCTATCGATAACAGCAACATAAAATGTGTAATAACCTAAGTTATATTGAAAATAATAAGAGTAATAGAAATATTAATTATAGTGCTATAGTTAACAGCAACATAATATGGGTAATAATATAAGTTATATTTTGAATAGCAAAAGTAATGGGCATAGTAGTTATAGCTCTATCGATAATAGCAACAGAAAATGTGTAATAACCTAATTTATATTGAAGATAATAAGAGTAATAGAAATATTAATTATAGTGCTATCGATAACAGCAACATAATATGGGTAATAATATAAGTTATATTTTGAATAACAAGAGTAATAGAAACATTAATTATAGTGCTATCGATAACAGCAATATAATATATGCAATAACCTCAGTTATATTGAAAATAACAAGAGTAATAGAAACATTAATTATAGTGCTATCGATAACACCAACATAATATGGGTAATAATATAAGTTATGTTTTGAATAACAAGAGTAATGGGCATAGTAATTATAGTTCTATCGATAACAGCAACATAAAATGTGCAATAACCTCAGTTATATAGAAAATAACAAGAGTAATAGAAACATTAATTATAGTGCTATCGATAACAGCAACATAATATGTGCAATAACCTCAGTTATATAGAAAATAACAAGAGTAATAGAAACATTAATTATAGTGCTATCGATAACACCAACATAATATTGGTAATAATATATGTTATGTTTTGAATAACAAGAGTAATGGGCATAGTAATTATAGTTCTATCGATTACATCAAAATAATATGGGTAATAATATTAGTTATATTTTGAATAACAAGAGTAATGGGCATAGTAATTATAGTTCTATCGATAACAGCAACATAAAATGTGCAATAACCTAAGTTATATTGAAGATAATAAGAGTAATGGAAATATTAATTACAGTGCTATCGATAACAGCAACATAATATGAGTAATAATATAAGTTATATTTTGAATAACAAGGGTAATAGAAACATTAATTATAGTGCTATCGATAACACGAACATAATATGGGTAAAAATATAAGTTATGTTTTGAATAACAAGAGTAATGGGCATAGTAATTATAGTTCTATCGATAACAGCAACATAAAATGTGTAATAACCTAATTTATATTGAAGATAATAAGAGTAATAGAAATATTAATTATAGTGCTATCTATAACAGCAACATAATATGAGTAATAATATAAGTTATATTTTGAATAACAAGAGTAATGGGCATAGTAATTATAGTTCTATCGATAACAGCAACATAAAATGTGTAATAACCTAATTTATATTGAAGATAATAAGAGTAATAGAAACATTTATTATAGTGCTATCGATAACAGCAACATAATATATGTAATAATATAAGTTATATTTTGAATAACGAGAGTAATAGAAACAGTAATTATAGTGCTATCGAAAACAGCAACATAATATGGGAAATACTATAAGTTATATTTTGAATAACAAGATTAATAGAAACATCAATTATAGTGCTATCGATAACAGCAACATAATATGGGTAATAATATAAGTTATATTTTGAATAACGAGGGTAATATTAACATTAATAATAGTGCTATCGATGACAGCAACATAATATGGGTAATAATATAAGTTATATTTTGAATAACAAGATTAATAGAAGCATTAATTATAGTGCTATCAATAACACCAACATAATATGGGTAATAATATAAGTTATATTTTGAATAACAAGAGTAATAGAAACATCAATTATAGTGCTATCGATAACAGCAACATCATATGGGTAATAATATAAGTTATGTTTTGAATAACAAGAGTAATGAGCATAGTAATTATAGTTCTATCGATAACACCAACATAATATGGGTAATAATATAAGTTATATATTGAATAACAAGAGTAATAGAAACATTAATTATAGTGCTATCGATAACAGCAATATAATATATGCAATAACCTCAGTTATATAGAAAATAACAAGAATAATAGAGACATTAATTATAGTGCTATCGATAACACCAACATAATATGGGTAATAATATAAGTTATGTTTTGAATAACAAGAGTAATGCGCATAGTAATTATAGTTCTATAGATAACAGCAACAGAAAATGTGTAATAACCTAATTTATATTGAAGATAATAAGAGTAATAGAAATATTAATTATAGTGCTATCGATAACAGCAACATAATATGAGTAATAATATAAGTTATATTTTGAATAACAAGAGTAATGGGCATAGTAATTATAGTTCTATCGATAACAGCAACATAAAATGTGTAATAACCTAATTTATATTGAAGATAATAAGAGTAATAGAAATATTAATTATAGTACTATCGATAACAGCGACATAATATGGGTAATAATATAAGTTATATTTTGAATAACAAGATTAATAGAAGCATTAATTATAGTGCTATCAATAACACCAACATAATATGGCTAATAATATAAGTTATATTTTGAATAACAAGGGTAATAGAAACATTAATAATAGTGCTATCGATAACACCAACATAATATGGGTAATAATATATGTTATGTTTTGAATAACAAGAGTAATGGGCATAGTAATTATAGTACTATCGATAACAGCAACATAGAATGTGTAATAACGTAATTTATATTGGAGATAACAAGAGTAATAGAAACATTAATTATAGTGCTATCGATAACAGCAACATAATATGTGCAATAACCTCAGTTATATTGAAAATAACAAGAGTAATAGAAACATTAATTATAGTGCTATCGATAACACCAACATAATATGGGTAATAATATAAGTTATGATTTGAATAACAAGAGTAATGGGCACAGTAATTATAGTTCTATCGATAACACCAACATAATATGGGTATTAATATTAGTTATATTTTGAATAACAAGAGTAATGGGCATAGTAATTATAGTTCTATCGATAACAGAAACATAAAATGTGTAATAACCTAAGTTATATTGAAAATGATAAGAGTAATAGAAATATTAATTATAATGCTATCGATAACAGCAACATAATATGAGTAATAATATAAGTTCTATTTTGAATAACAAGAGTAATAGGCATAGTAATTATAGTTCTATTTCTATTATAGTTCTATTCTAATTAATAGAAATATTAATTATACTGCTATCGATAACAGCAACATAATATGGGTAATAATATAAGTTATATTTTGAATAACAAGAGTAATAGAAACATTAATTATAGTGCTATCGATAACAGCAACATAATATGGGTAATAATATAAGTTATATTTTGAATAACAAGATTAATAGAAGCATTAATTATAGTGCTATCAATAACACCAACATAATATGGGTAATAATATAAGTTATATTTTGAATAACAAGAGTAATAGAAACATCAATTATAGTGCTATCGATAACAGCAACATCATATGGGTAATAATATAAGTTATGTTTTGAATAACAAGAGTAATGGGCATAGTAATTATAGTTCTATCGATAACACCAACATAATATGGGTAATAATATAAGTTATATTTTGAATAACAAGAGTAATAGAAACATTAATTATAGTGCTATCGATAACAGCAATATAATATATGCAATAACCTCAGTTATATAGAAAATAACAAGAATAATAGAGACATTAATTATAGTGCTATCGATAACACCAACATAATATGGGTAATAATATAAGTTATGTTTTGAATAACAAGAGTAATGCGCATAGTAATTATAGTTCTATAGATAACAGCAACAGAAAATGTGTAATAACCTAATTTATATTGAAGATAATAAGAGTAATAGAAATATTAATTATAGTGCTATCGATAACAGCAACATAATATGAGTAATAATATAAGTTATATTTTGAATAACAAGAGTAATGGGCATAGTAATTATAGTTCTATCGATAACAGCAACATAAAATGTGTAATAACCTAATTTATATTGAAGATAATAAGAGTAATAGAAATATTAATTATAGTACTATCGATAACAGCGACATAATATGGGTAATAATATAAGTTATATTTTGAATAACAAGATTAATAAAAGCATTAATTATAGTGCTATCAATAACACCAACATAATATGGCTAATAATATAAGTTATATTTTGAATAACAAGGGTAATAGAAACATTAATAATAGTGCTATCGATAACACCAACATAATATGGGTAATAATATATGTTATGTTTTGAATAACAAGAGTAATGGGCATAGTAATTATAGTACTATCGATAACAGCAACATAGAATGTGTAATAACGTAATTTATATTGGAGATAACAAGAGTAATACAAACATTAATTATAGTGCTATCGATAACAGCAACATAATATGTGCAATAACCTCAGTTATATTGAAAATAACAAGAGTAATAGAAACATTAATTATAGTGCTATCGATAACACCAACATAATATGGGTAATAATATAAGTTATGATTTGAATAACAAGAGTAATGGGCACAGTAATTATAGTTCTATCGATAACACCAACATAATATGGGTATTAATATTAGTTATATTTTGAATAACAAGAGTAATGGGCATAGTAATTATAGTTCTATCGATAACAGAAACATAAAATGTGTAATAACCTAAGTTATATTGAAAATGATAAGAGTAATAGAAATATTAATTATAATGCTATCGATAACAGCAACATAATATGAGTAATAATATAAGTTCTATTTTGAATAACAAGAGTAATAGGCATAGTAATTATAGTTCTATTTCTATTATAGTTCTATTCTAATTAATAGAAATATTAATTATACTGCTATCGATAACAGCAACATAATATGGGTAATAATATAAGTTATATTTTGAATAACAAGAGTAATAGAAACATTAATTATAGTGCTATCGATAACAGCAACATAATATGTGCAATGGCATCAGTTATATTGAAAATAACAAGAGTAATAGAAACATTAATTATAGTGCTATCGATAACACCAACATAATATGGGTAATAATATATGTTATGTTTTGAATAACAAGAGTAATGGGCATAGTAATTATAGTTCTATCGATAACACCAACATAATATGGGTAATAATATAAGTTATGTTTTGAGTAACAAGAATAATGGGCATAGTAATTATAGTTCTATCGATAACAGCAACAGAAAATGTGTAATAACCTAATTTATATTTAAGATAATAAGAGTAATAGAAATATTAATTATAGTGCTATCGATAACAGCAACATAATATGGGTAATAATATAAGTTATATTTTGAATAACAAGAGTAATAGAAACATTAATTATAGTGCTATCGATAACAGCAATATAATATATGCAATAACCTCAGTTATATTGAAAATAACATTAGTAATAGAAACATTAATTATAGTGCTATCGATAACACCAACATAATATTGGTAATAATATATGTTATGTTTTGAATAACAAGAGTAATGGGCATAGTAATTATAGTTCTATCGATAACACCAACATAATATGGGTAATAATATAAGTTATGTTTTGAGTAACAAGAGGAATGGGCATAGTAATTATAGTTCTATCGATAACAGCAACATAAAATGTGCAATAACCTAAGTTATATTGAAGATAATAAGAGTAATGGAAATATTAATTACAGTGCTATCGATAACAGCAACATAATATGAGTAATAATATAAGTTATATTTTGAATAACAAGGGTAATAGAAACATTAATTATAGTGCTATCGATAACACGAACATAATATGGGTAAAAATATAAGTTATGTTTTGAATAACAAGAGTAATGGGCATAGTAATTATAGTTCTATCGATAACAGCAACATAAAATGTGTAATAACCTAATTTATATTGAAGATAATAAGAGTAATAGAAATATTAATTATAGTGCTATCTATAACAGCAACATAATATGAGTAATAATATAAGTTATATTTTGAATAACAAGAGTAATGGGCATAGTAATTATAGTTCTATCGATAACAGCAACATAAAATGTGTAATAACCTAATTTATATTGAAGATAATAAGAGTAATAGAAACATTTATTATAGTGCTATCGATAACAGCAACATAATATATGTAATAATATAAGTTATATTTTGAATAACAAGATTAATAGAAGCATTAATTATAGTGCTATCAATAACACCAACATAATATGGGTAATAATATAAGTTATGTTTTGAATAACAAGAGTAATGCGCATAGTAATTATAGTTCTATAGATAACAGCAACAGAAAATGTGTAATAACCTAATTTATATTGAAGATAATAAGAGTAATAGAAATATTAATTATAGTGCTATCGATAACAGCAACATAATATGAGTAATAATATAAGTTATATTTTGAATAACAAGAGTAATGGGCATAGTAATTATAGTTCTATCGATAACAGCAACATAAAATGTGTAATAACCTAATTTATATTGAAGATAATAAGAGTAATAGAAATATTAATTATAGTACTATCGATAACAGCGACATAATATGGGTAATAATATAAGTTATATTTTGAATAACAAGATTAATAGAAGCATTAATTATAGTGCTATCAATAACACCAACATAATATGGCTAATAATATAAGTTATATTTTGAATAACAAGGGTAATAGAAACATTAATAATAGTGCTATCGATAACACCAACATAATATGGGTAATAATATATGTTATGTTTTGAATAACAAGAGTAATGGGCATAGTAATTATAGTACTATCGATAACAGCAACATAGAATGTGTAATAACGTAATTTATATTGGAGATAACAAGAGTAATACAAACATTAATTATAGTGCTATCGATAACAGCAACATAATATGTGCAATAACCTCAGTTATATTGAAAATAACAAGAGTAATAGAAACATTAATTATAGTGCTATCGATAACACCAACATAATATGGGTAATAATATAAGTTATGATTTGAATAACAAGAGTAATGGGCACAGTAATTATAGTTCTATCGATAACACCAACATAATATGGGTATTAATATTAGTTATATTTTGAATAACAAGAGTAATGGGCATAGTAATTATAGTTCTATCGATAACAGAAACATAAAATGTGTAATAACCTAAGTTATATTGAAAATGATAAGAGTAATAGAAATATTAATTATAATGCTATCGATAACAGCAACATAATATGAGTAATAATATAAGTTCTATTTTGAATAACAAGAGTAATAGGCATAGTAATTATAGTTCTATTTCTATTATAGTTCTATTCTAATTAATAGAAATATTAATTATACTGGTATCGATAACAGCAACATAATATGGGTAATAATATAAGTTATATTTTGAATAACAAGAGTAATAGAAACATTAATTATAGTGCTATCGATAACAGCAACATAATATGTGCAATGGCATCAGTTATATTGAAAATAACAAGAGTAATAGAAACATTAATTATAGTGCTATCGATAACACCAACATAATATGGGTAATAATATATGTTATGTTTTGAATAACAAGAGTAATGGGCATAGTAATTATAGTTCTATCGATAACACCAACATAATATGGGTAATAATATAAGTTATGTTTTGAGTAACAAGACTAATGGGCATAGTAATTATAGTTCTATCGATAACAGCAACAGAAAATGTGTAATAACCTAATTTATATTTAAGATAATAAGAGTAATAGAAATATTAATTATAGTGCTATCGATAACAGCAACATAATATGGGTAATAATATATGTTATGTTTTGAATAACAAGAGTAATGGGCATAGTAATTATAGTACTATCGATAACAGCAACATAGAATGTGTAATAACGTAATTTATATTGGAGATAACAAGAGTAATACAAACATTAATTATAGTGCTATCGATAACAGCAACATAATATGTGCAATAACCTCAGTTATATTGAAAATAACAAGAGTAATAGAAACATTAATTATAGTGCTATCGATAACACCAACATAATATGGGTAA
This sequence comes from Megachile rotundata, assembly GCF_050947335.1. NCBI lineage: Eukaryota > Metazoa > Arthropoda > Insecta > Hymenoptera > Megachilidae > Megachile > Megachile rotundata. The sequence goes on along the minus strand of NW_027473389.1, from coordinate 632,480 downwards.
TAATATAAGTTATGATTTGAATAACAAGAGTAATGGGCACAGTAATTATAGTTCTATCGATAACACCAACATAATATGGGTATTAATATTAGTTATATTTTGAATAACAAGAGTAATGGGCATAGTAATTATAGTTCTATCGATAACAGAAACATAAAATGTGTAATAACCTAAGTTATATTGAAAATGATAAGAGTAATAGAAATATTAATTATAATGCTATCGATAACAGCAACATAATATGAGTAATAATATAAGTTCTATTTTGAATAACAAGAGTAATAGGCATAGTAATTATAGTTCTATTTCTATTATAGTTCTATTCTAATTAATAGAAATATTAATTATACTGCTATCGATAACAGCAACATAATATGGGTAATAATATAAGTTATATTTTGAATAACAAGAGTAATAGAAACATTAATTATAGTGCTATCGATAACAGCAACATAATATGTGCAATGGCATCAGTTATATTGAAAATAACAAGAGTAATAGAAACATTAATTATAGTGCTATCGATAACACCAACATAATATGGGTAATAATATATGTTATGTTTTGAATAACAAGAGTAATGGGCATAGTAATTATAGTTCTATCGATAACACCAACATAATATGGGTAATAATATAAGTTATGTTTTGAGTAACAAGAATAATGGGCATAGTAATTATAGTTCTATCGATAACAGCAACAGAAAATGTGTAATAACCTAATTTATATTTAAGATAATAAGAGTAATAGAAATATTAATTATAGTGCTATCGATAACAGCAACATAATATGGGTAATAATATAAGTTATATTTTGAATAACAAGAGTAATAGAAACATTAATTATAGTGCTATCGATAACAGCAATATAATATATGCAATAACCTCAGTTATATTGAAAATAACATTAGTAATAGAAACATTAATTATAGTGCTATCGATAACACCAACATAATATTGGTAATAATATATGTTATGTTTTGAACAACAAGAGTAATGGGCATAGTAATTATAGTTCTATCGATAACACCAACATAATATGGGTAATAATATAAGTTATGTTTTGAGTAACAAGAGGAATGGGCATAGTAATTATAGTTCTATCGATAACAGCAACATAAAATGTGTAATAACCTAAGTTATATTGAAAATAATAAGAGTAATAGAAATATTAATTATAGTGCTATAGTTAACAGCAACATAATATGGGTAATAATATAAGTTATATTTTGAATAGCAAAAGTAATGGGCATAGTAGTTATAGCTCTATCGATAATAGCAACAGAAAATGTGTAATAACCTAATTTATATTGAAGATAATAAGAGTAATAGAAATATTAATTATAGTGCTATCGATAACAGCAACATAATATGGGTAATAATATAAGTTATATTTTGAATAACAAGAGTAATAGAAACATTAATTATAGTGCTATCGATAACAGCAATATAATATATGCAATAACCTCAGTTATATTGAAAATAACAAGAGTAATAGAAACATTAATTATAGTGCTATCGATAACAGCAACATAATATGTGCAATAACCTCAGTTATATAGAAAATAACAAGAGTAATAGAAACATTAATTATAGTGCTATCGATAACACCTACATAATATTGGTAATAATATATGTTATGTTTTGAATAACAAGAGTAATGGGCATAGTAATTATAGTTCTATCGATTACATCAAAATAATATGGGTAATAATATTAGTTATATTTTGAATAACAAGAGTAATGGGCATAGTAATTATAGTTCTATCGATAACAGCAACATAAAATGTGCAATAACCTAAGTTATATTGAAGATAATAAGAGTAATGGAAATATTAATTACAGTGCTATCGATAACAGCAACATAATATGAGTAATAATATAAGTTATATTTTGAATAACAAGGGTAATAGAAACATTAATTATAGTGCTATCGATAACACGAACATAATATGGGTAAAAATATAAGTTATGTTTTGAATAACAAGAGTAATGGGCATAGTAATTATATTTCTATCGATAACAGCAACATAAAATGTGTAATAACCTAATTTATATTGAAGATAATAAGAGTAATAGAAATATTAATTATAGTGCTATCTATAACAGCAACATAATATGAGTAATAATATAAGTTATATTTTGAATAACAAGAGTAATGGGCATAGTAATTATAGTTCTATCGATAACAGCAACATAAAATGTGTAATAACCTAATTTATATTGAAGATAATAAGAGTAATAGAAACATTTATTATAGTGCTATCGATAACAGCAACATAATATATGTAATAATATAAGTTATATTTTGAATAACAAGATTAATAGAAGCATTAATTATAGTGCTATCAATAACACCAACATAATATGGGTAATAATATAAGTTATATTTTGAATAACAAGAGTAATAGAAACATCAATTATAGTGCTATCGATAACAGCAACATCATATGGGTAATAATATAAGTTATGTTTTGAATAACAAGAGTAATGGGCATAGTAATTATAGTTCTATCGATAACACCAACATAATATGGGTAATAATATAAGTTATATTTTGAATAACAAGAGTAATAGAAACATTAATTATAGTGCTATCGATAACAGCAATATAATATATATGCAATAACCTCAGTTATATAGAAAATAACAAGAATAATAGAGACATTAATTATAGTGCTATCGATAACACCAACATAATATGGGTAATAATATAAGTTATGTTTTGTATAACAAGAGTAATGCGCATAGTAATCATAGTTCTATAGATAACAGCAACAGAAAATGTGTAATAACCTAATTTATATTGAAGATAATAAGAGTAATAGAAATATTAATTATAGTTCTATCGATAACACCAACATAATATGGGTAATAATATAAGTTATGTTTTGAGTAACAAGACTAATGGGCATAGTAATTATAGTTCTATCGATAACAGCAACAGAAAATGTGTAATAACCTAATTTATATTTAAGATAATAAGAGTAATAGAAATATTAATTATAGTGCTATCGATAACAGCAACATAATATGGGTAATAATATAAGTTATATTTTGAATAACAAGAGTAATAGAAACATTAATTATAGTGCTATCGATAACAGCAATATAATATATGCAATAACCTCAGTTATATTGAAAATAACATTAGTAATAGAAACATTAATTATAGTGCTATCGATAACACCAACATAATATTGGTAATAATATATGTTATGTTTTGAATAACAAGAGTAATGGGCATAGTAATTATAGTTCTATCGATAACACCAACATAATATGGGTAATAATATAAGTTATGTTTTGAGTAACAAGAGGAATGGGCATAGTAATTATAGTTCTATCGATAACAGCAACATAAAATGTGTAATAACCTAAGTTATATTGAAAATAATAAGAGTAATAGAAATATTAATTATAGTGCTATAGTTAACAGCAACATAATATGGGTAATAATATAAGTTATATTTTGAATAGCAAAAGTAATGGGCATAGTAGTTATAGCTCTATCGATAATAGCAATAGAAAATGTGTAATAACCTAATTTATATTGAAGATAATAAGAGTAATAGAAATATTAATTATAGTGCTATCGATAACAGCAACATAATATGGGTAATAATATAAGTTATATTTTGAATAACAAGAGTAATAGAAACATTAATTATAGTGCTATCGATAACAGCAATATAATATATGCAATAACCTCAGTTATATTGAAAATAACAAGAGTAATAGAAACATTAATTATAGTGCTATCGATAACACCAACATAATATGGGTAATAATATAAGTTATGTTTTGAATAACAAGAGTAATGGGCATAGTAATTATAGTTCTATCGATAACAGCAACATAAAATGTGCAATAACCTCAGTTATATAGAAAATAACAAGAGTAATAGAAACATTAATTATAGTGCTATCGATAACAGCAACATAATATGTGCAATAACCTCAGTTATATAGAAAATAACAAGAGTAATAGAAACATTAATTATAGTGCTATCGATAACACCAACATAATATTGGTAATAATATATGTTATGTTTTGAATAACAAGAGTAATGGGCATAGTAATTATAGTTCTATCGATTACATCAAAATAATATGGGTAATAATATTAGTTATATTTTGAATAACAAGAGTAATGGGCATAGTAATTATAGTTCTATCGATAACAGCAACATAAAATGTGCAATAACCTAAGTTATATTGAAGATAATAAGAGTAATGGAAATATTAATTACAGTGCTATCGATAACAGCAACATAATATGAGTAATAATATAAGTTATATTTTGAATAACAAGGGTAATAGAAACATTAATTATAGTGCTATCGATAACACGAACATAATATGGGTAAAAATATAAGTTATGTTTTGAATAACAAGAGTAATGGGCATAGTAATTATAGTTCTATCGATAACAGCAACATAAAATGTGTAATAACCTAATTTATATTGAAGATAATAAGAGTAATAGAAATATTAATTATAGTGCTATCTATAACAGCAACATAATATGAGTAATAATATAAGTTATATTTTGAATAACAAGAGTAATGGGCATAGTAATTATAGTTCTATCGATAACAGCAACATAAAATGTGTAATAACCTAATTTATATTGAAGATAATAAGAGTAATAGAAACATTTATTATAGTGCTATCGATAACAGCAACATAATATATGTAATAATATAAGTTATATTTTGAATAACAAGATTAATAGAAGCATTAATTATAGTGCTATCAATAACACCAACATAATATGGGTAATAATATAAGTTATGTTTTGAATAACAAGAGTAATGCGCATAGTAATTATAGTTCTATAGATAACAGCAACAGAAAATGTGTAATAACCTAATTTATATTGAAGATAATAAGAGTAATACAAATATTAATTATAGTGCTATCGATAACAGCAACATAATATGAGTAATAATATAAGTTATATTTTGAATAACAAGAGTAATGGGCATAGTAATTATAGTTCTATCGATAACAGCAACATAAAATGTGTAATAACCTAATTTATATTGAAGATAATAAGAGTAATAGAAATATTAATTATAGTACTATCGATAACAGCGACATAATATGGGTAATAATATAAGTTATATTTTGAATAACAAGATTAATAGAAGCATTAATTATAGTGCTATCAATAACACCAACATAATATGGCTAATAATATAAGTTATATTTTGAATAACAAGGGTAATAGGAACATTAATAATAGTGCTATCGATAACACCAACATAATATGGGTAATAATATATGTTATGTTTTGAATAACAAGAGTAATGGGCATAGTAATTATAGTACTATCGATAACAGCAACATAGAATGTGTAATAACGTAATTTATATTGGAGATAACAAGAGTAATACAAACATTAATTATAGTGCTATCGATAACAGCAACATAATATGTGCAATAACCTCAGTTATATTGAAAATAACAAGAGTAATAGAAACATTAATTATAGTGCTATCGATAACACCAACATAATATGGGTAATAATATAAGTTATGATTTGAATAACAAGAGTAATGGGCACAGTAATTATAGTTCTATCGATAACACCAACATAATATGGGTATTAATATTAGTTATATTTTGAATAACAAGAGTAATGGGCATAGTAATTATAGTTCTATCGATAACAGAAACATAAAATGTGTAATAACCTAAGTTATATTGAAAATGATAAGAGTAATAGAAATATTAATTATAATGCTATCGATAACAGCAACATAATATGAGTAATAATATAAGTTCTATTTTGAATAACAAGAGTAATAGGCATAGTAATTATAGTTCTATTTCTATTATAGTTCTATTCTAATTAATAGAAATATTAATTATACTGGTATCGATAACAGCAACATAATATGGGTAATAATATAAGTTATATTTTGAATAACAAGAGTAATAGAAACATTAATTATAGTGCTATCGATAACAGCAACATAATATGTGCAATGGCATCAGTTATATTGAAAATAACAAGAGTAATAGAAACATTAATTATAGTGCTATCGATAACACCAACATAATATGGGTAATAATATATGTTATGTTTTGAATAACAAGAGTAATGGGCATAGTAATTATAGTTCTATCGATAACACCAACATAATATGGGTAATAATATAAGTTATGTTTTGAGTAACAAGACTAATGGGCATAGTAATTATAGTTCTATCGATAACAGCAACAGAAAATGTGTAATAACCTAATTTATATTTAAGATAATAAGAGTAATAGAAATATTAATTATAGTGCTATCGATAACAGCAACATAATATGGGTAATAATATAAGTTATATTTTGAATAACAAGAGTAATAGAAACATTAATTATAGTGCTATCGATAACAGCAATATAATATATGCAATAACCTCAGTTATATTGAAAATAACATTAGTAATAGAAACATTAATTATAGTGCTATCGATAACACCAACATAATATTGGTAATAATATATGTTATGTTTTGAACAACAAGAGTAATGGGCATAGTAATTATAGTTCTATCGATAACACCAACATAATATGGGTAATAATATAAGTTATGTTTTGAGTAACAAGAGGAATGGGCATAGTAATTATAGTTCTATCGATAACAGCAACATAAAATGTGTAATAACCTAAGTTATATTGAAAATAATAAGAGTAATAGAAATATTAATTATAGTGCTATAGTTAACAGCAACATAATATGGGTAATAATATAAGTTATATTTTGAATAGCAAAAGTAATGGGCATAGTAGTTATAGCTCTATCGATAATAGCAACAGAAAATGTGTAATAACCTAATTTATATTGAAGATAATAAGAGTAATAGAAATATTAATTATAGTGCTATCGATAACAGCAACATAATATGGGTAATAATATAAGTTATATTTTGAATAACAAGAGTAATAGAAACATTAATTATAGTGCTATCGATAACAGCAATATAATATATGCAATAACCTCAGTTATATTGAAAATAACAAGAGTAATAGAAACATTAATTATAGTGCTATCGATAACACCAACATAATATGGGTAATAATATAAGTTATGTTTTGAATAACAAGAGTAATGGGCATAGTAATTATAGTTCTATCGATAACAGCAACATAAAATGTGCAATAACCTCAGTTATATAGAAAATAACAAGAGTAATAGAAACATTAATTATAGTGCTATCGATAACAGCAACATAATATGTGCAATAACCTCAGTTATATAGAAAATAACAAGAGTAATAGAAACATTAATTATAGTGCTATCGATAACACCAATATAATATTGGTAATAATATATGTTATGTTTTGAATAACAAGAGTAATGGGCATAGTAATTATAGTTCTATCGATTACATCAAAATAATATGGGTAATAATATTAGTTATATTTTGAATAACAAGAGTAATGGGCATAGTAATTATAGTTCTATCGATAACAGCAACATAAAATGTGCAATAACCTAAGTTATATTGAAGATAATAAGAGTAATGGAAATATTAATTACAGTGCTATCGATAACAGCAACATAATATGAGTAATAATATAAGTTATATTTTGAATAACAAGGGTAATAGAAACATTAATTATAGTGCTATCGATAACACGAACATAATATGGGTAAAAATATAAGTTATGTTTTGAATAACAAGAGTAATGGGCATAGTAATTATAGTTCTATCGATAACAGCAACATAAAATGTGTAATAACCTAATTTATATTGAAGATAATAAGAGTAATAGAAATATTAATTATAGTGCTATCTATAACAGCAACATAATATGACTAATAATATAAGTTATATTTTGAATAACAAGAGTAATGGGCATAGTAATTATAGTTCTATCGATAACAGCAACATAAAATGTGTAATAACCTAATTTATATTGAAGATAATAAGAGTAATAGAAACATTTATTATAGTGCTATCGATAACAGCAACATATAATATGTAATAATATAAGTTATATTTTGAATAACAAGATTAATAGAAGCATTAATTATAGTGCTATCAATAACACCAACATAATATGGGTAATAATATAAGTTATATTTTGAATAACAAGAGTAATAGAAACATCAATTATAGTGCTATCGATAACAGCAACATCATATGGGTAATAATATAAGTTATGTTTTGAATAACAAGAGTAATGGGCATAGTAATTATAGTTCTATCGATAACACCAACATAATATGGGTAATAATATAAGTTATATTTTGAATAACAAGAGTAATAGAAACATTAATTATAGTGCTATCGATAACAGCAATATAATATATATGCAATAACCTCAGTTATATAGAAAATAACAAGAATAATAGAGACATTAATTATAGTGCTATCGATAACACCAACATAATATGGGTAATAATATAAGTTATGTTTTGTATAACAAGAGTAATGCGCATAGTAATCATAGTTCTATAGATAACAGCAACAGAAAATGTGTAATAACCTAATTTATATTGAAGATAATAAGAGTAATAGAAATATTAATTATAGTGCTATCGATAACAGCAACATAATATGAGTAATAATATAAGTTATATTTTGAATAACAAGAGTAATGGGCATAGTAATTATAGTTCTATCGATAACAGCAACATAAAATGTGTAATAACCTAATTTATATTGAAGATAATAAGAGTAATAGAAATATTAATTATAGTACTATCGATAACAGCGACATAATATGGGTAATAATATAAGTTATATTTTGAATAACAAGATTAATAGAAGCATTAATTATAGTGCTATCAATAACACCAACATAATATGGCTAATAATATAAGTTATATTTTGAATAACAAGGGTAATAGAAACATTAATAATAGTGCTATCGATAACACCAACATAATATGGGTAATAATATATGTTATGTTTTGAATAACAAGAGTAATGGGCATAGTAATTATAGTACTATCGATAACAGCAACATAGAATGTGTAATAACGTAATTTATATTGGAGATAACAAGAGTAATAGAAACATTAATTATAGTGCTATCGATAACAGCAACATAATATGTGCAATAACCTCAGTTATATTGAAAATAACAAGAGTAATAGAAACATTAATTATAGTGCTATCGATAACACCAACATAATATGGGTAATAATATAAGTTATGATTTGAATAACAAGAGTAATGGGCACAGTAATTATAGTTCTATCGATAACACCAACATAATATGGGTATTAATATTAGTTATATTTTGAATAACAAGAGTAATGGGCATAGTAATTATAGTTCTATCGATAACAGAAACATAAAATGTGTAATAACCTAAGTTATATTGAAAATGATAAGAGTAATAGAAATATTAATTATAATGCTATCGATAACAGCAACATAATATGAGTAATAATATAAGTTCTATTTTGAATAACAAGAGTAATAGGCATAGTAATTATAGTTCTATTTCTATTATAGTTCTATTCTAATTAATAGAAATATTAATTATACTGCTATCGATAACAGCAACATAATATGGGTAATAATATAAGTTATATTTTGAATAACAAGAGTAATAGAAACATTAATTATAGTGCTATCGATAACAGCAACATAATATGGGTAATAATATAAGTTATATTTTGAATAACAAGATTAATAAAAACATCAATTATAGTGCTATCGATAACAGCAACATAATATGGGTAATAATATAAGTTATATTTTGAATAACAAGAGTATTAGAAACATTAATTATAGTGCTATCGATAACAGCAAATAATATGGGTAATAATATAAGTTATATTTTGAATAACAAGAGTATTAGAAACATTAATTATAGTGCTATCGATAACAGCAACATAATATGTGCAATGGCATCAGTTATATTGAAAATAACAAGAGTAATAGAAACATTAATTATAGTGCTATCGATAACACCAACATAATATGGGTAATAATATAAGTTATGTTTTGAATAACAAGAGTAATGGGCATAGTAATTATAGTTCTATCGATAACAGCAACATAAAATGTGCAATAACCTAAGTTATATTGAAGATAATAAGAGTAATGGAAATATTAATTATAGTGCTATCGATAACAGCAACATAATATGGGTAATAATATAAGTTATGTTTTGAATAACAAGAGTAATGGGCATAGTAATTATAGTTCTATCGATAATAGCAACAGAAATGTGTAATAACCTAATTTATATTGAAGATAATAAGAGTAATAGAAATATTAATTATAGTGCTATCGATAACAGCAACATAATATGGGTAATAATATAAGTTATATTTTGAATAACGAGAGTAATAGAAACATTAATAATAGTGCTATCGATGACAGCAACATAATATGGGTAATAATATAAGTTATATTTTGAATAACGAGAGTAATAGAAACATTAATAATAGTGCTATCGGTAACAGCAACATAATATGTGCAATAACCTCAGTTATATTGAAAATAACAAGAGTAATAGAAACATTAATTATAGTGCTATCGATAACACCAACATAATATTGGTAATAATATATGTTATGTTTTGAATAACAAGAGTAATGGGCATAGTAATTATAGTTCTATCGATAACACCAACATAATATGGGTAATAATATAAGTTATGTTTTGAGTAACAAGAGGAATGGGCATAGTAATTATAGTTCTATCGATAACAGCAACATAAAATGTGCAATAACCTAAGTTATATTGAAGATAATAAGAGTAATGGAAATATTAATTACAGTGCTATCGATAACAGCAACATAATATGAGTAATAATATAAGTTATATTTTGAATAACAAGGGTAATAGAAACATTAATTATAGTGCTATCGATAACACGAACATAATATGGGTAAAAATATAAGTTATGTTTTGAATAACAAGAGTAATGGGCATAGTAATTATAGTTCTATCGATAACAGCAACATAAAATGTGTAATAACCTAATTTATATTGAAGATAATAAGAGTAATAGAAATATTAATTATAGTGCTATCTATAACAGCAACATAATATGAGTAATAATATAAGTTATATTTTGAATAACAAGAGTAATGGGCATAGTAATTATAGTTCTATCGATAACAGCAACATAAAATGTGTAATAACCTAATTTATATTGAAGATAATAAGAGTAATAGAAACATTTATTATAGTGCTATCGATAACAGCAACATATAATATGTAATAATATAAGTTATATTTTGAATAACAAGATTAATAGAAGCATTAATTATAGTGCTATCAATAACACCAACATAATATGGGTAATAATATAAGTTATATTTTGAATAACAAGAGTAATAGAAACATCAATTATAGTGCTATCGATAACAGCAACATCATATGGGTAATAATATAAGTTATGTTTTGAATAACAAGAGTAATGGGCATAGTAATTATAGTTCTATCGATAACACCAACATAATATGGGTAATAATATAAGTTATATTTTGAATAACAAGAGTAATAGAAACATTAATTATAGTGCTATCGATAACAGCAATATAATATATATGCAATAACCTCAGTTATATAGAAAATAACAAGAATAATAGAGACATTAATTATAGTGCTATCGATAACACCAACATAATATGGGTAATAATATAAGTTATGTTTTGTATAACAAGAGTAATGCGCATAGTAATCATAGTTCTATAGATAACAGCAACAGAAAATGTGTAATAACCTAATTTATATTGAAGATAATAAGAGTAATAGAAATATTAATTATAGTGCTATCGATAACAGCAACATAATATGAGTAATAATATAAGTTATATTTTGAATAACAAGAGTAATGGGCATAGTAATTATAGTTCTATCGATAACAGCAACATAAAATGTGTAATAACCTAATTTATATTGAAGATAATAAGAGTAATAGAAACATTTATTATAGTGCTATCGATAACAGCAACATAATATATGTAATAATATAAGTTATATTTTGAATAACAAGATTAATAGAAGCATTAATTATAGTGCTATCAATAACACCAACATAATATGGGTAATAATATAAGTTATATTTTGAATAACAAGAGTAATAGAAACATCAATTATAGTGCTATCGATAACAGCAACATCATATGGGTAATAATATAAGTTATGTTTTGAATAACAAGAGTAATGGGCATAGTAATTATAGTTCTATCGATAACACCAACATAATATGGGTAATAATATAAGTTATATTTTGAATAACAAGAGTAATAGAAACATTAATTATAGTGCTATCGATAACAGCAATATAATATATATGCAATAACCTCAGTTATATAGAAAATAACAAGAATAATAGAGACATTAATTATAGTGCTATCGATAACACCAACATAATATGGGTAATAATATAAGTTATGTTTTGTATAACAAGAGTAATGCGCATAGTAATTATAGTACTATCGATAACAGCAACATAGAATGTGTAATAACGTAATTTATATTGGAGATAACAAGAGTAATAGAAACATTAATTATAGTGCTATCGATAACAGCAACATAATATGTGCAATAACCTCAGTTATATTGAAAATAACAAGAGTAATAGAAACATTAATTATAGTGCTATCGATAACACCAACATAATATGGGTAATAATATAAGTTATGATTTGAATAACAAGAGTAATGGGCACAGTAATTATAGTTCTATCGATAACACCAACATAATATGGGTATTAATATTAGTTATATTTTGAATAACAAGAGTAATGGGCATAGTAATTATAGTTCTATCGATAACAGAAACATAAAATGTGTAATAACCTAAGTTATATTGAAAATGATAAGAGTAATAGAAATATTAATTATAATGCTATCGATAACAGCAACATAATATGAGTAATAATATAAGTTCTATTTTGAATAACAAGAGCAATAGGCATAGTAATTATAGTTCTATTTCTATTATAGTTCTATTCTAATTAATAGAAATATTAATTATACTGCTATCGATAACAGCAACATAATATGGGTAATAATATAAGTTATATTTTGAATAACAAGAGTAATAGAAACATTAATTATAGTGCTATCGATAACAGCAACATAATATGGGTAATAATATAAGTTATATTTTGAATAACAAGATTAATAAAAACATCAATTATAGTGCTATCGATAACAGCAACATAATATGGGTAATAATATAAGTTATATTTTGAATAACAAGAGTATTAGAAACATTAATTATAGTGCTATCGATAACAGCAAATAATATGGGTAATAATATAAGTTATATTTTGAATAACAAGAGTATTAGAAACATTAATTATAGTGCTATCGATAACAGCAACATAATATGTGCAATGGCATCAGTTATATTGAAAATAACAAGAGTAATAGAAACATTAATTATAGTGCTATCGATAACACCAACATAATATGGGTAATAATATAAGTTATGTTTTGAATAACAAGAGTAATGGGCATAGTAATTATAGTTCTATCGATAACAGCAACATAAAATGTGCAATAACCTAAGTTATATTGAAGATAATAAGAGTAATGGAAATATTAATTATAGTGCTATCGATAACAGCAACATAATATGGGTAATAATATAAGTTATGTTTTGAATAACAAGAGTAATGGGCATAGTAATTATAGTTCTATCGATAATAGCAACAGAAATGTGTAATAACCTAATTTATATTGAAGATAATAAGAGTAATAGAAATATTAATTATAGTGCTATCGATAACAGCAACATAATATGGGTAATAATATAAGTTATATTTTGAATAACGAGAGTAATAGAAACATTAATAATAGTGCTATCGATGACAGCAACATAATATGGGTAATAATATAAGTTATATTTTGAATAACGAGAGTAATAGAAACATTAATAATAGTGCTATCGGTAACAGCAACATAATATGTGCAATAACCTCAGTTATATTGAAAATAACAAGAGTAATAGAAACATTAATTATAGTGCTATCGATAACACCAACATAATATTGGTAATAATATATGTTATGTTTTGAATAACAAGAGTAATGGGCATAGTAATTATAGTTCTATCGATAACACCAACATAATATGGGTAATAATATAAGTTATGTTTTGAGTAACAAGAGGAATGGGCATAGTAATTATAGTTCTATCGATAACAGCAACATAAAATGTGTAATAACCTAAGTTATATTGAAAATAATAAGAGTAATAGAAATATTAATTATAGTGCTATAGATAACAGCAACATAATATGGGTAATAATATAAGTTATATTTTGAATAGCAAAAGTAATGGGCATAGTAGTTATAGCTCTATCGATAATAGCAACAGAAAATGTGTAATAACCTAATTTATATTGAAGATAATAAGAGTAATAGAAATATTAATTATAGTGCTATCGATAACAGCAACATAATATGGGTAATAATATAAGTTATATTTTGAATAACAAGAGTAATAGAAACATTAATTATAGTGCTATCGCTAACAGCAATATAATATATGCAATAACCTCAGTTATATAGAAAATAACAAGAGTAATAGAAACATTAATTATAGTGCTATCGATAACACCAACATAATATGGGTAATAATATAAGTCATACTTTGAATAACAAGAGTAATAGGCATAGTAATTATAGTTCTATCGATAACAGCAACATAAAATGTGAAATAACCTAATTTATATTGAAGATAATAAGAGTAATAGAAATATTAATTATAGTGCTATCGATAACAGCAACATAATATGAGTAATAATATAAGTTATATTTTGAATAACAAGAGTAATGGGCATAGTAACTATAGTTCCATCGATAACAGCAACATAAAATGTGTAATAACCTAATTTATATTGAAGATAATAAGAGTAATAGAAATATTAATTATAGTACTATCGATAACAGCGACATAATATGGGTAATAATATAAGTTATATTTTGAATAACAAGATTAATAGAAGCATTAATTATAGTGCTATCAATAACACCAACATAATATGGCTAATAATATAAGTTATATTTTGAATAACAAGGGTAATAGAAACATTAATAATAGTGCTATCGATAACACCAACATAATATGGGTAATAATATATGTTATGTTTTGAATAACAAGAGTAATGGGCATAGTAATTATAGTACTATCGATAACAGCAACATAGAATGTGTAATAACGTAATTTATATTGGAGATAACAAGAGTAATAGAAACATTAATTATAGTGCTATCGATAACAGCAACATAATATGTGCAATAACCTCAGTTATATTGAAAATAACAAGAGTAATAGAAACATTAATTATAGTGCTATCGATAACACCAACATAATATGGGTAATAATATAAGTTATGTTTTGAATAACAAGAGTAATGGGCATAGTAATTATAGTTCTATCGATAACAGCAACATAAAATGTGCAATAACCTAAGTTATATTGAAGATAATAAGAGTAATGGAAATATTAATTACAGTGCTATCGATAACAGCAACATAATATGGGTAATAATATAAGTTATATTTTGAATAACAAGAGTAATAGAAACATTAATTATAGTGCTATCGATAACAGCAACATAATATGTGCAATAACCTCAGTTATATAGAAAATAACAAGAGTAATAGAAACATTAATTATAGTGCTATCGATAACACCAACATAATATTGGTAATAATATATGTTATGTTTTGAATAACAAGAGTAATGGGCATAGTAATTATAGTTCTATCGATAACATCAAAATAATATGGGTAATAATATTAGTTATATTTTGAATAACAAGAGTAATGGGCATAGTAATTATAGTTCTATCGATAACAGCAACATAAAATGTGCAATAACCTAAGTTATATTGAAGATAATAAGAGTAATAGAAATGTTAATTATAGTGCTATCGATAACAGCAACATAATATGGATAATAATATAAGTTATATTTTGAATAACGAGAGTAATAGAAACATTAATAATAGTGCTATCGATAACGGCAACATAATATGGGTAATAATATAAATTATATTTTGAATAACTAGATTAATAGAAGCATTAATTATAGTGCTATCAATAACACCAACATAATATGGGTAATAATATAAGTTATATTTTGAATAACAAGGGTAATAGAAACATTAATTATAGTGCTATCGATAACACGAACATAATATGGGTAAAAATATAAGTTATGTTTTGAATAACAAGAGTAATGGGCATAGTAATTATAGTTCTATCGATAACACCAACATAATATGGGTAATAATATAAGTTATATTTTGAATAACAAGAGTAATAGAAACATTAATTATAGTGCTATCGATAACAGCAATATAATATATGCAATAACCTCAGTTATATAGAAAATAACAAGAATAATAGAGACATTAATTATAGTGCTATCGATAACACCAACATAATATGGGTAATAATATAAGTTATGTTTTGAATAACAAGAGTAATGCGCATAGTAATTATAGTTCTATAGATAACAGCAACAGAAAATGTGTAATAACCTAATTTATATTGAAGATAATAAGAGTAATAGAAATATTAATTATAGTGCTATCGATAACAGCAACATAATATGAGTAATAATATAAGTTATATTTTGAATAACAAGAGTAATGGGCATAGTAACTATAGTTCCATCGATAACAGCAACATAAAATGTGTAATAACCTAATTTATATTGAAGATAATAAGAGTAATAGAAATATTAATTATAGTGCTATCGATAACAGCAACATAATATGGGTAATAATATAAGTTATATTTTGAATAACAAGAGTAATAGAAACATTAATTATAGTGCTATCGCTAACAGCAATATAATATATGCAATAACCTCAGTTATATAGAAAATAACAAGAGTAATAGAAACATTAATTATAGTGCTATCGATAACACCAACATAATATGGGTAATAATATAAGTCATACTTTGAATAACAAGAGTAATAGGCATAGTAATTATAGTTCTATCGATAACAGCAACATAAAATGTGAAATAACCTAATTTATATTGAAGATAATAAGAGTAATAGAAATATTAATTATAGTGCTATCGATAACAGCAACATAATATGAGTAATAATATAAGTTATATTTTGAATAACAAGAGTAATGGGCATAGTAACTATAGTTCCATCGATAACAGCAACATAAAATGTGTAATAACCTAATTTATATTGAAGATAATAAGAGTAATAGAAATATTAATTATAGTACTATCGATAACAGCGACATAATATGGGTAATAATATAAGTTATATTTTGAATAACAAGATTAATAGAAGCATTAATTATAGTGCTATCAATAACACCAACATAATATGGCTAATAATATAAGTTATATTTTGAATAACAAGGGTAATAGAAACATTAATAATAGTGCTATCGATAACACCAACATAATATGGGTAATAATATATGTTATGTTTTGAATAACAAGAGTAATGGGCATAGTAATTATAGTACTATCGATAACAGCAACATAGAATGTGTAATAACGTAATTTATATTGGAGATAACAAGAGTAATAGAAACATTAATTATAGTGCTATCGATAACAGCAACATAATATGTGCAATAACCTCAGTTATATTGAAAATAACAAGAGTAATAGAAACATTAATTATAGTGCTATCGATAACACCAACATAATATGGGTAATAATATAAGTTATGTTTTGAATAACAAGAGTAATGGGCATAGTAATTATAGTTCTATCGATAACAGCAACATAAAATGTGCAATAACCTAAGTTATATTGAAGATAATAAGAGTAATGGAAATATTAATTACAGTGCTATCGATAACAGCAACATAATATGGGTAATAATATAAGTTATATTTTGAATAACAAGAGTAATAGAAACATTAATTATAGTGCTATCGATAACAGCAACATAATATGTGCAATAACCTCAGTTATATAGAAAATAACAAGAGTAATAGAAACATTAATTATAGTGCTATCGATAACACCAACATAATATTGGTAATAATATATGTTATGTTTTGAATAACAAGAGTAATGGGCATAGTAATTATAGTTCTATCGATAACATCAAAATAATATGGGTAATAATATTAGTTATATTTTGAATAACAAGAGTAATGGGCATAGTAATTATAGTTCTATCGATAACAGCAACATAAAATGTGCAATAACCTAAGTTATATTGAAGATAATAAGAGTAATAGAAATGTTAATTATGGTGCTATCGATAACAGCAACATAATATGGATAATAATATAAGTTATATTTTGAATAACGAGAGTAATAGAAACATTAATAATAGTGCTATCGATAACGGCAACATAATATGGGTAATAATATAAATTATATTTTGAATAACTAGATTAATAGAAGCATTAATTATAGTGCTATCAATAACACCAACATAATATGGGTAATAATATAAGTTATATTTTGAATAACAAGGGTAATAGAAACATTAATTATAGTGCTATCGATAACACGAACATAATATGGGTAAAAATATAAGTTATGTTTTGAATAACAAGAGTAATGGGCATAGTAATTATAGTTCTATCGATAACACCAACATAATATGGGTAATAATATAAGTTATATTTTGAATAACAAGAGTAATAGAAACATTAATTATAGTGCTATCGATAACAGCAATATAATATATGCAATAACCTCAGTTATATAGAAAATAACAAGAATAATAGAGACATTAATTATAGTGCTATCGATAACACCAACATAATATGGGTAATAATATAAGTTATGTTTTGAATAACAAGAGTAATGCGCATAGTAATTATAGTTCTATAGATAACAGCAACAGAAAATGTGTAATAACCTAATTTATATTGAAGATAATAAGAGTAATAGAAATATTAATTATAGTGCTATCTATAACAGCAACATAATATGAGTAATAATATAAGCTATATTTTGAATAACAAGAGTAATGGGCATAGTAATTATAGTTCTATCGATAACAGCAACATAATATATGTAATAATATAAGTTATATTTTGAATAACGAGAGTAATAGAAACAGTAATTATAGTGCTATCGAAAACAGCAACATAATATGGGAAATACTATAAGTTATATTTTGAATAACAAGATTAATAGAAACATCAATTATAGTGCTATCGATAACAGCAACATCATATGGGTAATAATATAAGTTATGTTTTGAATAACAAGAGTAATGGGCATAGTAATTATAGTTCTATCGATAACACCAACATAATATGGGTAATAATATAAGTTGTATTTTGAATAACAAGAGTAATAGAAACATTAATTATAGTGCTATCGATAACAGCAATATAATATATGCAATAACCTCAGTTATATAGAAAATAACAAGAATAATAGAGACATTAATTATAGTGCTATCGATAACACCAACATAATATGGGTAATAATATAAGTTATGTTTTGAAAAACAAGAGTAATGCGCATAGTAATTATAGTTCTATAGATAACAGCAACAGAAAATGTGTAATAACCTAATTTATATTGAAGATAATAAGAGTAATAGAAATATTAATTATAGTGCTATCGATAACAGCAACATAATATGAGTAATAATATAAGTTATATTTTGAATAACAAGAGTAATGGGCATAGTAATTATAGTTCTATCGATAACAGCAACATAAAATGTGTAATAACCTAATTTATATTGAAGATAATAAGAGTAATAGAAATATTAATTATAGTACTATCGATAACAGCGACATAATATGGGTAATAATATAAGTTATATTTTGAATAACAAGATTAATAGAAGCATTAATTATAGTGCTATCAATAACACCAACATAATATGGCTAATAATATAAGTTATATTTTGAATAACAAGGGTAATAGAAACATTAATGATAGTGCTATCGATAACACCAACATAATATGGGTAATAATATATGTTATGTTTTGAATAACAAGAGTATTAGAAACATTAATTATAGTGCTATCGATAACAGCAACATAATATGGGTAATAATATAAGTTATATTTTGAATAACAAGAGTATTAGAAACATTAATTATAGTGCTATCGATAACACCAACATAATATGGGTAATAATATAAGTTATGTTTTGAATAACAAGAGTAATGGGCATAGTAATTATAGTTCTATCGATAACAGCAACATAAAATGTGCAATAACCTAAGTTATATTGAAGATAATAAGAGTAATGGAAATATTAATTATAGTGCTATCGATAACAGCAACATAATATGGGTAATAATATAAGTTATGTTTTGAATAACAAGAGTAATGGGCATAGTAATTATAGTTCTATAGATAACAGCAACAGAAAATGTGTAATAACCTAATTTATATTGAAGATAATAAGAGTAATAGAAATATTAATTATAGTGCTATCGATAACAGCAACATAATATGGGTAATAATATAAGTTATATTTTGAATAACGAGAGTAATAGAAACATTAATAATAGTGCTATCGATAACGGCAACATAATATGGGTAATAATATAAATTATATTTTGAATAACTAGATTAATAGAAGCATTAATTATAGTGCTATCAATAACACCAACATAATATGGGTAATAATATAAGTTATATTTTGAATAACAAGGGTAATAGAAACATTAATTATAGTGCTATCGATAACACGAAAATAATATGGGTAAAAATATAAGTTATGTTTTGAATAACAAGAGTAATGGGCATAGTAATTATAGTTCTATCGATAACAGCAACATAATATATGTAATAATATAAGTTATATTTTGAATAACGAGAGTAATAGAAACAGTAATTATAGTGCTATCGAAAACAGCAACATAATATGGGAAATACTATAAGTTATATTTTGAATAACAAGATTAATAGAAACATCAATTATAGTGCTATCGATAACAGCAACATAATATGGGTAATAATATAAGTTATATTTTGAATAACGAGAGTAATATTAACATTAATAATAGTGCTATCGATGACAGCAACATAATATGGGTAATAATATAAGTTATATTTTGATTAACAAGATTAATAGAAGCATTAATTATAGTGCTATCAATAACACCAACATAATATGGGTAATAATATAAGTTATATTTTGAATAACAAGAGTAATAGAAACATCAATTATAGTGCTATCGATAACAGCAACATCATATGGGTAATAATATAAGTTATGTTTTGAATAACAAGATTAATAGAAGCATTAATTATAGTGCTATCAATAACACCAACATAATATGGGTAATAATATAAGTTATATTTTGAATAACAAGAGTAATAGAAACATTAATTATAGTGCTATCGATAACAGCAATATAATATATGCAATAACCTCAGTTATATAGAAAATAACAAGAATAATAGAGACATTAATTATAGTGCTATCGATAACACCAACATAATATGGGTAATAATATAAGTTATGTTTTGAAAAACAAGAGTAATGCGCATAGTAATTATAGTTCTATAGATAACAGCAACAGAAAATGTGTAATAACCTAATTTATATTGAAGATAATAAGAGTAATAGAAATATTAATTATAGTGCTATCGATAACAGCAACATAATATGAGTAATAATATAAGTTATATTTTGAATAACAAGAGTAATGGGCATAGTAATTATAGTTCTATCGATAACAGCAACATAAAATGTGTAATAACCTAATTTATATTGAAGATAATAAGAGTAATAGAAATATTAATTATAGTACTATCGATAACAGCGACATAATATGGGTAATAATATAAGTTATATTTTGAATAACAAGATTAATAGAAGCATTAATTATAGTGCTATCAATAACACCAACATAATATGGCTAATAATATAAGTTATATTTTGAATAACAAGGGTAATAGAAACATTAATAATAGTGCTATCGATAACACCAACATAATATGGGTAATAATATATGTTATGTTTTGAATAACAAGAGTAATGGGCATAGTAATTATAGTACTATCGATAACAGCAACATAGAATGTGTAATAACGTAATTTATATTGGAGATAACAAGAGTAATAGAAACATTAATTATAGTGCTATCGATAACAGCAACATAATATGTGCAATAACCTCAGTTATATTGAAAATAACAAGAGTAATAGAAACATTAATTATAGTGCTATCGATAACACCAACATAATATGGGTAATAATATAAGTTATGATTTGAATAACAAGAGTAATGGGCACAGTAATTATAGTTCTATCGATAACACCAACATAATATGGGTATTAATATTAGTTATATTTTGAATAACAAGAGTAATGGGCATAGTAATTATAGTTCTATCGATAACAGAAACATAAAATGTGTAATAACCTAAGTTATATTGAAAATGATAAGAGTAATAGAAATATTAATTATAGTGCTATCGATAACAGCAACATAATATGAGTAATAATATAAGTTCTATTTTGAATAACAAGAGTAATAGGCATAGTAATTATAGTTCTATTTCTATTATAGTTCTATTCTAATTAATAGAAATATTAATTATACTGCTATCGATAACAGCAACATAATATGGGTAATAATATAAGTTATATTTTGAATAACGAGAGTAATAGAAACATTAATAATAGTGCTATCGATAACAGCAACAAAATATGTGCAATAACCTCAGTTATATTGAAAATAACAAGAGTAATAGAAACATTAATTATAGTGCTATCGATAACAGCAATATAATATATGCAATAACCTCAGTTATATAGAAAATAGCAAGAGTAATAGAAACATTAATTATAGTGCTATCGATAACACCAACATAATATGGGTAATAATATAAGTTATGTTTTGAATAACAAGAGTAATGGGCATAGTAATTATAGTTCTATAGATAACAGCAACAGAAAATGTGTAATAACCTAATTTATATTGAAGATAATAAGAGTAATAGAAATATTAATTATAGTGCTATCGATAACAGTAACATAATATGGGTAATAATATAAGTTATATTTTGAATAACGAGAGTAATAGAAACATTAATAATAGTGCTATCGATGACAGCAACATAATATGGGTAATAATATAAGTTATATTTTGAATAACGAGAGTAATAGAAACATTAATAATAGTGCTATCGGTAACAGCAACATAATATGTGCAATAACCTCAGTTATATTGAAAATAACAAGAGTAATAGAAACATTAATTATAGTGCTATCGATAACACCAACATAATATTGGTAATAATATATGTTATGTTTTGAATAACAAGAGTAATGGGCATAGTAATTATAGTTCTATCGATAACACCAACATAATATGGGTAATAATATAAGTTATGTTTTGAGTAACAAGAGGAATGGGCATAGTAATTATAGTTCTATCGATAACAGCAACATAAAATGTGTAATAACCTAAGTTATATTGAAAATAATAAGAGTAATAGAAATATTAATTATAGTGCTATAGATAACAGCAACATAATATGGGTAATAATATAAGTTATATTTTGAATAGCAAAAGTAATGGGCATAGTAGTTATAGCTCTATCGATAATAGCAACAGAAAATGTGTAATAACCTAATTTATATTGAAGATAATAAGAGTAATAGAAATATTAATTATAGTGCTATCGATAACAGCAACATAATATGGGTAATAATATAAGTTATATTTTGAATAACAAGAGTAATAGAAACATTAATTATAGTGCTATCGATAACAGCAATATAATATATGCAATAACCTCAGTTATATAGAAAATAACAAGAGTAATAGAAACATTAATTATAGTGCTATCGATAACAGCAACATAATATGAGTAATAATATAAGTTATATTTTGAATAACAAGAGTAATGGGCATAGTAACTATAGTTCCATCGATAACAGCAACATAAAATGTGTAATAACCTAATTTATATTGAAGATAATAAGAGTAATAGAAATATTAATTATAGTACTATCGATAACAGCGACATAATATGGGTAATAATATAAGTTATATTTTGAATAACAAGATTAATAGAAGCATTAATTATAGTGCTATCAATAACACCAACATAATATGGCTAATAATATAAGTTATATTTTGAATAACAAGGGTAATAGAAACATTAATAATAGTGCTATCGATAACACCAACATAATATGGGTAACAATATATGTTATGTTTTGAATAACAAGAGTAATGGGCATAGTAATTATAGTACTATCGATAACAGCAACATAGAATGTGTAATAACGTAATTTATATTGGAGATAACAAGAGTAATAGAAACATTAATTATAGTGCTATCGATAACAGCAACATAATATGTGCAATAACCTCAGTTATATTGAAAATAACAAGAGTAATAGAAACATTAATTATAGTGCTATCGATAACAGCAACATAATATGTGCAATAACCTCAGTTATATTGAAAATAACAAGAGTAATAGAAACATTAATTATAGTGCTATCGATAACACCAACATAATATGGGTAATAATATATGTTATGTTTTGAATAACAAGAGTAATGGGCATAGTAATTATAGTTCTATCGATAACAGCAACATAGAATGTGTAATAACGTAATTTATATTGGAGATAACAAGAGTAATAGAAACATTAATTATAGTGCTATCGATAACAGCAACATAATATGTGCAATAACCTCAGTTATATTGAAAATAACAAGAGTAATAGAAACATTAATTATAGTGCTATCGATAACACCAACATAATATGGGTAATAATATAAGTTATGTTTTGAATAACAAGAGTAATGGGCATAGTAATTATAGTTCTATCGATAACAGCAACATAAAATGTGCAATAACCTAAGTTATATTGAAGATAATAAGAGTAATGGAAATATTAATTATAGTGCTATCGATAACAGCAACATAATATGGGTAATAATATAAGTTATGTTTTGAATAACAAGAGTAATGGGCATAGTAATTATAGTTCTATAGATAACAGCAACAGAAAATGTGTAATAACCTAATTTATATTGAAGATAATAAGAGTAATAGAAATATTAATTATAGTGCTATCGATAACAGCAACATAATATGAGTAATAATATAAGTTATATTTTGAATAACAAGATTAATAGAAGCATTAATTATAGTGCTATCAATAACACCAACATAATATGGCTAATAATATAAGTTATATTTTGAATAACAAGGGTAATAGAAACATTAATAATAGTGCTATCGATAACACCAACATAATATGGGTAATAATATATGTTATGTTTTGAATAACAAGAGTAATGGGCATAGTAATTATAGTACTATCGATAACAGCAACATAGAATGTGTAATAACGTAATTTATATTGGAGATAACAAGAGTAATAGAAACATTAATTATAGTGCTATCGATAACAGCAACATAATATGTGCAATAACCTCAGTTATATTGAAAATAACAAGAGTAATAGAAACATTAATTATAGTGCTATCGATAACACCAACATAATATGGGTAATAATATAAGTTATGATTTGAATAACAAGAGTAATGGGCACAGTAATTATAGTTCTATCGATAACACCAACATAATATGGGTATTAATATTAGTTATATTTTGAATAACAAGAGTAATGGGCATAGTAATTATAGTTCTATCGATAACAGAAACATAAAATGTGTAATAACCTAAGTTATATTGAAAATGATAAGAGTAATAGAAATATTAATTATAATGCTATCGATAACAGCAACATAATATGAGTAATAATATAAGTTCTATTTTGAATAACAAGAGTAATAGGCATAGTAATTATAGTTCTATTTCTATTATAGTTCTATTCTAATTAATAGAAATATTAATTATACTGCTATCGATAACAGCAACATAATATGGGTAATAATATAAGTTATATTTTGAATAACAAGAGTAATAGAAACATTAATTATAGTGCTATCGATAACAGCAACATAATATGGGTAATAATATAAGTTATATTTTGAATAACAAGGTTAATAAAAACATCAATTATAGTGCTATCGATAACAGCAACATAATATGGGTAATAATATAAGTTATATTTTGAATAACAAGAGTATTAGAAACATTAATTATAGTGCTATCGATAACAGCAACATAATATGGGTAATAATATAAGTTATATTTTGAATAACAAGAGTATTAGAAACATTAATTATAGTGCTATCGATAACAGCAACATAATATGTGCAATGGCATCAGTTATATTGAAAATAACAAGAGTAATAGAAACATTAATTATAGTGCTATCGATAACACCAACATAATATGGGTAATAATATAAGTTATGTTTTGAATAACAAGAGTAATGGGCATAGTAATTATAGTTCTATCGATAACAGCAACATAAAATGTGCAATAACCTAAGTTATATTGAAGATAATAAGAGTAATGGAAATATTAATTATAGTGCTATCGATAACAGCAACATAATATGGGTAATAATATAAGTTATGTTTTGAATAACAAGAGTAATGGGCATAGTAATTATAGTTCTATCGATAATAGCAACAGAAATGTGTAATAACCTAATTTATATTGAAGATAATAAGAGTAATAGAAATATTAATTATAGTGCTATCGATAACAGCAACATAATATGAGTAATAATATAAGTTCTATTTTGAATAACAAGAGTAATAGGCATAGTAATTATAGTTCTATTTCTATTATAGTTCTATTCTAATTAATAGAAATATTAATTATACTGCTATCGATAACAGCAACATAATATGGGTAATAATATAAGTTATATTTTGAATAACGAGAGTAATAGAAACATTAATAATAGTGCTATCGATAACAGCAACAAAATATGTGCAATAACCTCAGTTATATTGAAAATAACAAGAGTAATAGAAACATTAATTATAGTGCTATCGATAACACCAACATAATATGGGTAATAATATATGTTATGTTTTGAATAACAAGAGTAATGGGCATAGTAATTATAGTTCTATCGATAACACCAACATAATATGGGTAATAATATAAGTTATGTTTTGAGTAACAAGAGTAATGGTCATAGTAATTATAGTTCTATCGATAACAGCAACAGAAAATGTGTAATAACCTAATTTATATTTAAGATAATAAGAGTAATAGAAATATTAATTATAGTGCTGTCGATAACAGCAACATAATATGGGTAATAATATAAGTTACATTTTGAATAACAAGAGTAATAGAAACATTAATTATAGTGCTATCGATAACAGCAATATAATATATGCAATAACCTCAGTTATATAGAAAATAGCAAGAGTAATAGAAACATTAATTATAGTGCTATCGATAACACCAACATAATATGGGTAATAATATAAGTTATGTTTTGAATAACAAGAGTAATGGGCATAGTAATTATAGTTCTATAGATAACAGCAACAGAAAATGTGTAATAACCTAATTTATATTGAAGATAATAAGAGTAATAGAAATATTAATTATAGTACTATCGATAACAGCGACATAATATGGGTAATAATATAAGTTATATTTTGAATAACAAGATTAATAGAAGCATTAATTATAGTGCTATCAATAACACCAACATAATATGGCTAATAATATAAGTTATATTTTGAATAACAAGGGTAATAGAAACATTAATAATAGTGCTATCGATAACACCAACATAATATGGGTAACAATATATGTTATGTTTTGAATAACAAGAGTAATGGGCATAGTAATTATAGTACTATCGATAACAGCAACATAGAATGTGTAATAACGTAATTTATATTGGAGATAACAAGAGTAATAGAAACATTAATTATAGTGCTATCGATAACAGCAACATAATATGTGCAATAACCTCAGTTATATTGAAAATAACAAGAGTAATAGAAACATTAATTATAGTGCTATCGATAACAGCAACATAATATGTGCAATAACCTCAGTTATATTGAAAATAACAAGAGTAATAGAAACATTAATTATAGTGCTATCGATAACACCAACATAATATGGGTAATAATATATGTTATGTTTTGAATAACAAGAGTAATGGGCATAGTAATTATAGTTCTATCGATAACAGCAACATAGAATGTGTAATAACGTAATTTATATTGGAGATAACAAGAGTAATAGAAACATTAATTATAGTGCTATCGATAACAGCAACATAATATGTGCAATAACCTCAGTTATATTGAAAATAACAAGAGTAATAGAAACATTAATTATAGTGCTATCGATAACACCAACATAATATGGGTAATAATATAAGTTATGTTTTGAATAACAAGAGTAATGGGCATAGTAATTATAGTTCTATCGATAACAGCAACATAAAATGTGCAATAACCTAAGTTATATTGAAGATAATAAGAGTAATGGAAATATTAATTATAGTGCTATCGATAACAGCAACATAATATGGGTAATAATATAAGTTATGTTTTGAATAACAAGAGTAATAGAAACATTAATAATAGTGCTATCGATAACGGCAACATAATATGGGTAATAATATAAATTATATTTTGAATAACTAGATTAATAGAAGCATTAATTATAGTGCTATCAATAACACCAACATAATATGGGTAATAATATAAGTTATATTTTGAATAACAAGGGTAATAGAAACATTAATTATAGTGCTATCGATAACACGAACATAATATGGGTAAAAATATAAGTTATGTTTTGAATAACAAGAGTAATGGGCATAGTAATTATAGTTCTATCGATAACAGCAACATAATATATGTAATAATATAAGTTATATTTTGAATAACGAGAGTAATAGAAACAGTAATTATAGTGCTATCGAAAACAGCAACATAATATGGGAAATACTATAAGTTATATTTTGAATAACAAGATTAATAGAAACATCAATTATAGTGCTATCGATAACAGCAACATAATATGGGTAATAATATAAGTTATATTTTGAATAACGAGAGTAATATTAACATTAATAATAGTGCTATCGATGACAGCAACATAATATGGGTAATAATATAAGTTATATTTTGAATAACAAGATTAATAGAAGCATTAATTATAGTGCTATCAATAACACCAACATAATATGGGTAATAATATAAGTTATATTTTGAATAACAAGAGTAATAGAAACATCAATTATAGTGCTATCGATAACAGCAACATCATATGGGTAATAATATAAGTTATGTTTTGAATAACAAGATTAATAGAAGCATTAATTATAGTGCTATCAATAACACCAACATAATATGGGTAATAATATAAGTTATATTTTGAATAACAAGAGTAATAGAAACATTAATTATAGTGCTATCGATAACAGCAATATAATATATGCAATAACCTCAGTTATATAGAAAATAACAAGAATAATAGAGACATTAATTATAGTGCTATCGATAACACCAACATAATATGGGTAATAATATAAGTTATGTTTTGAAAAACAAGAGTAATGCGCATAGTAATTATAGTTCTATAGATAACAGCAACAGAAAATGTGTAATAACCTAATTTATATTGAAGATAATAAGAGTAATAGAAATATTAATTATAGTGCTATCGATAACAGCAACATAATATGAGTAATAATATAAGTTATATTTTGAATAACAAGAGTAATGGGCATAGTAATTATAGTTCTATCGATAACAGCAACATAAAATGTGTAATAACCTAATTTATATTGAAGATAATAAGAGTAATAGAAATATTAATTATAGTACTATCGATAACAGCGACATAATATGGGTAATAATATAAGTTATATTTTGAATAACAAGATTAATAGAAGCATTAATTATAGTGCTATCAATAACACCAACATAATATGGCTAATAATATAAGTTATATTTTGAATAACAAGGGTAATAGAAACATTAATAATAGTGCTATCGATAACACCAACATAATATGGGTAATAATATATGTTATGTTTTGAATAACAAGAGTAATGGGCATAGTAATTATAGTACTATCGATAACAGCAACATAGAATGTGTAATAACGTAATTTATATTGGAGATAACAAGAGTAATAGAAACATTAATTATAGTGCTATCGATAACAGCAACATAATATGTGCAATAACCTCAGTTATATTGAAAATAACAAGAGTAATAGAAACATTAATTATAGTGCTATCGATAACACCAACATAATATGGGTAATAATATAAGTTATGATTTGAATAACAAGAGTAATGGGCACAGTAATTATAGTTCTATCGATAACACCAACATAATATGGGTATTAATATTAGTTATATTTTGAATAACAAGAGTAATGGGCATAGTAATTATAGTTCTATCGATAACAGAAACATAAAATGTGTAATAACCTAAGTTATATTGAAAATGATAAGAGTAATAGAAATATTAATTATAATGCTATCGATAACAGCAACATAATATGAGTAATAATATAAGTTCTATTTTGAATAACAAGAGTAATAGGCATAGTAATTATAGTTCTATTTCTATTATAGTTCTATTCTAATTAATAGAAATATTAATTATACTGCTATCGATAACAGCAACATAATATGGGTAATAATATAAGTTATATTTTGAATAACAAGAGTAATAGAAACATTAATTATAGTGCTATCGATAACAGCAACATAATATGGGTAATAATATAAGTTATATTTTGAATAACAAGATTAATAAAAACATCAATTATAGTGCTATCGATAACAGCAATATAATATATGCAATAACCTCAGTTATATAGAAAATAACAAGAGTAATAGAAACATTAATTATAGTGCTATCGATAACACCAACATAATATGGGTAATAATATAAGTCATACTTTGAATAACAAGAGTAATAGGCATAGTAATTACAGTTCTATCGATAACAGCAACATAAAATGTGAAATAACCTAATTTATATTGAAGATAATAAGAGTAATAGAAATATTAATTATAGTGCTATCTATATCAGCAACATAATATGGGTAATAATATAAGTCATACTTTGAATAACAAGAGTAATAGGCATAGTAATTATAGTTCTATCGATAACAGCAACATAAAATGTGTAATAACCTAATTTACATTGAAGATAACAAGAGTAATAGAAACATTAATTATAGTGCTATCGATAACAGCAACATAATATGTGCAATAACCTCAGTTATATAGAAAATAACAAGAGTAATAGAAACATTAATTATAGTGCTATCGATAACACCAACATAATATTGGTAATAATATATGTTATGTTTTGAATAACAAGAGTAATGGGCATAGTAATTATAGTTCTATCGATAACATCAAAATAATATGGGTAATAATATTAGTTATATTTTGAATAACAAGAGTAATGGGCATAGTAATTATAGTTCTATCGATAACAGCAACATAAAATGTGCAATAACCTAAGTTATATTGAAGATAATAAGAGTAATAGAAATGTTAATTATAGTGCTATCGATAACAGCAACATAATATGGGTAATAATATAAGTTATATTTTGAATAACGAGAGTAATAGAAACATTAATAATAGTGCTATCGATAACGGTAACATAATATGGGTAATAATATAAATTATATTTTGAATAACTAGATTAATAGAAGCATTAATTATAGTGCTATCAATAACACCAACATAATATGGGTAATAATATAAGTTATATTTTGAATAACAAGGGTAATAGAAACATTAATTATAGTGCTATCGATAACACGAACATAATATGGGTAAAAATATAAGTTATGTTTTGAATAACAAGAGTAATGGGCATAGTAATTATAGTTCTATCGATAACAGCAACATAAAATGTGTAATAACCTAATTTATATTGAAGATAATAAGAGTAATAGAAATATTAATTATAGTGCTATCTATAACAGCAACATAATATGAGTAATAATATAAGCTATATTTTGAATAACAAGAGTAATGGGCATAGTAATTATAGTTCTATCGATAACAGCAACATAATATATGTAATAATATAAGTTATATTTTGAATAACGAGAGTAATAGAAACAGTAATTATAGTGCTATCGAAAACAGCAACATAATATGGGAAATACTATAAGTTATATTTTGAATAACAAGATTAATAGAAACATCAATTATAGTGCTATCGATAACAGCAACATAATATGGGTAATAATATAAGTTATATTTTGAATAACGAGAGTAATATTAACATTAATAATAGTGCTATCGATGACAGCAACATAATATGGGTAATAATATAAGTTATATTTTGAATAACAAGATTAATAGAAGCATTAATTATAGTGCTATCAATAACACCAACATAATATGGGTAATAATATAAGTTATATTTTGAATAACAAGAGTAATAGAAACATCAATTATAGTGCTATCGATAACAGCAACATCATATGGGTAATAATATAAGTTATGTTTTGAATAACAAGAGTAATGGGCATAGTAATTATAGTTCTATCGATAACACCAACATAATATGGGTAATAATATAAGTTATATTTTGAATAACAAGAGTAATAGAAACATTAATTATAGTGCTATCGATAACAGCAATATAATATATGCAATAACCTCAGTTATATAGAAAATAACAAGAATAATAGAGACATTAATTATAGTGCTATCGATAACACCAACATAATATGGGTAATAATATAAGTTATGTTTTGAAAAACAAGAGTAATGCGCATAGTAATTATAGTTCTATAGATAACAGCAACAGAAAATGTGTAATAACCTAATTTATATTGAAGATAATAAGAGTAATAGAAATATTAATTATAGTGCTATCGATAACAGCAACATAATATGAGTAATAATATAAGTTATATTTTGAATAACAAGAGTAATGGGCATAGTAATTATAGTTCTATCGATAACAGCAACATAAAATGTGTAATAACCTAATTTATATTGAAGATAATAAGAGTAATAGAAATATTAATTATAGTACTATCGATAACAGCGACATAATATGGGTAATAATATAAGTTATATTTTGAATAACAAGATTAATAGAAGCATTAATTATAGTGCTATCAATAACACCAACATAATATGGCTAATAATATAAGTTATATTTTGAATAACAAGGGTAATAGAAACATTAATGATAGTGCTATCGATAACACCAACATAATATGGGTAATAATATATGTTATGTTTTGAATAACAAGAGTATTAGAAACATTAATTATAGTGCTATCGATAACAGCAACATAATATGGGTAATAATATAAGTTATATTTTGAATAACAAGAGTATTAGAAACATTAATTATAGTGCTATCGATAACAGCAACATAATATGTGCAATGGCATCAGTTATATTGAAAATAACAAGAGTAATAGAAACATTAATTATAGTGCTATCGATAACACCAACATAATATGGGTAATAATATAAGTTATGTTTTGAATAACAAGAGTAATGGGCATAGTAATTATAGTTCTATCGATAACAGCAACATAAAATGTGCAATAACCTAAGTTATATTGAAGATAATAAGAGTAATGGAAATATTAATTATAGTGCTATCGATAACAGCAACATAATATGGGTAATAATATAAGTTATATTTTGAATAACAAGGGTAATAGAAACATTAATTATAGTGCTATCGATAACACGAACATAATATGGGTAAAAATATAAGTTATGTTTTGAATAACAAGAGTAATGGGCATAGTAATTATAGTTCTATCGATAACAGCAACATAATATATGTAATAATATAAGTTATATTTTGAATAACGAGAGTAATAGAAACAGTAATTATAGTGCTATCGAAAACAGCAACATAATATGGGAAATACTATAAGTTATATTTTGAATAACAAGATTAATAGAAACATCAATTATAGTGCTATCGATAACAGCAACATAATATGGGTAATAATATAAGTTATATTTTGAATAACGAGAGTAATATTAACATTAATAATAGTGCTATCGATGACAGCAACATAATATGGGTAATAATATAAGTTATATTTTGAATAACAAGATTAATAGAAGCATTAATTATAGTGCTATCAATAACACCAACATAATATGGGTAATAATATAAGTTATATTTTGAATAACAAGAGTAATAGAAACATCAATTATAGTGCTATCGATAACAGCAACATCATATGGGTAATAATATAAGTTATGTTTTGAATAACAAGATTAATAGAAGCATTAATTATAGTGCTATCAATAACACCAACATAATATGGGTAATAATATAAGTTATATTTTGAATAACAAGAGTAATAGAAACATTAATTATAGTGCTATCGACAACAGCAATATAATATATGCAATAACCTCAGTTATATAGAAAATAACAAGAATAATAGAGACATTAATTATAGTGCTATCGATAACACCAACATAATATGGGTAATAATATAAGTTATGTTTTGAAAAACAAGAGTAATGCGCATAGTAATTATAGTTCTATAGATAACAGCAACAGAAAATGTGTAATAACCTAATTTATATTGAAGATAATAAGAGTAATAGAAATATTAATTATAGTGCTATCGATAACAGCAACATAATATGAGTAATAATATAAGTTATATTTTGAATAACAAGAGTAATGGGCATAGTAATTATAGTTCTATCGATAATAGCAACATAAAATGTGTAATAACCTAATTTATATTGAAGATAATAAGAGTAATAGAAATATTAATTATAGTACTATCGATAACAGCGACATAATATGGGTAATAATATAAGTTATATTTTGAATAACAAGGGTAATAGAAACATTAATAATAGTGCTATCGATAACACCAACATAATATGGGTAATAATATATGTTATGTTTTGAATAACAAGAGTAATGGGCATAGTAATTATAGTACTATCGATAACAGCAACATAGAATGTGTAATAACGTAATTTATATTGGAGATAACAAGAGTAATAGAAACATTAATTATAGTGCTATCGAGAACAGCAACATAATATGTGCAATAACCTCAGTTATATTGAAAATAACAAGAGTAATAGAAACATTAATTATAGTGCTATCGATAACACCAACATAATATGGGTAATAATATAAGTTATGATTTGAATAACAAGAGTAATGGGCACAGTAATTATAGTTCTATCGATAACACCAACATAATATGGGTATTAATATTAGTTATATTTTGAATAACAAGAGTAATGGGCATAGTAATTATAGTTCTATCGATAACAGAAACATAAAATGTGTAATAACCTAAGTTATATTGAAAATGATAAGAGTAATAGAAATATTAATTATAATGCTATCGATAACAGCAACATAATATGGGTAATAATATAAGTTATATTTTGAATAACAAGATTAATAAAAACATCAATTATAGTGCTATCGATAACAGCAACATAATATGGGTAATAATATAAGTTATATTTTGAATAACAAGATTAATAAAAACATCAATTATAGTGCTATCGATAACAGCAACATAATATGGGTAATAATATAAGTTATATTTTGAATAACAAGAGTATTAGAAACATTAATTATAGTGCTATCGATAACAGCAACATAATATGGGTAATAATATAAGTTATATTTTGAATAACAAGAGTATTAGAAACATTAATTATAGTGCTATCGATAACAGCAACATAATATGTGCAATGGCATCAGTTATATTGAAAATAACAAGAGTAATAGAAACATTAATTATAGTGCTATCGATAACACCAACATAATATGGGTAATAATATAAGTTATGTTTTGAATAACAAGAGTAATGGGCATAGTAATTATAGTTCTATCGATAACAGCAACATAAAATGTGCAATAACCTAAGTTATATTGAAGATAATAAGAGTAATGGAAATATTAATTATAGTGCTATCGATAACAGCAACATAATATGGGTAATAATATAAGTTATGTTTTGAATAACAAGAGTAATGGGCATAGTAATTATAGTTCTATCGATAATAGCAACAGAAATGTGTAATAACCTAATTTATATTGAAGATAATAAGAGTAATAGAAATATTAATTATAGTGCTATCGATAACAGCAACATAATATGAGTAATAATATAAGTTCTATTTTGAATAACAAGAGTAATAGGCATAGTAATTATAGTTCTATTTCTATTATAGTTGTATTCTATTTAATAGAAATATTAATTATACTGCTATCGATAACAGCAACATAATATGGGTAATAATATAAGTTATATTTTGAATAACGAGAGTAATAGAAACATTAATAATAGTGCTATCGATAACAGCAACAAAATATGTGCAATAACCTCAGTTATATTGAAAATAACAAGAGTAATAGAAACATTAATTATAGTGCTATCGATAACACCAACATAATATGGGTAATAATATATGTTATGTTTTGAATAACAAGAGTAATGGGCATAGTAATTATAGTTCTATCGATAACACCAACATAATATGGGTAATAATATAAGTTATGTTTTGAGTAACAAGAGTAATGGGCATAGTAATTATAGTTCTATCGATAACAGCAACAGAAAATGTGTAATAACCTAATTTATATTTAAGATAATAAGAGTAATAGAAATATTAATTATAGTGCTATCGATAACAGCAACATAATATGGGTAATAATATAAGTTACATTTTGAATAACAAGAGTAATAGAAACATTAATTATAGTGCTATCGATAACAGCAATATAATATATGCAATAACCTCAGTTATATAGAAAATAACAAGAGTAATAGAAACATTAATTATAGTGCTATCGATAACACCAACATAATATGGGTAATAATATAAGTTATGTTTTGAATAACAAGAGTAATGGGCATAGTAATTATAGTTCTATAGATAACAGCAACAGAAAATGTGTAATAACCTAATTTATATTGAAGATAATAAGAGTAATAGAAATATTAATTATAGTGCTATCGATAACAGTAACATAATATGGGTAATATTATAAGTTATATTTTGAATAACGAGAGTAATAGAAACATTAATAATAGTGCTATCGATGACAGCAACATAATATGGGTAATAATATAAGTTATATTTTGAATAACGAGAGTAATAGAAACATTAATAATAGTGCTATCGGTAACAGCAACATAATATGTGCAATAACCTCAGTTATATTGAAAATAACAAGAGTAATAGAAACATTAATTATAGTGCTATCGATAACACCAACATAATATTGGTAATAATATATGTTATGTTTTGAATAACAAGAGTAATGGGCATAGTAATTATAGTTCTATCGATAACACCAACATAATATGGGTAATAATATAAGTTATGTTTTGAGTAACAAGAGGAATGGGCATAGTAATTATAGTTCTATCGATAACAGCAACATAAAATGTGTAATAACCTAAGTTATATTGAAAATAATAAGAGTAATAGAAATATTAATTATAGTGCTATAGATAACAGCAACATAATATGGGTAATAATATAAGTTATATTTTGAATAACAAAAGTAATGGGCATAGTAGTTATAGCTCTATCGATAATAGCAACAGAAAATGTGTAATAACCTAATTTATATTGAAGATAATAAGAGTAATAGAAATATTAATTATAGTGCTATCGATAACAGCAACATAATATGGGTAATAATATAAGTTATATTTTGAATAACAAGAGTAATAGAAACATTAATTATAGTGCTATCGATAACAGCAATATAATATATGCAATAACCTCAGTTATATAGAAAATAACAAGAGTAATAGAAACATTAATTATAGTGCTATCGATAACACCAACATAATATGGGTAATAATATAAGTCATACTTTGAATAACAAGAGTAATAGGCATAGTAATTACAGTTCTATCGATAACAGCAACATAAAATGTGAAATAACCTAATTTATATTGAAGATAATAAGAGTAATAGAAATATTAATTATAGTGCTATCTATATCAGCAACATAATATGGGTAATAATATAAGTCATACTTTGAATAACAAGAGTAATAGGCATAGTAATTATAGTTCTATCGATAACAGCAACATAAAATGTGTAATAACCTAATTTACATTGAAGATAATAAGAGTAATAGAAATATTAATTATAGTGCTATCGATAACAGCAACATAATATGAGTAATAATATAAGTTATATTTTGAATAACAAGAGTAATGGGCATAGTAACTATAGTTCCATCGATAACAGCAACATAAAATGTGTAATAACCTAATTTATATTGAAGATAATAAGAGTAATAGAAATATTAATTATAGTACTATCGATAACAGCGACATAATATGGGTAATAATATAAGTTATATTTTGAATAACAAGATTAATAGAAGCATTAATTATAGTGCTATCAATAACACCAACATAATATGGCTAATAATATAAGTTATATTTTGAATAACAAGGGTAATAGAAA
Organism: Megachile rotundata; assembly: GCF_050947335.1. NCBI lineage: Eukaryota > Metazoa > Arthropoda > Insecta > Hymenoptera > Megachilidae > Megachile > Megachile rotundata. The sequence goes on along the minus strand of NW_027473389.1, from coordinate 594,224 downwards.
CATTAATAATAGTGCTATCGATAACACCAACATAATATGGGTAACAATATATGTTATGTTTTGAATAACAAGAGTAATGGGCATAGTAATTATAGTACTATCGATAACAGCAACATAGAATGTGTAATAACGTAATTTATATTGGAGATAACAAGAGTAATAGAAACATTAATTATAGTGCTATCGATAACAGCAACATAATATGTGCAATAACCTCAGTTATATTGAAAATAACAAGAGTAATAGAAACATTAATTATAGTGCTATCGATAACACCAACATAATATGGGTAATAATATATGTTATGTTTTGAATAACAAGAGTAATGGGCATAGTAATTATAGTTATATCGACAACAGCAACATAGAATGTGTAATAACGTAATTTATATTGGAGATAACAAGAGTAATAGAAACATTAATTATAGTGCTATCGATAACAGCAACATAATATGTGCAATAACCTCAGTTATATTGAAAATAACAAGAGTAATAGAAACATTAATTATAGTGCTATCGATAACACCAACATAATATGGGTAATAATATAAGTTATGTTTTGAATAACAAGAGTAATGGGCATAGTAATTATAGTTCTATCGATAACAGCAACATAAAATGTGCAATAACCTAAGTTATATTGAAGATAATAAGCGTAATGGAAATATTAATTACAGTGCTATCGATAACAGCAACATAATATGGGTAATAATATAAGTTATATTTTGAATAACAAGAGTAATAGAAACATTAATTATAGTGCTATCGATAACAGCAACATAATATGTGCAATAACCTCAGTTATATAGAAAATAACAAGAGTAATAGAAACATTAATTATAGTGCTATCGATAACACCAACATAATATTGGTAATAATATATGTTATGTTTTGAATAACAAGAGTAATGGGCATAGTAATTATAGTTCTATCGATAACATCAAAATAATATGGGTAATAATATTAGTTATATTTTGAATAACAAGAGTAATGGGCATAGTAATTATAGTTCTATCGATAACAGCAACATAAAATGTGCAATAACCTAAGTTATATTGAAGATAATAAGAGTAATAGAAATGTTAGTTATAGTGCTATCGATAACAGCAACATAATATGGGTAATAATATAAGTTATATTTTGAATAACGAGAGTAATAGAAACATTAATAATAGTGCTATCGATAACGGCAACATAATATGGGTAATAATATAAATTATATTTTGAATAACTAGATTAATAGAAGCATTAATTATAGTGCTATCAATAACACCAACATAATATGGGTAATAATATAAGTTATATTTTGAATAACAAGGGTAATAGAAACATTAATTATAGTGCTATCGATAACACGAACATAATATGGGTAAAAATATAAGTTATGTTTTGAATAACAAGAGTAATGGGCATAGTAATTATAGTTCTATCGATAACAGCAACATAAAATGTGTAATAACCTAATTTATATTGAAGATAATAAGAGTAATAGAAATATTAATTATAGTGCTATCTATAACAGCAACATAATATGAGTAATAATATAAGCTATATTTTGAATAACAAGAGTAATGGGCATAGTAATTATAGTTCTATCGATAACAGCAACATAAAATGTGTAATAACCTAATTTATATTGAAGATAATAAGAGTAATAGAAACATTAATTATAGTGCTATCGATAACAGCAACATAATATATGTAATAATATAAGTTATATTTTGAATAACGAGAGTAATAGAAACAGTAATTATAGTGCTATCGAAAACAGCAACATAATATGGGAAATACTATAAGTTATATTTTGAATAACAAGATTAATAGAAACATCAATTATAGTGCTATCGATAACAGCAACATAATATGGGTAATAATATAAGTTATATTTTGAATAACGAGAGTAATATTAACATTAATAATAGTGCTATCGATGACAGCAACATAATATGGGTAATAATATAAGTTATATTTTGAATAACAAGATTAATAGAAGCATTAATTATAGTGCTATCAATAACACCAACATAATATGGGTAATAATATAAGTTATATTTTGAATAACAAGAGTAATAGAAACATCAATTATAGTGCTATCGATAACAGCAATATAATATATGCAATAACCTCAGTTATATAGAAAATAACAAGAATAATAGAGACATTAATTATAGTGCTATCGATAACACCAACATAATATGGGTAATAATATAAGTTATGTTTTGAAAAACAAGAGTAATGCGCATAGTAATTATAGTTCTATAGATAACAGCAACAGAAAATGTGTAATAACCTAATTTATATTGAAGATAATAAGAGTAATAGAAATATTAATTATAGTGCTATCGATAACAGCAACATAATATGAGTAATAATATAAGTTATATTTTGAATAACAAGAGTAATGGGCATAGTAATTATAGTTCTATCGATAACAGCAACATAAAATGTGTAATAACCTAATTTATATTGAAGATAATAAGAGTAATAGAAATATTAATTATAGTACTATCGATAACAGCGACATAATATGGGTAATAATATAAGTTATATTTTGAATAACAAGATTAATAGAAGCATTAATTATAGTGCTATCAATAACACCAACATAATATGGCTAATAATATAAGTTATATTTTGAATAACAAGGGTAATAGAAACATTAATAATAGTGCTATCGATAACACCAACATAATATGGGTAATAATATATGTTATGTTTTGAATAACAAGAGTAATGGGCATAGTAATTATAGTACTATCGATAACAGCAACATAGAATGTGTAATAACGTAATTTATATTGGAGATAACAAGAGTAATAGAAACATTAATTATAGTGCTATCGATAACAGCAACATAATATGTGCAATAACCTCAGTTATATTGAAAATAACAAGAGTAATAGAAACATTAATTATAGTGCTATCGATAACACCAACATAATATGGGTAATAATATAAGTTATGATTTGAATAACAAGAGTAATGGGCACAGTAATTATAGTTCTATCGATAACACCAACATAATATGGGTATTAATATTAGTTATATTTTGAATAACAAGAGTAATGGGCATAGTAATTATAGTTCTATCGATAACAGAAACATAAAATGTGTAATAACCTAAGTTATATTGAAAATGATAAGAGTAATAGAAATATTAATTATAATGCTATCGATAACAGCAACATAATATGAGTAATAATATAAGTTCTATTTTGAATAACAAGAGTAATAGGCATAGTAATTATAGTTCTATTTCTATTATAGTTCTATTCTAATTAATAGAAATATTAATTTTACTGCTATCGATAACAGCAACATAATATGGGTAATAATATAAGTTATACTTTGAATAACAAGAGTAATAGAAACATTAATTATAGTGCTATCGATAACAGCAACATAATATGGGTAATAATATAAGTTATATTTTGAATAACAAGATTAATAAAAACATCAATTATAGTGCTATCGATAACAGCAACATAATATGGGTAATAATATAAGTTATATTTTGAATAACAAGAGTATTAGAAACATTAATTATAGTGCTATCGATAACAGCAACATAATATGGGTAATAATATAAGTTATATTTTGAATAACAAGAGTATTAGAAACATTAATTATAGTGCTATCGATAACAGCAACATAATATGTGCAATGGCATCAGTTATATTGAAAATAACAAGAGTAATAGAAACATTAATTATAGTGCTACCGATAACACCAACATAATATGGGTAATAATATAAGTTATGTTTTGAATAACAAGAGTAATGGGCATAGTAATTATAGTTCTATCGATAACAGCAACATAAAATGTGCAATAACCTAAGTTATATTGAAGATAATAAGAGTAATGGAAATATTAATTATAGTGCTATCGATAACAGCAACATAATATGGGTAATAATATAAGTTATGTTTTGAATAACAAGAGTAATGGGCATAGTAATTATAGTTCTATCGATAATAGCAACAGAAATGTGTAATAACCTAATTTATATTGAAGATAATAAGAGTAATAGAAATATTAATTATAGTGCTATCGATAACAGCAACATAATATGGGTAATAATATAAGTTATATTTTGAATAACGAGAGTAATAGAAACATTAATAATAGTGCTATCGATAACAGCAACATAATATGTGCAATAACCTCAGTTATATTGAAAATAACAAGAGTAATAGAAACATTAATTATAGTGCTATCGATAACACCAACATAATATGGGTAATAATATATGTTATGTTTTGAATAACAAGAGTAATGGGCATAGTAATTATAGTTCTATCGATAACACCAACATAATATGGGTAATAATATAAGTTATGTTTTGAGTAACAAGAGTAATGGGCATAGTAATTATAGTTCTATCGATAACACCAACATAATATGGGTAATAATATAAGTTATGTTTTGAGTAACAAGAGGAATGGGCATAGTAATTATAGTTCTATCGATAACAGCAACATAAAATGTGTAATAACCTAAGTTATATTGAAAATAATAAGAGTAATAGAAATATTAATTATAGTGCTATAGATAACAGCAACATAATATGGGTAATAATATAAGTTATATTTTGAATAGCAAAAGTAATGGCCATAGTAGTTATAGCTCTATCGATAATAGCAACAGAAAATGTGTAATAACCTAATTTATATTGAAGATAATAAGAGTAATAGAAATATTAATTATAGTGCTATCGATAACAGCAACATAATATGGGTAATAATATAAGTTATATTTTGAATAACAAGAGTAATAGAAACATTAATTATAGTGCTATCGATAACAGCAATATAATATATGCAATAACCTCAGTTATATAGAAAATAACAAGAGTAATAGAAACATTAATTATAGTGCTATCGATAACACCAACATAATATGGGTAATAATATAAGTCATACTTTGAATAACAAGAGTAATAGGCATAGTAATTATAGTTCTATCGATAACAGCAACATAAAATGTGAAATAACCTAATTTATAATGAAGATAATAAGAGTAATAGAAATATTAATTATAGTGCTATCTATATCAGCAACATAATATGGGTAATAATATAAGTCATACTTTGAATAACAAGAGTAATAGGCATAGTAATTATAGTTCTATCGATAACAGCAACATAAAATGTGTAATAACCTAATTTATATTGAAGATAATAAGAGTAATAGAAATATTAATTATAGTGCTATCGATAACAGCAACATAATATGAGTAATAATATAAGTTATATTTTGAATAACAAGAGTAATGGGCATAGTAACTATAGTTCCATCGATAACAGCAACATAAAATGTGTAATAACCTAATTTATATTGAAGATAATAAGAGTAATAGAAATATTAATTATAGTACTATCGATAACAGCGACATAATATGGGTAATAATATAAGTTATATTTTGAATAACAAGATTAATAGAAGCATTAATTATAGTGCTATCAATAACACCAACATAATATGGCTAATAATATAAGTTATATTTTGAATAACAAGGGTAATAGAAACATTAATAATAGTGCTATCGATGACACCAACATAATATGGGTAACAATATATGTTATGTTTTGAATAACAAGAGTAATGGGCATAGTAATTATAGTACTATCGATAACAGCAACATAGAATGTGTAATAACGTAATTTATATTGGAGATAACAAGAGTAATAGAAACATTAATTATAGTGCTATCGATAACAGCAACATAATATGTGCAATAACCTCAGTTATATTGAAAATAACAAGAGTAATAGAAACATTAATTATAGTGCTATCGATAACACCAACATAATATGGGTAATAATATATGTTATGTTTTGAATAACAAGAGTAATGGGCATAGTAATTATAGTTATATCGATAACAGCAACATAGAATGTGTAATAACGTAATTTATATTGGAGATAACAAGAGTAATAGAAACATTAATTATAGTGCTATCGATAACAGCAACATAATATGTGCAATAACCTCAGTTATATTGAAAATAACAAGAGTAATAGAAACATTAATTATAGTGCTATCGATAACACCAACATAATATGGGTAATAATATAAGTTATGTTTTGAATAACAAGAGTAATGGGCATAGTAATTATAGTTCTATCGATAACAGCAACATAAAATGTGCAATAACCTAAGTTATATTGAAGATAATAAGAGTAATGGAAATATTAATTACAGTGCTATCGATAACAGCAACATAATATGGGTAATAATATAAGTTATATTTTGAATAACAAGAGTAATAGAAACATTAATTATAGTGCTATCGATAACAGAAACATAATATGTGCAATAACCTCAGTTATATAGAAAATAACAAGAGTAATAGAAACATTAATTATAGTGCTATCGATAACACCAACATAATATTGGTAATAATATATGTTATGTTTTGAATAACAAGAGTAATGGGCATAGTAATTATAGTTCTATCGATAACATCAAAATAATATGGGTAATAATATTAGTTATATTTTGAATAACAAGAGTAATGGGCATAGTAATTATAGTTCTATCGATAACAGCAACATAAAATGTGCAATAACCTAAGTTATATTGAAGATAATAAGAGTAATAGAAATGTTAATTATAGTGCTATCGATAACAGCAACATAATATGGGTAATAATATAAGTTATATTTTGAATAACGAGAGTAATAGAAACATTAATAATAGTGCTATCGATAACGGCAACATAATATGGGTAATAATATAAATTATATTTTGAATAACTAGATTAATAGAAGCATTAATTATAGTGCTATCAATAACACCAACATAATATGGGTAATAATATAAGTTATATTTTGAATAACAAGGGTAATAGAATCATTAATTATAGTGCTATCGATAACACGAACATAATATGGGTAAAAATATAAGTTATGTTTTGAATAACAAGAGTAATGGGCATAGTAATTATAGTTCTATCGATAACAGCAACATAAAATGTGTAATAACCTAATTTATATTGAAGATAATAAGAGTAATAGAAATATTAATTATAGTGCTATCTATAACAGCAACATAATATGAGTAATAATATAAGCTATATTTTGAATAACAAGAGTAATGGGCATAGTAATTATAGTTCTATCGATAACAGCAACATAAAATGTGTAATAACCTAATTTATATTGAAGATAATAAGAGTAATAGAAACATTAATTATAGTGCTATCGATAACAGCAACATAATATATGTAATAATATAAGTTATATTTTGAATAACGAGAGTAATAGAAACAGTAATTATAGTGCTATCGAAAACAGCAACATAATATGGGAAATACTATAAGTTATATTTTGAATAACAAGATTAATAGAAACATCAATTATAGTGCTATCGATAACAGCAACATAATATGGGTAATAATATAAGTTATATTTTGAATAACGAGAGTAATATTAACATTAATAATAGTGCTATCGATGACAGCAACATAATATGGGTAATAATATAAGTTATATTTTGAATAACAAGATTAATAGAAGCATTAATTATAGTGCTATCAATAACACCAACATAATATGGGTAATAATATAGGTTATATTTTGAATAACAAGAGTAATAGAAACATCAATTATAGTGCTATCGATAACCGCAATATAATATATGCAATAACCTCAGTTATATAGAAAATAACAAGAATAATAGAGACATTAATTATAGTGCAATCGATAACACCAACATAATATGGGTAATAATATAAGTTATGTTTTGAAAAACAAGAGTAATGCGCATAGTAATTATAGTTCTATAGATAACAGCAACAGAAAATGTGTAATAACCTAATTTATATTGAAGATAATAAGAGTAATAGAAATATTAATTATAGTGCTATCGATAACAGCAACATAATATGAGTAATAATATAAGTTGTAGCGTACAGGAATAATTGTAAAGTGCGACAAATAAATTAATTGTATTCAAAGAGAAATCAGACAAGAAAATCCTTAGAATTCCCTTGCGAAATATAATAGAATAGATGGAAATAATATTTAGCGTCGAGAACATTCGAGAAGAGCGAATACTTCAGACTAATCGGAAATTCTGTCGCGATGCGAGAGTTCGTAGGCCGCTCAGCGGAGCGAGAGGCAAGGCGCGACCCGCGAGCCGCGAGCAGCGATCGCGGAACTTGGCGACGCGTTGTTGATAGCTCGGCCGCAGGATAGCAACCGGCCTATATAAAATAGAGTCGCGCGCCCGGAACGGGCCTATTTGGCAGTCTGGGAGAGAGGACGAGGTAAGTACCATCGGCCGCTCTCGGACTAGCCTAGGGACTCCGGCAGGAGAGATCGGCGAAAATACCTGGTCGCCTGCTGGAGAAGGAACTTAGCTGTTAGGGGCTCCGGCAGGAGAGTTCGGCGACCAATACCTGGACGCCTGCTCGGAGAATAGCTGTTAGGGAACTCCGGCAGGAGAGTTCGGCGACCAATACCTGGACGCCTGCTCGGAGAATAGCTGTTAGGGAACTCCGGCAGGAGAGTTCGGCGACCAATACCTGGACGCCTGCTCGGAGAGTAGCTAGTAGGAAACTCCGGCAGGAGAGTTCGGCGTTAATACCTGGACGCCTGCCCGGAGAGTAGAAATAGAGGAAGCTCCAGCAGGAGAGTTCGGCGAAACACTCCTGGACGCCTGCTTGGAGCAGAGTAAAGAGAGACTCCGGCGGGAGAGTTCGGCGATAATACCTGGACGCCCGACCGGAGGTAAAGGTTTAAGATCCCGGCAGGAGAGTACGGCGAACCCCTCCTGGACGCCTGCCGTGGGGTAAAGTTTAAGAGACTCTGGTGGGAGAGTTCGGCGATAATTCCTGGACGCCCACCCGGAGATAACTGTTGATACCCAGGCAGGAGAGTACGGCGAAACCCTCCTGGACGCCTGCCTGGTGAATAGGGGGAGAGTACGGGAGTTTGTTCCTGGACACTCGGTCGACATGGAGAGTTCGGCGAATATTCCTGGACGCCTGTCGACTGAGAGAGGACAGAGCATCTCCTGGACGCCCCAGGTAAAGTACAGGAGAGTACGGGAGAAAACTACTGGTCGCCCGTTCGGAATGGAGAGTTCGGAGAGAATACCTGGACGCCATTCGAACGGGAGAGAACAGAGTTACTCCTGGACGCCTGGTTGACGAAAGGAAAAGATTAGATAGAGAGTAAAATATAGGGAAGGAAAGAGAAAAAGAGAGAGAGAGAGAGAGAGAGAGTTATGCATTTGTATGTTCTTTGCGTAAATAAAGAAAGAAAATTTGTAACTCTGTTAATTCTTGTATGCCTCTCCTAATATCCTTGAATAAATATTCCTATTTTCCAGAATTCCTGATTTCCTTTCGATTACCTTTGTCTGAGTATCCTATCCCGAGTAAACGATGGCTACAAATCTGGCGCCCAACGGAGAGGCTCTGAGCCGCGACCCATCCGAGGCAAACCTATCGGCAACTTCCATCCAGCTTTCCGGATCCCAACTTTCCCAGATCCTGGAATCCATCCACCATTCCAAACCATCGGAGGAGGGAAGTTTTGCGAGGTGCACGGCTCGCTTCGACGGTCGGCAAAATTACAACTCCGTCGTTGAATTTATTTCAACAACATCAATATTTAAGGACATCGAGCACATCACGGAAGAGAATGCTCTCCGTGGTTTGCCCCTTCTTCTAGAAGGTCATGCGGCGACCTGGTGGAAAGGCGTTCAATCAACGGTAAAGTCTTGGAAAGAGGCCACCGAATTGATTCGGGCAACGTTTGCCCCAAGAAGACCTGCCTATCAAGTCTATATCGAGATTTTCCGGACAGTTCAAGATGCAAAAATTCCTACGGACATGTTCGTTAGCAGGAAGAGGGCCTTGCTTGCTGAACTGCCTGATCTTCCCCCGGAAAATGTGCAGCTCGATATGTTATACGGATTGCTCCGCTTCCATCTACGAGAGCGCATCCCACGGGAAGTAATCACCTCGTTCACGGACCTCGTGGCCAGGGCTCGTGACATCGAAGCATTAGAGAAGGAAGCCCAGCAAAACGCTCCTGACATCCACTCCGCAAGAAAAGGAACGGACCAGCGGTGGAAGGACCGTCCACGCTGTGGAATCTGCCGTAAATTCGGACATGCTACCATCGATTGTCGTCACCGAAAATTCCAGGCTCCGAAACCGAGAACCGAGCAGCCACCAGCGAGAACAGAAGCAGCTATGGGAAACAATCGACCACCTCTCAAATGCTATGGTTGCGGGAAAATTGGCTTCGTGAGAAGCAAATGCCCGCAATGCAACACGAAAGCAACCCCAGCAGCTCCGACGAAAGCCGCCTTCTGCTCATTGAATACCGCTGAGCAACCGAGACCACGGCCCACGGTTTCGATCAACGTGGCCGACGAGCAAGGACTGGCCTACTTTGACACTGGTGCGAAATGCTGCGTAGCCAGCCAAACGCTGTACAAATTGCTCAAGGACAAGAAGCAGGAGTTTTCAAGAAAACGCATGCAAGTCGCGTTGGCGGACGGCAATCCCAGGATGCGAGACGTGCTGGTTACTGAACTTTCTGTGAAAATCAAGGACAAAACTATCAAAGCGAAGTTTATCGTCCTACCCAATAGCAGAGACAATCGGACGCTCCTGGGGGTAGACTTCCTGGAAGATGCAGGGATTATAATCAACGCGCCGCAAAGGAGCTGGCACTTTATCGAAGATCCGGACAAAAACTACGACTTCGATAATGAAATCACACTGGCGGATAAGGAAAACGAAAATCCGAATAAGAAAACTGTCTCCAAGAAGCCTACAACCAGCCTGCAAGGGTACCTGGACGAAATCGCCGAGGAATTCAAACCACCTCCTCCATTGCTAAGTCCCATTGCAAGTCCGCAGAAAGGCGCCAAACGCAAATCAAAGAACGAGTGGACGGGAATTGAGAAATTATTTGAGAAATGCCTAAAAACCGGTGAGTCGCATAGAGTCGACATTGCAGCCGTCGACATATGCGAATTAAGGGAGGACGAGGCGGTGAGTATAAATACAGATCAAAGAGAAATGATACAGAACATGTTAGTAAAAAACGAGGACCTTTTCCGAACAGAGGGACCACCGACGGCTGAAGCAGTTCACCGAATAATTACTGGAGATCATCCACCCATTGCAGTACCACCCTACCGCCTACCACCAGCGAAGAGGGAGATGCTGCAAGAAGAATTGCGGAAAATGATGGACTGCGACATCATCGAGGAGTGCGATTCTCCTTGGGCTGCACCTGTGGTATTAGTACCAAAGAAAACCGGTGGAATTCGAGTATGCGTGGATTATCGACGCTTGAATGCAGTCACCGTCAGCGACTGCTACCCCCTGCCACGGATTGACGACCTACTCCATGCAGCCAAGAAAACTGCCTACATGACATCTTTGGATCTTCAGTCAGGCTACTGGCAGATCGGAGTACGACCGGAAGACCAGGACAAAACGGCATTTACTACCCCATTTGGCCTTTATCGATTTAAACGCATGCCGTTTGGGTTGAAGAACGCCCCTGCGACCTTCCAGCGTCTCATGGACCGCTTGAAAGCATCGTTGGGAACACGAAATGTACTGGTCTACCTGGACGATTTACTGGTCCTATCGTCCACGTTCGAGGAACACCTGCAAGATCTAGAGGCCGTCTTCAACAGGCTCCGGAAATTCGGCCTGCGAATGAATCGAGAGAAATGCCGATTCTGCTGTCAAAATATTAAATACCTAGGACATGTTCTCACGTCGAAAGGCATACAACCCGATCCAGACAAAACCAAGGCCATTCAGGACATGAAACCACCGAAAAACCTGAAACAATTAATATCATTTTTGCAGACGTGTTCCTGGTACAGGCGTTTCGTCCCCAATTTTGCTAGTGTCGCAGAACCGCTGACCCGACTGACCCGGAAGAAGGCCACGTGGGAATGGAGTCCTCAACAACAGCAGGCATTTAACAACTTAAAAGGGGCCCTCACGAGCTCACCGATTTTGCAGACTGCGGATGAAACAAAACCGTACACGCTTCGGACGGATGCGAGCAGTTATGCAATCGGTGCAGTCCTTCTACAGGGGCAGAAGGAAACGGAGCATCCAGTAGAATATGCCAGCCGCCTATTGACATCAGCCGAACGCAACTACTCGACCACTGAGCGCGAGGCTCTCGCCGTCGTCTGGGCAGTAGATAAGTTCCGAGGCTACATCGAGGGTGCTGAAGTGACCATCGCTTCCGATCATCAACCCCTGAAATGGTTGATGACCCTGAAGTCACCGAGCGGACGACTTGCACGTTGGGCATTACTCCTGCAGCCGTACTGTCCGACCATACAGTACATTCCTGGGCGATGTAACGTAGTAGCAGACATGCTTTCGAGATTGCCAACGGAGCCGTGGGACGACCAGGAAAGGGCTGATATCGGAGGCGTTGCAGTGGACCTGCCAAGCCGAGGAAGCACCGTGACGAGAGAACAACAACTCAAGGATGACGACCTGAGGACTATCATCGAGGCGTTGGAATCTACTGTAGACGACGACGAGCCAAGCAGATGGACATCTCGGGGTTATTTCCTCAGCGAAGGGGTACTGCACCGATACTCCCCCAATGCAGATACCGAAGAGGCGCAGCTAGTCATCCCGGCACACGAGAGAAAGGATATTCTAAAATCCTACCACGACGACCCAACAGCTGGACACTACGGAACTCAGCACACACTGCATAGGATCATCAACCGATACTATTGGCCAGGAATGGCCAGGGAAGTAGCTGAGTACGTCCGGTCCTGCATCGAATGTCAGCGTTACAAGAGCAGTAACCAGAAACCAGCTGGTCTAATTCAAACTCCCGTGATGCAAAGACGATTCGAGGTACTGGCTGTGGACCTCTTCGGGCCTCTACCTGCTACATCGAGAGACAACCGATGGATCCTGATCATCGAAGACACCGCATCTCGATGGGTGGAACTCTTCCCATTGCAGCAGGCAACATCCGAGGCATGTGCAGACACCCTAATCAAGGAAATATTCCTGAGGTTTGGACTGCCGAGACGGCTGATCAGCGACAACGGGACGCAGTTCATCAGCGGGGTAATGCAGCAGGTAGCCCATTGCCTCGGAATTCAACAGGCTTTCACCCCAGTGTATCATCCCGAGGCCAATCCAGTCGAAAGGAAGAACCGAGATCTCAAGGCACAGCTTGGAATTTACGTTGGAAACGACCATACAACCTGGGATGATCAACTTCCTGCCATCCGTTTTGCCATGAATTCGGCAAAATGTGAGACAACTGGGCATTCTGCGGCGTACCTGACCTTTGGAAGAGAGCTGCGAACCGTTGACGATACCAATCGAGACCTCAAGCAGATCGTAGAAGCCGAAAATTTCCTTCCGGAAATTACTCCTAAGCTTCTGGATTTAGCTAACACTTTGCGTGTCGCTCAGCAGGTGCAGGAGGAACAGCAGGATCGGCGTAAGCGGTACGCTGACCAACGACGACGCGAGGGACCAGAGTACCAGCCTGATGACCTCGTCTGGGTAGCCACCCATACATTGAGCAAGCGGCAGCAGCAGTATTCATCAAAGCTGGCGCCGAGGCAGGATGGTCCATACGTCGTCAGAAGGCGAATTGGTGCATGCAGCTACGAGTTGCAGACCAGGGAAGCTGAGCCAGTGATAATTGGGGTCTATCACACCTCAGCCCTTAAACCCTACACTGGAGTACGAGATGGAGTACCTGCACCAGTCGTGCCGATCCGGAAACGTGGACGACCACGGAAAAGAAGGAGAGCAGATGAACCTGGACCGAGCACTGCTGATGACGACTACGCAGCCTAGACTCCTGGACATCTCATCGGGGCGATTTCGTGTCCAGAGGGGGAGATTGTAGCGTACAGGAATAATTGTAAAGTGCGACAAATAAATTAATTGTATTCAAAGAGAAATCAGACAAGAAAATCCTTAGAATTCCCTTGCGAAATATAATAGAATAGATGGAAATAATATTTAGCGTCGAGAACATTCGAGAAGAGCGAATACTTCAGACTAATCGGAAATTCTGTCGCGATGCGAGAGTTCGTAGGCCGCTCAGCGGAGCGAGAGGCAAGGCGCGACCCGCGAGCCGCGAGCAGCGATCGCGGAACTTGGCGACGCGTTGTTGATAGCTCGGCCGCAGGATAGCAACCGGCCTATATAAAATAGAGTCGCGCGCCCGGAACGGGCCTATTTGGCAGTCTGGGAGAGAGGACGAGGTAAGTACCATCGGCCGCTCTCGGACTAGCCTAGGGACTCCGGCAGGAGAGATCGGCGAAAATACCTGGTCGCCTGCTGGAGAAGGAACTTAGCTGTTAGGGGCTCCGGCAGGAGAGTTCGGCGACCAATACCTGGACGCCTGCTCGGAGAATAGCTGTTAGGGAACTCCGGCAGGAGAGTTCGGCGACCAATACCTGGACGCCTGCTCGGAGAATAGCTGTTAGGGAACTCCGGCAGGAGAGTTCGGCGACCAATACCTGGACGCCTGCTCGGAGAGTAGCTAGTAGGAAACTCCGGCAGGAGAGTTCGGCGATAATACCTGGACGCCTGCCCGGAGAGTAGAAATAGAGGAAGCTCCAGCAGGAGAGTTCGGCGAAACACTCCTGGACGCCTGCTTGGAGCAGAGTAAAGAGAGACTCCGGCGGGAGAGTTCGGCGATAATACCTGGACGCCCGACCGGAGGTAAAGGTTTAAGATCCCGGCAGGAGAGTACGGCGAACCCCTCCTGGACGCCTGCCGTGGGGTAAAGTTTAAGAGACTCTGGTGGGAGAGTTCGGCGATAATTCCTGGACGCCCACCCGGAGATAACTGTTGATACCCAGGCAGGAGAGTACGGCGAAACCCTCCTGGACGCCTGCCTGGTGAATAGGGGGAGAGTACGGGAGTTTGTTCCTGGACACTCGGTCGACATGGAGAGTTCGGCGAATATTCCTGGACGCCTGTCGACTGAGAGAGGACAGAGCATCTCCTGGACGCCCCAGGTAAAGTACAGGAGAGTACGGGAGAAAACTACTGGTCGCCCGTTCGGAATGGAGAGTTCGGAGAGAATACCTGGACGCCATTCGAACGGGAGAGAACAGAGTTACTCCTGGACGCCTGGTTGACGAAAGGAAAAGATTAGATAGAGAGTAAAATATAGGGAAGGAAAGAGAAAAAGAGAGAGAGAGAGAGAGAGAGAGAGAGTTATGCATTTGTATGTTCTTTGCGTAAATAAAGAAAGAAAATTTGTAACTCTGTTAATTCTTGTATGCCTCTCCTAATATCCTTGAATAAATATTCCTATTTTCCAGAATTCCTGATTTCCTTTCGATTACCTTTGTCTGAGTATCCTATCCCGAGTAAACGATGGCTACAAAGTTATATTTTGAATAACAAGAGTAATGGGCATAGTAATTATAGTTCTATCGATAACAGCAACATAAAATGTGTAATAACCTAATTTATATTGAAGATAATAAGAGTAATAGAAATATTAATTATAGTACTATCGATAACAGCGACATAATATGGGTAATAATATAAGTTATATTTTGAATAACAAGATTAATAGAAGCATTAATTATAGTGCTATCAATAACACCAACATAATATGGCTAATAATATAAGTTATATTTTGAATAACAAGGGTAATAGAAACATTAATAATAGTGCTATCGATAACACCAACATAATATGGGTAATAATATATGTTATGTTTTGAATAACAAGAGTAATGGGCATAGTAATTATAGTACTATCGATAACAGCAACATAGAATGTGTAATAACGTAATTTATATTGGAGATAACAAGAGTAATAGAAACATTAATTATAGTGCTATCGATAACAGCAACATAATATGTGCAATAACCTCAGTTATATTGAAAATAACAAGAGTAATAGAAACATTAATTATAGTGCTATCGATAACACCAACATAATATGGGTAATAATATAAGTTATGATTTGAATAACAAGAGTAATGGGCACAGTAATTATAGTTCTATCGATAACACCAACATAATATGGGTATTAATATTAGTTATATTTTGAATAACAAGAGTAATGGGCATAGTAATTATAGTTCTATCGATAACAGAAACATAAAATGTGTAATAACCTAAGTTATATTGAAAATGATAAGAGTAATAGAAATATTAATTATAATGCTATCGATAACAGCAACATAATATGAGTAATAATATAAGTTCTATTTTGAATAACAAGAGTAATAGGCATAGTAATTATAGTTCTATTTCTATTATAGTTCTATTCTAATTAATAGAAATATTAATTTTACTGCTATCGATAACAGCAACATAATATGGGTAATAATATAAGTTATACTTTGAATAACAAGAGTAATAGAAACATTAATTATAGTGCTATCGATAACAGCAACATAATATGGGTAATAATATAAGTTATATTTTGAATAACAAGATTAATAAAAACATCAATTATAGTGCTATCGATAACAGCAACATAATATGGGTAATAATATAAGTTATATTTTGAATAACAAGAGTATTAGAAACATTAATTATAGTGCTATCGATAACAGCAACATAATATGGGTAATAATATAAGTTATATTTTGAATAACAAGAGTATTAGAAACATTAATTATAGTGCTATCGATAACAGCAACATAATATGTGCAATGGCATCAGTTATATTGAAAATAACAAGAGTAATAGAAACATTAATTATAGTGCTACCGATAACACCAACATAATATGGGTAATAATATAAGTTATGTTTTGAATAACAAGAGTAATGGGCATAGTAATTATAGTTCTATCGATAACAGCAACATAAAATGTGCAATAACCTAAGTTATATTGAAGATAATAAGAGTAATGGAAATATTAATTATAGTGCTATCGATAACAGCAACATAATATGGGTAATAATATAAGTTATGTTTTGAATAACAAGAGTAATGGGCATAGTAATTATAGTTCTATCGATAATAGCAACAGAAATGTGTAATAACCTAATTTATATTGAAGATAATAAGAGTAATAGAAATATTAATTATAGTGCTATCGATAACAGCAACATAATATGGGTAATAATATAAGTTATATTTTGAATAACGAGAGTAATAGAAACATTAATAATAGTGCTATCGATGACAGCAACATAATATGGGTAATAATATAAGTTATATTTTGAATAACAAGATTAATAGAAGCATTAATTATAGTGCTATCAATAACACCAACATAATATGGGTAATAATATAGGTTATATTTTGAATAACAAGAGTAATAGAAACATCAATTATAGTGCTATCGATAACCGCAATATAATATATGCAATAACCTCAGTTATATAGAAAATAACAAGAATAATAGAGACATTAATTATAGTGCAATCGATAACACCAACATAATATGGGTAATAATATAAGTTATGTTTTGAAAAACAAGAGTAATGCGCATAGTAATTATAGTTCTATAGATAACAGCAACAGAAAATGTGTAATAACCTAATTTATATTGAAGATAATAAGAGTAATAGAAATATTAATTATAGTGCTATCGATAACAGCAACATAATATGAGTAATAATATAAGTTATATTTTGAATAACAAGAGTAATGGGCATAGTAATTATAGTTCTATCGATAACAGCAACATAAAATGTGTAATAACCTAATTTATATTGAAGATAATAAGAGTAATAGAAATATTAATTATAGTGCTATCAATAACACCAACATAATATGGCTAATAATATAAGTTATATTTTGAATAACAAGGGTAATAGAAACATTAATAATAGTGCTATCGATAACACCAACATAATATGGGTAATAATATATGTTATGTTTTGAATAACAAGAGTAATGGGCATAGTAATTATAGTACTATCGATAACAGCAACATAGAATGTGTAATAACGTAATTTATATTGGAGATAACAAGAGTAATAGAAACATTAATTATAGTGCTATCGATAACAGCAACATAATATGTGCAATAACCTCAGTTATATTGAAAATAACAAGAGTAATAGAAACATTAATTATAGTGCTATCGATAACACCAACATAATATGGGTAATAATATAAGTTATGATTTGAATAACAAGAGTAATGGGCACAGTAATTATAGTTCTATCGATAACACCAACATAATATGGGTATTAATATTAGTTATATTTTGAATAACAAGAGTAATGGGCATAGTAATTATAGTTCTATCGATAACAGAAACATAAAATGTGTAATAACCTAAGTTATATTGAAAATGATAAGAGTAATAGAAATATTAATTATAATGCTATCGATAACAGCAACATAATATGAGTAATAATATAAGTTCTATTTTGAATAACAAGAGTAATAGGCATAGTAATTATAGTTCTATTTCTATTGTAGTTCTATTCTAATTAATAGAAATATTAATTTTACTGCTATCGATAACAGCAACATAATATGGGTAATAATATAAGTTATACTTTGAATAACAAGAGTAATAGAAACATTAATTATAGTGCTATCGATAACAGCAACATAATATGGGTAATAATATAAGTTATATTTTGAATAACAAGATTAATAAAAACATCAATTATAGTGCTATCGATAACAGCAACATAATATGGGTAATAATATAAGTTATATTTTGAATAACAAGAGTATTAGAAACATTAATTATAGTGCTATCGATAACAGCAACATAATATGGGTAATAATATAAGTTATATTTTGAATAACAAGAGTATTAGAAACATTAATTATAGTGCTATCGATAACAGCAACATAATATGTGCAATGGCATCAGTTATATTGAAAATAACAAGAGTAATAGAAACATTAATTATAGTGCTACCGATAACACCAACATAATATGGGTAATAATATAAGTTATATTTTGAATAACGAGAGTAATAGAAACATTAATAATAGTGCTATCGATAACAGCAACATAATATGTGCAATAACCTCAGTTATATTGAAAATAACAAGAGTAATAGAAACATTAATTATAGTGCTATCGATAACACCAACATAATATGGGTAATAATATATGTTATGTTTTGAATAACAAGAGTAATGGGCATAGTAATTATAGTTCTATCGATAACACCAACATAATATGGGTAATAATATAAGTTATGTTTTGAGTAACAAGAGTAATGGGCATAGTAATTATAGTTCTATCGATAACACCAACATAATATGGGTAATAATATAAGTTATGTTTTGAGTAACAAGAGGAATGGGCATAGTAATTATAGTTCTATCGATAACAGCAACATAAAATGTGTAATAACCTAAGTTATATTGAAAATAATAAGAGTAATAGAAATATTAATTATAGTGCTATAGATAACAGCAACATAATATGGGTAATAATATAAGTTATATTTTGAATAGCAAAAGTAATGGGCATAGTAGTTATAGCTCTATCGATAATAGCAACAGAAAATGTGTAATAACCTAATTTATATTGAAGATAATAAGAGTAATAGAAATATTAATTATAGTGCTATCGATAACAGCAACATAATATGGGTAATAATATAAGTTATATTTTGAATAACAAGAGTAATAGAAACATTAATTATAGTGCTATCGATAACAGCAATATAATATATGCAATAACCTCAGTTATATAGAAAATAACAAGAGTAATAGAAACATTAATTATAGTGCTATCGATAACACCAACATAATATGGGTAATAATATAAGTCATACTTTGAATAACAAGAGTAATAGGCATAGTAATTATAGTTCTATCGATAACAGCAACATAAAATGTGAAATAACCTAATTTATAATGAAGATAATAAGAGTAATAGAAATATTAATTATAGTGCTATCTATATCAGCAACATAATATGGGTAATAATATAAGTCATACTTTGAATAACAAGAGTAATAGGCATAGTAATTATAGTTCTATCGATAACAGCAACATAAAATGTGTAATAACCTAATTTATATTGAAGATAATAAGAGTAATAGAAATATTAATTATAGTGCTATCGATAACAGCAACATAATATGAGTAATAATATAAGTTATATTTTGAATAACAAGAGTAATGGGCATAGTAACTATAGTTCCATCGATAACAGCAACATAAAATGTGTAATAACCTAATTTATATTGAAGATAATAAGAGTAATAGAAATATTAATTATAGTACTATCGATAACAGCGACATAATATGGGTAATAATATAAGTTATATTTTGAATAACAAGATTAATAGAAGCATTAATTATAGTGCTATCAATAACACCAACATAATATGGCTAATAATATAAGTTATATTTTGAATAACAAGGGTAATAGAAACATTAATAATAGTGCTATCGATAACACCAACATAATATGGGTAACAATATATGTTATGTTTTGAATAACAAGAGTAATGGGCATAGTAATTATAGTACTATCGATAACAGCAACATAGAATGTGTAATAACGTAATTTATATTGGAGATAACAAGAGTAATAGAAACATTAATTATAGTGCTATCGATAACAGCAACATAATATGTGCAATAACCTCAGTTATATTGAAAATAACAAGAGTAATAGAAACATTAATTATAGTGCTATCGATAACACCAACATAATATGGGTAATAATATATGTTATGTTTTGAATAACAAGAGTAATGGGCATAGTAATTATAGTTATATCGATAACAGCAACATAGAATGTGTAATAACGTAATTTATATTGGAGATAACAAGAGTAATAGAAACATTAATTATAGTGCTATCGATAACAGCAACATAATATGTGCAATAACCTCAGTTATATTGAAAATAACAAGAGTAATAGAAACATTAATTATAGTGCTATCGATAACACCAACATAATATGGGTAATAATATAAGTTATGTTTTGAATAACAAGAGTAATGGGCATAGTAATTATAGTTCTATCGATAACAGCAACATAAAATGTGCAATAACCTAAGTTATATTGAAGATAATAAGAGTAATGGAAATATTAATTACAGTGCTATCGATAACAGCAACATAATATGGGTAATAATATAAGTTATATTTTGAATAACAAGAGTAATAGAAACATTAATTATAGTGCTATCGATAACAGCAACATAATATGTGCAATAACCTCAGTTATATAGAAAATAACAAGAGTAATAGAAACATTAATTATAGTGCTATCGATAACACCAACATAATATTGGTAATAATATATGTTATGTTTTGAATAACAAGAGTAATGGGCATAGTAATTATAGTTCTATCGATAACAGCAACATAAAATGTGTAATAACCTAATTTATATTGAAGATAATAAGAGTAATAGAAATATTAATTATAGTGCTATCTATAACAGCAACATAATATGAGTAATAATATAAGCTATATTTTGAATAACAAGAGTAATGGGCATAGTAATTATAGTTCTATCGATAACAGCAACATAAAATGTGTAATAACCTAATTTATATTGAAGATAATAAGAGTAATAGAAACATTAATTATAGTGCTATCGATAACAGCAACATAATATATGTAATAATATAAGTTATATTTTGAATAACGAGAGTAATAGAAACAGTAATTATAGTGCTATCGAAAACAGCAACATAATATGGGAAATACTATAAGTTATATTTTGAATAACAAGATTAATAGAAACATCAATTATAGTGCTATCGATAACAGCAACATAATATGGGTAATAATATAAGTTATATTTTGAATAACGAGAGTAATATTAACATTAATAATAGTGCTATCGATGACAGCAACATAATATGGGTAATAATATAAGTTATATTTTGAATAACAAGATTAATAGAAGCATTAATTATAGTGCTATCAATAACACCAACATAATATGGGTAATAATATAGGTTATATTTTGAATAACAAGAGTAATAGAAACATCAATTATAGTGCTATCGATAACCGCAATATAATATATGCAATAACCTCAGTTATATAGAAAATAACAAGAATAATAGAGACATTAATTATAGTGCAATCGATAACACCAACATAATATGGGTAATAATATAAGTTATGTTTTGAAAAACAAGAGTAATGCGCATAGTAATTATAGTTCTATAGATAACAGCAACAGAAAATGTGTAATAACCTAATTTATATTTAAGATAATAAGAGTAATAGAAATATTAATTATAGTGCTATCGATAACAGCAACATAATATGGGTAATAATATAAGTTACATTTTGAATAACAAGAGTAATAGAAACATTAATTATAGTGCTATCGATAACAGCAATATAATATGGGTAATAATATAAGTTATATTTTGAATAACAAGAGTATTAGAAACATTAATTATAGTGCTATCGATAACAGCAACATAATATGTGCAATGGCATCAGTTATATTGAAAATAACAAGAGTAATAGAAACATTAATTATAGTGCTACCGATAACACCAACATAATATGGGTAATAATATAAGTTATATTTTGAATAACGAGAGTAATAGAAACATTAATAATAGTGCTATCGATAACAGCAACATAATATGTGCAATAACCTCAGTTATATTGAAAATAACAAGAGTAATAGAAACATTAATTATAGTGCTATCGATAACACCAACATAATATGGGTAATAATATATGTTATGTTTTGAATAACAAGAGTAATGGGCATAGTAATTATAGTTCTATCGATAACACCAACATAATATGGGTAATAATATAAGTTATGTTTTGAGTAACAAGAGTAATGGGCATAGTAATTATAGTTCTATCGATAACACCAACATAATATGGGTAATAATATAAGTTATGTTTTGAGTAACAAGAGGAATGGGCATAGTAATTATAGTTCTATCGATAACAGCAACATAAAATGTGTAATAACCTAAGTTATATTGAAAATAATAAGAGTAATAGAAATATTAATTATAGTGCTATAGATAACAGCAACATAATATGGGTAATAATATAAGTTATATTTTGAATAGCAAAAGTAATGGGCATAGTAGTTATAGCTCTATCGATAATAGCAACAGAAAATGTGTAATAACCTAATTTATATTGAAGATAATAAGAGTAATAGAAATATTAATTATAGTGCTATCGATAACAGCAACATAATATGGGTAATAATATAAGTTATATTTTGAATAACAAGAGTAATAGAAACATTAATTATAGTGCTATCGATAACAGCAATATAATATATGCAATAACCTCAGTTATATAGAAAATAACAAGAGTAATAGAAACATTAATTATAGTGCTATCGATAACACCAACATAATATGGGTAATAATATAAGTCATACTTTGAATAACAAGAGTAATAGGCATAGTAATTATAGTTCTATCGATAACAGCAACATAAAATGTGAAATAACCTAATTTATAATGAAGATAATAAGAGTAATAGAAATATTAATTATAGTGCTATCTATATCAGCAACATAATATGGGTAATAATATAAGTCATACTTTGAATAACAAGAGTAATAGGCATAGTAATTATAGTTCTATCGATAACAGCAACATAAAATGTGTAATAACCTAATTTATATTGAAGATAATAAGAGTAATAGAAATATTAATTATAGTGCTATCGATAACAGCAACATAATATGAGTAATAATATAAGTTATATTTTGAATAACAAGAGTAATGGGCATAGTAACTATAGTTCCATCGATAACAGCAACATAAAATGTGTAATAACCTAATTTATATTGAAGATAATAAGAGTAATAGAAATATTAATTATAGTACTATCGATAACAGCGACATAATATGGGTAATAATATAAGTTATATTTTGAATAACAAGATTAATAGAAGCATTAATTATAGTGCTATCAATAACACCAACATAATATGGCTAATAATATAAGTTATATTTTGAATAACAAGGGTAATAGAAACATTAATAATAGTGCTATCGATAACACCAACATAATATGGGTAACAATATATGTTATGTTTTGAATAACAAGAGTAATGGGCATAGTAATTATAGTACTATCGATAACAGCAACATAGAATGTGTAATAACGTAATTTATATTGGAGATAACAAGAGTAATAGAAACATTAATTATAGTGCTATCGATAACAGCAACATAATATGTGCAATAACCTCAGTTATATTGAAAATAACAAGAGTAATAGAAACATTAATTATAGTGCTATCGATAACACCAACATAATATGGGTAATAATATATGTTATGTTTTGAATAACAAGAGTAATGGGCATAGTAATTATAGTTATATCGATAACAGCAACATAGAATGTGTAATAACGTAATTTATATTGGAGATAACAAGAGTAATAGAAACATTAATTATAGTGCTATCGATAACAGCAACATAATATGTGCAATAACCTCAGTTATATTGAAAATAACAAGAGTAATAGAAACATTAATTATAGTGCTATCGATAACACCAACATAATATGGGTAATAATATAAGTTATGTTTTGAATAACAAGAGTAATGGGCATAGTAATTATAGTTCTATCGATAACAGCAACATAAAATGTGCAATAACCTAAGTTATATTGAAGATAATAAGAGTAATGGAAATATTAATTACAGTGCTATCGATAACAGCAACATAATATGGGTAATAATATAAGTTATATTTTGAATAACAAGAGTAATAGAAACATTAATTATAGTGCTATCGATAACAGCAACATAATATGTGCAATAACCTCAGTTATATAGAAAATAACAAGAGTAATAGAAACATTAATTATAGTGCTATCGATAACACCAACATAATATTGGTAATAATATATGTTATGTTTTGAATAACAAGAGTAATGGGCATAGTAATTATAGTTCTATCGATAACAGCAACATAAAATGTGTAATAACCTAATTTATATTGAAGATAATAAGAGTAATAGAAATATTAATTATAGTGCTATCTATAACAGCAACATAATATGAGTAATAATATAAGCTATATTTTGAATAACAAGAGTAATGGGCATAGTAATTATAGTTCTATCGATAACAGCAACATAAAATGTGTAATAACCTAATTTATATTGAAGATAATAAGAGTAATAGAAACATTAATTATAGTGCTATCGATAACAGCAACATAATATATGTAATAATATAAGTTATATTTTGAATAACGAGAGTAATAGAAACAGTAATTATAGTGCTATCGAAAACAGCAACATAATATGGGAAATACTATAAGTTATATTTTGAATAACAAGATTAATAGAAACATCAATTATAGTGCTATCGATAACAGCAACATAATATGGGTAATAATATAAGTTATATTTTGAATAACGAGAGTAATATTAACATTAATAATAGTGCTATCGATGACAGCAACATAATATGGGTAATAATATAAGTTATATTTTGAATAACAAGATTAATAGAAGCATTAATTATAGTGCTATCAATAACACCAACATAATATGGGTAATAATATAGGTTATATTTTGAATAACAAGAGTAATAGAAACATCAATTATAGTGCTATCGATAACCGCAATATAATATATGCAATAACCTCAGTTATATAGAAAATAACAAGAATAATAGAGACATTAATTATAGTGCAATCGATAACACCAACATAATATGGGTAATAATATAAGTTATGTTTTGAAAAACAAGAGTAATGCGCATAGTAATTATAGTTCTATAGATAACAGCAACAGAAAATGTGTAATAACCTAATTTATATTTAAGATAATAAGAGTAATAGAAATATTAATTATAGTGCTATCGATAACAGCAACATAATATGGGTAATAATATAAGTTACATTTTGAATAACAAGAGTAATAGAAACATTAATTATAGTGCTATCGATAACAGCAATATAATATATGCAATAACCTCAGTTATATAGAAAATAACAAGAGTAATAGAAACATTAATTATAGTGCTATCGATAACACCAACATAATATGGGTAATAATATAAGTTATGTTTTGAATAACAAGAGTAATGGGCATAGTAATTATAGTTCTATCGATAACAGCAACATAAAACGTGAAATAACCTAATTTATAATGAAGATAATAAGAGTAATAGAAATATTAATTATAGTGCTATCTATATCAGCAACATAATATGGGTAATAATATAAGTCATACTTTGAATAACAAGAGTAATAGGCATAGTAATTATAGTTCTATCGATAACAGCAACATAAAATGTGTAATAACCTAATTTATATTGAAGATAATAAGAGTAATAGAAATATTAATTATAGTGCTATCGATAACAGCAACATAATATGAGTAATAATATAAGTTATATTTTGAATAACAAGAGTAATGGGCATAGTAACTATAGTTCCATCGATAACAGCAACATAAAATGTGTAATAACCTAATTTATATTGAAGATAATAAGAGTAATAGAAATATTAATTATAGTACTATCGATAACAGCGACATAATATGGGTAATAATATAAGTTATATTTTGAATAACAAGATTAATAGAAGCATTAATTATAGTGCTATCAATAACACCAACATAATATGGCTAATAATATAAGTTATATTTTGAATAACAAGGGTAATAGAAACATTAATAATAGTGCTATCGATAACACCAACATAATATGGGTAATAATATATGTTATGTTTTGAATAACAAGAGTAATGGGCATAGTAATTATAGTACTATCGATAACAGCAACATAGAATGTGTAATAACGTAATTTATATTGGAGATAACAAGAGTAATAGAAACATTAATTATAGTGCTATCGATAACAGCAACATAATATGTGCAATAACCTCAGTTATATTGAAAATAACAAGAGTAATAGAAACATTAATTATAGTGCTATCGATAACACCAACATAATATGGGTAATAATATAAGTTATGTTTTGAATAACAAGAGTAACGGGCATAGTAATTATAGTTCTATCGATAATAG
The DNA here is from genome assembly GCF_050947335.1 of Megachile rotundata. Taxonomy (NCBI): domain Eukaryota; kingdom Metazoa; phylum Arthropoda; class Insecta; order Hymenoptera; family Megachilidae; genus Megachile; species Megachile rotundata. Next base: position 567,301 of record NW_027473389.1, on the reverse strand, counting down.
CAACAGAAATGTGTAATAACCTAATTTATATTGAAGATAATAAGAGTAATAGAAATATTAATTATAGTGCTATCGATAACAGCAAGATAATATGGGTAATAATATAAGTTATATTTTGAATAACAAGAGTAATAGAAACATTAATAATAGTGCTATCGATAACAGCAACATAATATGTGCAATAACCTCAGTTATATTGAAAATAACAAGAGTAATAGAAACATTAATTATAGTGCTATCGATAACACCAACATAATATGAGTAATAATATATGTTATGTTTTGAATAACAAGAGTAATGGGCATAGTAATTATAGTTCTATCGATAACACCAACATAATATGGGTAATAATATAAGTTATGTTTTGAGTAACAAGAGTAATGGGCATAGTAATTATAGTTCTATCGATAACAGCAACAGAAAATGTGTAATAACCTAATTTATATTGAAGATAATAAGAGTAATAGAAATATTAATTATAGTGCTATCGATAACAGCAACATAATATGGGTAATAATATAAGTTATATTTTGAATAACAAGAGTAATAGAAACATTAATTATAGTGCTATCGATAACAGCAATATAATATATGCAATAACTTCAGTTATATAGAAAATAACAAGAGTAATAGAAACATTAATTATAGTGCTATCGATAACACCAACATAATATGGGTAATAATATAAGTTATGTTTTGAATAACAAGAGTAATGGGCATAGTAATTATAGATCTATCGATAACAGCAACATAAAATGTGTAATAACCTAATTTACATTGAAGATAATAAGAGTAATAGAAATATTAATTATAGTGCTATCTATAACAGCAACATAATATGAGTAATAATATAAGTTATATCTTGAATAACAAGAGTAATGGGCATAGTAATTATAGTTCTATCGATAACAGCAACATAAAATGTGTGATAAACTAATTTATATTGAAGATAATAAGAGTAATAGAAATATTAATTATAGTACCATCGATAACAGCGACATAATATGTGCAATAACCTCAGTTATATTGAAAATAACAAGAGTAATAGAAATATTAATTATAGTTCTATCGATAACACCAACATAATATGGGTAATAATATAAGTTATGTTTTGAATAACAAGAGTAATGGGCATAGTAATTATAGTTCTATCGATAACAGCAACATAAAATGTGTAATAACCTAATTTATATTGAAGATAATAAGAGTAATAGAAATATTAATTATAGTGCTATCGATAACACCAACATAATATGAGTGATAATATAAGTTCTATTTTGAATAACAAGAGTAATAGGCATAGTAATTATAGTTCTATTTCTATTATAGTTCTATTCTAATTAATAGAAATATTAATTATACTGCTATCGATAACAGCAACATAATATGGGTAATAATATAAGTTATATTTTGAATAACAAGAGTAATATTAACATTAATTATAGTGCTATCGATATCAGCAACATAAAATGTGTAATAACCTAATTTATATTGAAGATAATAAGAGTAATAGAAATATTAATTATAGTGCTATCTATAACAGCAACATAATATGGGTAATAATACGAGTTATATTTTGAATAACAAGAGTAATGGGCATAGTAATTATAGTTCTATCGATAACAGCAACATAAAATGTGTAATAACCTAAGTTATATTGAAAATGATAAGAGTAATAGAAATATTAATTATAGTGCTATCGATAACAGCAACATAATATGGGTAATAATATAAGTTATATTTTGAATAACGAGAGTAATAGAAACATTAATTATAGTGCTATCGATAACACCAACATAAAATGTGTAATAACGTAATTTATATTGAAGGTAATATGAGTAATAGAAATATTAATTATAGTGCTATCTATAACAGCAACATAATATGGGTAATAATATAAGTCGTATTCTGACTACCAAGAGTAATGGGCATAGTAATTATAGTTCTATCGATAACAGCAACATAAAATGTGTAATAACCTAAGTTATATTGAAAATGATAAGAGTAATAGAAATATTAATTATAATGCTATCGATAACAGCAACATAATATGAGTAATAATATGTGACGAATACGTCACGAGCCGTTCCGTCAGTCGCGCTCCGTCAGCCGCGCTCCGTCAACCGCGCACCGTCAGCCGCGCACCGCGAGGTGGGGACCCCCCACCGAGACCACCCACCGCGACCCGATACTACTTAGATAGCGATCGATCGCGTGATCGATTGAGTTGGCCCGGGGCTTCGGCCCCGAAAGGATCTCTTCGGAGATCCTCTCCAAGGCAATAAGGTCTTCCTGGTCCGACGATAGCCCCGGACTGGGAGGACTGGAGGCCAGTATCGGCGTGGAGGGTAACCCGTGCGCCGAGACTGGCCGCTCCAACGGTCAACCGACTTGTCCGACCCCGTGGGTAGCCGTTACGTTGGGGAGATAGCCCACAGCGTGACGCCTGCCAGATCGTGGAGGGTAGAGCCAACTCCAGGGACGCTCTCAGAGGTCCTCCCCGGCAGTAAGGTCTTCCTGGTCCGATGGTAGCCTCGGGCCGAGAGGACTGGAGGCCTGCATCGGCGTGGAGGGTTGCCCACGCGCCGAGGCTGGCCGCGCCAACGGTCAACCGCCTTGTCCGGCCTCGTGGGTAGCCCTCGAGGAAGGCAAGCCGGGGGTAGTCGTTACGTTGGAGGGTAACCCACAGCGTGACGCCTGCCAGACCGTGGAGGCAAGAGCCAGTAACAGGAACACTCTCGGTCTTAATAAGAGAAAGGCAGGGCCAGAACTGGCCCCTTACCCCGTGTACTTTACTCTCCCTCCTTCCTCCTCTCAATCGCGCCGAACCGTAGGTATAAGGACCGCGAAACCCGCGAACGCGTTCGACCGACCGACCGTACTGCGAACTCCGCGAGATGTTCTCTCCGCCCGAACCGCGAACTCCGCAAGATGTTCCGCCGACCGACCCGCGAACGCGTGCCGCGACCGATCCGTAACTCCGCGTGGCGTTCCCCCGTTCTACCGACCGACCGACCGACCGTACCGCGAGCGCCGCCGGGTATAGTTTATAAGGTAGAATGTAAGCGTAGGACTAGCGTAGCATATAAGGATAGCATGTAGGACTATATTGTATAAGCGTAGCATGTAAGATTATATTATATTATACTGCGTTAGTATGTAAGATCCCGCGCCGCCACCGCCGTCAATCTGTAAAACCGGCCGCTAAAACCAACCGACTATATTTATAATTATAGAAACCGAAGACTGCGGAGGCCACGGCGCCTCCACCGGCGACGCCACCACCACCGGCGGACCAGAGCCCGAGTACCTCGGCCCCCATAATTAATAAACAAGGATAGTTAAGAGCGAAACACCGTGTTCTTTCTCAACCCGCGACCAGTCCCCTTCCTTCCGCGATCGGCCCCCTCGCGTCAACCCTGGCGCGCTGAAGCGTCCGGCACAAGGGGGCCCGTGAGCCGCGTACTCCACCGCGCTGCCTAGCAACGCGGGTGGAGGAAACTGCTACGTTACATGGCGCCCGAACAGGGACCTCTGGAAGGGGACCGCGACACTAGCGGCGGTGGAAATTAGGTTTAAGTACGCGTGCGAGAACGAGGAAGGAAACAGAAGAGGATAAGCTACCGAAGAGTGAAGATCAAGCCAACGGAATCAACCCGAGCAAGACCGAGATGGAACACCGACCCAGGAGAGAGACACTCGACACTCCGCGAGGTTCGACAGGGCGGCGACCCGGAACTCCGATTCCTCGGGAGCCACGCGGCTCTCTAGACACAGCAGAGTCGCCACGCCACACCAGTCCAGCAAGCGGTGGTTCGAACCCGCGATCCGGCCAGACACACCATCTTGTTTGGTCGGAGAGTGGAGGAGTGTTTGGCCTTCGCGCCAACTCCACACCGTCCGGACCCGCCATCATCAGGGACCAGGAGACTCGCCCGGGGGTAGGCGCTACGCCCGCCATACAGCGCACCGGATCAACCAGGAGCGACTCCACCTGCCGATCCTCCGCCTGACGGAACGAGAGGGGACAACTCCAGCCAACGGTCATTTTTATGGCCACCCCGAACCGAACCAGGCCGACCAGAAGACAACGACGCCAGTCAAGGGCCAGTGCGAACGAGGAAGTTTACTTGGCCCCCACCCGCCCGTCCCAGACGTTCCGCGGAGGCAACGCCAACTAGCGACGACAGGTTGGAAGATATAAGGGCAGGACTCCACGCCCGAGGAGAAGCTTTTACTCAGCGACCGCCGAAGGAGTCACATCGTAAGGAAGCACCGCTACCGAAGAAGAGAACGGCTGGCATAGCATGGGTTTACCGGCTACGAAAACCGGAGGTTCTCCGAGAGTTGGAGAGACTCCAATTCCCCACGGACGGCACCTGGGTTCAGCTGCGACAACGGCTGGCAGACTACGTGCGGAATCACCCGGCAGAGTTCCCGGACAAACCAGCCGACGAGCCAGGATACAAAGAAGAAGCGGACCGGACCCGCGACTACGAGGAGTTCCACGCCGAGATCGCCCAGATGTGGCCACAAAACGTCCAGGCCACCCAGACCGGGGTAGGGAACACGTCCACCCCACGCCGTCCGGAAGAAGCTACGCCGCCCGCGCCTTCGACGACGCCAGGAAACCCAACACCAACGGGGCAACAAGCTACAGCGTCAAATCAGGCGACTCCACCTACGCTGGTCCACTCCGTGCCACTGACCCTGGATCCCATAAGATTCATGGAAATGGTACGGAGGTGGAATTGCCAGTTCGACGGGCGAGACGCGCAGGCATTTCTGGAACGACTAGAAGAGCTGCAGGAATCTCACCAGCTGACCGGCGACCAGATGTTAAGAGGATTCCCCGAGCTCTTGCGAGGGGAGGCGCAACTCTGGTACCGCAACGTGTCCCGCACAGTCAAATCGTGGGACGAGCTCCGACACCGACTGCGAGGCTACTTCCTACCGGCCACCGAAAGGACGCGCTTGGATCTACAGATCGCCAACCGGCGACAGGCACCGGACGAACCCCTCCGCTCTTACATTACGGCAATTACCACCTTGATGCGCCGACGTGGAGGGTATACCCAGGAAGAGGAACTGGACATCATCCACAGCAACATGACGGAAGATCTGCGGCTCTATGTAGCGAGAACCGGAATCAGGGACGTGGAGGACCTCATGGCCAAGGCCGACATCGTGACCACCCTTCTAGCCACGAAGAACGCCAGGGCGGCCAGAACGGAAGGGTTGGCTACGCGGAGTAGCCGACAGCCCGAAGCACCAGAAGCGCACATCGCCAGCGACTACCATCGGGATACCCATTGCTGGCGTTGCGGCCAACGGGGGCACAACCGACTTCAATGTCAGAACCGCTACATCATTTTCTGTACCCGTTGCGGAAAGGAATGCACGTCAAGCCGCGACTGCCCTTGCAACAAGCCGGGAAACTCCAAAAGGGCCGGGGGAACCCGGCCCCAGCGTTAAAGCAGCAGGAGCACTCCGCTGCCGTAATAGCCCATCGCAGTCAGCCGACGCGATTGGAAAAAACCGTCCGACAAGAACCGACGAAGAACCAGAAAACCGTCCGACCAGAACCGACTAATAACCTGAAAACCGTCCTACCAAAACCAGACACCGAAGACCCACAAAAACAATTAGAACCGACAACTAACCGAAAATCCGTCCGACCGACACCGACCATTAGTCAGGAAGCCGACCGACCAGACCCCGTTAAAACAACTGACCAGAAAGACCGACTGATACTGGACGTACAGATAGGTGAAAAGACCGTGCCCGCGCTCCTGGACACCGGGGCAGTCTCCTCATATATTGACCAGCGCACCGCACAAATCTGCCGCGAGACCGGGTGGAGAAGACATCGTCACAACTTAGTGACCGCCCTGGCCAACGGGGAATACATACCGACCAAGAACAGCTACCAAGGGGAGGTCATCATCCACGGGGCACGGCAAAATCATCTATTCTACGAGATGCCAAACCTGGCATACAGCATGGTGCTGGGGATGGACATCCTCCGCAAACTACAACTCAAGGTCTGGTTACATGACCAGTCCATTATAGATTGCGGAAAGGAGCACGAAGAACCTACGGCTCAAGAAACCCACGCCATTGCAGTAACCAGCGGTTTAATCGAGGCCTCAGAACAACAACTGAAACGTCTGGATCAGATCATCACCCGGGAGAAGCGGAGGTTCGAAGAGGTTAAAGGACCCACACCGTTGATCAAGCATGAAATCCGGCTAGAAGATCCGACGCCGATAAAACAACGTTATCGGCCCCGTAACCCCACCATGCAGCGCCTGATCGACGCCGAAGTACAGAAAATGCTAGACGAAGGGGTAATACAACCATCCAGCAGTCCATGGAGCTCACCGATCGTGATGGCGAAAAAGAAGAACGGAGAATACCGATTCTGCGTCGATTTCCGCAGATTAAACAACGTCACGCAGAAAGACGCTTACCCCTTACCACAGGTCAACGCAACACTGGACAAGCTGCGCGGGGCAAAATATCTGTCGACCATCGACCTCAAAAACGGCTACTGGCAGGTACCACTCACGCCAGAAAGTCAACCGTTGACCGCCTTTACTGTCCCTGGCCGTGGACTCATGGAGTTCACGGTAATGCCCTTCGGACTCCACTCCGCACCCTCCACCTTCCAGAGACTCCTCGACCGAGTAATAACTCCCGAAATGGCTCCTCACGCATTCGCCTACCTGGACGATATTGTGATCGTCACGACCACCTTTGAAGATCACCTCCGAGTCCTGACCGAGGTACTCCACCGACTTCGAGCCGCGAAGCTGCGACCGAACTGGGAAAAATGCCAATTCGCGAGGACGAGCCTAAAATATCTCGGACACCTGGTTGACCAGCAAGGCCTCCGAACCGATCCTGACAAAGTAGCCGCCGTCGCGGAGTTGCCTCCACCCACCAACTTGAAGGAACTCCGCCGATTCCTCGGACTATTGTCATGGTACAGGCGATTTTTACGAGATGTCTCCCAGACCGCTGCCCCACTGACCCAACTCCTGAAGAAGAAAGTCAAATGGTCGTGGGAAGAACCGCAGCAACGGGCCTTCGAAGAACTACGACGAAGACTCACGGAGGCGCCAGTTCTAGCCGTACCAAATTGGGACCTCACCTTCGTCCTTCAAACCGACGCAAGCCTGGACGGCTTGGGAGCCGTTCTCACCCAGGAAGACGAAGAAGGAGAACGAGTCATCGCCTATGCAAGCCGGACACTCACTCAGGCGGAGCGTAACTACTCCACGACCGAGTCGGAGTGCCTGGCAGTCCGATGGGGCATCTGGAAGATGCGCCACTACTTGGAGGGAAACCACTTCATCGTCATGACCGACCACCAGTCTCTGAAGTGGCTAGAGAAGATCGACAACCCTTCTGGCAGACTCGCCCGATGGGCCCTGGAGCTTGGACAATGGGACTTCGAAATTCGCTACCGAAAAGGACCGGACAACACCGTGGCGGACGCACTCTCACGTCAACCACACGCCACATGCGAAATGAGTGGACCGTTCAAATGCTCCTGGTACAATAATCATCTCCAAGGGGTAACACAGCATCCTGAGGAATACCCGGATTACAGAATCGAGGACGGACGCCTGTACCGCCACATTCTACACACACTGGACTTCAACGAACAAGATTCCAACGAGCAATGGAAGCTGTGTGTAGCCAAAGAAGATCGAGCCCGGGTACTTTAAGAGGCGCACGATGACCCTACGGTAGGACACCTAGGGATCGCCAAGACTTTAGCTCGACTAGCACGAATCTATTACTGGCCAGGAATGCTGCGAGAAGCCACGAAATATGTCCGGGAATGTCGCAGTTGCCAGAAATTCAAGGCGCAACAGCAAACTCTCCCAGGAGGAATGCAACCGACCAATGTCCAGCAACCATGGGAGATGGTCTCCGCCGACCTCGTAGGACCACTTCCACGGTCAACCAATGGGAACACAACGCTACTGGTTTTCCAAGATCGGTTTACGAAGTGGATCGAACTTCGCCCACTGAAGAAAGCCACCGCAAACGCCATTGTGAAGGCCCTTAATGAATTGGTCATTTTACGACACGGATGCCCACGAACAATCGTCACGGAATAACTTATATTATTACCCCTATTATGTTGCTGTTATCGATAGCATTATAATTAATATTTCTATTACTCTTATCATTTTCAATATAACTTAGGTTATTACACATTTTATGTTGCTGTTATCGATAGAACTATATTTACTATGCCCATTACTCTTGTTATTCAAAATATAACTAATATTATTACCCATATTATGTTGGTGTTATCGACAGAACTATAATTACTATGCCCATTACTCTTGTTATTCAAAACATAACTTATATTATTACCCATATTATGTTGCTGTTATCGATAGCACTATAATTGATGTTTCTATTAATCTTGTTATTCAAAATATAACTTATATTATTACCCATATTATGTTGCTGTCATCGATAGCACTATAATTAATGTTTCTATTACTCTTGTTATTCAAAATAAAACTTATATTAATACCCATATTATGTTGCTGTTTTCGATAGCACTATAATTAATGTTTCTATTACTCTCGTTATTCAAAATATAACTTATATTATTACCCATATTATGTTGCTGTTATCGATAGCACTATAATTAATGTTTCTATTACCCTTGTTATTCAAAATATAACTTAAATTATTACCCATATTATGTTGGTGTTATTGATAGCACTATAATTAATGCTTCTATTAATCTTGTTATTCAAAATATAACTTATATTATTACCCATATTATGTTGCTGTTATCGATAGCACTATTATTAATGTTTCTATTACTCTCGTTATTCAAAATATAACTTATATTATTACCCATATTATGTTGCTGTTATCGATAGCACTATAATTAATATTTCTATTACCCTTGTTATTCAAAATAGAACTAATATTATTACCCATATTATGTTGCTGTCATCGATAGCACTACAATTAATATTTCTATTACTCTTATTATCTTCAATATAACTTAGGTTATTGCACATTTTATGTTGCTGTTATCGATAGAACTATAATTACTATGCCCATTACTCTAGTTATTCAAAATATAACTAATATTATTACCCATATTATGTAGGTGTTATCGATAGAACTATAATTACTATGCCCATTGCTCTTGTTATTCAAAACATAACTTATATTATTACCCATATTATGTTGGTGTTATCGATAGCACTATAATTAATGTTTCTATTACTCTTGTTATTTTGAATATAACTGAGGTTATTGCACATATTATGTTGCTGTTATCGATAGCACTATAATTAATATTTCTATTACTCTTATTATCTTCAATATAAATTAGGTTATTACCCATATTATGTTGCTGTTATCGATAGCACTATAATTGATATTTCCATTACTCTTATTATCGTTAATATAACTTAGGTTATTGCACATTTTATGTTTCTCTTATCGATAGAACTATAATTACTATTCCCATTACTCTTGTTATTCAAAATATACCTTATGTTATTACCCATATTATGTTGCTGTTATCGACAGCAGTATAATTAATATTTCTATTAATTAGAATACAACTATAATAGAAATAGAACTATAATTACTATGCCTATTACTCTTGTTATTCAAAATAGAACTAATATTATTACTCATATTATGTTGCTGTTATCGATAGCATTATAATTAATATTTCTATTACTCTTATCATTTTCAATATAACTTAGGTTATTGCACATTTTATGTTGCTGTTATCGATAGAACTATAATTACTATGCCCATTACTCTTGTTATTCAAAATATAACTAATATTATTACACATATTATGTTCGTGTTATCGATAGAACTATAATTACTATGCCCATTACTCTTGTTATTCAAAACATAACTTATATTATTACCCATATTATGTTGCTGTTATCGATAGCACTATAATTAATGTTTCTATTACTCTCGTTATTCAAAATATAACTTATATTATTACCCATATTATGTTGCTGTTATCGATAGCATTATAATTAATATTTCTATTACTCTTATCATTTTCAATATAACTTAGGTTATTACACATTTTATGTTGCTGTTATCGAAAGAACTATTATTACTATGCCCATTACTCTTGGTATTCAGAATATGACTTATATTGTTACCCATATTATGTTGCTGTTATAGATAGCGCTATAATTAATATTTCTATTACTCTTATTATCTTCAATATAAATTACGTTATTACACATTTTATGTTGGTGTTATCGATAGCACTATAATTAATGTTTCTATTACTCTTGTTATTTTCTATATAACTGAGTTTATTGCATATATTATATTGCTGTTATCGATAGCACTATAATTAATGTTTCTATTACTCTTGTTATTCAAAATATAACTTATATTATTACCCATATTATGTTGCTGTCATCGATAGCACTATAATTAATGTTTCTATTACTCCTGTTATTCAAAATAAAACTTATATTAATACCCATATTATGTTGCTGTTTTCGATAGCACTATAATTGATGTTTCTATTAATCTTGTTATTCAAAATATAACTTATATTATTACCCATATTATGTTGCTGTTATCGATAGCACTATAATTAATGTTTCTATTACCCTTGTTATTCAAAATATAACTTATATTATTACCCATATTATGTTGGTGTTATTGATAGCACTATAATTAATGCTTCTATTAATCTTGTTATTCAAAATATAACTTATATTATTACCCATATTATGTTGCTGTTATCGATAGCACTATTATTAATGTTTCTATTACTCTCGTTATTCAAAATATAACTTATATTATTACCCATATTATATTGCTGTTATCGATAGCACTATAATTAATATTTCTATTACCCTTGTTATTCAAAATATAACTTATATTATTACCCATATTATGTTGCTGTTATCGATAGCACTATAATTTATATTTCTATTACTCTTATTATCTTCAATATAACTTAGGTTATTGCACATTTTATGTTGCTGTTATCGATAGAACTATAATTACTATGCCCATTACTCTAGTTATTCAAAATATAACTAATATTATTACCCATATTATGTAGGTGTTATCGATAGAACTATAATTACTATGCCCATTGCTCTTGTTATTCAAAACATAACTTATATTATTACCCATATTATGTTGGTGTTATCGATAGCACTATAATTAATGTTTCTATTACTCTTGTTATTTTCAATATAACTGAGGTTATTGCACATATTATGTTGCTGTTATCGATAGCACTATAATTAATATTTCTATTACTCTTATTATCTTCAATATAAATTAGGTTATTACCCATATTATGTTGCTGTTATCGATAGCACTATAATTGATATTTCCATTACTCTTATTATCGTTAATATAACTTAGGTTATTGCACATTTTATGTTTCTCTTATCGATAGAACTATAATTACTATTCCCATTACTCTTGTTATTCAAAATATACCTAATGTTATTACCCATATTATGTTGCTGTTATCGACAGCAGTATAATTAATATTTCTATTAATTAGAATACAACTATAATAGAAATAGAACTATAATTACTATGCCTATTACTCTTGTTATTCAAAATAGAACTAATATTATTACTCATATTATGTTGCTGTTATCGATAGCATTATAACTAATATTTCTATTACTCTTATCATTTTCAATATAACTTAGGTTATTGCACATTTTATGTTGCTGTTATCGATAGAACTATAATTACTATGCCCATTACTCTTGTTATTCAAAATATAACTAATATTATTACCCATATTATGTTCGTGTTATCGATAGAACTATAATTACTATGCCCATTACTCTTGCTATTCAAAACATAACTTATATTATTACCCATATTATGTTGCTGTTATCGATAGCACTATAATTGATGTTTCTATTAATCTTGTTATTCAAAATATAACTTATATTATTACCCATCTTATGTTGCTGTTTTCGATAGCACTATAATTAATGTTTCTATTACTCTCGTTATTCAAAATATAACTTATATTATTACCCATATTATGTTGCTGTTATCGATAGCATTATAATTAATATTTCTATTACTCTTATCATTTTCAATATAACTTAGGTTATTACACATTTTATGTTGCTGTTATCGAAAGAACTATTATTACTATGCCCATTACTCTTGGTATTCAGAATATGACTTATATTATTACCCATATTATGTTGCTGTTATAGATAGCGCTATAATTAATATTTCTATTACTCTTATTATCTTCAATATAAATTACGTTATTACACATTTTATGTTGGTGTTATCGATAGCACTATAATTAATGTTTCTATTACCCTTGTTATTCAAAATATAACTTATATTATTACCCATATTATGTTGGTGTTATTGATAGCACTATAATTGATGTTTCTATTAATCTTGTTATTCAAAATATAACTTATATTATTACCCATATTATGTTCCTGTTTTCGATAGCACTATAATTACTGTTTCTATTACTCTCGTTATTCAAAATATAACTTATATTATTACCCATATTATGTTGCTGTTATCGATAGCACTATAATTAATGTTTCTATTACTCTTATAATCTTCAATATAAATTAGGTTATTACACATTTTATGTTGCTGTTATCGATAGAACTATAATTACTATGCCCATTACTCTTGTTATTCAAAACATAACTTATATTATTACCCATATTATGTTGGTGTTATCGATAGCACTATAATTAATGTTTCTATTACTCTTGTTATTCAAAATATAACTTATAATATTACCCATATTATGTTGGTGTTATTGATAGCAATATAATTAATACTTCTATTAATCTTGTTATTCAAAATATAACTTATATTATTACCCATATTATGTCGCTGTTATCGATAGTACTATAATTAATATTTCTATTACTCGCATTATTTTCAATATAACTTAGGTTATTGCACATTTTATGTTGCTGTTATCGATAGAGCTATAACTACTATGCCCATTACTTTTGCTATTCAAAATATAACTTATATTATTACCCATATTATGTTGCTGTTATCGATAGCACTATAATTGATGTTTCTATTAATCTTGTTATTCAAAATATAACTTATATTATTACCCATATTATGTTGCTGTCATCGATAGCACTATAATTAATGTTTCTATTACTCTTGTTATCTTCAATATAAATTAGGTTATTACACATTTTCTGTTGCTGTTATCGATAGAACTATAATTACTATGCCCATTACTCTTGTTATTCAAAACATAACTTATATTATTACCCCTATTATGTTGCTGTTATCGATAGCATTATAATTAATATCTCTATTACTCTTATCATTTTCAATATAACTTAGGTTATTACACATTTTATGTTGCTGTTATCGATAGAACTATAATTACTATGCCCATTACTCTTGTTATTCAAAATATAACTAATATTATTACCCATATTATGTTGGTGTTATCGACAGAACTATAATTACTATGCCCATTACTCTTGTTATTCAAAACATAACTTATATTATTACCCATATTATGTTGCTGTTATCGATAGCACTATAATTGATGTTTCTATTAATCTTGTTATTCAAAATATAACTTATATTATTACCCATATTATGTTGCTGTCATCGATAGCACTATAATTAATGTTTCTATTACTCTTGTTATTCAAAATAAAACTTATATTAATACCCATATTATGTTGCTGTTTTCGACAGCACTATAATTAATGTTTCTATTACTCTCGTTATTCAAAATATAACTTATATTATTACCCATATTATGTTGCTGTTATCGATAGCACTATAATTAATGTTTCTATTACCCTTGTTATTCAAAATATAACTTATATTATTACCCATATTATGTTGGTGTTATTGATAGCACTATAATTAATGCTTCTATTAATCTTGTTATTCAAAATATAACTTATATTATTACCCATATTATGTTGCTGTTATCGATAGCACTATTATTAATGTTTCTATTACTCTCGTTATTCAAAGTATAACTTATATTATTACCCATATTATGTTGCTGTTATCGATAGCACTATAATTAATATTTCTATTACCCTTGTTATTCAAAATATAACTTATATTATTACCCATATTATGTTGCTGTTATCGATAGCACTATAATTAATATTTCTATTACTCTTATTATCTTCAATATAACTTAGGTTATTGCACATTTTATGTTGCTGTTATCGATAGAACTATAATTACTATGCCCATTACTCTAGTTATTCAAAATATAACTAATATTATTACCCATATTATGTAGGTGTTATCGATAGAACTATAATTACTATGCCCATTGCTCTTGTTATTCAAAACATAACTTATATTATTACCCATATTATGTTGGTGTTATCGATAGCACTATAATTAATGTTTCTATTACTCTTGTTATTTTCAATATAACTGAGGTTATTGCACATATTATGTTGCTGTTATCGATAGCACTATAATTAATATTTCGATTACTCTTATTATCTTCAATATAAATTAGGTTATTACCCATATTATGTTGCTGTTATCGATAGCACTATAATTGATATTTCCATTACTCTTATTATCGTTAATATAACTTAGGTTATTGCACATTTTATGTTTCTCTTATCGATAGAACTATAATTACTATTCCCATTACTCTTGTTATTCAAAATATACCTTATGTTATTACCCATATTATGTTGCTGTTATCGACAGCAGTATAATTAATATTTCTATTAATTAGAATACAACTATAATAGAAATAGAACTATAATTACTATGCCTATTACTCTTGTTATTCAAAATAGAACTAATATTATTACTCATATTATGTTGCTGTTATCGATAGCATTATAATTAATATTTCTATTACTCTTATCATTTTCAGTATAACTTAGGTTATTGCACATTTTATGTTGCTGTTATCAATAGAACTATAATTACTATGCCCATTACTCTTGTTATTCAAAATATAACTAATATTATTACCCATATTATGTTCGTGTTATCGATATAACTATAATTACTATGCCCATTACTCTTGTTATTCAAAACATAACTTATATTATTACCCATATTATGTTGCTGTTATCGATAGCACTATAATTGATGTTTCTATTAATCTTGTTATTCAAAATGTAACTTATATTATTACCCATATTATGTTGCTGTTATCGATAGCACTATAATTGATGTTTCTATTAATCTTGTTATTCAAAATATAACTTATATTATTACCCATATTATGTTGCTGTTATCGATAGCACTATAATTAATATTTCTATTACTCTTATTATTTTCAATATAACTTAGGTTATTACACATTTTATGTTGCTGTTATCGATAGAACTATAATTACTATGCCCATTACTCTTGTTACTCAAAGCATAATTTATATTATTACTCATATTATGTTGCTGTTATCGATAGCACTATAATTGATGTTCCTATTAATCTTGTTATTCAAAATATAACTCATATTATTACCCATATTATGTTGCTGTTATAGATAGCACTATAATTAATATTTCTATTACTCTTATTATCTCCAATATAAATTACCTTATTACACATTCTATGTTGCTGTTATCGATAGAACTATAATTACTATGCCCATTACTCTTGTTATTCAAAACATAACATATATTATTACCCATATTATGTTGGTGTTATCGATAGCACTATAATTAATGTTTCTATTACTCTTGTTATTCAAAATATAACTTATAATATTACCCATATTATGTTGATGTTATTGATAGCACTATAATTAATACTTCTATTAATCTTGTTATTCAAATTATAACTTATATTATTACACATATTATGTCGCTGTTATCGATAGTTCTATAATTAATATTTCTATTAATCTTGTTATTCAAATTATAACTTATATTATTACACATATTATGTCGCTGTTATCGATAGTTCTATAATTAATATTTCTATTACTCTTATTATCTTCAATATAAATTAGGTTATTACACATTTTATGTTGCTGTTATCGATAGAACTATAATTACTATGCCCATTACTCTTGTTATTCAAAATATAACTTATATTATTACTCATATTATGTTGCTGTTATAGATAGCACTATAATTAATATTTCTTTTACTCTTATTATCTTCAATATAAATTAGGTTATTACACATTTTATGTTGCTGTTATCGATAGTACAATAATTACTATGCCCACTACTCTTGTTATTCAAAACATAACTTATATTATTACCCATATTATGTTGGTGTTATCGATAGCACTATAATTAATGTTTCTATTACCCTTGTTATCTTCAATATAAATTAGGTTATTACACATTTTCTGTTGCTGTTATTGATAGAACTATAATTACTGTGCCCATTACTCTTGTTATTCAAAACATAACTTATATTATTACCCATATTATGTCGCTGTTATCGATAGTACTATAATTAATATTTCCATTACTCTTATTATCTTCAATATAACTTAGGTTATTGCACATTTTATGTTGCTGTTATCGATAGCACTATAATTAATGTTTCTATTACTCTTGTTATTCAAAATATAACTTATATTATTACCCATATTATGTCGCTGTTATCGATAGTACTATAATTAATATTTCTATTACTCTTATTATCTTCAATATAAATTAGGTTATTACACATTTTATGTTGCTGTTATCGATAGAACTATAATTACTATGCCTGTTACTCTTGTTATTCAAAATAGAACTTATATTATTACTCATATTATGTTGCTGTTATCGATAGCACTATAATTGATGTTTCTATTAATCTTGTTATTCATAATATAACTTATATTATTACCCATATTATGTTGCTGTTATCGATAGCACTATAATTGATGTTCCTATTAATCTTGTTATTCAAAATATAACTTATATTATTACCCATATTATGTTGCTGTTTTCGATAGCACTATAATTAATGTTTCTATTACTCTCGTTATTCAAAATATAACTTATATTATTACCCATATTATGTTGCTGTTATCGATAGCACTATAATTGATGTTTCTATTAATCTTGTTATTCAAAATATAACTTATATTATTACCCATATTATGTTGCTGTTATCGATAGCACTATAATTAATATTTCTATTACTCTTATTATTTTCAATATAACTTAGGTTATTACACATTTTATGTTGCTGTTATCGATAGAACTATAATTACTATGCCCATTACTCTTGTTACTCAAAGCATAATTTATATTATTACTCATATTATGTTGCTGTTATCGATAGCACTATAATTGATGTTCCTATTAATCTTGTTATTCAAAATATAACTCATATTATTACCCATATTATGTTGCTGTTATAGATAGCACTATAATTAATATTTCTATTACTCTTATTATCTCCAATATAAATTACGTTATTACACATTCTATGTTGCTGTTATCGATAGAACTATAATTACTATGCCCATTACTCTTGTTATTCAAAACATAACATATATTATTACCCATATTATGTTGCTGTTATTGATAGCACTATAATTAATACTTCTATTAATCTTGTTATTCAAATTATAACTTATATTATTACACATATTATGTCGCTGTTATCGATAGTTCTATAATTAATATTTCTATTACTCTTATTATCTTCAATATAAATTAGGTTATTACACATTTTATGTTGCTGTTATCGATAGAACTATAATTACTATGCCCATTACTCTTGTTATTCAAAATATAACTTATATTATTACTCATATTATGTTGCTGTTATAGATAGCACTATAATTAATATTTCTTTTACTCTTATTATCTTCAATATAAATTAGGTTATTACACATTTTATGTTGATGTTATCGATAGTACAATAATTACTATGCCCACTACTCTTGTTATTCAAAACATAACTTATATTATTACCCATATTATGTTGGTGTTATCGATAGCACTATAATTAATGTTTCTATTACCCTTGTTATCTTCAATATAAATTA
Source organism: Megachile rotundata (assembly GCF_050947335.1). Classification (NCBI taxonomy): domain Eukaryota; kingdom Metazoa; phylum Arthropoda; class Insecta; order Hymenoptera; family Megachilidae; genus Megachile; species Megachile rotundata. The sequence goes on along the minus strand of NW_027473389.1, from coordinate 549,301 downwards.
GGTTATTACACATTTTCTGTTGCTGTTATTGATAGAACTATAATTACTGTGCCCATTACTCTTGTTATTCAAAACATAACTTATATTATTACCCATATTATGTTGCTGTTATCGATAGCACTATAATTAATATTTCCATTACTCTTATTATCTTCAATATAACTTAGGTTATTGCACATTTTATGTTGCTGTTATCGATAGAACTATAATTACTATGCCCATTACTCTTGTTATTCAAAATATAACTAATATTATTACCCATATTATGTTCGTGTTATCGATAGAACTATAATTATTATGCCCATTACTCTTGTTATTCAAAACATAACTTATATTATTACCCATATTATGTTGGTGATATCGATAGCACTATAATTACTGTTTCTATTACTCTTGTTATTTTCTATATAACTGAGGTTATTGCACATATTATGTTGGTGTTATTGATAGCAATATAATTAATACTTCTATTAATCTTGTTATTCAAAATATAACTTATATTATTACCCATATTATGTCGCTGTTATCGATAGTACTATAATTAATATTTCCATTACTCTTATTATCTTCAATATAACTTAGGTTATTGCACATTTTATGTTGCAGTTATCGATAGCACTATAATTAATGTTTCTATTACTCTTGTTATTCAAAATATAACTTATATTATTACCCATATTATGTTGCTGTTATCGATAGCACTATAATTAATGTTTCTATTACCCTTGTTATTCAAAATATAAGTTATATTATTACCCATATTATGTTGCTGTTATCGATAGAAGTATAATTAATATTTCTATTAATTAGAATAGAACTATAATAGAAATAGAACTATAATTACTATGCCTACTACTCTTGTTATTCAAAATAGAACTTATATTATTACTCATATTATGTTGCTGTTATCGATAGCATTATAATTAATATTTCTATTACTCTTATCATTTTCAATATAACTTATGTTATTACACATTTTATGTTGCTGTTATCGATAGAACTATAATTACTATGATCATTACTCTTGTTATACAAAACATAACTTATATTATTACCCATATTATGTTGCTGTTATCGATAGCACTATAATTAATATTTCTATTACTCTTATTATTTTCAATATAACTTAGGTTATTACACATTTTATGTTGCTGTTATAGATAGCACTATAATTAATATTTCTATTACTCTTATTATCTCCAATATAAATTACGTTATTACACATTCTATGTTGCTGTTATCGATAGAACTATAATTACTATGCCCATTACTCTTGTTATTCAAAACATAACATATATTATTACCCATATTATGTTGGTGTTATCGATAGCACTATAATTAATGTTTCTATTACTCTTGTTATTCAAAATATAACTTATAATATTACCCATATTATGTTGGTGTTATTGATAGCACTATAATTAATACTTCTATTAATCTTGTTATTCAAATTATAACTTATATTATTACCCATATTATGTCGCTGTTATCGATAGTTCTATAATTAATATTTCTATTACTCTTATTATCTTCAATATAAATTAGGTTATTACACATTTTATGTTGCTGTTATCGATAGAACTATAATTACTATGCCCATTACTCTTGTTATTCAAAATATAACTTATATTATTACTCATATTATGTTGCTGTTATAGATAGCACTATAATTAATATTTCTTTTACTCTTATTATCTTCAATATAAATTAGGTTATTACACATTTTATGTTGCTGTTATCGATAGTACAATAATTACTATGCCCACTACTCTTGTTATTCAAAACATAACTTATATTATTACCCATATTATGTTGGTGTTATCGATAGCACTATAATTAATGTTTCTATTACCCTTGTTATCTTCAATATAAATTAGGTTATTACACATTTTCTGTTGCTGTTATTGATAGAACTATAATTACTGTGCCCATTACTCTTGTTATTCAAAACATAACTTATATTATTACCCATATTATGTTGCTGTTATCGATAGCACTATAATTAATATTTCCATTACTCTTATTATCTTCAATATAACTTAGGTTATTGCACATTTTATGTTGCTGTTATCGATAGAACTATAATTACTATGCCCATTACTCTTGTTATTCAAAATATAACTAATATTATTACCCATATTATGTTCGTGTTATCGATAGAACTATAATTATTATGCCCATTACTCTTGTTATTCAAAACATAACTTATATTATTACCCATATTATGTTGGTGTTATCGATAGCACTATAATTACTGTTTCTATTACTCTTGTTATTTTCTATATAACTGAGGTTATTGCACATATTATGTTGGTGTTATTGATAGCAATATAATTAATACTTCTATTAATCTTGTTATTCAAAATATAACTTAGATTATTACCCATATTATGTCGCTGTTATCGATAGTACTATAATTAATATTTCCATTACTCTTATTATCTTCAATATAACTTAGGTTATTGCACATTTTATGTTGCTGTTATCGATAGCACTATAATTAATGTTTCTATTACTCTTGTTATTCAAAATATAAGTTATATTATTACCCATATTATGTTGCTGTTATCGATAGAAGTATAATTAATATTTCTATTAATTAGAATAGAACTATAATAGAAATAGAACTATAATTACTATGCCTACTACTCTTGTTATTCAAAATAGAACTTATATTATTACTAATATTATGTTGCTGTTATCGATAGCACTATAATTAATATTTTTATTACTCTTATCATTTTCAATATAACTTAGGTTATTACACATTTTATGTTGCTGTTATCGATAGAACTATAATTACTATGACCATTACTCTTGTTATACAAAACATAACTTATATTATTACCCATATTATGTTGCTGTTATCGATAGCACTATAATTAATATTGCTATTACTCTTATTATCTTCAATATAACTTAGGTTATTGCACATTTTATGTTGCTGTTATCGATAGAACTATAATTACTATGCCCATTACTCTTGTTATTCAAAATATAACTAATATTATTACCCATATTATGTTCGTGTTATCGATAGAACTATAATTACTATGCCCATTACTCTTGTTATTCAAAACATAACTTATATTATTACCCATATTATGTTGGTGTTATGGATAGCACTATAATTAATACTTCTATTAATCTTGTTATTCAAAATATAACTTATATTATTACCCATATTATGTCGCTGTTATCGATAGTACTATAATTAATGTTTCTATTACTCTTGTTATTCAAAACATAACATATATTATTACCCATATTATGTTGGTGTTATCGATAGCACTATAATTAATGTTTCTATTACTCTTGTTATTTTCAATATAACTGAGGTTATTGCACATATTATGTTGCTGTTATCGATAGCACTATAATTAATGTTTCTATTACTCTTGTTATTCAAAATATAACTTATAATATTACCCATATTATGTTGGTGTTATTGATAGCACTATAATTAATACTTCTATTAATCTTGTTATTCAAAATATAACTTATATTATTACCCATATTATGTCGCTGTTATCGATAGTACTATAATTAATATTTCTATTACTCTTATTATTTTCAATATAACTTAGGTTATTACACATTTTATGTTGCTGTTATCGATAGAGCTATAACTACTATGCCCATTACTTTTGGTATTCAAAATATAACTTATATTATTACCCATATTATGTTGCTGTTATCGATAGCACTATAATTGATGTTTGTATTAATCTTGTTATTCAAAATATAACTTATATTATTACCCATATTATGTTGCTGTTATCGATAGCACTATAATTAATGTTTCTATTACTCTTGTTATTCAAAATATAACTTATATTATCACCCATATTATGTTGCTGTTATCGATAGAAGTATAATTAATATTTCTATTAATTAGAATAGAACTATAATAGAAATAGAACTATAATTACTATGCCTATTACTCTTGTTATTCAAAATAGAACTTATATTATTACTCATATTATGTTGCTGTTATCGATAGCATTATAATTAATATTTCTATTACTCTTATCATTTTCAATATAACTTAGGTTATTGCACATTTTATGTTGCTGTTATCGATAGAACTATAATTACTATGCCCATTACTCTTGTTATTCAAAATATAACTAATATTATTACCCATATTATGTTCGTGTTATCGATAGAACTATAATTACTATGCCCATTACTCTTGTTATTCAAAACATAACTTATATTATTACCCATATTATGTTGGTGTTATCGATAGCACTATAATTAATGTTTCTATTACTCTTGTTATTTTCTATATAACTGAGGTTATTGCACATATTATGTTGGTGTTATTGATAGCAATATAATTAATACTTCTATTAATCTTGTTATTCAAAATATAACTTATATTATTACCCATATTATGTTGCTGTTATCGATAGCACTATTATTAATGTTTCTATTACTCTCGTTATTCCAAATATAACTTATATTATTACCCATATTATGTTGCTGTTATCGATAGCACTATAATTAATGTTTCTATTACTCTTGTTATTCAAAATATAACTTATATTATTACCCATATTATGTTGCTGTTATCGATAGCAGTATAATTAATATTTCTATTAATTAGAATACAACTATAATAGAAATAGAACTGTAATTACTATGCCTATTACTCTTGTTATTCAAAATAGAACTTATGTTATTACTCATATTATGTTGCTGTTATCGATAGCATTATAATTAATATTTCTATTACTCTTATCATTTTCAATATAACTTAGGTTATTACATATTTTATGTTGCTGTTATCGATAGAACTATAATTACTATGCCCATTACTCTTGTTATTCAAAACATAACTTATATTATTACCCATATTATGTTGGTGTTATGGATAGCACTGTAATTAATGTTTCTATTACCCTTGTTATTCAAAATATAACTTATATTACTACCCATATTATGTTGGTGTTATTGATAGCACTGTAATTAATGCTTCTATTAATCTTGTTATTCAAAATATAACTTATATTATTACCCATATTATGTTGCTGTTATCGATAGCACTATTATTAATGTTTCTATTACTCTCGTTATTCAAAATATAACTTATATTAATACCCATATTATGTTGCTGTTATCGATAGCTCTATAATTAATATTTCTATTACTCTTATTATCTTCAATATAAATTAGGTTATTACACATTTTATGTTGCTGTTATCGATAGAACTATAATTACTATGCCCATTACTCTTGTTATTCAAAACATAACATATATTATTACCCATATTATGTTGGTGTTATCGATAGCACTATAATTAATGTTTCTATTACTCTTGTTATTTTCAATATAACTGAGGTTATTGCACATATTATGTTGCTGTTATCGATAGCACTATAATTAATGTTTCTATTACTCTTGTTATTCAAAATATAACTTATAATATTTCCCATATTATGTTGGTGTTATTGATAGCACTATAATTAATACTTCTATTAATCTTGTTATTCAAAATATAACTTATATTATTACCCATATTATGTCGCTGTTATCGATAGTACTATAATTAATATTTCTATTACTCTTATTATCTTCAATATAAATTAGGTTATTACACATTTTATGTTGCTGTTATCGATAGAACTATAATTACTATGCCCATTACTCTTGTTATTCAAAATATAACTTATTTAATTACCCATGTTATGTTGCTGTTATCGATAGCACAATAATTAATATTTCTATTACTCTTATTATCTTCAATATAAATTAGGTAATTACACATTTTATGTTGCTGCTATCGATAGAACTATAATTACTATGCCTATTGCTCTTGTTATTCCCTATATAACTTATTGTGTTTGGGCGGGGAGACCAATGAACACTTTTGTAATACTTTTAAATAACAATTAACTTTATTTAATACGGTGTGAACGAGACGTATTCAAAACGTAGAATGACGCCAACGCATGGCCGAGCGGGAAGACGCAGTGTAAAAACAATTGCCGATCGAATTATCGCGCGGTTTTCGCTCGGTACCGTTCGGTTGTTTCCGGCGATCTTCGTGACGGCATCGCGCAGTCCGCTCGTGGGACTACTTCCCCAATCGCGTATATAACACTCCCCCTACTTATGAATACCAATCCTCGTGTAAAATAAAAAAACTATAAGCAAACGTAACATAATGCAATTATTTCTTTTCTAATAAATAATAATCCTCGAAACGTTTCGGTAGGTTTCTCGTATGTTGAGGACGTGTATTTGAATTTATCGGTGTACTTTCGGTAATCGGTTCAGGGGAATGTTGAGGGGTGGATGTACTGAATGAATTTCTAGGTGTAGAATAATCAGAATTTTCTAATGTGGTTTCAGGCTGAGTATGAGAATGAGATTGAGAATGAGAAGAAGGGGACGGTGTATTTACTTCGCTCCTAAATCTAACGCTTGTATTCGCATGTGTATTTTCTTTTCCTGTTCCATTTCCGGGAGTATTAACAATTGTTTCACTATCAGTGTTTCGACGTAGATGTTGTGTAGTCGAATTGCCGGAAAGCTCAGAGCTGAGCTAGATAACGTGGGATTGGTTTTTGGGTGCAAGAACAGTGCAAATGGACAATTAACAAAGTTTATTTAAAAGTTAGATTCACGTATGACTTTGTACACTCACGATTACACGACGAAAACTTAACTGTACACCTTATTGAACGGCACATAAAAAATATATATATATAAGTTCAAAATGAAATGAATTGTCTTTTATTGGGCGACGCAGTCGCGCTTAGCTAAGTCACTTTGAACGGGATTAAATCTCGCAGAGATGCTGGTTCGTGATTATGTTAACGAGAGTCTTCATAAATCAGTAGAACGCCCAAGGGTCTCACGCTCTTATATGTACTCGCCGGTATTCCGCGATTGGAGCATTCAATTTTTCTCCGTTGCGGCAGTTCGAGGATCCAAACAAAGCGTGGAGTTCCGCGGGTCGCCTGATTGGCCTAGCTGTTGCCGTGCGCCGGTTTGACGGTTGGAGTCGCGACAACAGCTAGGCTAGAAAAACAAGACACCGCCAACGACTTTTGCTGCTGTTGTGAAACGGTGCCTAGAAAAAGTGTATTTTTCGCGGTTCTAAAGGTTTGCGCTATCTCTTTGTTTGGATTCTCGAACAATCAGTTAATTCGGAACTCGCATTTTCTGGACAATTGTTCCCTGTGTTTCGGATTGTATTCCCTGCCATATCGGTCGGAGGAATATCGTCTTCAAATTGAATATAATCTTCGCTCCTAACTGGTGTCCCCTATCGGTCTCAGCTGATTAACATGACGTTTCCAAATACGCCCATCATCCAAAAGTATATTGTAATGTAAGTCGCCCAGTTGCTTTAACACTTTTCCGAAAACCCATTTAACATTTCCTATGTAATTTCGACAACTGACTCTCTTTCCCTCCTTGAAAATAATGGAGGGCGTGTATGATCTTTCTTTTGTGACTGTAAGACGTAATAAATCTAATCGCGTACGTAATTTTCTTGAAAATAATAATTCCGCGGGTGATATTCCTGTTTTCGCATGTGGCGTATTTCTGTACTGTATTAACAATTGTTGTAACGCTGGTTGTATATTCGTACGATCCGCTTTCATTCGCTTTAACGAGTTCTTTAATATTTGTACATAACGCTCTGCCTGTCCGTTTGTGGCAGGATGGTATGGAGCAGTGAGCCTTTGCGTAATTCCATTTACTTTTAGGAAATCTGTAAATTCCTTCGAAACAAACGCTCTTCCATTATCGGAGACCAAGTACTGGGTCAATCCGTAAATTGCAAATATCTTTCTACAAATATCTATCGTAACTTGTGAGTTTATATTATTAACTACGTGTATTTCTGGCCATTTAGTGTATGCATCTACCAGAACAAAGAAATAATGCCCTAAAAATGGTCCTGCAAAATCTACGTGAACTCGCTCAAACGGAACGTTAGCTGGTTCCCAAATATGGTGTGTAATCTGAGTTGGATTATTTTTGTAAGCGTTACATTCGGAACAATTTCTAACTAAATTTTCGATGTCATTATCTATCTTATTCTACCAAACATATCCTCTGGCTAAATGTTTCATTCGTACCACACCAAAATGTCCTGAATGTAATTCTTGTAATATTTGTTTTTGTAATTTTACCGGAATAACTACCTTATGATCCCTAAAAATCACGTTATTGAAAAGCGTAAATTCTGTGAGCGGAACTGAATAGAATCTATTGTTCTTCAAATCCCCTCGTCCTGTTCGAATGCATTTTAATAATTTAGACAATTCTTTATCCTCTAATGTAGCTTGTGCAACTTGTTCTGCTGTAACCGGCAATGCATTGAATGTAGCCTTGTGGAATTCGTCAATTGTATCGCATTCGTATGTATCGGTAGCTGGAATTGGAAGCCTAGATAAGCAATCTGCATTTGCATGTAATTCTGACTTTCTATATTGTATATCATAATTAAAACTTTGTAAAAATAACGCGTAATGCTGCATTCTCGCGGCTGTAAATACTGGCAAACTCTTTGCGGGTGAAAATATTTGTGTAAGCGGACGATGGTCTGTAATTAATGTAAATTGAGATCCCTGTAAATATTGGTAAAACTTTTTAATTCCGAAAATTATTGCAAACGCCTCTTTATCAATTTGTGCATAGGCCTGTTGCGTTTTTGATAATGTCCTTGACGCGTATTGTATAGCTTTTTCTGAACCGTCCGGAAAAATATGCGAAAGAACTGCTCCGACTCCGTATGGGCTTGCGTCTGTCGCCAATGTAACTGGGAGTTTAGGGTCGAAATGTACTAAACATCGCGGACTTGTAAAAGCTTTCTTCGCGGCTTGAAAACTTTTTTCGCAGTCGGGAGACCATTCATACTTTACTTCCTTTTGTAATAATGTATTCAACTGTTTCAAAATTGAACTTAAATTCGGAATGAATCGATCGTAGTAATGTATCATGCCCAAGAAACTTCTCAATTCTGTAATATTTGTGGGCCTTCGCATATTATTAATTGCCTCTATTTTATCTGGCGCTTTATGTATACCGCTTTTATTAATTATGTAACCACAATATTGTATTTGGTCTGTAAAGAACTCGCTTTTATCTACGTTAATTCTTATATTATATTTTTGTAATCGCGTGAAAACTTGTCGTAATTTTTGTAAATGGTCTCTCGAATCTACGCCTGCAATACGTATATCGTCCAAAAATACTACGACACCCGGAATATCTTTTAAAATATTTTCAATTGTGCGTTGCCATATCGCTGGCGCTGATGCTACTCCGTACATTAGTCGCGTCGGTTTATAAAGTCCTTTGTGTGTGTTGATAGTAAGTAATTCGCGGTCTTCTGGTCGTATTTCTAACTGTAAGTATGCTTGCAATAAATCAATTTTTGAAAATACTGTACCGCCCGCCATTTGTGTTAAGAGTTCGTCTGGCGTCGGTAACGGATGCTTGTCGATCTTTAATCTTGGGTTTAATGTAACACTATAGTCCCCGCATAACCGTATCGCACCATTCTTCTTTAGAACAGGCACGATCGGTGTTGCCCAATCCGCGCAGTCGACTTTTTCCAAAATTCCCGTATTTACTAGTTTCTCCAGCTCTTCCTCTACTTGAGCTCGTAAGCGAAACGGTACCCCCCTGGGTTTGCAAAATACCGGTTGAACGTTATCTTTTAGATTTAGTCGCGCTTGTATTTTCGAGATTTTTGATACTGTTGGATTCGTAATTTCTCTAAATTCCTGCAATTAATAATTTCTGCAATTCAGCTTTCTCCATAACCTGTAATGAGTGTATCGTCTGCAAGATATTCGTAAAATTTTGTACTTTATCATGCTCTTTCATCTGCAATATCCACTCTCTACCGAGTAGCGGTTCGCGATCTTGCGTGGTAATGTAAATGTTTAGTTTACGCAAAGTCTCACCGCTCCTCACCTTAACAGTAATATATCCTAACACGCGTATCTGTGCTTTACAAAACGATATTAAATGTAAATCCGTTTTTTGAATTCGCGCGCCCGCAAACAATCTTCTCGCGTCGCTTTCCGACATTAATGTAACGGCCGCGCCACTATCTATTTCGAATCGCACTTGTTTGTCATTCACATTAAGTGTAACATATATTTTCTCGCGAAATTGCGTATGTTCTTGTATTGAAAGTATTTCGCTCGTCGTTTCCCTGTAGTCTACTGTATTCGTTGGAAACGATTTCGCTTTGCAAACTTTTTTAATATGCCCTGCTTTCCCGCACTTTAAACATTTGATTGATCTATCCATTTTACACGCGGACGCGTAATGATCTTTACCGCATCTATAGCAAACGACCAAATGACTATCGCGCCTCGATTCGCGCCTCGGTTCGCGCCTATCTTCACGCTCGCTATTCGCGCCATTTTTCGTGAATTTCCCGCGTTCAAATTTCTTTCTCTTGAATGACTTATCTTTAACAAAAGGCATCTTCCTCGTTGCTGCTCCAACGGCTGCGACTGTTTCTTCTCCTCGAAGATGCTTCGTGCTCCTCTCGGACAACTCCATCGTGGTTGCAATTTGTATTGTCTTTTCCAGGTCCTGATCCGCCATTTCCAGAAGCCTATTCTGGATCCTCTTGTTTCGTAGGCCACATATGATCTAATTCTGTAACATCGTGTCTGCATACTGTTCCAATTTGCAATTTAACGACAGCTTCTGTAAGGCAACTAGAAAATCTCGTGCTGATTCTCCTTCCTGCTGCTTCCTTTGCATTAATTTGTAATTTTCCGCAACTACCAGCGGTTTTGGTTCGTAAAATTCTTTTAATTTTTCCTTGATTTCCCTGTACGTCAGCTCGTATGGGTCCGCCGGTGCGAGTCGGTCTGCAAGCACGTTGAACGTTTTGGCACCTAAATAATGTAGCATGTATGGTACCTTGTCTTCTTCTTGAATTTTGAAAATTCTGAATGCTCCCTCAAGCCTTTGTAGCCATCGTGTCCACGGCATGTCCGCCGGATCGAAGGGCTCGATCGTAAAAGTTGAAGGGACAGGCGCTTGGGTTGTGGCCATCTTGCTTCCCGCGTATTCTGCTTCCGCCATTTTTGTTCACTTTAATGTGCGCGTCTTTGAAAAAAAATGGATTGCGTTCTTTTTTCCCTATAATTAATCTCGTAGAGTAGTGCACAACACTTGAATGCAGCGTGCACTGTGTAAATGTACTTGTCTGTATGTCTATATGCGCTTTACCGCCAATTTTCACTTTCGCGTCGCACTTGAATGTTCTTATCGTATTTCTTCGACGCACTCTGCGTATTTGTAACTATCCTATCGCCAATTTCAGCGATACACTGTAAGTCTATATGTACTATATGTTTTCGTCACACTTTTTGTTAACGACGCACTGGAAATTTCCACATACAATTTACTCGTCGCCGCGTATTTTTTTACTGTTTCACTGAATGTGCGTACTTTTCCGTCCTCGTCGCCAATTTATTGTGTTTGGGCGGGGAGACCAATGAACACTTTTGTAATACTTTTAAATAACAATTAACTTTATTTAATACGGTGTGAACGAGACGTAGGCAAAACGTAGAATGACGCCAACGCATGGCCGAGCGGGAAGACGCAGTGTAAAAACAATTGCCGATCGAATTATCGCGCGGTTTTCGCTCGGTACCGTTCGGTTGTCTCCGGCGATCTTCGTGACCGCATCGCGCAGTCCGCTCGTGGGACTACTTCCCCAATCGCGTATATAACACCAATATTATGTTGCTGTTATCGATAGCACTACAATTAATGTTTCTATTACTCTTGTTACTCAAAATATAACTTATATTATTACCAATATTATGTCGCTGTTATCGATAGCACTATAATTAACGTTTCTATTACTCTTGTTATTCAAAATACAACTTATATTATTACCCATATTATGTTGCTGTTAGCGATAGCACTATAATTAATACTAGGGGGCTCCGCCCCCTGGCCGCTTCGCGGCCCAACCCCCGAGGCGCTTCGCACCTATTTCGTGTGCATGCTCTACCGGAATATTTTTATGTTTAAATTTATAGTGTAAATTTTATTTAAAGTTTATACAGGTTATTTTTCGACAAACTTCAATTAATTTTTAGTACAGCTTTTTAAGTCCGAAAATCTGTCCTTTATATTAAAATTAGAATAATTCGTTCATTTTAGTAGTGTAGTTTTTTAAATTAAAATAGAATTGAAGTGTAATATGACTGTGGTAGAAACCTTTTTATGTTATGTTTACACATCAAAAATTTCGGGCCAAACTTCATTTTTAATAATCATACTCTTCATACTCTATAATATAAAATAGTAACGTAACGCGTAACGCGTAACGCTGTCGCGGTTAGGTTAGGTTTAGGTTAGGTTACATCTGTCACGGTCATACTGTACTCTATAGTATAAAATCATAACGTAACTGTCTCACGCGTAACACTATCATACTTACTTTTTTTTTTTTTTTTTAACGTGGGGGAAATCTTCCAAAGATACCCCGTACCCTTGGGGGAGGGTGCAGGGTTATGCGGGGTTTTTACCCGCTAAAACCCCCACGGTGGTCCTTCACTGACGCGTTGAGGGGGCCTCGGGAACTCTGTAAGAACGCGACCAGGGCCCCCAGTGCCTTACAGAGGTCTTCCCGGGGGAGGTCGGAAGGACCTCCCCCTACTCGCTGGAGTAATAAAATCGAATCTTTACGGAGATGCCCGAACCACCAAGGCATCGCCGTCCCCCCCCCCCCCTCCCGGGCAGCGTGCAAAGCGTTCTGGGCCCCCACCCAGGACGCCACTGCCCCTGCGGCGGCTTCGAGGATACGGAGGGCATCCCCCCGAGAGCCGCCGCCCCCCGACAAGACCGACGTCTTGAAAAGGCCGGCAGACCCCGCTCTAACGCGGGGCACCGCCGGCCTGCCAACCTCATCCGGGGGAATCCAGGCGGGGTCTGCGTCGACCCCGCCCGTTCCCCCGGCCCCTCTGACTTAGGGGCACCGCCGATCCACGGCGACGCCCCCGCTCCCTAGCCCGCGAGCCCGTCGCTTCTCGGGCCCGCTCTGCGGCCTCCTTCTGCAACATAACTTTCTCGCAGAAGGAGGCCACAGCCCTCCAGTTCCTCTCGCTCGCCAGCAGTGCCCCAACTACTGCCGGCAGCGAGAGGTCGTACGCTATCTGTGGGTACAGCACACGGCGCAGCGCTGAAAAGGCGGGGCAAACCTCCAGCGTGTGCTGGGCATCGTCATACCCAGCATCGCAATGGTGACAGTAGGGTGTCTTCTCTTTTCCAATCCGCCACAGATACCCACCGAAGCATCCATGTCCGGTGAGTACCTGGGTCATCCGGTAGGTTATCCTTCCGAAGCCGCGATCCCGCCATTCACTCAAAACTGGCAGGACCGCCCCGACAGCGCGCTGTTCGGCGCAGCGACGTATCAGGTCGCCGCGCCAATTTGTGAGCGCGAACCGTCGGGCCTGGCGTTGCAGCGCCTCCACTTCCGACTCTAGCCGGGGCACCTCCTCCCGACGGAGATCACGGAGACGCCAGAAAACTCTGGCATCTCCCTCCGCCATGTAGTGGAAGGGGATATACCCAGCTAGAGCCATCGCCGCCCCATACGATACCGTGCGGTACCCTCTGATCGACCTGATGGCCAGCCTGCGCTGGACTTTGCCCAGCAATTTTATGCTGGACGGGCTGGCCATCAGGTCGTTGGCCCATATCGGCGAGCCGTATAGGGCCATCGACCGCACGATACCTGCGTACAGGCGGCGTACTCTATCATCAGGGCCCCCCAGATTTGGAAGGAGGCGGCCTAACGCGGCCGCTGTTCTCTCCAAACGGGGGGCCAAGAGCTCGAAGTGGCGCTCAAACCGCCAGTGGCTGTCCAGGTGGAGGCCGAGGTACTTCAATCCGCCTCCTACCTGAACATACTCATCACCTAACCGGATAAACGACTGGGGTGGTGCTTCTACACCTGGCGGGCAAAACCACATGGCTTCTGTTTTGCCCGCCGACACCTCCAACCCCAGTCGCCGGATAGCAGAGGAGACTGCTGCCACCGCAACTTCCGCGTGGCGGATGGTCTCGATCCAGGTCCACCCGGTCGCGAGCACATACGTGTCATCGGCATAACACGTAAGTCTAGCGCCGGGTGGAAGGGAAACCCGCAATGCCGCGTCGTACCCCACATTCCAAAGGAATGGTCCCAAGACTGCTCCCTGGGGTACGCCGCGGTCCACCGATCTCCGGTGCATCTCCCCGTCCCGACCCGGGTATTCGATCCACCTGTCCCGCAGGTAGTCACCGATTACTGCCCTCAGATAGGAAGGCACCTCATGGTAGATGAGGGCCTCCCTAATCCTCCCCCAGGGTAGGGTATTGAAAGCATTCTTGATGTCTAAAGAGACGCCAAGTGCTACCCCACCCTGGGAGGTGGCCGACTCCGCAAGGGACCGCACGCGATGTATCGCGTCGATGGTACTGCGACCCTCGCGGAAGCCATACTGGCTGTCGGCCAAATCGGGACAACCGCAGGACAAGTGCCTGGAGAGGCGGGCAACGAGAATTCGCTCGAATAACTTGCCCACCTCATCCAGGAGCACTATAGGCCGGAACGAGGAGGGAGAATTGGCGGGTTTCCCATCTTTCCTGATCAAGACCATCCTTTCCACCTTCCATTGGGACGGAAACCGCCCCGACCGCAGGCAACTGTCAAACAGCCGCCGCAGTCGGGGCCCGAGGACGCTCAAGGCCTTTGCCCAGACGCGGCCGGGTATGCCATCAGGGCCCGGAGCTGTGTTCCGGGCCGCCATGCGTGCAATACCCGCCGCAAGCTCCTCCTCCGTGACCCCCATGTCGTCGGACCAGATAATCGGGTCCGACGAGGCAGGAGGCAGTGGCTCGCCATCCCTGGGAAACAGGGTTTCCACCACCTCCGCCAAGAATTGGGGGTCTAAACTCTCTGTGAGTGGGGGCGCCCATGGTCGAAGCTTACCCATGACCATTTTGTATGGGCGCCCCCACGCATCATTCTTCAAGGAGAGGAGGAACTCATCATACGCCTGGGATTTGGCCTCCCTGGTGGCTGCCTGAAGGGACACCGCAAGCGTGCGGTACGTCCCGTACAGGATCTCTTCCCTCGCCGCATCGCGTTGCCGCCTCCGGCGGGAGCGCTGGAACTGGCGACGGGCGTGATGGCACTCTCTGCGCATTTGCGCAATTTCGCCCGTCCACCAGTACGCAGCCCGCCGGCGGAAGCCGCCAGCCCGGGGCATGGAAGCGCCACAGATCGCAGTTAACGTACCCCGGAACCAGTCGGCCTCCTCATCCACATCGGCAACCGGCCCAGCCGGAAATTCCGGCCAGGCCGCGGCGAGGGACGCAACCATCAGGGCGTCCTCGTCTAGACGCTTAAGCGCCCATCTCCGCGGTGGTGCGGCCCTTAGGCGGCGACAGGTGGCGAAGATATCCATTCGGATATAGAGGTGGTCACTTAAAGTCTCCACCTCCTCCACCACCCTCCAACCGGACACGCGCTGCGCCGCAGAGGGCGTTGCAACCTAACCTTTTTTTTTTTGTTTGTTTAAGGAAGACAGAAATCCAGTAACGGACATCTGGGACGATAGCCCAGATAGTGTGAGACTTCCGCTTCCAGCGCCCCTAGAAGAGGGACGGTTTCCACGTCCTACTCACTAAAACTGTCTCCCGCCCCCACCACAAGGGTGAGGGGTGGGGGCAACCCGCCAAGGCTTCCGTACCGGAAACGGCATAGTCCCCTTGGTCTAGGCCATCGCTCGCTGTTGTGAAAGAAGACTCTCCCCCCACCCCTCGCGAATGTGTTCCATGTGTGGGGAATGGATGCCCTCAACCAAAGAAATTTGGCCCAAGAGGCACGTCAAGAACTAGGCGAGGCTCCCGTGCGTGTAGCACCGACCTCCAGCTGAACTTGTAACGTCCACCCGGCACCTCCTCCCGGTGGGCAAGAACATACGGCAAGAAACCGCGACCTCTCCCCACCATTTCCCACCTATGTATCGCCATCGTCGTAGTATTAAGAAGTGAGTAAGGTAAGTCTAAACCAGTTGATTTCAAGCTATATTCTCGTTATTTCCGCCCCCGCCCCCACCCCAGCCCCCACCCCTGCCCCCGCAAACGCTATTTCTAACTACTATTGTTATCCCTGTAATCTGGAATCTAAATGTCCTATATCTGTTTCTTTCCTGCGTCTATTTTCTTATTTCCTTACTTCCTTCACCCCCGCCCCCCCCCCCCCATTTCCGCTTTGTTTCTTTACTACTTCCTTCCCTAGATTCCTACTTATGTGATATTCTATATTCTATTTTGTTTGATAGCCTATAAGAAGCGCATAGTGACGCAGAGTGAGCTAATTTAAGTTAAACGAAGCCTAGAACGCGCAAATATATATATAGTGTATTAATAAGTAGATAATAAATAATAAATACTAAACAATCGATAATAAATAAATAAATAAATAATATGATGCTAAGTGAAAGAATTTGTTTTCTTCCCGTTCTTCGACGCGTTTCGCCTACCCTCGCTCTTATCTTATTACGCCGTGCATCGCTTGTTACCGTATCCCGTCGCAACTACCTATTTTCGATTCGCTCGGTATTGCTTAATTTCGCGTTTCTTTCCCATAACCGTTGGATTAACTTTCGCCTGCGCCCCTCGTTCCCGCTGTTATCCCGTTTCCCTCTCCCGCATTTCCTATTTCGTCCCAGTCCTCTTTCACAACGCTACTTGAGCCCATTGCTCTCGGTGTTTAGTTTCTTTTCTCTCTTCGAGCACCTTCCCTCGGTTCCCGATTCGCCCCCTAATGGTGCTGTGACCAGGCTGACGATCGAGTTCTTTGTTCCAGCGCTTTCCGATTAAAAAGTCTGTCCGAGCTTTCGGGTCATTTCTGGTAACGTCGCCCGCCGCTGTTGCTGCTTTCATTTGTTGCCCCTACAGGAGAGGCAACCGAAAGTTGCCAGCAACGTTCCGTTTCCTTCGGGGTCAGAACTTTGACCGCTCGTTACCGAAATTTCCCTCCATGCTCGTTGTTTCGTCGAGGCATCGGATTTGACTCCTACCCCTCTCCGATTTGTTTTCCTCGCTTTCTCTGGTCGCCTCCGTTCGGTTCTGTAGTGCCCCTGTAGCTATGCAACCACTTTGACACTCTAGTTCCTCGCTTCGTCGACGTTCGATCGCTCGGTCTTATTTTCCCTCTCGGTTCGTTTCTCCCAGCGTTGCCCGCCATTTTGTCGCTGCTTCCACTTGTTGCCCCTGCGAGAGAGACAACCGGAAGTTGCCAGCAACGCTCCGTATCCTTTCGGATCGGAACTTGAGCCGCTTCGCTGTTCGTAACTCACTTTGAGCTCGAATTTTCTGTTTGTTTCTCCTCCCTCTCTCCTGCCGACTCTACTCGGTCTCCGAGATGTCCCCTAATGGTACTGTGACCAGGTGAACACCCGAATTCTTCGTATCGTCGGCATTCGATCGTTCGGTAGTTATTCTCCCTCTCGGTTCGTTTCTCCCAGCGTTCCCCGCCATTTTGTCGCTGCTTCCATTTGTTGCCTCTCTCGTGGAGGCAACCGGAAGTTGCCAGCAACGCTCCTTTTCCTTTCGGATTGGAGCTTAAGCCGCTTCGCTGTTCGAGCCTCCCTTTGAGCTTGAATTTTCTAATCTATTCCTCCTCGTTCTCTCCTGCCAATTCTGATCAATCTTCAAAGCGTCTCCTGGTGCTGCTGCGACCAGATGGGCATCTGAGTCCTTCGCTTTGTCGTCATCATTGGTTGTTAGGCTCTTCTCCTCTCGTCTTGTCACCTGTAACTTGCTACCACACCTACTTAAGCCGCGTGATCGCATAGCTTGAGTATTGCGGATTATAAGATCTGGTGATTTCTGAAATTTAGAACCACGTGTTCTATTGCTCAATTCTATGGATGTCAAAACTGCATTTACCGGCCTGACATACTGGAACACACTAGCCATTTACTTTTGAACAAATCAAAAATTTCATTTAGATTTAAATATTTAAATATTACTATCAGGCGCAGCGAACGGCGCTGCTACCCAGAGCTTGAGCCGCTTCGCCGTTGGGGCCTCACTTGGCCTCAAACTTGTAGTCTGTTTCACCTCGCCCTCGTCTGTCGGCTTTGGCCGGTCTTCGGAATGCCCCCTGTTGGTGCTGTGACCAGTTGTGCACCGGAGTCATCATATTGTCGTCATTATTGGTCATTTGGCTCCTCTCCCCTCGTCTTGTTCCTGTGGGTTTCGTAGATCTGGTGACTTCTGAAATTTAGAAACTTGAAATTTCGCAATTTGTAATTTAAATTTAAATTACGACCACTTGGGCAGGACGAAAATTTCGACCTCCTGCCTTATCAGCAGCGAACATTCCAGGGAAGAAAAGAAGAGCATAGACTCCAAGAAAGCGAATTCCGGTAATTCCGCCCAGCTTCCGCCGCGGTGAAAATCCCCGCCGAAGCTGCCACGGTTCACCGAGAAAGGCACAATCGTGATGAGCGCATGATCGCGTCGCTTGAGAATTGTGGGTTTCAAAAATTTGGAAATTCGAAATTTAGAAATTCGGAAAATCGTAGTTTGGAAATTGAGAATATTGGATTACTACTACTTTGCAATGATGAAAATTTATTTATGGGTTATCAGCAGCGCACGTTCGACATGGAAGGGTCTGAGAGAGCGAATTTGGCGGTCAAATAGTCTCCGCCGCGGCGGGAACCTCACGGAAACCATCGCGAGCCGCCGAGAAACGCGCAATCGCGATAACGCGCGATCGCGTCGTTTGGAAAATTGAACTTTGAAGATTCGAAATTTATAAATTCAAGAATTCGAAAGCTGAAAATTTGAATATAATAGTAGATTAAATAAATTTACAACCTCTCAGAAATGATAAGAATTACGGATTTCTGCATTATCGACAGCGAGCATTCGAGAGGAAAGGGATCCGAAAGGGCGAATTCCGGTGATTTCGCGCGACTTCCGCCGCGGTGAAAACCCTGCGGTAGCCGCCGTGATTCGCCGTGAAAACACAATCGCGATAAGCGCACGGTCGCGCTGCTTGAGAGTTTTGAGCTTCGGAGATTAGGAAATTTCGAATTTTAGAATTTGGAAATTCGAGATTTGGGAGTTGAAAATATTGAAATATTACCATTCTGCGATGATGAAAATTTAATTCGTGCATTATCAGCAGCGCCCATTCGGGATGAAAGAATCCGAGAGAGCGAATTTCGGCGGTTTCGGGTAGTCTCCGCCGCGGCGAGAACCTCGCGGAAGCCACCGCGTTCCGCCGTAAGACTCGTAGTCGCAGCAAGCGCGCGACCGCGTCGTCTGGTGATTCGAATTTTCGAGAATTCGAAATTTAGAAATTTGAAAATTTGAAAGTTGGAAATTTAAAATATTAACTAACAACCACTCGAAAATGTTGAGGATTGCAAGTTTCAGCAGCAAAAATTGGGAGAAGAAAAGAATCCGGGAGAGCGGATTTCGGCGTCTCCGCCCAATTCCCGCCGCGGTGAAAAACCTCGCGGCAAACTACCGCATCCCACCGCAAAACGCGCTATCACGGTAAACGCGCATTCGAAGCGCTTGGAGTTCTAAATTTCGAGGATTCGAGAATTAAGAATTTGGGCATTCGACAGTTGAGAAATTGGCTATATTAAGTTTGTATCCATTCGAAGTTGTTGATAATTACAGTTCTCTGTGTTATCGGCAGCAAATTTGAAGGAAAGAATCCGAGAAGCGGGTTCCGGCGGTTTGGAATAATTTCCGCTGCGGTGAGCACCTCGCGGAAACCACCGCGAGCCGCCAAACGCGTAATCGCGGTAGACGCACGATCGCGTCGTTTGAAAATTGCTTTTCGGGGATTTAGGATTTAGCAATTTGTGAGTTTGAATTTTGGACATCACACACTAAATTTCTACCACTCATACATGTTGAAAATTACAGATTTCTGCATTATCACTAGCGAAAATTCGAAAATTCGTGAGGGATGGGCCCGAGAGAGCGGTTTCCGGCGGTTCCAGGTAATTTCCGTTGCGATGAAAACCTCGCGGGAAACCCCGCGATCCGCCGAGAAACGCATAGCCGCAATAAGCGCGCAATCGCGTCGTTTGAGAATTCGGGTTTCGAAGATTTGAAAGTCGAAAATTGAAAGTTGAAGGTTTAAAATATTACCTAACGACCGCTCGTAAAAGCTGAGAATTACAAATTCCTACAGCGAAATTTGGGAGAAGAAAGAAACCGAGGAAGCGATTTTCGACGTTTCCGCCCTATTTCCGCCGCGGTGAAAACCTCGCGGAAGTACCGCCAACCGCCGGAAACACACGATCGTGCTAAGACGCGCATTCGCACCTTTGAAATTCTGAATTTTGAAGATTCGAAATTTAAGAAATTTGAGGGTTTCAGCAGTTGGGGAATCGAGTATATTAACTCTGCAAACATTCGAGGCTGATAAAGTTGCAGATTTCTGCATTACCAGCAGCGAAAATTGAAAGGAAGGGATCCGAGGAAGTGGGTTCCGGAAGCTCTGTATAATTTCCGCCACGGTGAAAAAACCTCGTGGAAACCCCGCTAGTCGCCGGGAAAAGCGCGCCTCGCGGGCGAACCGCGAATCGCAGCGTCCGCCGGTCCACGGCAATCCGCGCGATCGCGTTGCTCATGCATTGTGGAAATTTTAGAAATCGGGAATTTTGAGAATGTGGATTAAATGAAAATAGAAATGAAAATTTAAAATTAAAATTTATGTGGGCATCCTTACCAGAAATTTGTGGAAGAGCAGGAGTCATAAAATATGCAGCAGTATTTAATTATTCCGCGTAATTTCTGCCGCGGGGTAACACGCGCGGCAATCATCCGAACCGCAGATCGCGCGATCGCTGGTGGATCGCGAGATCGCAGCATCCGTTGGTTCACGACAATCCGCGCGATCGCTTCGCTCGTGAGTTTGTGAAATTTGTGAAATCGAAGATTGCAAAGGGAATTAAATGAAATAAAACTGAAAATCAAGAATTTCAAATTTGTAATTTGTGCAGGCAACATTACCAAATTTCGAAGAAGTACCGAGATCGCAAAAGTCGTTAAACAATATTTAATTATTCCGTGTAATCTCCGCCGCAGAGAAAACGCACAGAAATCGTTCGAGCCGCAGATCGCGCGATCGCGGGCGGACCGCGAGATTGCAACATCCGCAGTTCCACAGCAATTCGCACGATCGCGTCGCCCATGGCTTGTGAAGATTAAGAAATCGAAATTTAAAATGACAATTAGTATGAAATAGAAATGACAGCCGACAATTTAAAATTTGATGTGTGCAATATTACCAGAAATTCGAGAAGGAACAGAATTCGTGAAATCGTTCAACAGTATTTAATTTTCCGCGTAGTCTCCGCTGCGGAGAAAACGCACGGAAATCATCCGCGCCGCAAATCACTTGTTCGCGTGGAGCCTCGCCGTTGTAATATCCTCAAAGCCACAGCGTTGTATTATTCAAATTTCTTTGCTGTTTGCACCGAGAAGAGCTGCGCTTTTTCTGTTGGCATTCCTGCGTGTCCTTGTGTTTCCAACACTGTTTCACGGGCTTGCATCCGCATTCACTTTGTAGTGATTCCTATTTCTACCACGCGGTGTCGCTTCGTGCTCGGCGCTGCCTTTGCGTTGTATGTAGCTACATGTTCTATGGTTAACCCTTCTTGCTGTTGTAACCTGCTCCTCAGTTTATGAGTTGCCTGCCTTCATTCGCATACGGCCTGCTGTGTTGTGTTTACTTGTGTTTAAAGGGTTTTAAAGGGTTTGCGGATCTTATTTTATTCATCGCGGTTTCTGCCTGATTTACGCCATCTTGGTTTCCATCGTCTCTTTTCTGGTGAGTATTAGCTTTCTGTATTGTGCTGTGTTATGCTTCTTGCTTTGTTTAAATTTACTGAATTAATTAATTAATTAATTATTTATTTATTATTAGTTAATTAATTAATTAATTTCCTTTGCTTCTTCCTCCTAACCTCGTCTCCGTCCTTTAATTGCTCGTCCTTTAGTCTCGTTCTTTCCATTTCCTTTTGCTTGTTGATTTGCTGATTTGCTTTAATCTGTGTATTTCATCTAGATTTTCTGCCTTGAGTAGTTTTAACTTTCCCTGTCGTTCCTTCAGCTTTTCCAGTAATTGCTGCTTACTCTTGCTGCTTCATGTTTATTGTTTCCTGTTGTTTCTGTTTTCTGTTCAGTTTGCACTCATTCGCTTCCTCGAATAGTTGGTTGAGCTTTATCTCCTTTAACTTCTCAGTTCCTTGTTTCTTAGTACCGCTTCTGTACCTTGTTTCTTGTTTCTTGTTACCGTTTCTTTTACATATCATTTCCTCCACAGGTTGCTTGCTGCTTGTTGTTGCTGCCACTGTATTGCATTGCTTATGCTGTTCCTGCTGCTGCCTCATTTGCTGCTGCTGTTGTTGCCGTTTCTCCTACTATTGTCCTGTGATTAATTTAATGTTGCTGCTTCTGCTGTTACTTCGTATTTCTCCCTCTTTGACTTGGCATAAGGTAAGGCAAAGCAAGGCAAGGCAAAAACTGCCTTAACCCATTTATTTATTTATCTATCCCCTCGTTAGTCTATCTATCTTTTCATCTACTAACTGTCTATTCACTCCTTAGTTCTTTATTTCTTTATTTAGTTCTGCCTTGTTTGTCGCTTGCCAATTGACAATTGACAATTTGTAGCTACCCACTGCTTCTGTTTTACTCGCCCTGTCTTCAATGCTTTATTGTCTGATGAGTTCTTTTAAATTTCAGGTCTGAGATTGGGATTTGTGGTTTGTGCTTTCTAGCCTGTGCCTTGCTGCTTGCTTCTCCAGCTGCTTTCCGCCTCTCGAGGAGAGCCAAGAAGAGAAAGAGTTTGGGAGAAGAAGAACTTGTTGCATTGTTTCTTGATGGTTGTTGCTGTTCGGTAGCTGTTTTACCTGTCCAGGCTGTCAGCCTGCTGATATTATTTATTTGCTATTTATTATTATTGTTCGTTTTATTTTATTTTAATTTATTTTATTTTAGCTAATCTTACAACGTTAACCGTGTCTAGCTCTGACTTGGATTTTGCTTCCTTCGTGGGTGAGTTTCTGGATTCTGCCATTTTCTTGTTCCTTTTTATACTTTCTTATATTTCCCTGTTTGTCGCGTTAGTTCGCTTTTACTAATGTTGCTTTTTCTTTCAGGTGCTCATCGCTGCTTTCCTGTTCTTGCTTTCGCCATGCCTTCTCCTGTCTCTATCCTGCAGTTGAATCTTAACAATTGTCGACTGGCCCAAGACCTCGTGTGGCAAGCTGCTAATGAGCGTTGTGCCGATTTTGTGTGTATATGTGAGCCGTATGAGTTAAGAGGTGAATGGTATGTGAGTTCTGACTCAACGTGTGCTGTATGGTACCGTCCTTATTCGTCTTCAGATTTCGGTGTTGTCCATTGCCAAGGCCGTGGCGATGGTTTCGTAATCGCGGAGACTCGTGATTTTTGTCTGATATCTTGTTATCTTTCCCCCAATTTATCTCGCTCCGCTTTGGACCATATTTTGTCCAATTTGTCCTCGTCACTTCTTCGTATATCTAAGCCGGTTATACTTTGTGGCGATTTTAATGCCCGCTCTCCCGTTTGGGGTTCTACTTCCTTAGATTCTCGCGGTCGTCTGCTAGAGTTGCTGTTCTCGGAGCTTAACATTGAACCGATTAATAGTGATGGTGATCCAACTTTCCACCGTGCTGCCTATTCTTCTCGCATAGATCTTGCTGTCTGTTCCCCTTGCTTGCTTTCTTACTTATCTCGCTCTGTTGTGCTTTCAGATTTCACCGGTTCCGATCATTCCTTTTTATTCCATAGCTTTTCTGCATTCTCTTTTGGTTCTTCTTCTGAGAACTCTGATTCGTATTTATCGCCGTCATCCTCGTCTTCTGCTCCTGAATTTTCATGGTTGCCTCGCTCCGGTCCTCTGGATATTGATGCATGGATTGACGCTCTCTTATCTTCCGCTTTTCGCGCTCGTGATTTCTCTGCCCAATCTTCTTATTTTACCTCCTCCGAGATTGATACAGAGTTGGCCGCCCTCCAAGCTTTATTTGATTCTGTTCGTCCTTCTGTGCCCTTAAAACGTAAGAAACGCCGCGACGCTCCTTGGTGGTGTGAGGAATTAACAAAACTTCGTCACGAAACGCGTAATGCCCGCAGTTTGTATCGCCAAACTCTTTCCCGTGACCCTGCCCTTGCTAGGGAAATCGCCTTACCCGTATATCTCCTGGCTCGTCGAAGTTTTAAATCATTGATTTGTCGTCGCAAGAACGAGTGCTTTAAGGAGATGATAGATGAAGTTCAGGTTGACGTTTGGGGGCGTCCTTATAGGGCTATGTTGCGTAAATTACGCGGCGTCCAGCCTCCCGTGTCCTTGAACCGCGATGAGTTTCGCCTTGCGATGCAAGCTCTTTTCGTGTGTTCTCCCGTTACTCCTATTTCCTCTCTTTCCTCGTTTCACTTCGCTGATCCCCCTGCTTCATATAACAACACGCCTTCATATAACATCACCTTCCTCGGCCCATGTTTTAGATATTGCTTCTTCCTCTCAATCTCCAGCCAGTTCATCAGTTACATCGGCCCATGAAGTCGCCGTGCTGTCTCCCACACTGCTCCATAATATTTATATTAATGACGATGGTTCTGACGTGCCTATTGATCCCCTTACAGTGTCTTATTCTTTAGCTCGTATAGGCCCGAAGAAAGCTCCTGGTCCCGACGGTATGTCAGGCGAAGTTGTACGTGTCGTTGGTAAGCTAATTCTTCCTTGGCTTACCAAACTTTATAACTCGTGCTATTTCCGCGGTTTCTTTCCTTCAGCTTGGAGGAGTGGTCGCTTGGTTTTAATCCCAAAGGCAGGTAAGCCTTATTCTTCGTTTAGTGATCTTCGTCCTTTGTGCATGCTTCCTCACTTGAGCAAGGGTTTCGAGTACTGTATCCGCGAACGGCTGCTTGAAGCCGTTCGCGTTTCCGGTGGCTTTTCGCCTCGTCAATTCGGTTTCTTATCGGGTCGATCAACTCTTCAAGCTATGCGCGTGGTCACTTCCGAGTGGGACCGTGCTCGCTCCACTAATAGCCACTGTCTCCTTGTTACCTTAGACGTGAAAAATGCTTTCAACACCCTGCGATGGGAGAATATTCTTCGTGTAGCTCATTCGCGTGGATTCCCTCCGTCTCTTATAAGAGTTCTTTCCAGTTATCTCTCCGACCGTCGTGTTGGCACCTTCCTCTCAGATGGTACCTGGGTCGAGGTGCCAGTATTTGCCGGCGTGCCTCAAGGCTCCGTTCTTGGTCCTTTACTATGGATCCTTGCTTATGATGGGGTGCTGGACGTAATTCTTCCCGGTGGCGCTATTACCGTAGGTTTCGCAGATGATATGGCCTTAGTGCTTGTCGCTCGCTCCCTTTCTAGGTTACGAGCTCTTGCTGAAGAATGCCTCAGCATCTTAGGAGCCTGGTATGCCTCCCAAGGCCTAGTGTTGGCCACGCACAAGACCGAGGTAATCCTTCTTACCGGGCGTCGCGTTCCCCAGGGTCTGTCCCTGATTCACGGCTCAAATTCCATCCGCACCTCTCCGTTTGTCCGCTATCTCGGCGTGCTTTTTGGCAACAGTCGCTTTTACCGGCATCACATTGACAAGGTTTGCACCAAGGCTTTGGCTGTTGCCAAACGCTTATCTTACCTTCTCCCAAACCTACATGGTTGTGGTTTTACAAGTCGCTTGTTATATTATCGCGTAGTAGAGTCCATTGTTTTGTATAGCGCCCCTGTTTGGTTTGAGGCCGTGAATTACTCCTACATCCTTGGCCGTCTCAACTCCACACAGCGCGTTGGACTTTTGCGCATTTGTCGTGCCTATCGTACCGTATCAACCAATGTTTTTTGTGTTTTATCTGGTTGTACTCCTTGGGAGTTTCTTGTGCACTTTCGTACCGTTTGTTTTGAGCTCGATCCTCTTTCGGACGGCGTAGATGCTCCTCGTTCGATCGATCTTCTGGTAAGGCGGGATTGGCAGTCTGCCTGGGATAATTGTCCTAATGGTGAGTGGACTCGTCGGCTTATCCCTGACCTTCACTTCTGGATTGAATCAGGTGGTCCTCGTATTCTGAATTTTCATTTAACCCAGGTCTTAACCGGTCATGGCTGCTTCGTCAGCTATCTTCATCGCATCGGCCGCACTTCCTCTCCTAGTTGCTGGTTCTGCTCGTCCGACATCCCGGATGATGCAGAACATACTCTTTTCTCTTGCGCTTGTTGGGAGTCCAAACGTTCTTCTTTGTATAGTGTCGTTGGTCCTCTTTTTCCTTCGAATTTTGTTTCAGTTTCAACTCCTGGGTAATGACGCCCATCGCCGTGCTATTCTTCATTTCGTGAGGTATGTAATGTTAGTAAAGGAGCAGGTAGAACGCTCCCTAGACAATCTTTCGTCACACTAACGTTCGTCTCTTACTGCTTCTCTTTTGCGTTTGTGTGACCTTGTTTGCGCTGTGTATTAGGTGTTTTGCGTTGTTTGGTGTGTTGCGTGTTGTTGTGGTGCATAGCTGTAGTGTGTGTGTTTGTTTGTGTGTGTTTGTATGTCTGTGTACTAGTCTCTATTACTTGTGTGATGCGTACTCGTTTGGTTTGCCTTGTCAGCCTGGGGTGAGGTGGGGCTACTGTGCTATGTCGCTCTCCCTACCCTCTTTATATTTGCTTAGCCGCCTTTTATAGTCATGCTGATCCGCTTTGCCGTTTCCATGCTTCATCAGTTCTCCATTTCGCCCAGCAAAGCAAGCTAAGTATTCCATTTATCTCCGTTTGTATCTTGCGCTTAGTTTTGCGCCGTTTCCAGTTTGATTAACTTCTGTCTTGCCTCTTTCATTTTCAGGGGGAAAGATCTGCTGCTGCTGCATCCTCGTCGTCATCTTCGCACATCGTTATTTGGTCTCACCGTCCGATCTTCACCGTTCCTCCAGACGCTTCGCGATGTCTTGGCACCGTTTCCTGGTTGCTTCCATTTTGGATTCCTGCTAATTGCTATTATTTACTGGGCGTTGGGCTACTAGCTTCCTTGTGTCTCTCTATCCCTGTATGTTCGGCCTGTGAGACTGGTAGGCTGAGAACTAAAACTAAGAAATTACAAACTAAGGATCATGTTTAATCTCATTTTCAGATTGCTTCAGTTCGGCTTCTTCCTCGTTGATGCTTGCTACGCTCTGCCCTGTCTTCTGACTACGTTGCAGCCGTCCACTTGCGCCTCCGTATCGTACTGCATAGTTTTGTTGCGCCGCTCGTTCTCCATTACCTAATCTGGGCTAATACTACCATGTGCCACCTGCCCCATGCACTCCTTGCTTCCATGCAAATTTCATGCCTGCATGCACCTCGTGTCTATTTATCTATCTATTTAATTCTTAAATCCAATATTTGTGATATAGTTTAGTCTTTAGATCCTAAGTTTAATTTAAGTCGTTTAATTTAAGTCGTATCGTGTTAGACAGTGATGCTTATCGATGTGAATGCTTGTTTCAGTAATTTAACTCGCTTTATTACGTTATGTTATCATTGGGAATCGTATAATGCCTTAATAAACATAGTCGGTTTCTCTATGCAGACACTACGTCGTTGTTACTATTGTTGCCGCTGACTTTGCTTCCACTAACTTATTATTTCACCTACTCTGAATTGTTATTCGCGTCTGCTGGATCTGGTTTGAGTCCAAACTAGGTTGCATCCAAACCTAATAGCATTAGATTAGATTTTACCTGCTCTCTTAACGTTTAAGCTAGTTTGTTTGTTTTGATTTAGTTTACTTAGTTAATTAATTTGTTTAATTTATTAATTCGGTTTTGTTTGTTTGGTTTGGTTTGGTTTGGTTTGTTTGCTGTTGCCTCGCGTTTTATCTATAATGTTAACTGCGCGCGTCACTCTATGCTGCGTTATCTCTTGATTTGTACTGGAAGTTTTGCGACTCCTTATCGTCAGTTAAGCTGTGGATAATTCAATGACTCATGACTTAATCAAGCTTTACTAACTTTAACTTAGTCAGTCCTAGAATTGTAGTTTAGTTTAAATTCGGATTTAAGTTTGCTTAGCCGTCCTATGTTCTAGTTACATTGACTGATTAATACTGATTCATACTGATTAATACTTTATGCTTTATGCTTGTTTGTTGATTTATAATGACTTATGTACCTGTATTGTAATATACACTATGCGTGTGAAGGATACTAGATTGCCTTGTATTGTATAATGTATAATGTGTAGTGTCAAGGAAATTTGTTTAAATTACCTGATTTTAACTTAGTGGTTGGCTTTGCATTTAGGTTGTGTTCCTATCCGAGCCTATATTCCGATTTAATTTAATTCTAAATTAATGCGATTTCGAGGTTTAAGTTACATTTTATATTTTATATCTTATATTCGCGTCAGTATAATAATTTCAAATTTATGCCCAAGTTTAGACCTTAAACTTTAAAGTCTGAATTTCAGATTTTAAATTTCAGAATTTTAAGAATTCGAGTCCAAATCCAGTCAAATCCAAATTCATATCTAGATCTAAGTTTCTGTTTCTGCGTGGCTTGTTATTTGTCGCGTGTTGCGCTGCGCCTGTTTTGGCAGGGTGAGATAGGTGAGATGAGGTAAAGCCAGTGAGGTAATAGGAAAGCTGAGGTAAGGTGGGTAGGGTAAATGCGTCTGTTTTATCCTGTATTGCTTAAATTCTTTGTCTATTTATTAATAACAATAATACTTAACTTACTTACTAATTGATTAATTTATCTACCTGCTAAATATTTCTTATTTCTAGCCTATTGCCAACGTATTTTGCCTAATTTATATTATGGTTATTCTTATTTAATTGATCTATTCTATTAACTTATTTAGTCTAGCTTACTACTTATTCTAGTTTTAATTTAATTTGTTGTTCCTTGTTCCGCCAGTCCGTCCACTGCCTTTAGTTTGTCCGCATCCTCATCAAGGATCTTTGCTGGTTCCGGGTTTGGGCTGCCGCTTCTCGCTACTTCCCCAGTTTGTCGAGTTTCTGCTGTTTTCGCGCGTTTCGCTCCCTTTTGCCTTGTCCTTTCCTCTCGCGTTCTCTTCCTGTTTCCTTCTTGGAAAGGAGGGTCTGAGCTCCTGCCATTTGGTCCTCAGATTCTTTTCCTGGGTATGCCGCTTCGCTGCCACTCTTGTGCACTCAAGATAGGCGGTGCGGTGACAGGTTCCCTGTCTGCCCCCTATATGCTTGAAGCAGATCTCGCCTTTCTCCACCAACTCTTCTAATCCGCCTTTCTTGAGTGCTTCCATGAGCTCGTCTTTTTCCAAGTCCGGGTCGGAGACTTTGATCGCAACTTCCACTCTGTCCGTGTGGATCTGTGCTTTCCACTTACCGTTTCCCTCCTTATTTATCGTTTCCGCACACTCTTTGCCCGTATTCGCGTTGTCCACCTTGCCTCTTTGTAGGATAATGATAATGTCTCCTTTCCTGGTTTCCCTAATTTTCTTGAGCCCTTCTGTAAAGGCGTGTATCTTGGTTTTAAGCCATCTGATAGCGCTCCAATAATCTACTTCCTCTCTCGGGTATTGGACTATGATGACCACGTCGCTCCTATTTCCTTCACCCTTTTGTCCTTGGTCCACCCTTCTTTCCTTCGTATCTCTTCGTTTCTTGTCTCCTCACGCCTTTCCTTCGTGCCTGTCCTCGCTCTGTCTTTATTCCTACCGTTTTCGCCTCCGTTTTTTAACCGACTTCGAAAAAGGAGGAGGTTACTCAATTCGACCAGTATATTTTTTTTTTTTTTTTTTTTTTTCTATGTATGTTCGCCGATTACGCCTAACTGGGTGGACCGATCGGAATGAAACCTTATGCATATGGAAGGTGCTGACTCCCCATTGGTACCATTATCAAAAAATTTTTCATTTTTTAATTGCAAAGTGTTGTTATTGCAAAAAAACCGGCAACTTTTTTCTCGTTTCTATGTATGTTCGCGCATTGCGCCTAGCTGGATGGACCGATCGGAATGAAACCTTTTGCATATGGAAGGTGCTGACTCCCCATTGGTACCATTATCAAAAAATTTTTCATTTTTTAATTGCAAAGTGTTGTTATTGCAAAAAAACCGGCAACTTTTTTCTCTTTTCTATGTATGTTCGCGCATTGCGCCTAGCTGGATGGACCGATCGGAATGAAACCTTTTGCATATGGAAGGTGCTGACTCCCCATTGGTACCATTATCAAAAAATTTTTCATTTTTTAATTGCAAAGTGTTGTTATTGCAGAAAAACCGGCAACTTTTAAAATAAACTTTTCTCGATTTTAGTGCGCTTTCAATATCTTATCGCGGACATGATTCTGTACAACTTTGTTCATATACAAATTTCGCGGAAATGTTTAGTTTTCGAGATATTAGCGAAAAATTTGTTATTAACTTTTGAAATCAACTTCGAACGATTTTAATGTCCTTTGAATATGTTGTTAGGGGCGTGGTTCTGGACAACTATTTCCTCTTGCGAAATTGACGGAAAGCTTTTGTTTTCGAGATATTACAGAAATTGTTGTTAACTTTTGAAGCCAACTTCGAACGATTTTTATGTCCTTCTAATACGTTATTAGTAGCATGATTCTAAACGAGTTTTTCCTTATGCATAATTGGCGGTAAGCTCTAGTTTTCGTGATATTAGCGAATAACTATTGTTATTATTATTAGTGGAACGCCCCGTGCTATGCAAAGAAAGACAAGAAAGGGTAATTACAATGCACAGTACCAAAACACTAACTACGCTTTGCCGCTTTGACACGCAACTTATGCAGCAAGATGAGTTCACGTTGACGTTGGTGTATTATTCCCATTGCTTGGTACAGTCTCCCTACCGTTCTAACAAACATTTTTTTTATTTTTTAGTTGTAAAGGATTATTTTTTCTATGCATGTTCGGCGGTTTTTCCAAGGTGGGTGGTCCGATCGGCACAAAGCATTTCGCATCTTGTGGAGTCTAACTCCCCATTGATACCATTATCAAAAATTTTTTCATTTTTTAGTTGCAAAGGATTATTGTTGCAAAAAAAGTTGAAAAACGTATATCCATGTTGTCTTTTACTTAATTATGTTCATGGCATTTACGCAGACAAAAAAAAGCCCGGATGAACTGTCTCGCAGTATCCTATACAATTCTCCCCATTCCACTAAAAACCGTGAAATAAAATAATTTTCAGAAAAAAAATACACCGACTTCGAAATGCACTAAAAAGTATAAAATAATTTCTATTTCCTAATGAAGTAATTTCTATTTCTTTGAATCATACAATTACGTCACAGATATGAATTAAACCTATTTACTCGTTAGGTAGTATATTAAATACATTTCAATTTTTTCGGAGGCGGCGCAAAATTAAAAATACCTCAGTAAACGTTACTGCCAATAACCAGTTGATTGCGGTATGGCGTATTGGAAATTAATAAATCCTGAGAAAGAATACGAACCATTATAGATATATCTGGTAATATACGTAAATGTAACGACTGCATCTTCATTTCGCAACGTTTCTGATATAAATGAAATTGAATCGACTTCGTTCGCATGTGGAAGCCAGGGATCTAAGAACCTATAAACGGAGCCCACGACGCAGGAATCACCAAATTTGCGGCAGATGGACTCTATCTTTATAGCATATGCGGCGATCGAGTCTTTCCGTCGCATACTCTATGAATCTATCCCTTTGCGGACTACCACCGCATATATGCGTTCTGCGTAAATCGTCAAATTGGCTGAAGAACTCATATATGCGTTCCGCGAAAACAACTGATAGAGCCGAGAAACGCGTACATGTGTGCATGCACATAAATCTGTGCATGTACATATAATATGTCCAGAATTTGACTTGGAATGCTATGAACGAAAACCGCGTTAAAGCACAAATATGCGCTGGCAATTTCTAATGACTATCGCGGCAGGAGCTCGGCCCCACGGTACGGTTCACTTCGAACCGTCCTGTTCGCAAAGGGCTAGATAGACCATAGTTACATTCTATACGCATTAACACCTACTTCGCGGCGTGCTGTCGGATTATATGTATAGAAAAAAAATAGCTATACAAGCTTTGCCTATGTTTGGCTGTCCAAAGGTTGACATGTTGAAGAAAATCTTTTAATTATGCGCCGCCTCCGAAAAGGTTGAAATGTATTTAATATACTACCTAACGAGTAAATAGGTTTAATTCATATCTTTGACGTAATTGTATGATTCAAAGAAATAGAAATTACTTCATTAGGAAATAGAAATTATTTTATACTTTTTAGTGCATTTCGAAGTCGGTGTATTTTTTTTCTGAAAATTATTTTATTCCCTCGTCGACTTGGCTCCCTTCTCCACTACTCTTCTGCTCCTTACGTTTCTCTTCCATCCTTCTTTTTTCTTCCCTTACCCTTTTCACTATTCTCATAATTTCGTACTCCTCTTCGTCCTGCTCGCTCCTTGTTTCGTCTCCTTCTTTCTTCCCTTCCTTCTGGCTCTGCTGTCCCTCGTTCTTCTTGTTTTGTCCGTTCTTTCCTTCATTTCTTCCTTCTTCCCTTGCTCGTCGCGCCAGCTTGACCACTGGTTGCAGTTTTATGTCTTCACCTTTGGTGCCAATTATTTTGTCCTCTGTGATAAGAGGCAGCCTCCTTTTCACCTTTTCCTGCTCGCCTTTTCCCCTTTTTTCTTCCTTACACTCACCCGTTCGCGGCGTTGAGCTTCCGGCAGGCTCTGGCCATTTTTGACTTTTTTGATTCCGCTTCCTCTGCTGCCTCGGCCGCCTCCATCAGAGCAAGCTCTTCTTCCTCTTCCCGCTTGTCCTCGTGTCTTCTTCCCTTTTTTGTTTCTCCAGATGAGCCCTCGCCCCGCTCCATTTCCCTTTTCCTGCTGTATCCTTTGCTGTTTTTCGCCTTGACGTCTTCATCTTTCTTTGCCTCCTCCTCTGCTCGCTTTTCCCTGTTTGTCTTTTCCTCTATATTGTGGACCGCCTCTCTCAGTAGCTTGTTGATATCCTCCGATGTAATCTTGCCTCCCTTATATCCCTTGATGGCTTCCATTCTGCGTTTGGGATTGGAAATTGAAAATTGAAAATTTGAAAAGATTTTATTTAGTTGATTTCACCTTATTTGTTCGAGCTTGGATTTCATTTAGATTATAATTTACAGGTTCATCGTTCTGAATTTATCTTTAAATTTCATGCTTGAGTTTAGTTTCCTTACATTTGTGTTTAATTAATTTAAATTTAATTTAATTTAATTTAATTTAATTTAATTTAATTTAAATTTAAATTTAATTTTAAATTTAATTAGCTTGTCTATGAATATGTGCTTCATATTGTCTTGGGTTGTGGTCTGAATATTTGATTGCGTCTCTAGGCTTAGATTTATAGCTTAAACTGTGTTAAATTAGATTAATTAAATTAAATTAAATTAAATTAAATTTAGATTGCTTAATTTAGGAATTTTCAACCGCTTTATTGCTTGATTGCTTGCTATAGCCTTGGCTTACCTTAGCCTGTTCTATTAATTATTAATTTGTTAAGTTATGAGTATGGAACGAGGGTTCCTGGTCTCAGTCCATTGCGTTTCGTTCTGTTCTTGTCGTCTTGTTATTAACCATTTTCAGCATTCAGCGTCTGAGTATGCTGCCGGGCTAGTACGCACGTGCGCTTTACTAGCTAGATTTATTTAAAGGTGATTAAATTTAAATTTAAATTTAAATAGGTAAATAGATAATTAGATGATTAGATGGATGAACAACGTGTAATTGCAGGTAAGTAGCATCCGTGCAGCTGCGCGAGTATGTACGTATATGTACGCAAACTATGCCACATCACATAATGATGCATTATATAATAATATAATTTGCCTGCTATCCGTCTTCTCTGCCTTTTCCCATTGGTTGGATTTTCGGTCTGTGCCATATTTGCTCTTCCCTGCTTCCCTCGTTTACTGCTGTCCTTTCCTGCAATGGCGCCCTGTTTGCCCCGCCTCCTCAGGTCTCCTGTGTGCGTTCCTGTTCCTTCGTTTCGCTCTGTCGGCTTACTTCCTTTCCTCCGATCCTTACCTGCCTTGGCTGCCTATAGTTTCTGTCGTTCAGTCCTTCTGTTCGCTATTGTATTCCGTTTTCCTTTCTTCTCGATAGGTCATCTAACAGTTACCCGTGTTTTAGGTCTGTCCTGCCTCGATGTTTACTGTTTTATTGGCTACTAAAGCAAGGTTTGCCATCTGTGCGCCTGTCGTTCCTTGTTCACTGATTTCTTATTGTTTCTAGCTTGTCGCTCCTTGCTTGCCTGTGACCTGCCTGCCACATGTTGCTTTATCTTCCTAAGCTGACCTATTCTATTTACGCGTTAATGTGTTTATACTGTGTTTATATGTTTTATGTTTATATGTTTATACATTTATGTTTATATTTATATGTTTATGACTTCGCCCGCTTTCTTTACCTAGTTCCCATTTCGTTTCAGTCTTCCCTATCGCATTTTACCGTTTGCCGTCCTCTCTTTGCCTCTCCCCGTTCTCGCCGCTGTATCTTTTGTCGTTTACCATTCGGTTCCCTAAAACCCTGCATCTGTTGCAATCTTTATTATTGTCAGCTGCATATAACGCCTCATCTCGGTGATTTCCGCAATTCATTGCCATGAGACCCGCAAGTCCGCGCCAGATCCGTCAGATTCGGTAAACCGCGAGTTCGCGCGGTCCGCGAGATCGCGAGAGGCCGCGAGATCGCAGCATCCGCGAGCTCGCGGTAACCGTGCGATGGCATTAAATTTGCTAAAAACTCGAGAACAGATACTATCCCTTCATGTGCGAAAATGCCCATTGCAGTGAGAACCGCAAGTCCGCGCGAGATCCGTCAAATTCGGAAAACCGCGAGATCGCAGCATCCGCGAGCTCGCGGTAACCGTGCGATGGCATTAAATTTGCTAAAAACTCGAGAACAGATACTATCCCTTCATGTGCGTCAATGCCCATTGCAGCGAGAACCGCAAATCCGCGCGAGATCCGTCAGATTCGGAAAACCGCGAGACCGCGCGGTCCGCGAGATCGCGAGAAGCCGCGAGATCGCAGCATCCGCGAGCTCGCGGTAACCGTGCGATCGCATTATTTGCTATAACCTAACCTAACCTAACCTAACCTAACCACTCTTTACTTACCTTACTTCCATTGCCCGCAACCGGGTATTCCCGATACCAGGCCGATTGCCCTCCTTCGCCCTTTCTCTGCGCCCCCATAGCCCATTGCTCATCCTTGACCCTGCAGTCCCTACTGATATGTCCCTCTCTTCCACAGGCATAACACACGTTTTTTTTTCTCCTGTTTGCAGGACCAGGCTAAATGCGTTCTCGAGCCGCACCTAAAACACTTCCTGTTGTCAGTGCAACTACTTACTTTACAGCACGTCCACCCAACCTTGATTCTTCCCTCCGCAATAAATTTGTCCGCCGTTTCTTCCTGAAGCTCTACACAAGCATTATTACTGCCACTCAGCGATTTCCTAAAAAAAAAAGGATAGTTCTCATATCCGTAATCCTATGTTCATCCCTTAAAATCCCCTTCAGATCATCCTCACTAATATCTAAGTCGATGCCAGTTAGCATGACTTTTTTTTTCCTCCTATCTACGACTGGTTCCACCTTGAATCCAGCCCCTTTAACTCTGTCACCAAACTTACAGAGCTCTTCCTTCTCCTCAAAATAAAACAGAATTTCTCTCCCTCCCTTTGTCTGTCTTATTCGATTAATCCTAATACTGCCTATCATGATCCTCTCCATAATTTCCCTCAGCGTCTGCTCGTAAGTAGCCCCCTCCTTACATTTTATCTTTAGGAAGCCTCCCTCTCTCTTCCTCCCCCCTTCCTCCTTCTGCTTCCTAGCCGCACCCAGGAGGCTTCCCCCATTTCCCCCTTCGTCCGGGTTAGTCCTGCAAACCCTTCCCGAGTTGATTAAACCTGGGGAATTTACCACACCCAACATTTACTCTTCCAACCTCCTCTTAACCTGCTTTTTAATAATACCTGCCGGCGAACCTTCGCTTTCCGTGCTCCTCAGGTTATCCCTGAGATATCTTTTCCTCTTTCTGTCAACAAGTCTAAACTAATCTTCACTCATATTCCTGTTCAAGGTCTGTGTCCCCGAAATATCATGCACCCCCTTACCTAGATCAGCCGCTTCTTCTTTCCTACCCTGCCCTCCTGTTATCTCTTC
This sequence comes from Megachile rotundata, assembly GCF_050947335.1. Taxonomy (NCBI): domain Eukaryota; kingdom Metazoa; phylum Arthropoda; class Insecta; order Hymenoptera; family Megachilidae; genus Megachile; species Megachile rotundata. Next base: position 513,044 of record NW_027473389.1, on the reverse strand, counting down.
AACTAATCTTCCACACTTCATTATAAGGTCTGAAATGCCTTTAAGCCGAACCGAACTGAAGCGCGGAACTTCTACAAGGGTCTCGAGGATCCTATTCGAATCCCTCACCCAGTTCCTCATACTCCCAATAAGGTCCTCTACTTCTCCTTTCTCCTCATCCCTAACGATACTAATCATATTTTCCCTTATCCTATCAACTATCTTTTGCTTCATCTCTCTTTTCAAATTTCCGCTCTGAATTATAATTCTTCCAATCTCTTTACTAGCCTCCCCCAAGTCGCCTGCCACTCTCGATAAGTCTAGCAGCTCCTTAGAGTCCTTTCCAGTCACCTTCCCCTGAAAGATCCCTTTCATCTCCTTTAATTTCTCCCTGTTTTCGCTTTCTTCATCTTTACGCAACCCTTTCCTAACCTCACCTGTCACCACGTTCCCCCCTCTCCCATTATCCACCTCCTTTACAGGGCTAATCCCAGTAACCAACAACAGGTCCACTTCTCCTACATGCATCCTACCTTCATCCTCCCCTACATTATTATTGTTCCCTCCTCTTCCTTCTCCAACAACCGTTGGACTATTATTAATTATTAAGGTTTAAATTTTGTTTGTTAAGGCTCATGCTTAGTCCCACGCACTTGGTCGGAAAGCAATACTCCCAGCACAGAGCCGCCATGCACTGGGAGGCCTTATACATCCGGGGGGCGGCAAGTACCCCGGAGGTGGCATGCTAACGTCTGATGCACCCACCAGCCATACATCCGCGCATAGACAGTCAAAGCCTGAACTACGGGAGATGTGCATCCTCTTCGCCGCAGCCAAAACTTGGGATTAGGGATTTTTTATAGAGGTTGTCATCCTCGCAGTCCAACCAGCTAAGGTAAGACTCCCGTTCCTGCGAGACATGACCACAGGCTTACGGTATACTTGGAGCTCAGATATCTTGGGATCGCTACTTCCCATACTACAAGTGTTTTCAGGCAACTTATAGCTCTTGAGGTTTCGCCGTGCCTCCGTTAGCAAGTGAGATATCATTGAAAGATATCTCACACCCCAGACACCACCACGAGGAGGTGGAGGTCCGACTTGCGCCACCAGGGCGCCATTTGGTGTCCACCTAACCTAAACTAACCACATGGAGGTGGGAGATCCGACTTGTGCCCCCGTGGCACCAGTTTGTCCGCCAACCTAACCTAACCTAACCTAAACTTTTTTTTTAGTTTTGTTTTAGGAAGACAGAAATCCAAGTAACGGACATCTGGGAAGATAGCCCAGATAGTGTGAGACTCCCGCTTCCAGCGCCCCTAGAAGAGGGGCGGTTTCCACGTCCTACTCACTAAAACTGTCTCCCGCCCCCGCTAGGCGAGGGTTGGCGGCAACCCGCCAGGCTTCCTTACCGGATGGGGCATAGTGTACCTGGACTAGGCCATCGCTCGCAGTTGTGGATGAAAACTACCCCCCTCCCCCCCCCTTTCGTGAGTGTGGTGCATGCGTGGAGAGCGGATGCTTCAACCAAAGAGATTTGACCCGAGAGGCTGCGTCAAGGACTAGGGGAGGCTCCCGAGCATTACGCGCTGACCTCCACTGAACTTGCACGCCCCCTCGAAACCGCCTCTCGGTGGGCGAAAACATACGGTAAAACCGTGACCTCTGCCCACCATTTCCCACCTAAGTATCACTTTAGAAGTATCGCTTATAGTCTGCTCTTTGCTGCCTATCATTCGTGTTGCCTATCGCTCATATTTCGTTTCCATTTTTTCCGCCCCACCCCCCTCGACCCCTGTGCTGTTTCCTTTCCTACTTTCCCTACTTATACATATGCGATTTTGTGTGCGTTATTAACTGCTACCGTTCCTGTTAAGCCGCATGAAATACCGCTAGCTAGTCTAAGTAAATAAATAAAAATAAATAGAGCAGATAGCTGGATATGTACTTGATGATGCGTAAACTGTAAATATAGAACATACAATATATATATATATATATAATGTAATAATGTAATACGACCTAAACTGCATGTCACGTATTGAGTTGTTTCTCGTCCCCGTCCCCTGCGCAATTTCGATGCTATTTGCTTATATCCCTGGCATTTCCGCTCCGCGCTTTACTTCCGCTTTTCGCTTTGCCGCTTCGCTTGCCCGTTTCCGCGTGTTTCGCCCGCCCGCTTTTCCCTTTTTCGCGTCCCTATTTCGCCCCAGTCTTCCTCCACAACGCTACGTGAGCACATTGCTCTCGGTCTTAATTTCTTTTCTCTCTTCCAGCACCTCCCCTCAGTTCTCGATCCGCCCCCTAATGGTACTATGACCAGGCTGACGTTCGAGTTCTTCGCTCCAGTACTTTCCGATTAAGAAGTCTGTCCAAGCCTTCGAGTCGTTCTTTGCAGCGTTGCCCGCTGTTGATGCTGCTTTCGTTTGCTGACACCGTCATGGCGCCAACCGAAAGTTGCCAGCAACGTTCCGTTTCCTTCCAGATCGAAACTTTGACCGCTTGCTGCTAGAATTCCCTTCAGGCTTGTCGTTTCCGGATAGGCTTCGGATTTAACTCCTACCCCTTGCCGATTTGTTTCCTTGCTCTCTCCCGTCAGCTCAGCTCGGTTCTTTAATGCCCCTGCGACTATGCAGCCACATTGACACTCCAGGTCCTTGCTTCGCTGTCGTTCGATCGCTCGGTTGTATTCTCCCTCTCGTTTCGTTTCTCCCAGCGCTGCCCGCCATTTTGTTGCTGCTTCCATTTGCTGCCTCCGCGAGAGAGGCAACCGGAAGTTGCCAGCAACGCTCCTTTTCCTTTCGGATCGGAGCTTAAGCCGCTTCGCTGTTCGACACTCCCTTTGAGCTTGAATCATATCTGCAAAATATGGTTAATAATATGAGTTAGATTGATAACAATGAGTGTAATACGTATAGTAATTGTCGTTCTATCGATCATATCTGCAAAATATGGCTGATAATATAAGATAGATTGATAATAATAAGAGTAATAAATACAGTAATTGTCGTTCTATCGACCATATAAGCATAATATGGCTAATAATATGAGTTAGATTGTTAATAATAAGAGTAATAAGTATAGTAATTGTCGTACTATCGATCATATAAGCATAATATGGGTAATAATATGAGTTAGATTGATAATAATAAGAGAAATGAGTATAGTAATTGTGGTACTATCGATCATATAAGCATAATATGGGTAATAATATGAGTTAGATTGATAATAATAAGAGTAATGAGTATAGTAATTGTGGTACTATCGATCATATAAGCATAATATGGCTAATAATATGAGTTAGATTGATAATAGTAAGAGTATTGTGTATAGTAATTGTCGTTCTATCCATCATATAGGCATACCATGGCTAATAATATGAGTTAGATTGATTATAATAAGAGTAACAAGTATAGTAATTGTCGTTCTATCGATCATATAAGCATAACATGGCCAATAATATGAGTTAGATTGATAATAATAAGAGTAATGAGTATAGTAATTGTGGTACTATCGATCATATAAGCATAATTTGGGTAATAATATGAGTTAGATTGATAATAGTAAGAGTAATGAGTATAGTAATTGTGGTTCTATCGATCATATAAGCATAATATGGCTAATAATATGAGTTAGATTGATAATAATAAGAGTAATAAGTACAGTAATTGTCGTTCTATCGATCATATCTGTATAATATGGTTAATTATATGAGTTAGATTGATAATAATAAGAGTAATAAATACAGTTATTGTCGTCCTATCGATCATATCTGCATAATATGGTTAATAATATGAGTTAGATTGATAATAATAAGAGTAATAAGTATAGTAATTGTAGTTCTATCGACCATATAAGCATAACATGGCTAATAATATGAGTTAGATTGATAATAGTGAGTGTTATAAGTATAGTAATTGTCGTTCTATCGATCATATCCGCATAATATGGTTAATAATATGAGTTAGATTGATAATAATAAGAGTAATAAATACAGTTATTGTCGTCCTATCGATCATATCTGCATAATATGGTTAATAATATGAGTTAGATTGATAATAATAAGAGTAATAAGTATAGTAATTGTAGTTCTATCGATCATATAAGCATAACATGGCTAATAATATGAGTTAGATTGATAATAGTGAGTGTTATAAGTATAGTAATTGTCGTTCTATCGATCGTATCCGCATAATATGGTTAATAATTTGAGTTAGATTGGTAATATTGAGTGTAATAAGTATAGTAATTGTCGCCGTATCGACCATATAAGCATAATATGGCTAATAATATGAGTTAGATTGATAATAATAAGAGTAATAAGTATAGTAATTGTCGTTCTATCGATCATATCCGCATAGTATAGTTAATAATTTGAGTTAGATTGGTAATATTGAGTGTAATAAGTATAGTAATTGTCATTCTATCGATCATATAAGCATAACATGGCTAATAATATGAGTTAGATTGATAGTAATAAGAGTAATAAGTATAGTAATTGTCGTTGTATCGATCATATAAGCATAACATGGCTAATAGTATGAGTTAGATTGATAAAAATAAGAGTAATAAGTGTAGTAATTGTAGTTCTATCGATCATATCTGCATAATATGGCTGATAATATAAGTTAGATTGATAATAGTGAGTGTAATAAGTATAGTAATTGTCGTTCTATCGATCATATAAGCATAATATGGCTAATAATTTAAGTTAGATTGATAGTAATAACATTAATCAGTATAGCTTGCTCGACCCTTTCTTTTATTTGTCTTAGGCTGTACATTAATTTTAAACAACTCCTTCAGACTTGGCTCGCCTTACTGGATATGGGGCTGCGACAGTTGTCCGGTCCTTGCGTTTTTATGGGTTTGCATATAATTTACTTACCAATTTAGTTTCATATGATCCTTGACTTTATTTGTACCGGATTTTCAACCGTCCTTGTGCGAGTCTACACTATATACATTTTTTAATTTATTTATCGCATCGGGTGGTAGATTAGGTAGAGAGCACGGCTGGCTGTCGTGGCGAGCGCACGTATTCGGGGGTCGCTCCGCAATAAAGTTCAATTTTGGTGGGAAAAAGTGGTTAAAGTGTGATAAATAATGTTGTGAAGTGAGGGGACACTGTGGCGGAAGTGAGCGGTGAAAATTTGGAAAAATCGGAAGTGAAATAATAAATTTATAAATAAAAATCGAAATTTCGGTAATGGCGACCTCCACGCGACGCGAGGGAAAGCGTGGGGTGCAAACGCATGAGCAATCGAAAGCGAGGAAACGAGTGCACGGGCCGACCGCGGAATAAAATAAATATGTGCGCAACTTAAACACGATTATTTTTATATATCGCGAGTGAAAATAGTGTAATTTAAGGGTGAAAGTTGCCCTCGAAGAAGGACTTGCGCGAACACGTGGTCGTGCGACATGTCGAAGTTGCGAGAGAAAGTCGCAGAAATTAAATTAATTAATTAATAATGTACATGTCATTAGGGATTTAGAGTGCGGGAAAGGGCGAATGAGGCATATTGAATGCATGCGGTGATTAGTTTTGACTGTTTTCGTATTTTCATGATTTGAGAGTAAATAAATAATGGCGTCGGTCGAGCATGCTTCGTAAATACGGTTTTCGCAAGCGTAAATACCGGTTCGCAAACATCCAACATGGCCGTGGAAGGGTCGCTGCAGGCGCATGGACAGCGGCCCTTAAGGACGAAGCCTAAGAGCGAAGCGAAGGCACGCGGCAAAAAGCAAGATGGCGGAGGAAGGATCGCCGCAAGTGCATGGAGAGCTGCCCTTAGGGACGAAGCCTATGGGTGAAGCGGAGGCACGCGGCAACAAGCCAGATGGCGAAGACATGGCGCGTTTTTCAAATGGTAAGCGGATAGATTGAAGCAAGAAGACAATGAGGAGGAAAGGAGAAAGAGGCGAGACGACACGGAACGAAGTGAAGGAAGGAAGTAATTAATTAATTAATTAATTAAGTGAATGAGATTAATAATAATAGTAATAATAATAATAATAATAATAATAATAATAAATTAATAACTAACGAATAAACTATTATAAATAGTGAAGTGATTAGTAGATTAATAAATAAATAAATAATAAATAATAAATAATTAACAGATAGGCAACTAACTCGGTGTAGTTTAGGAAAGTGTTGTTCGAGTGCAGTGAAGTGCTGGGAGTGTTGCGGGTACAGTGGAATATACGTGATCACGTGCTCGAGTGCAGAGGAACAGTGCAAAGCGGGAAAATTGCGGAAAAGTGTTGGAAGAACTGCGGAAATCGCTCCAGCACTCTGGAAACTCCGAAGTCACAACGATGGTAGAGCAAAGGAGCCTCATTGAGAATATCCAGCATGGCGGAGGAAGGAACGCTGCAAGCACTTGGAGAGCGGCCTGAAAGGGTGAAGCAAAAGGATGCGGCAGCAAGCAAGATAGCGGAGGCATGGCGCGCTTTTCAAACGGCAACAGGAGGGGAAGAAACGAGAAGACAACGAGAGGGAGAAGAGGAAGAGCAGGAGTGGAAGAAGCGGAGAAAGAAATACAGACACGACCGATCAAACGACTCAAACCCGCAAGGGAGGAAACCGGTGTCAGCCTGGCCATAGCACCATTAGGGGGCACAAAACGCGGACCGACGAAGCGGGGGAGAGGCGGGAGAGAGTTCAAATCGAATCGAGCACCCTTCCGATTAACTGTTGATTCAGCAAGGAACCCAGTCGTCAGCCTGGTCATGGCACCATTAGGGGGCGACAACGGGGACCGAGTAGAATCGACAGGAGAGAGCAAGGAGAAATTTTTACCGAGATCAATGGGCTCATGTAGCGTTGTGGAAGAAGACTGGCGCGTAATAGGAAATGCGGGGAAAATCGGTAAGCGGCGATGACGCAAAGGTTTAAAAGGGCCCAAGGGAAGGGGAAACAACGCGAAAACGCGATGGAAAGCGGTGCGTGGAAATTTAAAAAAACATGAGCGGAAAATCAGATGTCGGAAATAGCGTAGGATATACAGAGGTGACAGGATATACTAAGAAGGCAACTTGTTGCAAGAGGGGGGTGGGTGTGGGAGTGGGGGCGGGGAGCCGAAATTTTCGAAACGCGAGAACAAAACAGGTAATTAGAAAGTGCGATGAATTAGAATTAAACATAGGAAAACATATTATGACACTTAGGTGGGTAATGGTGGGAAGAGGTCGCGGTTTTTTGCCGTATGTTCGAGCCCATCGGGAGGCGGAGCCGAGGGGGCGTTGCAAGGTCAGCTGGATGTCAGCGCATTTTGCCCGGAAGCCTCCCCTAGATCTTGACGCAGCCCCTAGGACCAAAACCCTTTGGTTGGGAGCATCCATTCCCCACACATGGAACACATACGCGAGGGGGGGGGGCAGTTTTTCTTCCACAACTGCGAGCGATGGCCTAGACCAGGTGGACTATGCCGTATCCGGTAGGGAAGCCTGGCGGGTTGCCGCTACCCTCCGCCCTTGTGGCGGGTGCGGGAGACAGTTTTAGTGGGTATGTGTGGAAACCGTCCCTCTTCTAGGGGCGCCGGAAGCGAGAGTCCCACACTATCTGGGCTATATTCCCAGATGTCTGTTATTGGATTTCTGTCTTCCTCAAACAAAAAAGAAAAAAGATTAGGATCATAGAAGTATTTTAGTAGTTAACTGGAAGAATGAAAGGAATATTTTGTAATGTAATTAGTAATGAGATTATGACTAGAGGACAAAGTTTTGTTATGTCCTGATTATAATTTCTTTTCTTTTGTATAGGATTGGTAGGGCTTTTAGCTGAGTACCTAGACATTTTTAGCTAAATTTAGCTAAATGTTATTTTAATTTAATTAGAAATCAGACTTTCAGTGACTTATATATTCAGTTATTTTGCCTCTAATAATAACCTCATTTTTCATTTCAATGTTTAATTATACTTATTAGTGAAATAGCTTTAACTTTAACTTCACTCAACTCCGATTGGGGAATGTGTTTTAACTAGACCTCCTTTTGTACAGGGAGACCCTTAACGGTAGACAGCTGACCCCGATAATCGGGACGGGTTAGGGCTTTTGATATTACGCATCTGGTGACACTTTCGAACACCAGTCTGGAATATGCCAGCCCTGGCAGGCTTTTAGGTTATGTGAGGTCTGTGGTATTATATAGGACTTTAATGTAACCTGACTGACTGTATGGGACAGTGGTCCTAGGTAGGTATTGGTGGTGTTTCCTTTTAACCTAGTGGTGGATGACGAAAAAGAGTAGCTCTTAATATTAGTTGGTACCATGTTATTAGTTGTTTTCTAATAAAATTAGATTTAGTATTCTGCTGTCTGCAGGTGTTCTTTTTTACTTATCTTGATCTAACCTAACACCCCCTGGGGGGCGGCTCCTTCTGCGTTCTCACAGATGTAGGGCGTACCCTTCCAGGGGGTTACCACCATATCAGGTCCGAAGCCCGTGTTGCGAAAAGTATAGGGGCCTAACCTAACTTAACCTTTATTCCCCCAGCCGGCCATCTTATGCCGGGTGCGGAAGAGATGTCGAAAGACGATTGCTCCGCACCCGGGCTGAGGCACACCAACTTAGCGATGGTTTTCGGCCCCAAAAAAAAGGTTAGGTTAGGTTAGGTTAAGTTTAGGTTAGGTGCGGAGATTGCGATGGCACGTCGTTCCCAAGTACGTCCGGTGATGTGCGAGGCGATGCCGGCGGGGTCTCCGGACCCTGGCAGGGCCTCCCAAGCCGGTAAGGTTAGCACTGAGGACTGAAAACGGCAATGGCGGGGTTGGGTGTTCGTCCGAAATTAAGGTGTAAAGGCAACCGTGCCGAGAATTGCGTGTCTGCCCGGACGTTAAGCAGAGGCTGTCTTTAACGGTTCCCTCGGGGGTACCTGCCGATCCCCCCGAGTATTTAGGCTTACCCCGGTAAGGCGGCTTTGCCGGGGTGGATATTCTGACCGTCCACGTTCGTGGGATCAATATGGATTTTGACTTGTTAAATAAAAATAAACTGGGGAATGGGGTGCCACTTCTTGTACGCAAGAGCGGACGTGTTTGGTGGTGGTGGAGAAACTGCCCGGGGACCGGGTGGGGCGCTTGCGCTCCAGGTCGCCCGTGGCGGGAGGAGATAACCGGCCCGCAGAAGATCGCGGGTCGTCGCCGGCAGTGGCAGATGGGGAAGGCCCGGCCTTCAGGCCGCCCTCTGCACCACCAATAAGGCCGGAAGAAAGGAAGAGGACTGCCAGCGTCAGCCGTAGTCGCTCGCTGGCATCGTCGCGAGCGTCGTCGGCTGATTCTCTGGCACTGGCAGAGGACCTAGAGGACGATGGGTCTGATATGTCCATCGCCTCTCAAACCTCCCCGAGGAGAGCCAAGCGAAGCCGCCAACCCACTGCGGGTGAATGCGTGGAGTTGGCTGCGGCTAAGCGGCGCCTCCTCGAGGTTGAGGAAAAAGTGGCGGAGGTGGAATCTGTCAGGGCGATTATTGACCCTGATGTTCCAGCACGTCCCCCATCAAGGTCGGCAATCCTCTTGCGGGACGAGACTACCCTGGCGAGGGAGTTTCGCGCGATGTCGACGGCGGTATTGGCGTCCGTGTGCTCGAGCACATGCAGGTTGTGGCTGCCAATTCGAGAAACCTGCATGGGAAGATGGCTCGTGCGCTGAGCATGGCGGCGCACGAGACGAGGATCGCGGAGGCAGAGCTGGCGACTCGCTCCGCGACTTCGTCGACGGCGGCTCTGGAGGCCGAAAACCGGGCACTCCAGAGAAAGGTCTCTGATTTTGAGGACGACCTCCGCTTCTTACGGAAAGAGGTAGAGGCACTTCGGCGGGCACCTGTGAGGTCTGCCGCGCCGGTGGCTGAACCGGCTCCCTTCACGGCCCCGCCATCGCCAGCACCGCCGTTGCCGCCTCCGCCGTCGCCGTTGCTATCGTCGCCGTTGCCGCCTCCGCCGTCGCCATCGCCGCCGTCGCCGTTGCTATCGTCGCCGTTGCTGCCGTCGCTTGGGAGGCCGCCGGGGGAGTGTCCCACTTGGACGCCGACCGATTGGACGGTCCCGATTCGACGCGTTCCAATTCGAAGCGGTGCCTATTGGACGCGTCCCAATTCGAAGCTGTTAAATTTGGTTAGGTTATGTTCTATAAGCTCTGCTTAGAATTGGAACACGTCCAATCGGCACCGCTTCGTATTGGAACCCGTCGAATCGGGAGCGTCCAATCGGGACGCGTCCAATCGGTCGGCGTCCAAATGGGCATCACTCGGCCGCCGGCGAGATCGATGTCGGTGCTCACGCCTGGTGGGGGCCCTGGAGGCCCCGCCGGCACAGGACGACCTCCTGCTCTGCATATCGCGGTTGATATACCAGCGATTTGCCGAGTTCAGAGCGGAAGTCCTCCCGGGGATGCCGGTGCGAGCCGTGCCTGCCCCCCCCCCCCCCCCAAGGAAGGAAGCCCCGGCTGCTGCCCAAAAGGCAGTCAAGCCGAAGGGCAATAAGAAGGGGAAGACGCAGGCCGCTTCTGGCCCCTCTATCTCCACCCCGCCTGGTGTTCAAACCAGGCAGATGGCGGGTTGTGCCCAGCAGCCTGCTGCAGCCTCGGCCGCTGCTACTGTGGCCTTGGGAGCGCCCACGGAGACGTGGGTGACAGTGGTCAGCTGGAAGGTGCGGCGCGCTGCCGCGAAACCCGCTGCAGCGCCATTGACGTCCGCGATCCGCGGCGCATCTGCGTCGCGGAAGGCGGCAGCGGCTGCGAAGCCGGCAAAAACTGTTCCGCCGCGTTCGCCACGAACGGCGGCTGTGATCGTTACGGTGCCGGAAGAGTGTCAGATGACATACGTGGAAACGATGTCTAGGGCCGGGTCTAAGGTGGACTTGGCGGCTCTGGGCATCCCTCCGCTGCGCCCGAGGGTGGCGGCCACCGGGGCATTCATGCTCGAGGTGCAGGGCCCCGAGCGAACGGCCAAGGCCGACCAACTGGCCAAAAAGATGGCCGAAGCGTTGGAGGGCATGGGCGTGCGGGTGACTCGCCCGTGTAAGACGGCGGACCTCCGGTTGAGGGGATTACTTCCCTCAATCACTCCAGAGGAGGTGGTGTCCGCCATCGCGTCTGCGGGCGGGTGCCAGCCCGCAGACGTCCGTACCGGGATTACTCGGCCAAATGCTAGTGGCCTTGGCACTTTGTGGGTGCGCTGCCCGGTGGCCGCGACCCGAACGCTGGCTTTGGCGGGAAGTTTAGTCGTCGGGTGGACTAGAGTCCCCGTTGACGCGTTGACGGCCCGTCCGATACAGTGTTATCGCTGCCTCGAATTCGGGCACGTGAGGCAGCGGTGCACCAGCACTGTTGCTAGGACGGGCCGATGTTATGTCTGCGGTGCGGATGGGCACCGGTCGGCGGAGTGCACTGCTATACCGAAGTGCACCGTGTGCGCCGACCGGGGCAAGCCTACAGACCATCGGCTGGGGACCCAGTCATGCCCCGCCCGTAAAGAGGGTTCCCGCAATGGCCGCGGCAAAAAACGGGCCCGAAAAGGCACTGCCGCTAAGGCGGCAGCAGCCGCCCCTGCGGCAGTAGCCTCATGTCCGGCACATGTCGCAACGCCGGTTAATGGGACACCAGCGGCTCAAGTAGTCGCTGAAGGAGTTGCGGCTTCGGCCGCGGCGATGGCCGGCCCTTCGCCAATGCCTGAAGTGGAGTTGGTAGAAAGTACCAGCGCCGAGAATGTCGGGCCCGAGGCCCAAATGGAGATTGAGCTATGAGGCCTTCGGGCCCGATACCTCAATCTAACCTGAACCGCTCGGCCAGGGCGCAGTACCTGTTTGGTCAAGCCCTGGCTGAGCGGGAAGTATGTTTGGGAGTGGTGGCGGAGCCCTATAGGGTCCCGGTCCATCCAAGTTGGATCGGTGACTCTTTGGGCTCCGTCGCTATAGTTTGGACGGGCCGACCGGCGTCTCCGCCTTGCTCCCTCATTGAGAGCGGGCGGGGCTTTGTGGCGGCGGATTGGGGAGGCACCGTGGTGGTGGGCGTTTACGCCCCTCCGAGCTGACCCCTCGTATCCTTTGAGGTTTTCCTGGACGAGGTCAGGCGTTGCGTTCTCCGCTGCCTGCCGCGTCCAGTCATCGTCCTGGGGGACTTCAACTTCAAGGCTACGGCCTGGGGTTCCCCCAGGACAGATCCGAGGGGCGAGACATTGCTCGATTGGGCGGCGGGACTGGAGCTCCGTTTGTTAAATACAGGCTCCGTCCATACGTGCGTGCGGCAGCATGGAGGGTCGATTGTTGATCTCTCCTTTGCGACACCTGATGCTGCGCGCCGTATTTCGGGGTGGAGGGTGGTGGCGGCGGTGGAGACCTTATCCGACCATCGTTATATTACGATGGTCCTCTCCGCCACTCCTCCGGACGCGACGCCCCGAGGCCGACCGCAGGAGGCGATTACTCCGCCACCGCGGAGGTCCCTCAAGAAGTTGAACAAGGACGCCCTGATGGCAGCTGCCCACGTCGTGGCCTGGAACTCTGCCAGGCCAGTTGACGGGCGCGAAGGGGCCCGCTGGCTTCGCCGTGCATTGACACTCATATGCGATGCGGCGATGCCAAGAGCGGGCCCCTCGTGGAGGAATGCTGTGTACTGGTGGTCGCCCGAGATCGCTGATCTTCGCAGTGATTGTGTTCGGGCGCGCCGCCGGTACACTCGCGCGCGTCGACGGCGACGTGAATGCCCGACGCGGGTAGCAGAGCTGTATGGGCTATACCGGGAGGCGGTAAAGGCCCTGCAGCTCGCCATCAAGAAGGTCAAGGCCCAGGCATGGCAGGAGCTCCTCCGGAGTCTGGAGGAAGATCCGTGGGGGCGCCCGTATAAGATGGTGATGGGTCGATTACGACCTTGGGCGCCCCCCGTGACGGAGACTCTCGACCCCCAGTTCCTCCGCCGCGTCGTTGATACCCTCTTCCCCATTTCGGGTGTCATGGAGGGTCATGCGGCGGAGACGTCGGACGTTATAGACTGGTTCGACGATCTGGGGGTCAAGGATGAGGAGCTCGCTGCGGCGCTGAAACGGCTGGGGGAACGTGATACTGCCCCCGGCCCGGACGGTGTCCCAGGCAAAGCCTGGGTTCTGGCCTCGGGCGTCCTTTGGAAAGATATGAAAGCAGTCTTCACAGACTGCCTGCGTGCTGGAATATTTCCAGACGAGTGGAAGACGGGACGGATGGTCCTGATAAAGAAGGAAGGTGGACCCGCGGATTCTCTCACCGCGTACCGGCCCATATGCCTGCTGGATGAGGCGGGCAAGCTTTAGGAGCGTTTTATAGCTGCCCGCCTCCACAGGCACCTGACGTCGGTAGGACCCGATCTGGCGGATTGCCAGTTCAGCTTCCGTGAGGGACGTTCGACGATCGACGCGATCTCACGCGTCAAGTCCCTCACGGAGGCGGCCCTTTCCCGGGGTGGGGTGTGCGTTGCGGTATCGCTGGATATTGTCAACGCGTTCAACACCCTGCCCTGGGCCGCCATCAGGGAGGCCCTGGTTTATCACCAGGTGCCTCCCTACCTTAGGGCGGTGATCGGGTCCTACCTGAGCAACAGGTATATCGAGTACATGGTCCGGGGCGGCCATGTTCGAAGGGAGGTGACGTGCGGCGTACCCCAGGGATCCGCTTTCGGTCCCGATTTGTGGAACATGGGGTACGTCCCAGTCCTGCGTCGGGGAGACGGCAGGGAGACGGCAGTGGTGGTTCAGGCCTATAATGCCGAATTGGCCAAGAGGCCGACTATGTTGGAAAGCGGGTCAGGCGCCGCCGAGAAGATGGAATAGCTACGATTCAAGCTGTAGCTGGCGTAGGAGGAGAGGGAGAAAATGAGCGCCGATATGGAAGCGCTCAAAAGGCAGGTCGAGCTGCTCAGAGGCTCTCCGGCAGCCATGACATGGCAGGTACTCCCCGGACCGGGATTTGCCGTCCCTCCTATGGAAGCGAGGAGGGCGACCAGGAGAAGGCTGCTCACCACGTCCTCTTCCGACAGAGAGAACGTAAAGAGAAGGCAAACGGGAGAGCCAATCTCTGCTCCTTTGTAGTCGACCTCGGGTACACAGGACATGGAATCGTCGCATCCAGCGGCCTGTGTTGAAGAGGTGGATCCGATGCCGGCACCGGCCCCGACACAGGAGCAGGAGGAGACCCCCAAGGAGGCGCCAATACCGCGCCCTAGAGAGTCGCCGAGGAGGAAGGCCACGTCAGCCCCGGCCCAAACGCCGCAGTTGAGGGAGGAAAAGAGCAGCCTAGGGACTGGCCTGGAGCTGGTCGTGGCGGACCTAATTAGGAAGGTCGAGGAGTTGTCCGCGCAATTGCGCGGAAGAGAGGGGCGAAGGACGGACAGCAAGAGCGCGCAACGCAAGACGCAGCCTGGGGTCGCGTCCGCGAGGAGGACCGCTGCAGCAGCCATGCGGTGGACTGCCCCATCTGCTGCCCCGTCCTCTGCCCCCAGCGTTGCTCCATCTGCTGCTCCCCCAAAGCAGCAGGGGGAGTTGTGGACAACTGTACTGGGTCGCAAGGCCAAACAAGCGGCCAAAAAGGAAGCGCAGCGGTCGGCGGGAGCCGCACCAGCCGGGAAAAACGCTGCGAGGAAGCCTGTTCCGGCGCCGAGGGGCGCTTACGCAGGGAAGAGGAGGGCGACCGTACCACGTCCACCAAAGACGGCCGCGGTGACCTTAAGGGGGTATCCCAGTGTGACTGGTCAAAAAAATCGATTTATTTTTTATCATCTTAAAAAAATCTCCCTTCTTTCCTGCGTATAATGCCGAAACCCGGGTTTAAAAATTCGAAAAACTCCCGTCGCTAGACCTGTTTCCGTATCGCGCATAGCACTATCCCGCGTATGCACGTATAACTTTAACATCATTTTTCTCGGAACGACATTTTTCAGGCTGGTCACCATGATTTCTCAAAAATGACTGGACCAATAGGGTTCAGCTTATACATACATGTTTAGCAGATGCGTGGGTATCGTCCCTACCACGGGCATTCGTAAATATTTGTTTGTTTAAACTTTACAGCATAGAAAGTCACGAGAAAATGTGCCAAATAACGCATTTAATATTAAAATTTGCACCACTTGGAAGCTGTTAATATCTATTCAAACCTGACGTAGGGGCGATAGCCATATTCATATATTTCAACAATCCTTTCGATTTTGTAACTGCGGACCAACTTTTTTTTTTTTGAGTTAGGAAGACAGAAATCCAATAACGGACATCTGGGAAGATAGCCCAGATAGTGTGGGACTCTCGCTTCCGGCGCCCCTAGAGGAGGGACGGTTTCCACACATACCCACTAAAACTGTCTCCCGCACCCGCCACAAGGGCGGAGGGTAGCGGCAACCCGCCAGGCTTCCCTACCGGATACGGCATAGTCCACCTGGTCTAGGCCATCGCTCGCAGTTGTGGAAGAAAAACTGCCCCCTCCCCTCGCGTATGTGTTCCATGTGTGGGGAATGGATGCTCCCAACCAAAGGGTTTTGGTCCTAGGGGCTGCGTCAAGATCTAGGGGAGGCTCCCGGGCAAAATGCGCTGACATCCAGCTGACCTTGCAACGCCCCCTCGGCTCCGCCTCCCGATGGGCTCGAACATACGGCAAAAAACCGCGACCTCTTCCCACCATTACCCACCTAAGTGTCATAATATGTTTTCCTATGTTTAATTCTAATTCATCGCACTTTCTAATTACCTGTTTTGTTCTCGCGTTTCGAAAATTTCGGCTCCCCGCCCCCACTCCCACACCCACCCCCCTCTTGCAACAAGTTGCCTTCTTAGTATATCCTGTCACCTCTGTATATCCTACGCTATTTCCGACATCTGATTTTCCGCTCATGTTTTTTTAAATTTCCACGCACCGCTTTCCATCGCGATTTCGCGATGTTTCCCCTTCCCTTGCCCCCTTTTAACCTTTTGCGTTATCGCCGCTTACCGATTTTCCCCGCATTTTTTATTACACCCCAGTCTTCTTCCACAACGCTGCATGAGCCCATTGCTCTCGGTAAAAATTTCTCCTTCCTCTCTCCTGTCGATTCCACTCGGCCCTCGTTGTCGCCCCCTAATGGTGCCATGACCAAGCTGACGACTGGGTCCCTAGTTGAATCAACAGTTGATCAGAAGGGTCCTCCTGCTCAATTTGACCTCGCTTCCTCCTCTCCCCCGCTCCGTCGGTCCCCGTTTTGTGCCTCCTAATGGTGCTATGACCAGGCTGACACCGGTTTCCTCCTTCGCAGGTTTGAGTCGTTCGATCGATCATGTCTTATGTTTTCTCCTTCTTCTCTCCCGCCGATCCCACTCGGTCCCCCATGTCGCCCCCTAATGGTGCCATGACCAGGCTGACGACTGTGTCCCTAGCTAAATCAACAGTTGATCAGGAGGATCCTCTGCTCAATTTGACCTCTCTCCCTCCTCTCTCCCACTCCGTCGATCACCGTTTGTGCCCCCTATTGGTGCTATGACCAGGCTGACACCGGTTTCCTCCCTTGCGGGTCTGAGTCGTTTGGTCGGTCGTGTGTATATTTGTTTCTCCGCTTCTTCCACTCCTGCTCTTCCTCTTCACCCTCTTGCTGTCTTCTCGCTTCTTCCCCTCCTCTTGCCGTTTGAAAAGCGCACCATGCCACCGCCGTCTTGCTTGTTGCTGCATCCTTTCGCTTCACCCTTGAGGGCCGCTCTCCAAGTGCTTGCAGCGTTCTTCATTCGCCATGCTGGATCATCTCAATGCGGCTCCTTTGCTCCACCATCGTTGTGACTTCGGAGTTTCCAGAGTGCTGGAGCATTTTCCGCATTTCTTCCAACACTTTTCCGCCATTTTCCCCCTTTGCACTGTTCCTCTGCACTCGCGCACGTGGTCACGCATGTTCCCCTGTACCCGCAACACTCGTAGTACATCACTGCACTCCCACAACACTTTCCTAACACTACACCGAATTAGTTGCCTATCTGTTAATTATTTATTATTTATTATTTATTTATTTATTAATCTACTAATGACTTCACTATTTATAAAAATTCATTCGTTAATTATTGATTAATTAATATTATTATTATTATTATTATTAATCTCATTCACTTCATTTATTTATTAATTAATTAATTACTTCTTTCTTCCTTCCTTCCTTCACTTCGTTCCGTGTCGTCTCGCCTCTTCCTCTTCTCCTCCTCACCGTCTTCTTGCTTCAATCTATCCGCTTACCATTTGAAAAACGCGCCATGTCTCCGCCATCTTGATTGTTGCCGCGTGCCTCCGCTTCACCCATAGGCTTCGTCCCTAAGGGCAGCTCCCTATGCGCTTGCGGCGATCCTTCCTCCGCCATCTTGCTTGTTACCGCGTGCCTTCGCTTCGCCCTTAAGCTCCGTCCTTAAGGGCCGCTCTCCATGCGCCTGCAGCGACCTTTCCCTGGCCATGTTGGATGTTTGCGAACCGGCCTTTACGCTCTACGCTTTCCCTCGCGCGGAGATGCCCACGTGTTCGTACGATATATCGAAGCTTGCTCGACCGACGCCATTATTTATTTACTATCGAATCACAAAAATACGAAAATAGCCAAAACTAATCACCGCGTGCATTCAATATGCCTCATTCGCCCTTTCCCACACTCTAAATCCCTAATGACATTTACATTATTAATTTATTCAATTTCTGCGACTTTCTCTCGCAACTTCGACATGTCGCACGACCACGTGTTCGCGCAAGTCCTTCTTCGAGGGCAACTCTCACCCTTAAATTGCACTATTTTCACTCGCGATATATAAAAATGATCGTGTTTAAGTCGCGCACATATTTATTTTATTCCGCGGTCGGCCCGAGCACTCGTTTCCTCGCTTTCGATTACTCATGGGTTTGCATCCCATGCTTTCCCTCGCGTCGCGTGGAGGTCGCCATTACCGAAATTTCAATTTTCATTTATAAATTCATTATTTCACCTCCGATTTTTACAAAACTTCACCGCTCGCTTCCCCCATGGTCTCCCCTCACTTCGCAACATTATTTATCACACTTTAACTACTTTTTCCCACCAAAATTGAACTTTATCGCGGAGCGACCCCCGAACACATACGCTCGTCACGACAGCCAGCCGTGCTCTAACCTAAACCTAACCTAACCTAACCTACCCTTTTTTTTTGTTGGGGTCGAATCCATCACCAAGTTGGTGTGCCTCAGCCCGGGTGCGGAGCATTCGTCTCTCGGCATCTTCTTCCGCACCCGGCGTAGGATGGCCGACTGGAGACTAAAGGTTAAGTTAGGTTAGGCCCCTCTACCTTTCGCAACACGGGTTTGGGACCGGCTATGGTTGTAGCCCCCTGAAGGGGTACGCCCTGCATCTGTGGGAGCGCAGAAGGGGCCGCCCCCCTGGGGGTGTTAGGTTATGTCCAAATAAATTAAAACTGTCCTGTCAGAAATAATGACAATTACATATAAAATCTATAAATACCATACACATTATCAAAAGAACAAGGACAAATTAAAAAGAGCAAAACCTAGCTAATTTACACTCAAAAAAATTCATGCCCATCTATATATAGTCCTTCGTCCAGAAGGAGGGGGAGGAAAACACGGTCTCCAGCCGGACATCATCAGTGGTTAATCCTACGTTACAAAGAGCTAAAACCGCACCTTGTTAATGCAAAACCCTTATTATCAATCAGTCTCCGAAAGTACTATCCACTTTCTAACCCCTCCTTCCCCGCGGGGGAGGAGCAGCTGCCCCCACTCTCCTACTATTCCAATCAAGGGATCAATCAGGATTTCTGTAATAAATAAAAACAATAAATCAAACTGAAGTCTTTAATTCTCATTACAAGTATTTCTTATAAACTGTAGCGTAACTTAAACTATAAAGAAAAATTAACAAACCAAAGATAATTTGTATGTTTGCGTCTCGAAACCTATCGCCTAGACAATCATACAGTACTTGCCCGTACCACTTATAAAATTAAGACAATTTATTCTTATTAAATCAAGATCTAAACACAAACTAATCTAAATTAAGAATCACTAGTCTTAAAATGGTCGTTACTACAACCGTGCGTCCCAACACGTCAAAATTCATGACAATTCCCCACTCACAGCTTTTCAGCACATTATTCACCGTGTTTCCCTTTTCGTCATATAGAATCTAGACTAATTTACAATGTACTTCCAGACTACTCTAATAAATTCTAATAATAAAAATAATTTATTATCCATAACTATAGAACTATCTCCATAGTGCTATTCCAGCTACAGAATAAGATTTCCAAACATTAATTCAATTCAAAATAAGTTCTATAAAAACAGTATATCCTTCATTGATTAGGACCCTATACATTAGTAAATTATTATACAGTGTTGCGTTCAAGATTATAAAAACCTGCTCTGTATATCAAAATTGACATATTCAGATTTGTAACAGTTTCACATCAACTAAAAAAGAGAATCTCCAAGTAACGAGTAAACAGAGGCACTTTATAAAAGAAACGGAGTGTAACCACCTAGTAAAATAAACACTTCAGGAATGCCATTTATTATCCCATCTAAATATCACTTATTTGAACAAGGTCAATAGCCGTTCATTAGCCGTTTTCTTTTTGTAATCGTCGCAAAACATTAGTATATGTTCCCCTTGGCAAAGGAAACAGCGCCCAATTTTGTAAAAAAGCCTCTTCAGCTACGTTTGGCAAGTCTTGCTTCCGGTAGTCATGCTTCTCGAGTAAATCAGAAGCTTTTAGAAACAGTTGCTCGTGTTGTGCTTCGAACTTCGCCCAGTTCGCCTCCAGAGCCTGAAGACGCGCTTCCACCAGGCCCAACGTGAGCTTCGCCGCTCCCGATTTCTTTAGATTATCGTAAGCGCGCGAAATACGCCCGCACAGTTCATATTGAGAACGCACAATGCCCTCAAAATCCGGATTCATTTCTTATTGCCGGTTGGTTTCTCAAGGTATAAAAGTTATCTGCGTTCTACTGTTCACGCGTCGCGGATACCGATTAAGCCGAAAAAAATCCGGCTCGAAGGACCAAAAAATGTCTACGAATAAATATTGCCACGTTAAAGAAATTAATCTAGTCGTTTCTAATAGTACTATTTATTGAGTACTCGCCGTTAGCCACCGACAAAGTAGTTTACTCAAGAACAACGCAAGCCGCGTAAATTATCGCTTCGCAATTCGCTTCTTAACGCTATATCGGAATTTTGGAACTAACTGCGCTCGGGCGTCCGTGGTTATTTTATATCGTCGTCCGCAGAAGGTTCTAGACCTCCGTGGACGATGTCGCAGGCCGGCGGAGCCAATCAGCGCTCGCCTCCACGGATTCCGAATTTTCAGAAACTGTCGTTTGCTGTCTTTGAAGCTAACGGCCGATCAGCTGTTTATTTGGGGTCTCTCTCTCACTCCCACGGTCTGTCTCTTGTACCGAGACCCCAAACCGTGAGAGTGAGTCAGATCCCGCAAAAACTAGCCCGTTTTTGCTCTCGGTAGCTGTCGGACTCTCTGACAAAGGCGGTCACTGCTATTCTAATATCCTTAAATTAATAATTCCATTGCGAACACACAGCATATATAGAACCATTAATATTATCAGGTCACAGCACTTTCGAAAACCATGAGTCTATATAGGAAAGAGAATGATTATTGACAAAGTCATTTATCCTCTAATAACACATTATATAAGAAACGTAACAAAATAGATCTTTATCCATATAATATTCTTCTCTTCAAAGTCACTAGTCCCCATGTTCAAGTGCATCATTCTTCATTCATTAGTTGCACCGCAAAAAAAAATTTAGCTTAATCATTGAGAGAAATAAGAATCCAGTGGCACATTCAATGGCCCTCCCACATTTAACATTACATTTTCAATTAATTCAATTACCCATATCTAACTACGCACTTGAAAAGAATTAACTGTCAGTCTATAAAAGAATTACACTTCACTTTCAAGAGAGAATCCTCACAACACTTCCTAGCGTACCTTCAGGATTCGATTAAGTATAATTTCATATCCCATAAAAGAATCTACTCTCACTTCAGAAATACCTTCTTAATTAATATCCTCATTATATTGAATAAACTGATAATAACTGCATACAACTGCCAAATAAGCAACCAAGAAACTAATTAATTTCAATTACCTCAATACATTCCATTAAAGTATATTAGAATTTCTTGTATAAAGATTCAATAATTATGTAATCTTGTATAAAGATTCAATAATTATGTAGTGCATTCTATTAAACTAGGAAGCCCACAGATAATAATAAAAAAAAAGAAGAATTTTACTCATTCAATTAATGTAGCAAATACCCACATATATACAAATCATCTTTAAAAGTGTATAACTCTCTCCTATATTTCCTATTAAACATCTCCAACACCAGCCCTGATTCTAACCTCGTCCTTCAGGAGGGCAACCATTGAAAAATAACCAATGTCTTTTATATGACAATCAGATTTGCCATGTCTTTATAATTCTTTAATTACAAAATGTAGTCTTCAGGTGAATCATTTAAGCTATATAATTTCAGCCCTGATAATTAAAACTCCAGGGGCCCTAACCCTAAAGTTATCAAATATATGACTCTGTTTAAAGCAAAACGTCAGAGCAAGCAGTCTTTTAAACACTCTCACTTTCCAATCATAAACTTTAACATAATCACTAGCACAAAGTAAGTTAACCTCACCTCCTGCGCACAAACTACATAAAACGTCACTCCCTTACTCAAATTATGAGGGAAAAGCAGTATACACTTGTGATTATCCACACTCCACATCAATTACAAGAAAAACAGATTACTTTAGGCCCTAATTCAAATCAATTACTTCAATCAATAAAAAAAACACGTGTTCTTAGTCTTGAAATGAAAATAATTATCACCCTCAGGTTTCAGAGTCCTCCGGGCGATGTCATACTATATCAAACCCCATCCAAAGCTGTCTCGCTTTCCCATGTCCCTAAGTCGATAATTCTATATTCCACTGATGTTATCATCGTTTCTAAAGCTATGGTAAATAACGCATTATCTGCAGCGGGTATCCCACTGTCGGTAAGTTAGCGTCCGTCGGTAACTCTTACTACTAGCATCTCCTTACCCCAAGTGAATGTCGGTAAAGATAGTCTCTTACTTGCCGCCACTACTTCGCGTTATCATCCATAGAGTTTAAGTGTCCTGTATCATAGATTTAAGGATTTAAAACTTCCAAATTGTTGAAAAAATATTACTCCCTTCACCAAAACTAATTAAGTTAACTCCTCTAATTGAAGTTTTATATCTTATATTGCAAAACTAGCAAGTTTCATAGTAACTGTTCAACCTAAAGACGACCAAATTCAAAGACTCATCCTATTTACTTCACATCCACCTTATATAGCCAGCATATAAATCCTCGCCAGCGCCTCCTCGCAAGCAAGGCTAACTTGTCAGATACTTTAAATTACGTAGCTTAAATGAAAAATTACTCCTAATACTGTACCTGTTTCAACCCTAACAATTATTGATTAAAATAAAAGTCTTATTTAAGAAATGAAGATCATTCTAACTAACATCAAGTGTGATAAATTATTAAAAGGAAAATAAAAGTCCAATTAAGATAAAAGACCTTGTTAATAACCCGCATCCTTATCGTCTCTTTCCTTTATGCTTATAACCTCCCTACTGAAGGCATCAAAAGAATCCCAATTTCTTTTACTACTAAGAAGGAACGTAGCAATCCCTTTAGGCGCGAGAAGAACCTCCCCTCTGGGTATCCCAAATTCCTTTCTTTTAAGGTCCCAGGTTTCACACATAAAAATCGTATTTGCAGGAGGGATGTTCTCTCCTTCCAATCTTGAAAAGAAAGGCATTAAAAGCACCGTGTCCGGACAAGACTTGGGTTAAATAATATCCCACCTCCCCATACTTCTTACTCTTCCAGGCAGCGGCATCAGGCAGGATCCTCCTGGTCCACGCGCCACTGTTCTGTGGGCCCCTGCTGGACCATCTGGCCTACCACTTTTTAATAACCTCCTTGGTTGCTCTCTTTTTTATCTTAGTTCTAATTCCATTTCTTATCATCATCCTGTTATCTTTGATTGTCTCTTCCCACTTCAAAACAGCATCTCTACGCCCTTTAGCAACCAAGTCAAGGGGTGGAAGCGCCGCACTTATCCCTGCAGCCTCACCAGCCGTTGATCTGTATGCGCTACTGACAATATGCGCGCACTTTCTGTATATTCTATTTAAAATATTTAGATTCTTTCTATATTTTAAAGATTCAGCCCACACTGGTGCTGCATACGATGTTATTGAGGTTACGACTGAGGCGAGCATGGCCCTCTTCTTCATCCTTGGCCCCTTCAAGATAGGAGTCAGTCTAGCCAGATTGTTTAATGTCTTCTCAACCTTATTCTCAATGTGCTCCAAATGATCCCTGAAATTTAAAAAGGGGTCAATCCATACTCCTAAATACTTGATGCATTTCTTCGGCCTTATAATATCATCCTTAATTACTAGGGGTTGCTGTCGCCACTTCCTATTGGTCGAAAAAGCACCAAAAATAATCGCCTCTGTCTTTTCAGGCGAAATTTGCAAGCCGAGACTTTCTATGCTCTTTATAATTTTATTTAATTTAGAGCATAAGGCATCCAAAGTATTCTTTCTACCCGACAGCAGGACCAATGTGTCGTCCGCATAGCATATTACCATCAGTCCCACCGCCAGGCATTTTTTGTAGGATTTGATCGTAAGTTAATATCCTTAATAAAGGCCCAAGGATTGATCCCTGAGGTACTCCTCTACTCACCCCAAACGTATACCTGCCCCCTACCAAATTTACCAAACCCTTCCTATTTAAATATGAGGCAATGAGGGCAAGGAGGTATTGCGGCACCCCCATCCCTCTCAGCGCACCCAAGATCGCAGGCCAGCTTAAAGAGTTAAAAGCATTTCTAATATCTAATGCCACTGCAACCACCTTCTCTTTTCTTTCTTTCCGCTTTTTCACTAGGCCCACCAGATCCAGAAGCGCGTGGACCGTGGACCTTCTCTTCCTGAACCCGTACTGTTGCTTTGAGAGTCCGTAATATTTATCTACCCATTTTTCTATTCTTCCCGATACCACTCTCTCGAAGAGTTTCCCAACTTCACTTATTAGACAAATGGGTCTAAATTTCTTGTCCCTCTCATCAGGATTCTTTGGAATTAGGACCACAAAAGCCTCCTTCCAGCCGCTCGGAAATTTCAATGATCGGAGAGGACATGAGAGAAACTCTGCCATCCTCCCGTTACGTTTCAAAGCAAGAGTCTTAACTACACTCCCTGGTATTCTGTCCGAACCCGGCGCCTTTCCCAACTTAATCCTCTTAGCATGTTCAACAACTTCCTGTCTGGTCACCTTCAATTCAACATCATAATCCTTCTTAATTTGTTCGGGCGTGTCAGCTGGAAATTCTGGGATTAATTCCCCCCTTGGAAAAAGTTTCTCTATTATCCCCACCCCCTCTTCCTCTTCTTAAATCTTTTGAATATGATCCTGTAAGCTAGTCCCCATATGTCTCGGTCTAGGTCAGCAATCAATTTCTCCCAACACTTCATCTTCTTTATCTTAATGAGTCTCTTCAACTCCATCTTACAGGTTCTATATTCACCAAGAGCTGTCTCATATTCTTTCGCCCTGATTTCCTTCTTTCTTCTTCGCTTAGTTACTTTACGCGCAATTCTGTTACATTTCAACCATACCTCTCTTACCTCATTATCCCACCAATATGCGTGGGTTCTCTTATTATTACTCCCCACTCTCCTCTTATTCAAAACCCTATCACAGACCTCTCCAAACAGGGAACCTAGCCTATCCTCCTTCCACTCCCATGTAGTGTCTTCCCTAAATTGATCCCTTAATATCTCGGCTTCCCTAATAAATTCCTTAATTAACTTCTGTTTTTTTTCTTTCAGGTTTCCGGTTAACCAGCCCATGGTAAGTCCTGTATCACCTCTACCTGCTCTACCGTCGGTAAGTAGGATTTCTTCTTTGATCCGAAAAGTAATATATTTATGGTCACTAAGCGTAACCTTTTGTTCTACTTTCCAGGAATCCAAAAATGTAATTAAATTTTCTGATACCAAAATAATGTCAATACTCGTAGCTCCTCTTTTGCTTTCAAAAGTTACCTCCTTACCCCTGTTCACACAGATAAAGTCGTTCATATCCAGCCAATTTTCTATCATTTTGCCCCTAGGATCAACGCTGTCCTTCAGAGGCCTCCCCCATCTGATTGAGTGGGCATTAAGGTCGCCAGCTAAAACAAATCTTTTAAAGTCCTTCTTCCTTCGCAAATTTTTTATTGCCTCACTCATCTCATCCAACCATTTGCTAAAACCCCCAATGATACATTCGGGGAAATATAAATAGGTATTAAAACTAAATCACCATACCTACATGCTATGTATGCCTCCCAGACAGCAAGAAGGTCTAAATTCCGATCTAAATTCAAACCTAGTACAATTGCCCCTCTACCCCTACTCCATAGCACAAAATTATTTCCCATCGACTTGAGGGGTTCACTTATAAAGGCAACCCTAATTCCCTCCCTCTGCATTTTCTCCAATAGTAGGTCAAGCGCTCTAGGTGCCCTATTTAGATTTATTTGAATAAAACGCTCAGATTTCGCCATTTTGGTTATTGAATAAAAGCTTGATAAGTATCGTCAGTCGATAAAATCAATTTCTAGTTACCTATACTCTATATATCCCCTAACGACGTCTCCGATTGGTCATCTTCAGGGTCATTGATCCTACCACTATCTTTCTCCCTGGCAATCGCCAGATCGTCTAAAGCATGCAGGGCATTTTTAGCCCTTTCGCATTCCAATTCAAAAGAACTAGACTCATCTTGCCGTTGTCCTAAGCTCATCTTCTCCTTCTCCTTACTCCTAGACTTTGCTATCACCTCAGCCGTCGTTTCCATCCCCTTCCTCAACTGACCACTCCCTTCCTCTTTGTCCCTTCCTTGTCTACTGCATTCCTCTGTATGATGCCCGTTTCCATCACACCTCCAGCACCTGATCAAAATTTTCGTATATCTATTAATTGAACACACCGACCATCCTATTCTAACATTCTTATTATTAACCCTTTCGCTACGGACACCGACTATAGTCGGCGGCCGCGCGACGTGCTGTGTGTACGGATGCCGGTTATAGTCGGTGTCCGCGAGACGTGCTGTGTGTACGGGTGCCAACTATAACCGGCGTCCGCGGCGCCACCTATGCGGACCATTAGAAAAACAGAATCTACTTCACCGGTAGAATATCTTTTGAATCTAATAGCTCGTACTGAACTAAATCCTGCATATTTTACATACGAAATAAAAATCTTCAATTTTTTTCTATTGGATGGTAAAGTAAGGCACAAGTATAGTTTGTAAGGCACAAAACTATAATAGAAAACAAGGATTGTAATATAAAGTATCTCTTGAACCGATATTAAGTCGGCCAAGATATAGATTGAGAAGATTATTGTCTGCTTTTACAGTTAAGATCAATTTTCAGGTTAGTAACGTTTATCTGAAAATTTTAATTGTAGGTTTGCGTAAAATTTGCTTTTTAATTTTTATTTGCACCCTTCTTAGAATGGAAGGACGTAGTTCAAAAAGAATACTTTATTTGAATGGATTAACCGACTCCGAAAATGTTGGTACCTTGCTTTAGAATATAGCATACAGAGTTATATTACTAAGAATTATTGTATAATTTGATATCTAATTACCTTAACTGTAATTTTATTTATAATAATAGTAAAATTTGTTAATATCTAAATTTCTGAATGCCCACAATAAACTCATTTTTATGTTTTTCTATATAATATGACGAAACAGATGTTACATAACTCTTAAAAAATTATACATACAAGACAATTCCAAAATTCCATTGAAAGACAAAAGTGCGAACATCGAAGACTACCGATGCACGATGTGCACACTACGCGGCGCGGTGCCCCGTTCAGTGGCGCTACTCCCGCGGAACGGACTGCCGTAGCGAAAGGGTTAATTAAAACCTCCGCTAATCTGTGCGGTAGCTTTATGAGAGCCGTCTGATACCCTCCAACCTCACTAATCACTCAAACCAACTCGATATCCTCAATATCTATGAAATTTGACCTCTTAAGATTTTCAGTAATAGCCTCCCTTATTCCTTTATGATCTATTGATGGATCTATCCTTCTTACTCGAATCCCTTCCCTGGGCTCCAATTTCCTGGCCCTCGCTTTTCCATTCAACCTAACATTAATGTGGTCTATCCACTCCTTTATACCGTCCTCTCCGTCGACTTCTACCAAAATTCCCCCTCCTCGGGCAATCCTCATAGATGTAATATTAACATCTCTAGGCGTACCCACCGTTCTTTTAAGATCTCTAATATCTTTAACTCCTTCACTTTTTTCATATTTAATAAAAACAGCCTTACCTTTGTGTCTTCTTACCTTAGTTGCAAAACCACTACCCGCCTTACCCGTCCTCTTTCCGTCCTCTTTTGTTAATGTCTTATCGTCTTTTCCCTTCTCTTTTACCGCTTCATCCTCAGTTTTCTTCTCATCGTTAATTTCCTCAGCACCCATTGTCCCTGCTTGCCCCTTGTTCCGTATCTAGGCAAGTAGGAGAGGGCGATCCCTGAATTCATATCCCAACCATGAAGTTTTCTGTCTCTTGTTCTCCTGGACGCACCGGAAGATCTCTTTCGGTGCGTTCTCGAAGGATCGAGAGACACCGGGAACCCCCCCCGTTACCGGTATGAAATTTATTGGTTCCCGTCGTCGTCATGTCTAATAAGAAACAGCTGATTGGGCCGTGATGACGACAATTACCGTGGATTCCCGAATTTAAGTGATCGCCCGACCCTCGCGAGAGAGAGTACCAAGCCAACCTTTGTCAACACAAGACGCGATAATCCTGCATAGTAAATACGCGGTGCGCGAAACCGAATTACCATTTCGATTATACCATTTCTAATTATTTCTTCGTCGTGTCGTCGTGTGCGTGTAGTGTGTGTAATTTCGTTTTGTGGTTTTTTCGTGTGTTAAATAAACTGTGTAAAATTTATTTGACCGGGTTATTGAGAACCCCCCCAAGTTCCCGAGTCCGCTTCACCGATTACTGAACATTTACCGAACAGCCCAGGTAGTGTGGAAAGACTCACGCTTCCGGCGCCCCTAGAAGAGGGACGGTTTCGGCGCATACCCACTAAAACTGTCTCCCGCCCCCGCCACGAGGGCGGGGGGTGGCGGCAACCCGCCAGGCTTCCCTACTGGATACGGCATAGTCCACCTGGTCTAGGCCATCGCTCGCAGTTGTGGAAGAAAGACTGCCCCCTCCCCCCATACCCGTCCCTCGCGTATGTGTTCCATGTGTGGGGAATGGATGTTCTCAACCAAAGGGTCTTGGCCCGAGAGGCTGCGTCAAGATCTAGGGGAAGCTCCCGGGCAAAATGCGCTGACCCCCAGCTGACCTTGTAACGCCCCCTCAGCACCGCCTCCCGATGATCTCGAACATACGGCAAAACCGCGACTTCTCCTCACCATTTCGCACCTAAGTGTCGTGATACATTCGACTATTCCTATATCTTATTTTATACTAATCTTGCAATATTGCTTTGATTTCGAAAATTCCGCCCCCCCCCCCCCCCCCCGTTCGTGCATAAATTTCCGTCCGATAAGTTCCGCCGCCGCTTATGCCTGACCGTTTCGCACTTCGAATTTTCCGCGCATCGCCGATCCGTCGGGTTTCGCGCTGTCTGTTTCCCCCTTTCCCCTCCCCTTACCCTTCGCATCGTCGCTGTTTGTCGGATTTTCCCCGCGTTTCCTATCACGCCCCAGTCTCCTTCCACAACGCTACATGAGCCCATTGCTCTTGGTAAAATTTCTCCTTCCTCTGTCCTGTCGATTCCACTCGGTCCCCGTTATCGCCCCCTAATGGTGCCATGACCAGGCTGACGACTGCGTTCCTTGCTGAATCAGCAGTTGATCGGTAGGATGCTCTGTTCGATTTGACCTCTCTCCCTCCTCTCCCCGGATCCGTCGGTCACCGTTTTGTGCCCCCTAATGGTGCTATGACCAGGCTGACACCGGTTTCCTCCTTTTCAGGTTTGAGTCGTTTCATGGGTCGTGTCTATATTTGTTTGTTTCTCCGCCTGTTCCACTCCTGCTCTTCCTCTTCTCCCTATCGCTGTCTTCTCGTTTCTTCCCCTCCTGTTGCCGTTTGAAAAGCGCACCATGCCTCCGCCATCTTGCTTGCTGCCGCAACCTTTCTCTTCACCCTTTAGGACCGTTCTCCAAGCGCTTCCTTCCTCCGCCATGCTGGATATTCTCGATCCGGCCCCTTTGCTCCACCATCGTTGTGACTTCGGAGTTTCCAGGGTGCTGGAGCGTTTTGCGCTGTCCTTCCGATACTTTTCCGCCATTTTCCCGCTTCACACTGCTTTCTCTGCACTCGCGTACGGGGTTACGTATATTCCCCTGTACCCGCAACACTCACAGCACTTCACTGCACTCCCATAACACTTTCCCAACACTACACCAAATTAATTGCCTATCTGTTAATTATTTATTATTTATTATTTACTTATTTATTAATCTACTAGTTACTTCACTATTTATAAATAATTTATTAGTTAATTATTAATTAATTAATATAATTATTATTATTAATACTCTCATTCACTTCATTCATTTATTTATTGTTGGGTAATGGGCTGGATTTTATTCTATATAGGTTTTTGGACTCGGGAATGGAGGACGGGAATTAACTGTTAACACTTTTTACACAGGAAATAGTCACAGTCACTTTATTTACGATTTCACAGTTTAAATTTTGAACTAAGAGTACAAAAGGTCGCATATCGACCTGTAACGACTCTGGAACCTAAGTTCAGATAGGTACTAGCGCTAAGAAGGTAAAGAGCGGCTTTTACCAATTAAACGACTCGTTTTGGAAAATAACTAAGTCTAAAGATTGTGGGATTCGTGTGGTGTGCGGTTAAGGAGTGAAATCCACAGGCCAATATCTTTCAACAATAAGGGTTTATTCTATAAAATAACGAAGATGATGAATTTAACAAATAACAAGTAACAAATAGCAAAATATGAAAAGTATACTGGTTTGATTAAAGAAACTAGAATAGACTTGATATAATATTAATAATAGAAATAACAGAACTTGGCAAATTAAGCAATACGTAATAGATAATTATGAATCTAACTAAATGACTCTCGCTAGGTAATAGTTTATATTAAAACGTACCTAAGTCTGTTTTCGGATGAAGCTAACTTCGCTTTTATATAATTAATTGAATTCGATATTCTATATTATTCAGTTCTCGTCTCGAACGCTATCGCAATTACAAAGTTTATATTGATTAATACGTTTATAATTTATATAATGAAAAGTCTTTTACGAAATTATTAATACTAGCGCGTGATAGTCTACCGCAGCGAGGAACACGACCTAAGTGTGATTCTCTAAGTGTACCTAAATACGCTTTCGCAAAGTTAGACAGATTAATGATTTTATCTGATATCTAACGCGGTGTAGTCGACTACTGAGATTTCGCTAATGAAAGAACAATATTCTTTTACTAATTCTTGATCAAAATTTGTTTGAATCTAAATGAATTATTTCCACGGAACAATTACTCTTTTAGTCTGACTCGACAACTAATTGTACATGACCCTTTTCGTCAAAACGAACACTGACAACCGAAACCAGATCGCTTAATTGGGGAGCCTGCGTTAGCTAGCTACTAGAACGACCCAACGATACAGGAAAAGGTGAACAATGTAAGTCCAACAGGGTAGCAAATCAATTGATTCTAATTATAAAATCGTGATTGCTGAACTGCCACCCAAAAGACACGGGCTTCAGAAACCAAGCCGCTCAAATGGGGAGCCTGCGTTAGCTAGCTACGAAACGACCCAGAGCGAGCTCCGAGAATTTGATGGCGCGTTAGCAATCCGATATAAAATCAAATGTGAGTAGCTGTGAGCTATCGTTTCGATACCTTAGCCTTTCTTGGCGCAAAGTATAGCACTCTCCTAGCGGAGTTACAGATACGAGACCGTTTGAATGAGGAGCCTGCGTTAGCTAGCTACTAGAACGACCCACGACCAAGTATCCAAATGGCGTATACCCGCTTTACCAGTTAAGTATTAAGAATCGTTGCGGCTCCTGACAGCGAAAACTGTTCCGGTTATACTTATCTGAAGACTTCTAGCTGGCTCGACTTCGAAAACTGTTCTGCGATTTTGGCGAGCTCCGCTCGGCCTTTTATACTCGCCAGCCTGGCGAATTCTCGGAAAACCCCCATAACGTCGAAATATATAATTATCGTATAAATTCGCAATTAGGCATTAATTATGAAAACGAACGATTTAATTACATTATCAATATCGCATTCTACTCAATGGTTTATGTTGTTGATATAAAAGTAGTATTTTAGTAGTGTTTTAATGAAATTGCATTTTCTGTCTTCCTCTATGTACTACGCACGACTTCTATACGGATTGAATCTAAATGTATAAGCATATGGTGTTTTTAGAACATTCCATTGAACAATATTATAATTTACAATATTCACTGCAATAAACTAACATCTGACTCTATTTCCGGATAACATAATATTAGTACGCTCGATATGCATTAACTGATTTGTTCAACTAATGGTTTTTAATAACTAATAACATCGAAATTGTAAAATATATTCTTATCCTTCTCTAGGATTACGCGAGAATACTAGGAAATTCGGGGCGAGCATCGCGGCACGTAGGCACATCGCATTACGGAATTTTCCATATAGAATTATACATTTATTCGAATAACTATAAAATAATACATTAATTTTGTTTTTAATTGTTCTAACTTAACTTGATTGTCTTTGTAAATTACATTATCCTTTGAAAATATAAAATAATTATTGAAAATGAAAATAAAATAAATATATATATATATCTGTTACCGACCGTTGAACTGAATACATATGGTAATTGATATATAATGTACCGTCGGTAATTGTCTAATATTGTCGGTAACTAAACTATTTCTATCAGCGGGTAATGAAATTGAACATAGGACTGCCATATAAAAAAACTCTTCCCGGGATGTTACAGACCTGTAGACGAAAATTCGATGGAACGCACGGTGATCTTGCCCTTGATCGGGTTGCTGCGTGCGAACGCGTCGGAAATCTTGGGCGGAACTCTACGTTAGCTCCGAACGCGTGCGGAAATCTTTGCGCGACGATATTAACGAAATCTCGCAGCGATCAACGTCCGACCACGGAAGCACGAGATACCGGTCGAAATAAAAGCTGAGAGTCTCGCCACGTGTAATGGGTCGGCAACGGTGATTTTCACGAATTAACGGCACAACACAGAAAATATCGCGGGCACGACGTTCCGTTAATTTTATCGATATTCGGTGTTTCTAAATAATGGTAATAGCTCGGCGGATTATCACTATTTCGCGGAATTCGAATTGGAAAATAACTCGGGTGCGTGTGACTTCTCCAAGAGCCGGAACAACAAAAAGGACGGGGCGATCTATCGGCATCGATCAGCGAAAACGGGGATGCGCGACAGATCCTAATCGATATAGAGCGCAGGTACGCAGGAGAACAAGGACCGCGAATAGTAACTACAATTACGCATGAAAAGGATCGGTAATGCGCGTTGCCTCGTTCGCGATGAGATTTGTGATTCGCGAATTCTTCTCGATATGGCCGTCAGCGCGATATTTAATGTTTCCACGAAGACTCTCAGCTATATGCGGACTTTACGGAACATAATTATTAATTTATTAATTAATTTCTTCCTTCCTTCATTTCATTCCGTGTCGTCTCGCCTCTTCCTCTTCTCCTCCTCACTGTCTCCTTGCTTCAACCTATCCGCTTACCATTTGAAAAAAGCGCGCCATGTCTCCGCCATCTTGCTTATTGCCACGTGCCTCCGCTTCGCCCTTAGGCTTCGTCCTTAAGGGCCGCTCTCCATGCGCCTGCAGCGACCCTTCCTCGGCCATGTTGGATGTTTGCGAACCGGCCTTTACGCTCTACGCTTTCCCTCGCGCGGAAATGCCCACGTGTTCGTACGATATATCGAAGCTTGCTCGACCGACGCCATTATTTATTTACTATCGAATCACAAAAATACGAAAATAGCCAAAACTAATCACCGCGTGCATTCAATATGCCTCATTCGCCCTTTCCCACACTCTAAATATCTAATGACATTTACATTATTAATTTATTTAATTTCTGCGACTTTCTCTCGCAACTTCGACATGTCGCACGACCACGTGTTTGCGCAAGTCCTTCTTCGAGGGCAACTTTCACCCCTAAAATGCACTATTCTCACTCGCGATGTATAAAAAAAAAATCGTGTTTAAGTCGCGCACATATTTATATTATTCCGCGGTCGGCCCGAACACTCGTTTCCTCGCTTTCGATTACTCATGGGTTTGCGCCCCATGCTTTCCCTCGCGTCGCGTGGAGGTCGCCATTACCGTAATTTCGATTTTTATTTATAAATTCATTATTTCACCTCCGATTTTTACAAAACTTCACCGTTCACTTCCCCCGCGGTCTCCCCTCACTTCACAACATTATTTATCGCACTTCAACCAAAATTGAACTTTATCGCGGAGCGATCTTCGAACACGTGCGCTCGCCACGACAGCTGGCCGTTCCTCTGACACTGTTTATAATCTGTACTTTTGTAAACAATACTATTGAATCTTTGGTTCGTATTTACATAACTGGCGAGTATAACGTTGTCATAACCTTCAACATGACATGGTTACAACAGTATATTCGTAGTCGTACATGACGTATGCGTATGTATTATGGTCGTATTTTTTCAAATAAATAAAACAAATTTTTAAATAACAAAAATGCCCAAAATTTTATTTTTTATTTCTTCTTATTATTCAAAATACTAGAAAATGATTTAATATATTTGTAAAAATTCTTTCGAAGTATTTTATTAAAAACGTTAATTATATTTCAATGAACTTATTCCAGATTTTAATTTGAAACATTTTTCGAGTACTGAATTATTAAAGAAATAATTGTGTCTCTACATTAAAATATACTGCATTATATAATAATACAATATTACAATTCAATATTCTGTCGTATCATAATAACAAATCAATATCCTGTTGTATCATAATTACAAATAAATTATACAGTTCTAATAGTAAAGTGGGACAAAAATCAGTTTCTAATTATGAAGGTACTAGAGTTATTATCGATTAACGATAAAGTCACAGTGATAGGAGCCGTTTATTTTGAAAGTGGAACATGTCCATTTTGAAAAAGCGAAGATAATGGTAACATATGATGAAACTTAATAAAGTTAATTTAACAATTTATTAACTACACGTTTTTACTATTCACTTATTTACACCACACGTGTTTACTATTTGCCTTCCGAATCTATTCTCCGTGTTTACTATTTGTCTTCCGAATCTATTCTCTTCCTCCCGCCCTTCCTTAAAGACCTTTAATCACCTCGAAACTTGTGACTACGACAGAACAGAGTCCCCATAAGCCTCACGAATCATTTTATTTGTCTCTTCAAGAGATTTGTTTAGTTTAGCACAAAAGCTTTATCGCGTATCGTTGTTCCGATCGTCGACTTCACTTTTTCCGTGACACGGTCACCAAACAGGGGTTCACAAAAATTCATGTCCTGTCCATTTCACTTCTCGGAGAGCCCGGGGACCGGGTTCGTTGAAAAGCTTAAGGCCCCCCCCCCCCCCCCCCCATCTAGCACTAGTGGTCCGACCCCCCTCCGACCAACAGGAGCGGCGCAGGAATTTCGTTCGCATTACTTTCGGAACACACCATGTATATTATTACCGATATTATGGCGCTGTTATCGATAGCACTATAATTATTATTTCTATTACTCTTATTACTCTCAATATAACTTATATTATTACTCATATTATGTAGCTATTATCGGTAGACCTATAATAATTATTCCTATTACTGTCATTGTCATCAATATCACTTATATTATTACCCATATGATGGTGCTGTTATCGATGGTGTTACAATTATGGGTTTAAATCAAAATAATATTACTTCTATATGACTAAATTATTAGTTTATTATATAAAGAGAATGAAATAACACGCGACACACTTGCTATATCAGAACAGAGAGAGAGTGGGGGAAGAACAAAAGATGGGGACTCCCGCAATTTTACGCATCAAACTTCATACGTCATGCTCGCCAGAACATACGCACATAGCCATGCGTTGACAAGTCTTAACAGATAGCACTACAATTAATATTTTTATTAATCTTAGTATTCTTAATATAATTTATATGATTACCCATATAATGTTCCCATTATCGATAGAACTATAATTATTATTCCTATTAGTCTTGTTACTAACAATATAACTTATATTATTACCCATATTGTGTTGCTGTTATCGATAGTAATTTTGTTATCCGTCCGTTATTCTTAGACACTCTACTTCAGATACTGGAAACAACTTGATGTCGTTTGCAGTGCAGATGCATATAGATTTCTTGTAAAAATAGCAAAAGAGAGATATATGTCTGTTCGTGTCAGCAAATACTGTAGCTAGTTATTCTTGTAATAAAGGATTAGACTTCTTAGGTAGTAAGTATAACAAGTGACGTGTAAAGATCTGTATAAAAGAGCAGAGAAAACAGGACTTTTACACCCTCAATTCCCTCCCTTTTCCTCTCCATTATCCCATCTCAGTAACCCAACCCACTATCCTCCTGCTCTTTCCTGCTTAGGGTAACTTTGGCAAAAGCCGAAAATGCTTTCCAATTATTTTTACTGCTCAAGAGATAGATTTCCAAATTTCCTGGTGCCAGGAGTTCTTCTTCCGGAGGTATACCGTATTCCTTTCTTTCAGTATCCCAGCGTTTACAATGAAAAATAGAATGTTCCACATCGTCTGTTGCATATCCGCAGTACTTACAGGCTGCGCTATCTCTTCTTCTTATCTTTTTAAGGAACTGATTAAAAGTCCGGTGCCCGGAGAGCGCCTGAGTCAGATGATATGTAACTTCTCTATGCTTCCTGTTCTTCCAGCGGATGACATCCGGCAAGACTCTTCTGGTCCATGCACCACTGTCCTGTGGGCCTCTCGTTCCTGCCATCCCTTTTGAATTTCTTTCTCAATTTTTTTCTTCATTGCCTTTCTTATTGCATTATTTTTTGTAACATTATTCCTCGTCATATTTTGCCAGAGATTAAAATTGTCTCTTCTCCCTTTTGCAACATGGTCCAGATGGGGGAGTCCCGCAATGAGCCCTGTAGCCTCCCCCGATGTTGACCTATATGCACAGCTGATAAGCTGTGCGCTTTTTAACCGACTTCGAAAAAGGAGGAGGTTACTCAATTCGATCAATATATTTTTTTTTCTATGTGTGCCCGCCGATTACGCCTAGCTGAATGGACCGATCGGAACGAAACCTTTTGCATCTTGTATGTTCTGACTCCTCATTGGTACCATTATCAAAAAATTTTTCATTTTTTAATTGCAAAGTATTGTTATTGCAAAAAAACCGGCAACTTTTGAAATAAACTTTTCTCGATTTTAGTGCGCTTTTAATATCTTATCACGGACATGATTCTGAACAATTTTGTTCGTATACAAATTTCACGGAGAGCCTTAGTTTTCGAGATATTAGCGAAAAATTGTTCAAAAGTTTTGAAATCAACTTTGGACGATTTTAATGTGCTTTTAATATGTTATCAGGCGCACGATTCTGAACAACTTTTTCCTTATCCGCACTTAAGGGGAAGCTTTAGTTTTCGAGTTATTAGCAAAAAACTATTGTTACTAATATATTGAATTCCACGTATGCCTCCGTGTTTCTGGTGGTGTATGAGTCAACATGCAGTCGCCAATTTTCTACTGTTTCTATACGTCTTGTCGGCCGAAAATCAGTATATATGTATAGTAACTATTGTTATTGCAAAATCCTATTATTTGGTATTGTTATGTAAGAAATGCACCGATCGCGATGAAACTTTTCGAATCTTGAAGATCTTTCCAAGATGATCTCATTTGTAACAGACATTTATGGGACCAGTTAATTGTTAATAACTACTGATATTGCAAAAGATTTATTCTAACCCGGCGAGAAATATGGCGACCGTGATTTTTCAAAATTGCTCCTGTAAGTAGACTTCGTCAATTTCTTTATCAATTGGCCGCAAATAAAAGAGAAGGAAAAAAACAGACTTGGCTTGTTTCTTTACGTGTCAGTCGCTGGAAGCTGATTTGCATTATTTGTTTGCAAAAGCAAGCGTCGTAATCTTTCCATTTCTACGAGTGCTCGCTCGTCATGAGGTTTAACTAGGACTTTGTTTGGCGCTAAATCAGATAAAACTAGACCATCTAGACTTTTAACACGACTAACAAGGGACATCACCAAGGTGTCACACGCGGATTTTAATGAAATTGATATATGTTGTAGCTTTTTAAAAATCATTTGACACGTATTTTTTTATATCTGCGGACATCCATGTTGAGGGGGTGAAAATAGCCCTCAAAGTTGGGGGTTGAAAACACATTTTCTTCAATATCTCGGAAACTAGAGGGTGTAGGAAGGTGAATTTTTTTTAAATTGTGTAGTTTTTAGTCAGCAATTTAGTTACTGACAAAAATTTCGGGAGAAATTATTTATTTAAATAATATATTTAAAAAATGCACTTTTTTTCAATTTTTCACCCTAAATGCAGTTCGAT
Source organism: Megachile rotundata (assembly GCF_050947335.1). Classification (NCBI taxonomy): domain Eukaryota; kingdom Metazoa; phylum Arthropoda; class Insecta; order Hymenoptera; family Megachilidae; genus Megachile; species Megachile rotundata. The sequence continues at coordinate 475,308 of NW_027473389.1, read as the reverse complement.
TTTTTTGCAGCTTTGTATATTAAACATATGGATCAAAATAGGGGATACGTGTTTTTGGAATTTTTTGTTTATTGCAATTTAGCAATAATTATTACGTATACAATTTTCTTCTACTTTTTACGGAGAAGTGAATTGAGATTTGTTTTCGAAGAGGGTCAGCCCTTTTTATGCGATAATCTGTTACGTTTTTAACAATTAGACAATATCAGATGTTTATTGTGCCATCGGTAGCCAGGGAAGGTCTCTACGGGCAGGTATAAATCCGCTGCGGTACCAGTCGTCGCTTTACGGAACATAGGTTTCTATGGCCAATGAAACTCTTTACGAAAATTATTCCAAAATATACTGATGCAGGAAAGTGGGTATGAATAAGTATATGGTAATTGTATTATTGTTTCCCTTTTTGAACATTTGTAAAATTTATTTTTTATAAGTATGGATGTTAATCCCATTAATGTTATAAACATTTTAATGAAAATATTTAACTCTAATAAGCAGGAAGCACACATAAATCGAAACAAAGTTAAACTGGCATAAAGCATAACAGATGCAATCGACATGTATAAAGAATGCGCATATACGGATATAGAAATGCAACAAGAGTTTATATTTGATGATTTCACGTGTTCAAATCTTGCCTATTTTTGTAAATTAAGAGGAAATGGAATAAGCTTCTACTTAAAAATCTGCCAATATTTTTTTGTTCCGTGGGAACCAGAAAATACTATTTGCTTCTCGATTCATGGAATATATATAGCAAAAAGAAGTTATGACGATCAATCACAAGGTAGGAAACAGTGTAAGAAACAGAAAATACTAAAAATTCCAAAAAATACCATACCGTTTGTTCAATCATTTGACATCAATAGGTTTCGAAGTTGAAAAAATTTTGTTCGGAAAATTTCTGATCCTTTAGTATTAGTGAATTTAAATACAAATTTATTCGCAAAAGGCAATGTAATAATAAAATAATTTTCGGAAAAAAAATACACCGACTTCGAAATGCACTAAAAAGTATAAAATAATTTCTATTTCCTAATGAAGTAATTTCTATTTCTCTGAATCATACAATTACGTCACAGATATGAATTAAACCTATTTACTCGTTAGGTAGTATATTAAATACATTTCAACCTTTTCGGGGGCGGCGCAAAATTAAAAGATTTTTTTGAACATGTCAACCTTTGGACAGCCGAACATAGGCAAAGCTTGTATAGCTATTTTTTTTTCTATACATATAATTCGACAGCACGCCGCGAAGTAGGTGTTAGTGCGTATAGAATGTAACTATGGTCTATCTAGCCCTTTGCGGACGGGACGGTTCGAAGTGAACCGTGGGGCCGAGCTCCTGCCGCGATAGTCATTAAAAATTGCCGGCGTATATTTCTGCCTAAACGCGGTTTTCGTTCATAGCATTCCAAGTCATATTCTGGACATATTATATATACATGCACAGATTTACGTGCATGAACACATGTACGCGTTTCTCGGCTCAATCAACTGTTTTCGCCAAACGCAAGTATGAGTTCTTCGGCCAATTTGATGATTCACGCAGAACGCATATATGCGGCGGTAGTCCGCAAAGGGCTATATTCATAGAGTATGCGACGGAAAGACTCGACCGCCGCATATACTATAAAGCTAGAGCCCATCTGTCGCAAATTTGGTAATTCCCGCGTCGTGGGCTCCGTTTATAGGTTCTTAGATCCATGGCTTCTACACGCGAACGAAGTCGATTCAATTTCATTTATATCAGAAACGTTGATCAAATGAAGATGCAGACATTACATTTACGTATATTACCAGGTATATCTATAATGGTTCGTATTCTTTCTCGGGATTTATTAATTTCCAATACGCCATACCACAATCAACTGGTTATTGGCAGCAACGTTTACTGAGGTATTTTTAATTTTGCGCCGCCTCCGAAAAAGTTGAAATGTATTTAATATACTACCTAACGAGTAAATAGGTTTAATTCATATCTGTGACGTAATTGTATGATTCAGAGAAATAGAAATTACTTCATTAGGAAATAGAAATTATTTTATACTTTTTAGTGCATTTCGAAGTCGGTGTATTTTTTTTCCGAAAATTATTTTATTTAACGCTTTTTAGTGGAATGGGGAGAATTGTATAGGATACTGTGAGACAGTTCTTCCAGGCTTTTCTTGACTGCGTAAATGCCATGAGCATAATTAAGTAAAAGACAACATGCATATTCGTTTTTCAACTTTTTTGCAACAATAATCCTTTGCAACTAAAAAATGAAAAAATTTTTGATAATGGTATCAATGGGGAGTTAGACTCCACAAGATGCGAAAAGCTTTGTTCCGATCGGACCACCCACCTAGGAAAAACCGCCGAACATGCATAGAAAAAATAATCCTTTGCAACTAAAAAATAAAAAAAATGTTTGTTAGAACGGTAGGGAGACTTTACCAAGCAATGGGAATAATACACCAACGTCAACGTGAACTCATCTTGCTGCATAAGTTGCGTGTCAAAGCGGCAAAGCTTAGTTAGTGTTTTGGTACAGTGCATTGTAATTGCCCTTTCTTGTCTTTCCCGTGCATAGCACGGGGCGTTCCACTAATAATAATAACAATAGTTATTCGCTAATATCACGAAAACTAGAGCTTACCGCCAATTATGCATAAGGAAAAACTCGTTTAGAATCATGCTACTAATAACGTATTAGAAGGACATAAAAATCGTTCGAAGTTGGCTTCAAAAGTTAACAACAATTTCTGTAATATCTCGAAAACAAAAGCTTTCCGTCAATTTCGCAAGAGGAAAAAGTTGCCCAGAACCACGCCCCTAACAACATATTCAAAGCACATTAAAATCGTTCGACGTTGATTTCAAAAGTTAATAACAATTTTTTTCGCTAATATCTCGAAAACTAAACATTTCCGCGAAATTTGTATAGGAATAAAATTGCACAGAATCATGTCCGCGATAAGATATTGAAAGCGCACTAAAATCGAGAAAAGTTTATTTTAAAAGTTGCCGGTTTTTCTGCAATAACAACACTTTGCAATTAAAAAATGAAAAATTTTTTGATAATGGTACCAATGGGGAGTCAGCACCTTCCATATGCAAAAGGTTTCATTCCGATCGGTCGACCCAGTTAGGCGTAATCGGCGAACATACATAGAAAAAGAAAAAAGTTGCCGGTTGTTTTGCAATAACAACACTTTGCAATTAAAAAATGAAAAACTTTTTGATAATGGTACCCATGGGGGGTCAGCAGCTACCGTATGCAAAAGGTTTCATTCCGATCGGTCCATCCAGCTAGGCGCAATGCGCGAACATACATAGAAAAAAAAAAAAAAAAAAAAAAAAAATATATACTGGTCGAATTGAGTAACCTCCTCCTTTTTCGAAGTCGGTTAAAAAATTGATAAAGTTAGAGTTGAATGCTTGCTTCTGAAGATTATACTATATAGTATGCACAATAATGAAATTCATTGAAGGAATTCATTATACCTTCGGTTAATAGTCTCATTGACCATAGAAATCTATGTTCCGTATTACGACGACTGGTACCGCGACGGACTTATACCTGTTCGCTGGACCTTCCCTGGACACCGATGTAACAATAAACATCTGATATTGCCCAATTGTTAAGTAAGTGACAAATTATCGCATAAAAAGGGCTAACCCTCTTCGAAAACAGATCTCAACTCACTTCTCCGTAAAAAGTAGAAGAAAATTGTATATGTAATAATTATTGCTAAATTGCAATAAATAAAAAATTCCAAAAACACGTATCCCCTATTTTGATCCATATGTTTAGTATACAAAGCTGCAAAAAAATCGAACTGCATTTAGGGTGAAAAATTGAAAAAAAAGTGCATTTTTTAAATATATTATTTAAATAAATAATTTCTCCCGAAATTTTTGTCACTAACTAAATTGCTGACTAAAAACTACACAATTTAAAAAAAAATTCACCTTCCTACACCCTCTAGTTTCCGAGATATTGAAGAAAATGCGTTTTCAACCCTCAACTTTGAGGGCTATTTTCACCCCCTTAACATGGATGTCCGCAAATATAAAAAAATATGTGTCAAATGATTTTTAAAAAGCTACAACATATATCAATTTCATTAAAATCCGCGTGTGACACCTTGGTGATGTCCCTTGTAAGTGCAACGTAAATTTGACCTTTTGCAAAATTCCTTTTGCCAAGATCAATTACAGCTTTGTTTAATGTGGTCCCTTGTAGTTTGTGCACCGTTACTGCCCAACTTAAAATAAGTGGTAACATTCTGCGCTCGACGTCCCCATAACCTTTTGTCGCCTGAAACGTTGCTGAAACTGGAGATATTGGAATGTAACCATCAATATCCTTGAACCTATTTCCAACAGATTTGTCGTCAAATTTTATAAGCACTGAATCCGGCAATTCTCCCCGTTCTAGTTGGTCTCTTCTAAGTGCCGGCCATCTAAATTTCTTAACTATTCCCAATGCACCGTTTATCAAACCATCAGAAATTGATATATTTCGCCGCAGCATGATTCGCGATCCCTCGGCTAACGTTATTGTGTGTAACAGTCCGCCACAGTTATTAACATTTGTAGGAATAACATTTTCTGGTGGCCTTTTTCCATATGTAGCTGCCTCTCGGGACTCGTCTACTGCATCAATGATGTACATTCGATGTGATTGTGCTAATTTATCGGTCATTTTTGTATTATATTCATCGACTAATTTTATGGTCGGGAATATTCTTACCGCTTCACCATCCTCAAACTCTCCGGTTAAGGGAACTCTTCTTCGTTCGCATAGTATTTGTAGTTGAAAGGTTGTCACTTCCCCAAACCGTAGGTTATTCAGTAAGTCGATAAACTCGACGTCATCCCCTTGTCGCATGTTAATGGTGAGTTCGCAGAATGAAAATTGGTGCCATAAATTAATTTCTGCGCTACACCAATGTGCTTGCATAAAACTCCAGTATCCTTTTACCGGGAGCAATTGCATGATATCACTAAAAAAAAGTACATTTGCGCCACCAAACAGTTTATCATTCATTTTGAATTCTTACAATCTTAAATAAATTATTCGCAAATTCTCGTAAGATACCATTGATATCTCGTCAATAATCAACCACCTTATGTACCGCCACTTTCGTCTCTCCTGTTCGAGTCTTTGTCCAGTCAGTCGCCGATAGGTCATTGCAGTACCTTTTTCAATAGGCAACGAGAACAAGAAGTGCAGAGTTTTTCCGAATATTTGGCGGGCAGCGACGCCAGCCAACGAAGCTACTTCAATGAACGATGGTTTTATCATCATATCAACTGTGGGATTATAGCAGTGTTTAATATGTTCAACAAGTAATTTTAAAATAAACGACTTGCCACTATCAGCTCCTCCGGTAATAAAAAGTAACATTTGTTCCGTATCTTCATCATCATTCTTTTTAATATCTTTCTTAATTACTGAGGAAACTGATTTCAATAAATCTTTCTGTTGAACGTTAAGACTTCGAATATTATTAAGGAACACGTCTTCTGGCATTGCAAGTGTTTCTTGCTGTTGATCCTCATACAAATCAACTTGATCGCAATATACTATCTCGTCGGCATGAATGCTGACTGGTTCTCTTAACTGTTCATTATTAGTTTCCCCTTCGCGTACAACGTTCAAAGCAACAGCCTGGGCCAGCGCCGCTTCAATAATTTGTTTTGCGTCAGTAAATTGTTCAACGGTTGCGTTTCCCAACATAGGTTTCAATTCGTGTCGCCGTCGAAGAAAACATTGTTCCGAAGATTCGTTTTCGGACATAAGTGTACTTTCATCACGAAATGGAATGTGACACTATCAAGTTATAGAAATATCCTTTTCTATCGCTGTTCAAGATATAATATCGGTGGCGAAGTACAGCTGGTTTATTTCTTATTCGCATTCGAGTATTGTCCTTCAATTTTATAAACCTCGACCTCGATGTTTCTTCATCGTTATTTCTATGTTCTGCGTCTTCATCCTCTTCTGTCCACATTCCACTTGAAACTGTTTCATATCGGACAGCAAATTCAGCTAAGCTCAAATTCTCTAGACTGTCCGGTCTCTTTGCGTAACGATCGAATATGTTATTGGAAAATGATGTTTCATATCCTTCGAAATGCAAAATTCTGTATCTCTGCTCAGGCCGACAGCTGTTTATAAATACAGCTTTTCGCGAGCTCATTTTAAGAGGCAGATGGCATGATCGATAAGCACATTCTGCAGCACTGACCATTCGTTGGGACAGAATTGCCATAAATACCGAAAATAATTGATTCCAGACGGTACCGCCGCGGCGTTTCGCACGGGAAACGGCTTCTTTAATAACGTCTCCTGTATACTGCGGCTCGCACTTACTTGCGTATTTAGCAATATAATATGCAACTGCTGTAACATTTCCGCATGGTTGAATATCCATGTTTGCTTCCCAAAGCTTTAAAAGAGTTGGATTGTAATTATTTACCATAACTTCATTTAGGGTTCTCTTAAGTACACAGAAACGTCCATTGTTGGCAAGCGTGTCGTCTGGACCCAAGCACATAGTTGTTTCACTTATCGGTCTAGGGAATCCGAAACGACAACAACGATTATTACGATCTTTGTAACATGTATCAGAATGTTTATGAATTTGGACTCTTTGTACTATGTCGCTCATATCTTGGTTTTCTGCTTCCAATAAACAAGACACAACTTTCTCAATAACGTTGCGGCATTCGTTGGTAAGGAAATCGAGTACATTTTCACACCAAATCAGCATGTGTAAATGTGGATTTCCCCTATTCTGAAATTCAATTCTATACCAAAAATCGATAACAACGCTATCTAAGCAACGAGAGTTTTTTAAATACTGTATCAACGCGTTTACTCGTACCGTAAATTGTCTTGCTATAAACTACTGGATATTGCTGAACCAACTGTAGTCGATCCGCAAAAGTTAGGTTTTCAAATTCGGTAATGGGACGACCATCGGATAAGAGTAACGCTTTCAACATATCTGGCCAGTTTAGATCATTGCAAGAGAAGCTAGCAAACCATGTGGGCGGTCCAAGACTTCGAATCATGGCGATTAATTCCGAACAGCAACGTTCCCAGTATGATACCGATCCTCTTATATTTCTCATCGTGAGGTGCATATTATCTATTAATCGCTCTGGCGTATGTTCTCCTTGGCGCATTCTACACGATACTGAAACGCTAGCTTTAACGCGGTAATATTCAACAACAAATAATGCGGAGAACAAATAATCTGTTCATTGAAATCGTTAGTCATTGCTCAGAATACGCGCTTGGAAGTAATCCAGTGGTGTTATTAAGAAATCTCGGTGCTCTCCGAAACCATTCTTTCCATCTGGATATAGAAAGAACCAACACAGTTCTTCCATTCTTCTTTCCCTCTCTAGGTTCAAAGGAGGCGCAGTTTTTCTATGTATATTCGCCAATCTCATCGGGTCATTTTCTGTGTTGTTATTATTACCGATAGAGACGATATTATCGATATTGGGAATATCGTCATGAATCGGACGTAACATACTTGTTGCGAAAACAACATGTGCCCCGTCGGACTCTGTATGAGCAGTCGCAACAGGTGATTGTTGTATCCTTTCTACTTGTGGGGATCTATTCCTTTCGGGCGCAATTGCTAGAGGTGTTAATGAGTAGATATTTAGCACATTGCTATTGCCTCCTTTAGCATATAAATTACGACGCAAGATTATGTATAAATCATCAATATTCGTAAATTTCGTACAGCATGAAAGGCCTCGTGACAGTGCTTTATATCCTTTCGGACCTCTTGCGTGGGAATCAAACAACCAATAGCAGGGACTTTCCGATTGGTTGCTGCATGATACAGCGACTGATATAAAATTCGCGGTAAGAATTCCGTATGTATACTGTTGGAAAAACATAATTAAACCGTTCTTTAAATTTAGGAATCCCTCATCACCGTTATCAATGTCAATATGACCATTTACAGCCATTTCATAGGCAATGTCAATACCGACTCTGGTATTATTAAACGATAAGTGTGGCAATAATTCTGTTACAGCTAAGTAGTCTACATTGACTTCTCCGGGGTCAGGGTTATTTCACGCTTCAATGCAATCACGGTAATATTTATCTCCTACTAAAAGTACATAATCAACATCACTAGTACACCACGTTCTAGGATCGAGCAAATTAAACGCAACACAAGCAACTGCAGCTATGCCTGTGCATTGCTTACCGCGAGATTCGATGCTGAAGCGATCGCTACCTTGATGGCACGTGCCTCGTAAAATAGCTACATTGTGGCCTACATGTGTAACAACCCTGGAACCTAAGTTCAGCTAGTTACAAGCGCTGAAAGGTAAAGAGCGGCTTTTACCCCTAAAGGACTCGATTTCGCAAGAAAAGATTGTGGGATTCGTGTGGTGTGCGGTTAATCCTATCGCTGCGAACAGCGCCTTTTGGCGCTCGGCTATAGACGCGTTCACTCAGCGGACTGCGCCTTTGGCGCTCGGCTATAGACGCTGACTGGACAGAGCTGAGTCGTGGGATGACAGTCAGGAACAATTTAATATCACGGACGGAACGAATAAAAAATTGTTAGAAAATATGTTCGATATAATAGGTGCGGAGAGAAAATTGAGTACAAGTAAGGCTGGCAAAGGAGACGGAAACAACAACGAGAAATCCCTTGGGAAGACTGGTACAGGTAAGCTAGAAACAACTAATGTTTTACAGGACTTTTTGCAGGAGGTTGAACGACCCGAGAGTAGGAGGATGAGTGGTTTATCGGAAGTACTCAAGGAAGGTGAACAACTTATTAATTATAAGGAACTTATGGTGAGCGAAGATAGTCAAGTGGACGTGGTGGCTGGCCCATCTGCGAGTGGGGGCGATATCCCAGAAGATGCGGTAGTTGCTAAAGTGGTAGCAGATGTTGGAGACGTCGCCGAAAAAATTGGTGCCCTGGTCAACTCCAGTGGTAACCTGAAAAGAGAAATAAAGATTAGAGTTATTGAATTGATTAGGTGTAACATGCTAGCTATTATCAAGGCAGAGGAGGATGAAGACACTCCAGGGATACTGAGGTTATTAAAGCGATGGTTGCATGATATGAAAGGAGTGGCTGAGCTTCTGAAAGGGGAACCTAGGTTCAGCAGTATTAGGCTCAAAAATATTATAGACTTGATTATGAAAGGCTCAGCTGTGATTAGACAGCTGGAGGGTAGGGGTCCTGGTAAGGAAAATATTTCTAATATCTGTTTTTCGCAGGTCAAGGAAATATCGACAATAGAAGAAGGGGAGGGAGAACAACACCTTCAAATTGATAGGAAAAGGAAGAGGATGGTGAGAAATGACAATAGAAGCACAGATAGTGACAACTCTCCGTGCGAGACGAATAAACAGGTGCAAAAGAGGAGATCGAAATACGTCGAGGAAGGGACACAAGACCTTTTCTCCCTGTGGGGCGGAAAAGGTCCCATAGGAGGAAAAGATCCAGACCCTGAAATTAGGTTGACAAGCAGGAACATGGGATTAGATGAGAAAGGAGTAAGGACGAAAGGAGGAGATGTATCGGGAGGAGGTTTTATCAAAGTTGATTGCAAGGAGGGCATGGACTATCAACAGACACTGAAAGACATTAAGAGCAGGGTTAATATAGGAAATATAACGATCGAATGGATTAGGCAGACAAGAGGGGGAAGGGGAGTCTTGTTTTACTTAGGATCAAAAGAGCAGCTGATGGGACTAAAAAATAGGCTTTTGGAAATAGGCTATGAGTCGGAGGCGATTATAGGCAAAAGGAAAAAGGTCATGATAACAGGCATCAACCTTGATTTAGAAGAGGCAGACATTAAGGGTATTCTTAAGGAACAGGGGAACTTTGAAGACTTTAGAGTAATATTCTTCAAAAATTCGTTAAGGGGCAACAAGAACGCCTGCATTGAGTTTCCTGCGGATGTTGCAGAGGAGCTTTTACGGGCAGGTAAGATAAAGTTGGGTTGGACCTTGGGCAAGATTTCTGAATATACAGACAACAGACGTTGTTTCAAATGTGGAGCCAGGTCCCACCTAGCCTGGGCATGTAAGCTCGATAAGGGAGTCTGTTATATATGTGGGAGTAAAGGACACCTTAGTAGGGATTGCTTAAGGAACGGTAAGGAGGAGTCCCGACACATTAATCGGGAGGCTGATATTTCTGATTCAGGTATTATTCCGGTATTAGGTAACCCTCGACCTGATGTACAGAGTCTCAAGAGAGGGGGGTTTGAGGTTTCGGATGATAGGGATAGGAGGGGAAGGAGTCAGTACATCTCAGATCAAGAGAGGTGGACACTTGTAACGAGGAATAAAGATAGGAAAAGAGAGGTCAGATCTGTAGGTACACAGACTGACATGCAGGGGGATGCAGGTGTAGTAAGGAATTGGAGTGAGGTGGTTAAGGAAACGGATAGAAGGGTTAGAGATAATAAGCATATTTATAACGACGTACAAGGAGTTGAAAGAAGGTCTAATGACATACAAGGTGATAGGAGATCAATGGGCATGGAAATTAACAGATGGGAAGTAAAGGATTGAGGTAATGGGAATGCGGCTAAGAAAAAATCTAAGGAGGACAAGACCAATATTAGAAAACATAGAAATAAAGCCATATATGTTAAATACATGGATAGCGAGGGTATTAAGGACGTTAGTAAATTTAAAAAAGACATTGGTACACCAGATAAAATTACTGTCAAGGCTATGAGGATAGCCAGAGGGGTGGGGGGGGGGGGGGGGTATCGTAATCGAGATTGAGCAGGAGGAGCAAGTAGAGGGATGGATAGATATTATTAAAGAGAAAGTTGGGGATAGGGCAAAAGTAGCCAAACTGGTACCGAAGGAAGGAGTTAAAATCAGGAGGATTGACCCTTCCCTGAGTGTGGAGGAAATTAAGGAGGCCCTGGTTGGAAATTTATCACATAATAAGAACACGGGGCCCCAGGAAATAGAGATTGTTAGGACTGTGAGGGAGATCGAGGGCTTCCAAACAATTCTGGCGAAACTTCCCTGTGAATCGGCAGAGGAGTTAATCACAAGAAAAAATATAAAGATAGGGTGGTCTATATGCAATGTCTATAGATATTCAAAAATTTTAGTGAGGTGTTGGTCCTGCAGTGGGAACGGGCATGGATTTGCGGAGTGTAGAAGAAGGCTCGAAGAGGAGGAGAACAAAAGGACAGTAAGGACAGGAGACAGGATGCTTGCTCCTCGTGCGCAGGAGCAGAGTGCCAGGGATAAATACGCCGTGAGGAAGGGTGAGGATGGAGAAGGAGCTAAGGGTGGAATCGATGGAAAATCGGAGAAATCGCAGGAGGCGGGTGAGTTAGACAATCACGAGCATGAGCGGGACAGGGTCAGGAAAGTGTTACTGGCATTGGACGAACTGGTGAAAGCCGGGGATGTAGATATTGAACAATTTGTCAAAGACGTACAGTCGGATACTAGAGCAAGTAGAAACTAGGAACTAAGTACAGCGAATACCTTTCTTCTTAGACAGTTTTTACTACAGACGGTACTACCCTTAGTCACGACAAACTTTTAGCTTAAGTTTAATTACCTATCGCGGATATCTATCTAAATTTAAATTTATTTATTTACTTACTTAACTAGCTTTAAGTTTTAATTCTTAATTTGTACTTACCTAGAGATATAAGTTATTCTGTCGATTAATAAATTTACTTCTGACATCTGTACATCTCGTCTTTCTTACAATGATTAGTTACGTAGACATAATCCAGGTTAACCTGAATAGGTCCCCAATCGCGTTCGACCTGCTAAAAGCAAAGATTATGAGGGAAGATATTCACTTGGCAATTATTAGCGAACCCCCCAAGAATTTAGGCAACTCTCTCGTTTATTGGAGTATGGATAGGGGAGCAGCTTTACTGGGTAGCAAATTGGATTATAGTTTTAACATAGTGGAAGCAGGCACCTCCTACGTTGTTGGTAGATATGGGGGTCTGAACATTATTTCAGCATATATTTCCCCAAATGTTACTCTCTCAGAATTTGAAAATCGCTGGCAGGAAATAACACTTGCAATAAAGAGGTTAGAGAAAAGCTCAGGGAACAATAAAATAATATTGGCGGGTGATTTCAATGCTTTCTCGTTAAGATGGGGGAGTGAGGCAAGAAAAAAGAGAGATAGGGTTGATCCTAGAGAGAAGAGCATTGAAGTATGGATGGACATAAATAATTTCATCTGTGCCAATAAACCCGGAGAACTTACCTTTGAAGGAGGAAGAGGCTCCTCCACGGTTGACATCACATTAATTGCTGGGGTACTCGCGAGTCAGATTACAGGCTGGCGTGTAGTCGAGGAGGAGACTCTCAGCGACCATAGATATATCTCCTTCAGGATCCGGGAGAATTCCAAAGCTGTTGTTGATTCCGGGAGATTTATATCTGGCTTCCCTGGCTGGATCATAAAGGACCTAAAAAAGAAAAAGAATAAAATATTAGAGGAATTTTCCAAGCAGCTTGTAGAAATGAAACAACGGTTGGGGGATGGGGCATCGTGGGGTAACATGGAGGGGGAAATTAGCAAAATTTTCTTTAGGACCTGTGACAAGATTTTTAAGAGGAGACATACGGGACCCAATAAGAGGAAAACGCATGCATACTGGTGGGAAATGGAGGTTAGCGAAGTCTGGAAAAGATGTAATAAAGCAGCGCGATACCTTTGCAAACGTAAAAGAAAGAGGGAATCGGATCCTATCAGCTTTCAAAACGCGTTGGTCCTATATAATAAAAGGAAGAAAGAATTAAGGAAAATTATTAAGAATAAGAAATTGAGGTGCTGGAGAGAACTTATAAAGGATCTGGATAGAGATGTGTGGGGGTTAGCATACAAAATTATTTTTAAGAAATTCAAAAGGATGGGTCCACCCATCCCTCGCGCTGAGGGGATTGAAATAATTAAAGAGCTGTTTCCGTCAGGAGCGGAGATCCCAGAAATCGAGGAGAGCACTCTAGAGCAGATTAGGGGAGAGGCTGCGGAGGAACTACGTTTAACCAAAGAAGAATTAATTAAACATGCCAAGTGCATTAGGGTATGTAAGGCCCCGGGTCCAGATGGGATTCCTGGGAAATTAGTGAAACTGTTGGCTCTGGGTAGGGGAGATGAGTTGGCGATCTTCTTCTCCCTTCCCCTTAGAGAACTTAAATTTCCTACTTCCTGGAAAATGGCCAAGATCGTTTTGCTCCCGAAAGGTTCTAACCTGGATGATAAGAAGTATAGACCTATCTCGCTTATTAGCGAGGTAGGCAAACTCTTTGAGCGAGTAATAGCTGGTAGGATCGAATCATGGGTCGCAAACAATTTCAGGTTAGCCAGGAGCCAGTATGGCTTTAGAAAGAGGAAATCGACGATTCACGCATTAGTAGATCTCAGGAATTTCATAAAAACATGCTTTGATAGGAAACAAAAGATTATTGGTGTCGCTCTGGACTTTAAAAACGCTTTTAATTCTTTGTGCTGGCTTGCGATTAGAGATGCCCTAGAGGATATGGGTCTTCCGCGATACTTATGCGCGTTGATCAACTCTTACCTCAGTAAAAGATCGGCATCGGTCTGGCTAGAAGGGGCGGGAATATTGCTTTGAAATAACTAGAGGGGTGCCACAGGGATCAATCCTCGGGCCACTGTTATGGAATCTCGCCTATGATAGAATCCTCAAAAAATGCCTGGCTCTAGGACTTAAAGTCCTATGTTATGCGGATGATACCCTGGTTCTTATGCCAGGGAAAGATCCTCAGAAAACGATATTGAAACTTCAAATGACCCTAGATAAGGTCATCGCAGATATTGAATCCTTGGGGCTCAGCATCTCTGCGAATAAGACTGAGGTTATTTTCTTTGGCGCACTTTCCACTAATAGAGCCTGGCTGGACCAATTTGTCAAGGTTAAGGAGGACTATATTAGACCAAAAAAGAATATAAAATACCTGGGGGTGGTTTTAGACCCCTTCCTCAAATTCAGAGATCACCTAGAATACGTTGAAAAGAAGGTGGAGGTTACCCTTCGAAATTTGGCGAAAATAACACCTAATCTGCGGGGCCCGAGGACCCAAAGAAGGGCAATGTTGGTCTCTGTGGTGATTTCAATTAGTTTATATGCTGCTCCGCTCTGGGCCGACAAGTTGAAGTATACCTTTAGCAAGAAGATAATTAATAGAATATATAGGAAATGCGCACAGCTTAATAGCTGTGCGTATAGGACTACTTCCGGTGATGCGGCAGGAGTTATCGCGGGCCTCCCCCCTCTAGATTTGTTAGCGCTAGGTAGAAAAAATAGTTTCGAAAAGATGAATAAGAATGCAGCGGGAACTCTTGATAACTTTGTTCAGCGCAACGACACTACTAATGTAAGTGGTATGAGTAATAGGATTTTGAAGCGTCGAATTAAAAAAGAAATAGAAAAAGATATAATGAACAAATGGCAACTCCGCTGGACGAATACTGGCTTCCCTGGCGTTGGAGCCTGGACTAGAAGGAGAATCCCAGATATTGCTCGCTGGAAGAGTAGGAAATTTGGAAATGTGTCATATTATCTGACTCAGGTTCTCACTGCACACGGTGCCTTTAACAAATTTTTGGAAAGAATTGGCAGGAGGGACTCCGCAGCTTGTCCGTACTGCGGCTTTTTGCCAGATGATGTGGCACATACCATGTTTCGCTGTATACAATGGCGTGAGGTCAGGAAGAAATATAAGATCCCCTCCGAGGACATCCTATTAGGAACTGGGGGGCTGCAGAATTATATATTATCTAATAGGGAAAATTGGCTAGCTTTTTCCGCGCTCGCCGAGGAAATTCTCAGCAAGAAGGAACGGGATGACAGAGTGCTTGCCCGTTAAGTACCCTATTGGTGGAAGGTTTTGCTGTACTTTAGTTTTGTTTGTGTGCTGTCGTAATGTATGTTATTTTAGCTTTTCCTTGATATCTCTGCTGCTGGAGATTAAAAGGGACTTTTACCCTACTAAAGGTAAGTGGTAATCATAATAATAATAATAATAATAATAATAATATACCTTATCATATTCTATGGTAGACGCGACACACAGTTCCTTTTCTTACTAGATTTTGGCGTGTTAGTGGCGTATAAATTCCTGACAGGTGCTAGAAATTAGGAATCAATGACCAAAGACTACTTAGGTAGTTCTTTATGTAGGTTTTAGATCCGTGAAGGCAATCATTCTCATGAGACTTTAGCCCACCTTGATATCTGACCCATAAGGAGGCTGATTGTCCTAACTGTTTTAATAATGACATAGATATTGCGACAATATTTATTTATTTAATTTTATTTAATTAAATAATTATTTAATTACTTGTAGAGGGTTAGTATTGGACCTAGTATTTATATACTTACTGATTGAATAGTGATGCCGATGGTTAGATTAGGTTCTTATACCTTAACATCGATTACAATAATGTGTCCGGGCACTATTCGACACTAGATACCTTCCTACGTGGCTCTGTAAGTTAATAAGTTATTTTACTAGTTAGTATAGATACACTACGCGCTTCTCAAGGAACTTACTTACGTGTTAATTTCGACTGGCGCTTAAATCCATCTGAGTAATAATGGGTCATTACTTACCTCCACCTTACTTGTAAGAGACTCTAAATCTATGCATGGTACATTACACAGTCTCTACAGTCGATAATGTAGGGATCACTATTATCACACGTGGTAAATGTGGATCCCGTTCTTGTCGCTATTATACCTATGGCTGCATAGTGGTAGTTTCACTTATAATGTGACATTTGAGTACAGGGTAAAGCCACATGAGCACTGTAAGTCCTCTACCTGACTGGCGGGTTAGAGACCCTCCTAGCTTGTTGCTGCAAAGAAATGGTTCATTAATAGTTTTCATAGCTAGTTAGTAGATGGCAGTATATGCCGGTTAGGCAGATTTCTTCTCTTCCTAACCTCTGATAAGGTAGAGTTTATTTATATCCACTGGTTCAGGACTTGCCGGTTAGGCGGGTCTTTATCTTACCTACAGTTACACAAGTGGCGATCGCGCGACTTATAGTTCCTACTGGGAATCAATAGCCCTGATCGGTATTATGAGCAACACGTCAATTACTAAGTAACCGGCTTATCATAGCCCTGTTCACACTTACTTGTAAGAGGAGAGCTCTTGACAAACATGGAATCCACCATCTTGGCCGTTGATCTGATGTTAATGGGGACGGACAGGTGTACTTAGTAGCGGAAGTGTGAAAGGGTCTTTTTTCTCTGCTTTGTAGCTTTTTTGGTTCGCTGGGTATTTGCTGCATCTACATCTATACCTATATCTACACCAGAGTGCCTAAAAACTTCGAAGACGAAATTTCTTTTATTTATATATATAGTTCCAGGGCTAATTATAGGCGAGGAGATAGGGATAGCAACCCCGATCCCTTTAGGGGGAATTGGGGGAGGTAGGTCTGTGAAACGGGCTTGGATGCCTACGATGAATTGGAGGCCCGAAATTTTGAATATTTGAATTATTTAATTCTAGACTTACCTTTGTTGGTCTACTACAATTCCTTTCAGTCTCCTTGTAGAGTATTCGGATAACAGCTTTGGGTTTTAGCTTGGAATGAGTCGGTTGTTAATTTGCAATTCCTTTGGACGCTTCGCTTCGTGCAATTAGAGTTAGCTTGGGTATGAAGTTGGCTGCGACTATTAAGGTGGTACTTAGACGCGCGAGACGTGTGTGTATGGGTCTTCTCAAGCAACGTGTCACTAACCTGGGAAATTATAAATAAATATTAAAAACTAGACCAATCCTAAGTGATTTATGGTATTATCACGTTATAAATTCATAGCTATAAGAGGCATTGTTTGGCAGCTATTGAGGATATTGGCTCGAAATTATCCGCGACTTTTAGGTTGGCATTCTGTAGGATGCAGATGTGAATGGGTTTTCTTATATTTCATACTTCATACATTAGGTATTTGACCATTGTTTTATATGCTCTAGGAATTATAAATTATCATAACGTTACTTTATTGTTTTAGCCAGCATAATCCCAGGTGAACTATTGCTCTACTATCGGGTTGATAACTTATATGTATTAAATGAGCATTTGTGCTAGCTAATGATGGCATAGGCACGAAGTTAGTTGTAACATTCAGATTGGCATTCCGACTAGGATAGATGTGAATGGGTTTTTTCATGTTATACGTACTCTTTATCTGTTTCCGACAACTTTTGGAACTATTAGAAGATTGGTAATTTATTTGCGACACTCCAATGAGGAAAAATGGCTACCAGGCGGCGGGTCCTCCGACTATAGGGTAATATAGGAGTGCCTTATGTGAGGAAATCCCTTATCTGCACCGATGTACATGGTCGTCTCGAGCGAGCAGGGTAGGGCAGGCAGGATACCTATGAAAGGGGTTTTTTTTTCTGGACCCTTTCTTGGTTTTCGGTCGCTGTTTCCTATATGCATAGGAGAACTAGCTTAGAATCTTATATAGCAGACTTCATTATCTGCATTATAGAAAGTCAATATTAACTTGTCAGCAATTTGACTATATGAGTAGGACTTAAGGCTAGTCAGGGGGATACGTGAATCGGTCTCTTGTTATGGTTCATGGTTCATGGCTTCGAGTTTCGCTAGATGGCATGGAGAATCTCTCGTTTTGTTATGAGATCACAATCTTTGGAAGTAAATTGGCTGTTATACGAACTGGGTAAGCGGCCCGGGGGATGCCGGGTTATTTCACAGGTGAGGCTCTTGCAATTTCTTTGAGGCTCTTGTAATTTCTTTTTGCTCTCACTCTTACTTTCTTTAAAGGTTTAGCCACAGCGTGAAATTTCATATATTTTTATTTCAAGGCCATATGTGAATAGGCCGTGCGTACTTCCGATTTGCTGACTCGTTGCTCCTGACGCCTGAACGAGTTTGCCCCGATGTGAATAAAGACTCTCATGGAAACGTAACCGCAATCCCTGTTGTTTGGTTACATGTCAAAAGAAAACCTTCAGAGACATTGGAAACATTGGCTGTATTTTATTTGTGCATGTTACTCCATAATGCTACTAGGTCAGTGGAAGTGCGTGAAAGGACCTGAAGAAAGCTTTCTTTGTGCACTTCTGTACAAGTTTATGCACAAATGTGAACACGGAATGCCATGAATGAAATGGACTTTACTCCTGATGGAGTTTATATATAAATGAATTTAATTGACATATTTTCTCTTACTGGGATTTGACCACCTACATCTAGAAAAGAGAATGGAAGAAGTTACTGGTTGCTAGTGATTAATGTTTTACTTTAGTGTTATTTAATTCATCCCTTTCACAGAGAGCCTGCCTTTCTTTCCATAGTTTCGATAAGGGTTTTGGCATGTCATAGGACAAACTATGACTCTTTCCACAGTTTAATCAGATCTAGTATTCATGGAGGATTTTATAACCTGGAAAAAATATGTAATTCCGTTAATAGTGAAGGAAGAAATGGTGTGTTTTAATGTGTGATTTGGACCAGTGTCCATGAAGGTTTCTTTTAATGTTACAATTGTGCCCAGAAATATGACACATCTGTCAATAGTGTATTGGTTTCTTCATGGCTTGTGAACTGTGGGAGTAGTATGATAAACACCTTTTTCGCTGCTATGGTGATGCTCAGCTTCTGAGACTATGGGAATTTAGTATCTGAACAGAACTTCTTCGGTTTTCTTTCTTTCTTGTTAACTGACAGTTTTTGTTTGCATTATTCTTGTTCGTTTGGGATATCCCATCTGCCATAGTAGAAGGAAATCTTGTTTTTGACAACCATAAGACGTTAAAACAATAATTGACATGGGCTATTGTGCTTTTGACTATTAAGGTGCCTAATACATGGGTGACTATTATGTGTTATGCCCAGATTTCTCTACTAACCTTTGGCGCGCTGCGTATTTATATGAGTGCTTGTTAAAGGCCTAATATCTACACAATATGTTACTGGTGCTGCCATCTGTCGTGCATTGGCGACAGACATGTTCTTTTATTCTATTGTTTCATAAATAAAGTTTCAGTTTGTACCACTCGTCAATCCGAACACGTTGTTTTATTATAGGTTATGGGCCATACGCTCAAAAAATCGCGGTATTGAGTCGTTTTAACAAGGATTTTGCAGTAAAGCAAGTGTTAAAAGACAGTATTCAGTGCGATTTAGCTGTGAGATCGTATTAATTGTCGCAGTGTATAAGTGTAGAAACTGTTCGTTAAAATGGCTACCAACTACCTTATCAATGTGCCGAAACTAAAGGGACGCGATAATTATTCGGAGTGGTGTTTCGCTGCAGAAAATTTCTTAGTTCTCGAAGGCATGAACCATTGTATCAAGCCAGAACCGGGAAAAGAAATAGCAAGCGCGGATGACAAAAAAACTAAAGCCAAATTGATTATGACCATCGACCCGTCGTTGTATGTCCACGTCAAAACCGTTAAATCGTCGGAAGAATTGTGGAATAAACTACAGCAATTATTTGATGATAGTGGCTTTTCACGGAGAATAAGTCTGTTGAGAAATTTGATTTCAATCCGGCGAGACAATTGCAGTTCGATGACGTCATATGTGACGCAGATTATCGATACAGCGCAAAAATTAAGTGGAACGGGATTTGAGATAAATGATCAATGGACAGGGTCATTGTTGTTGGCTGGATTGCCTGATCGTTTTGCTCCAATGATCATGGCAATCGAACATTCGGGCATTTCCATTACGGCAGATAATATCAAGACAAAATTATTAGACATGGAGTCGGTAGATTACAACGAGAGTGAAATGAACGGTGCTTTCGTCAGTCATTCAAATCATGCAAAACAAAATAAGAATAAGTTGTCTATGGCCAAGAAAAATTGTGATGTTGGTAGCACTACTGTTCCGTCGAAGTCAAACACCAAGGCGGTGAAATGCTACCGGTGTAAACAAGTCGGCCATTACAAAAATCAGTGCATGAATAACGAAAATAATTCAACAAATAAGAAAAATAAAGAAAGAATGCAATCAAACGCATTTAGTGCAGTATTTTTAAGTGCGAATTTCAACAAAAATGATTGGTATATCGACTCCGGGGCAAGTGTACACCTAACAGCAAAGGAAAGTTGGGTTATGAATGCCAGATATGAACAAAATAAAGAAATTGTCGTAGCCAATAGTGAGAAGTTGACAGTATTATGTTCTGGCAATGTTAAAATATCGACTTCAACTGATGATTGCGAGTACGACATCGTGATAGAAGACGTATGCTGTATACCATCTCTGACTACTAACCTACTATCAGTCAGTCAACTAATTAAAAAAGGAAACAGTGTGTCTTTCACAGAAAAAGGCTGTTGTGTTTACAATAAAAAGCAACAGTTAGTCGCTACAGCAATATTAGTCAATGGGGTATACAAAGTAAACTTGGTATCCCAGGAGTATTTGGCTGCATCAGCTGTGTCAGGAGTAACATGGCATCGCAGATTAGGACATGTCAACAAGGAATACTTAAATAAAATGAAAAATGCTGTCTTGGGAATGTCATTGGATGAAAAAGTAGAAATAAGCAAGGCTTCTTGTACAACATGTTGTGAAGGTAAACAGTGTCGCTTACCATTTAAAGGCAGTGGTCAGAGAAGCAGTAACTTGCTAGATTTAGTGCACACAGACATTTGTGGCCCTATGGAGACTACATCGATAGGAGGAGCAAGGTATTTCTTGTTATTTGTCGATAATTACAGTCGCATAACATTTGTTTATTTTCTGAAGCACAAAAATGAGGTTCTGAAGTATTTCAAGATATTCAAAGCGCAGGTGGAAAATCAAACAAAAAGAACAATAAAAGTGATAAGAAGCGATAACGGTTTAGAGTATTGCAATAAGGAATTTGAAGATTACCTAAATAGTGCTGGTATTATCCACCAGAAAAGCAACCCATACACCCCAGAACAAAATGGTTTATGTGAAAGATTCAATCGCACAGTCGTAGAAAAAGCGAGATGTCTACTGTTTGACGCAAACCTGGGAAAAGAGTTTTGGGGTGAGGCCACCAATACGGCAGTGTACCTGCAGAATCGAACTGTGGCTGCTGCGTTGGATGATAGAACGCCATATGAACTATGGACTGGCACAAAACCAGATATCAGTCATATTAGGATATTTGGTAGCACTGTCATGGTACATGTTGCTAAACAAAAGCGTAAGAAATGGGATAAGAAATCTGTGAAGTGCATTCTTACAGGATACCCAGATAACATAAAGGGATACAGAGTCTATAATCCAGAAACAAGAATTGTGTTTACAAGTAGAGATGTGGTCATTATTGAGCCGGAAATCAATTCTGAATGTATGATTCAAGTGCAAGACCAGAATGTTGCTTCAGTGGGGGATGAGGTTAAACCAGAACAAGGCCAGAAGGTGACAAGTTTTGAATCAACATCTAGTCTTGAAGATAACTCCAGCAGTGAAAATTATTATTCCTATGATGACGACAATGATAAAACATATGTTCCAAGTGATTATGAAGACTCAGGGAGTACACTTCAGTGTGAAAATGAAGATCTCATGGACAGACCCAGACGAGCACGGAAACCACCAGAGAGATATGGTATGTCCAATCTTTGTACAAGCGCTGAAACCTATGACGATGGGGCAGGTTTGACACTGCATGATGCATTAAACGGACCAGAAAAGAAACAGTGGATGTTGGCCATGCAAGAAGAACTACAGTGTTTCAAAGAAAATGATGCGTGGGAACTATGTGATAGTCCACAAGATGGTAGGGTTGTACAGTGTAAGTGGGTGCTTCGTAAGAAATATGACAATGATAACAGGGTTCGGTTCCGTGCACGTTTGGTTGCTAAAGGTTTTTCACAAATTGAAGGTATAGACTACACAGAAACATTTTCTCCTGTTGTGAGGCATACTACATTGAGGTTGCTATTTGCATTGTCAGTTAAGTTAGGATTTGACACTGCTCACCTTGATGTAACTACAGCCTTCCTGAATGGTGCTCTTGATGAAACCATTTTTATGCAGTTGCCAGAAGGATTTTCCGAGCAGACCCATGAGGGTCAAGTACTTAAATTAAAAAAGGCAATCTATGGGCTTAAACAATCTTCGAGAGCATGGTACAGGAGAGTGGATGAATGTTTGTTAAATATTGGTTATAGGAAATCTAAGATAGAACCATGTATGTACACAAAAATTAGAAATAATTTGAGGACTATTGTTACACTTTTTGTGGATGATTTTTTTATTTTTTCAAATGATTATAAAGAAACAGAATATTTGAAAAATGTATTAGCTAGCCATTTCAAACTTAAAGATTTAGGTGAAATCAGAAAGTGTCTTGGTGTCAATGTAAGTATTAGTAAATCTGAGAAAACTATCACATTGAACCAGTCTGATTATATTGATCAGGTGTTACAAAAATTTAACATGAGTCAAGTCAAACCCATTCAGACTCCTATGGAAACTAAGTTGCATGTATCTAAGGGGGAAAACTATGTTGGAAAATTCCCATATCAGCAAGTTATTGGTTGTCTAATGTACTTAGCAGTTCTAACCAGACCTGATATTACTTATACAGTTGGTTTTTTGAGTCAATTTAACAATTGCTATTCTAAGGAACATTGTGCATATGTAAAGCGTCTATTGAGATATTTAAAATTTACTAAAAATTACGGTTTGAAGTACACTGCTGATGGAAATTCAATATTAGAGGGATATGTAGATGCAGATTGGGGTGCAAATGTTATAGATAGGAAGTCATATACAGGGTATTGTTTCACTTTATCTGGTTGTGTAATTTCTTGGGAAACTAAAAAACAGACTACTGTAGCCTTGTCTAGTAGTGAGGCCGAATATATGGCTATTACAGAAGCGTGTAAAGAAGCTGTTTATTTGAGGAACTTACTATATGAAGTTACACAAAATTTGTATACCATTAATTTGTTCAACGATAATCAGAGTGCGCAAAAGCTAACTATGAATCCAGTGTTTCACAAGCGTACAAAACACATAGACATTAAGTTTCACTTTTGTAGAGAATGTGTAGTAAATAAAATTGTAAGTGTGAAGTATTTGCCTACAGCTGAAATGCCAGCTGATGTATTCACGAAGGCTTTGTGTGTTGTGAAGCATTATAAGTTTTTGGATGTATTGGGTATTCAAAGATTGTAATATTTTTTGTGTATCCATATTGTTGGATATAGTGGGGGTGTTAAAGGCCTAATATCTACACAATATGTTACTGGTGCTGCCATCTGTCGTGCATTGGCGACAGACATGTTCTTTTATTCTATTGTTTCATAAATAAAGTTTCAGTTTGTACCACTCGTCAATCCGAACACGTTGTTTTATTATAGTGCTCTTTACAAATATTACTAATTTCGACTTCCCTTACTGGCTTATCGTTACTGATGGATGTTGCGAATGACTGAATAAATTTACTTTAATATATAAATGCGTCTTTGGAAATTTCTGAGTTTTATCCAGCATACTTGTTTTCTTGGACACATACGAAGAAATGTATCCATTGAATTTTAGCTCATAATATTGGACCTCTTCATACTTTTGGTAATGGGTTCTGGCCTGTTACGCTGTATCCTTTTTTTTTTTTTTTTTTAATTAGACATCTTATATATTCAATACTGTTTGATAGCTAGTTACGCTGCCATAGGTACTTTAGTTCATTCACTGTTAACAAATTCACATATAATATTATTTACTTGACAGGAACAATAGCTGTTCTAGATACTTCAGGATGACAGCTGGCCCTCGAATAGGGTGAGTTAGGCTAGTATAGGCCAATAGGTTAATATATTGTCTCGGGCACCTATTTAAGGCATCTATTTTCAGTATGTTATGTCTCGACTACTTGCGTTTTATTTTTTATATATTTTTTATTGCGGATATATAATATACAGCCTACATATTTATTCTGATTAGCTAAGTTTATGTATGATAGGACCTGGTTAGGTTCCCAGTATATGGGAGTAGGCGCTTATAGGTTTACTTAGGCAATTTTGTAGCTCGTATGGTTTCAGCTGAAGCGAAAGCCAAACCTAACTCCCCCTTGAAGGAGGGGCCTTCTGCGTTCCCACAGATGTGCGTACCCTTCTAGGGGGCAACCGCCATAGCCGGTCCCAAACCCGGTTGAGAAAGGTAGAGGAGCCTAGCTTAACCTAACCTTCTGTCCCCTTCCGGCCATCCAACGCCGGGTGCAGAAGAGATGCCGAGAGGCGATTGCTCTGCACCCGGGTCAAGGAACCCCAACTTGGCGATGGTTTGGTCCAGTAATAATAAAGTCTATTGTGGAGCACGCACGGAGATGAATAACAATCATTTAGCAGAGATCGGCAAATCTGGGAATATTGTCATGACGCTGATGGAACCATATCTAAATAAAGGTCATGTTTTGATTACTGATAATTGGTACTCAAGCCCAGCATTATTTTCGCTCCTATATTATAATAAAACAAATGCATTTGGAACAGTGAGGAAAACCAGACGTGGAATGCCTAATATGTCTAACAAATTATGCAAAGGCGAAATTGTGTTTCAGTCTACGGATAAATTGTTAGCACTAAAATGGATGGACAAAAGAGAAGTGTTAATGTTATCAAGTTACCATTCTGCTGAGTATATAGAAACAAAAAAGATTGATATTAAAACAGGAAGACCAATATTAAAACCAACTATCATAGTAGACTATAATCGCGATATGGGAGCAGTTGACAAAACAGACATGATTTTAAATTCAATTAATACTATTCGAAAAACTTTGAAGTGGTATAAGGAATTTTTTTTTCACATGCTGGATCTTTCCATTTATAATGCTTACATACTGTATAAAATTACATCCAAAAAGAACATAACATTTGCAAAATTTCATTTATGTCTAATTCGAGAAATTCTGCTAAAATATCCAAATGACAATGTATGCAGCAATAAGTCTGGAGGTCGAACTGCATCCAAAGATAATCTTTTACGACTGGTTCCAGGGCATTTTCTATCAAAATATACTAATCCAACAGGAATCCGGCAAAACGGTCGGCGGAAATGTGTGGTTTGTAGTAAACACAATAAGCGAACCGAAACACGATATGAATGCAAAGAGTGTAACGTTGGATTATGTATTGAACCCTGCTTTAAATTATATCATACACAGAAATATTATTAAAAATTGTTTATATTATTTATGATTATTAAAAATTATTAAAAATTACTAAAATTGTTATTATTATTATTATTATTATTATTATTATTATCATCATTATCATTATTACTATTATTATTACTTGGCTGCTGTGTCGGCCAGTCGTCTCAAGGAAAAGACCAGCAAAATCGGTACCACACACTGTTTTACGAGCGTCTCGTCTCGCGTACCGTGTCGCCCGTACAGACAATGGAGCAGCGCGCCGGCAGCTAAGAGAGCAATTCATTTTTAGGCGCTCCACAGCGAAAGGGTTAAGGAGTGAAATCCACAGGTAATTATCTTTCAACAATTAGATTTATTCAACAAAACGATAAAAATGAAACTAACAAACAGTAACAACAAAATAAAGAAAAGTATATAGATTATAAATTATTAATTAGAATAGAGAAACTAAATAGATCTTGATATAATAATAATAATAGAATTTGATAAATTAAACAATATGTGATTGATAATTGTGAATTTAACGATATGAAACTCGCTATTTAATACTTTATATTGGACCGTATCTGAATCGGGTCTCTGATAAAGCAAACTTCGCATTCGTAATATTAACTAAATTTGGTATTCTATTTTTGTGTTCGACGCTATCGCAATAACAAGATTTTACTTGATTAACACATTTATAAGTTATAATGAATCCTACCTAATAATAAAATAAGATATAATAGACAATTAAAATAAGGTATAATAGAGCAATCAACCTCACCTTATAACTCTCCCCTATGGATTGTACCTAAGAAAGAAGATTCCCAAGGCAAAAAGAAGTGGAGACTAGTAATCGACTTCAGAAAGTTAAACGAGAAAACAATTGGCGATGCATATCCTCTTCCTAACATCACCGATATTCTTGACCAATTAGGAAGTGCCAAATATTTTTCAATTTTTGATTTGAAGTCGGGATTTCATCAAATTCCAATGCATCCTGACGATAAAAGCAAAACTACATTTTCAACCCGTTATGGCCATTATGAATTTAATAGAATGCCGTTCGGACTGAAGAACGCACCGGCCACCTTTCAACGATTAATAGACAATGTACTATCCGGACTTCAAGGGATAGAAATATTCGTGTATCTAGATGACATTGTAATCTACGCTAGTTCACTTAGGGAGCACGAAATCAAATTCCACAAGCTGATGGAGAAACTAAGGGATGCCAACCTGAGCCTGCAGCCTGACAAATGTGAATTTTTGAAGAAGGAAGTAACATACATGGGCCACATCATCGATGAAAACGGAGTAAAACCAGACCCCAAGAAAATAGAGGCAGTAGAGAAATTTCCAGTGCCAGAAACAATAAAAAACGTACGGCAATTCTTAGGACTCTGCGGGTACTATAGAAGGTTCATAAAGGATTTCTCGAAGATAGTCAAACCACTGTCGGACCTGACTAAAAAGGAGCGGAAGTTTGAATGGACACACCTCCAACAAGAAGCCTTTACCATCCTTAGGGAAAGCTTGTGTAAAGAGCCAATCCTAACGCATCCAAATTTCACAAAACCATTTAATATTACTACAGATGCGTCAGGTATCGCAATTGGAGCCATCCTCAGTCAGGGTGAAATTGGAAAGGACCAGCCTATCGCATACGCTTCAAGAGTTCTTAACCCTGCTGAAACACGGTACTCGACTACGGAGCGAGAATTACTCGCCATAGTCTATGCAGTACACCATTTCCGCCCATACGTCTACGGAAGAAAATTCTTTCTCATCACGGACCACAAACCTTTGGTCTGGCTGAACAGTGTCGCTGATCCAACATCGAGGTTACTACGCTGGCGAATAAAACTAAGCGAGTACGATTATGAAATCAAGTACAAAGCTGGAAATTTGAACGCTAATACGGACGCACTATCCCGTAATCCCGTTCAGACGAAAGTACTACCAGTCAATTCCAAAAGGCCTCGATCATCAACTACAAGCACTGATACTAAAAGGGTAATCAAGAAAAAGAAAGAATGGCATCAATATAAAACTCGTCCGCGAGATTCCACTACAACTAGCTCCAGAGAAATTAAAAGAAGAAAAGAATGGCATCAATACGAAACCCGACCACGGGAATCAACGACCAGTTCGCGAGAAGTTAAGAAGAAAAGAAGTTTCACCAATACCCTACGCGTCCATTAGAAGACACAAGTACTGACCGATTACCAAATAAACGAAGAAGAAAAATGAAACAAGAAGAAACCTCCGACGAGTCAAACTACTACCATACAGACGATTCAGACGAGGAAATTACTAGCCAAAAAGGAAATGAAGATTTTAAGATGGAAATACAAGCAGAAATACATCCACCACCCTCAGAATTTAAAGTAAAAACTCCGCCACCACTTATTTTAAGGAAAAACGATCCTGTAGTAATTGGGGATGAAATAGAAGAGGTAGATGAAGATGCCATAATTCCCAAACACCTATTTAAAGATCCTCCTAAAATTAACGCCGACTCTTCCTCTCCAGAATCCTCAAAAGAAGAAACTCCTCCTTATAAACCTGAAATATTAAACAAATCCGGTTCAGTGACTCCTACTAAAATCAAAAAGGAAGGTGGAGAACTTACTGTTAGTAAAGTAAGAAAACCAAGAATAACGGAAGAAATAGTTAGTTCTATAACTGAAGTTAAAGATCATCTATGGACTAGGAAGGGACCAATAGCAGTATTCTGGAACTCTCAGGGAAGTCCTCTTGATCCTGAATCAGAACTCCTTATTAAAAGAAGAAAGATCAGACCAGCACCTAGGAAGGAAATAATCCAAATTAAATTAAGGAAACAATGGTTGTTTGGCATAACAGTCACATCAAAAAAGGAATTACCACAAATTCTTATGAAACTTGCGTTGCTCCTTAAGGAACATAAAATTAGTGACCTTAGTTTACCGAATGATAAGTACCTTAGAAAATTAGTATACATAATCTTTGCTGACATACCAATTCGAATCACAATCTGTACTGGGGGCAATAACACTCCATCATTCGAAGAGAGAATTCCCATTATCCAGGAAAATCACACTGCACCCACTGGGGGACAACAGGGAATTAGAAAGACTTACCACCGCATCAGAGACAATTACTACTGGAAAAATATGAAAAAGGATATAGCTGATTTATTAAAACTTGTATCGACTGCCAACGGAATAAGTTGGTACGCGTTAAAAATAAAGAACCAATGGTTATTACAGACACCCCATTGGACGCATTCGACAAAGTTTCATTAGACACACTAGGACCATTACCTTTAACTTCAAAAGGGCACAGTTACTTACTGACAATCCAGGACAATTTAACTAAGTATTCCATAGCAGCACCTATTGGCTCAATAACTGCAGAGGATGTTGCCAAACCATTTTCCGAACACTTCATTTGTAAATTTGGTTGCCCCAAAGCAATCTTGACAGACCAGGGGACATGCTTTATGAGTTCCTTGATGAAAAAGCTGGCAAAAATATTTCACATCCAAACATACAGAACTTCATCCTTCCATCCTCAGTCAAACGGTTCCCTAAAAAGGAGTCATCAAATTTTAATAGAATATTTAAAACACTTTCTCACGCAAGAAAAACAATGGGACGATTGGTTACCACAGGCGATGTTCTCATATAACACAAGTATACACAAGGGAACTAAATTTACGCCTCACGAATTGATATACGGAAGAAAAGCGCGGCAGCCATCAAACTTTCCGATTGAAGAGGAACTATATACATGCCCAGATTATGTAGATAATCTTATTACAAAATTACATAACTTTCGGAACACTGCACGAAATAATTTAAAATTATCAAAATATCGTCAAAAATATTACTACGATAAAAAGATTCGATCCATACAATACGAAACAAGCGAAGACGTATTTCTTCTCAATCCACCACGAAAAAACAAATTAAAGAAGGAATACTCTGGTCCATACAAAATTACAAGGACCATAGAACCTAATAATGTAGAATTGCAAATCGGTGGGAGAAACAAAAATTTTCTCCCGAATCGTTCACGAATCGTTCATAAGGATGGCATTAAGAGGGCCCACCTACCAATGAGGGATCGAGAATCAATAGGAAGATGAGCGTGCGCGCAACCAAGGGTGGAGCAATTCAAATTTCCCGCGCTTCGTATAAATTACAGTGGCAAGTCACAGGCCACACGGACTAAAATTGAAGCTGCGAAATTTTTCTTAAAAAACCGGAAAAAAAAATATGATTCCAGAAGATAAGAAGGCCATGAACATCCTTAATGGGATATGCGTTTTGATAAAGGGTACGCATTCACCAATAAATGCAACCCAATGCACAAACGAATTTGTCTAAATTGCGCTCTAAGGATATACCCCGAAATAAAAGACAAGTGGTGGCATATAGCGCCCCACCACTGCATAATCAACGAAGAAGTACAAAATCAAATACGGTGCATTAAATGCAAACGGAGATTATCCAACATCCGACCGGCGGTGGCGTGCACCGAATGTCGTAACGAAGTACACGATTTCGACAAAGATGATGAGGAGGCATACGAGGCACGGGTCCTGGTAGCTACCGAAATAACACACCCCATAGTCCTACTAGAAAATGTAACGATAAAGGACGGACAACTACATTTTTATAATAACTAATAATATTGTAAAGACTTATAATTTTATTTTAAATTTATCATTTAAGTTTAAGTTATGAATAAATCAGTTATTTTTGTTTAAAAAAAAAAAATGTATATATATCTACTAGTCCTAACAAATAATATATACATTCTAAATACGCGCTATATATACATTCCAAACAATGTTTCGACAAACGAAACGACGCCATATTAGTCATAATGGCAAGAAGAGCTGGCAGACGAGCCGTATTAAGAAATTTAAAGATAAAAATACAGAAGAATTTGAGCAAGGTAAATTAAAAACATATTAAAATACGCATATATATATATATATATATATATATATATATATATATATATCCAAATAAACTATAATTTCTATATAATTTAGGGGGAATCCACTAATAGGTGGAAATTAATAAAAATCGAAATTCCTGACCTCCCGTACAAAGAATATAAGAAGATAAATAATCTCAAAGATCCGAGACAGAAATATTGGAAATTGCTGTGGCTGTTTGGGCGGGGAGCTGCATCACCCAGAAACAGCGAAGACAATTGCTATTGCACGAAATGCATAATTTCTAAATTCGTGAAGCAAACATATCTTGAGGACAAGAGACCTTCATAAGGGGGAAGGTGTAACATCCCGAGAAGAGTTTTTTTTCCAACATGGCAATTCTATACAGTTACTTGTGAAGTTGGTTTTTTAATAAGTGCGTGAGTTGGTATGAGTGAGTAAGTTGGTAGGAGTGAGTAGGTTGGTATGAGTGAGGAGTTTGGGATGCGTGAGAAGATTGGTAGGACTGAAAAAAAAGAAAGGAGAAGTAATAAAAAATGAGAGTGGAGTGAGAGCGTCGGAATAATGGAAAAATGGTTTTATGTATTTTTACAATGAATTAAAATAGTTTAGTTCAAAGAAAGATAAATGTTAATTTCAAGATCACCAATTCCCACATTACTTACCGGTAGTTTTGTTACCGACAGTAATAGATTGTTACCGACGATACATTATTATCAATTGCCTATGTATTTAGTTGAACGGTCAGTAACCAATGTATTAATATATATTTATATTTTTAATTTTAACTATTATTTTATGTTTTCAATTCAAAATAAGTAATATGTTCATTAAATCAATCAAATGTTAAGTTAATTTATTTAAAACAAGTTAATGTATTATTTTATAAGCTATTGTAATAAATGTATAATTCTATAAGGAAAATTCCGCAATGCTATGTGTTTACGTGCCGCGAAGCTCGCCCCGAATTTCCTGGAATTTTAGCGTTGCTTCGAGAAGGATAGCAATACATTTTACAATTTCGATATTATTAATTATCAAAAACCATTAGTTAAACAAATCAGTCAATACATATCAAGCGTACTAATATTATGTTATCCGAAAATAGAGTCAGATGTTAGTTTATTGCAGTATATATTGTAAATTATAATATTGTTCAATGAAATGTTCTAGAAGCCTCGTATGCTTACACATTTAGCTCCGATCCGTATAGAAGTCGTGCGTAGTGTATAGAAGGAGATAGAAAATGCAATTTCATTAAAACACTATTAAATTACTATTTTTATATCAGGAATATAAATCATTATGTAGAATGCGATATTAATAATGTAATTAAATCGTTCGTTTGTACAATTAATGTCTAATTACGAATTTATACGACAATTATATGTTTCGACGTTATGGGGGTTTTCCGAGAATTTGCCAGGCTGGCGAGTATAAAAGGCCGAGCGAAACTCGCCAAAATCGCAGATCAGTTTTCGAAGTCGATTGAGCTAGAAGTCTTCAGATAAGTATAACCGGAACAGTTTTCGCTGTCAAGAGCCGCAACGATTCTTAATACTTGACTTGAAAAGCGGGTATACACCATTTGGATACTTGGTCGTGGGTCGTTCTAGTAGCTAGCTAACGCAGGCTCCTCATTCAAACGGTCTCGTATCTGAAACTCCGCTAGGAGAGTGCTATACTTGGCGCCAAGAGAGGCTAAGATATCGAAAGGATAGCTCTCAGCTACTCATATTTGATTTTACATCGGATTGCTTACGCGCCATCAGATTCTCGGAGCTCGCTCTGGGTCGTTTCGTAGCTAGCTAACGCAGGCTGTTGGGTGACAGTTCAGCAATCACGATTTTATAATTAGAATCAATTGATTTGCTACCCTGTTGAACCTATACTGTTCACCCTTTTCCTGTATCGTTGGGTCGTTCTAGTAGCTAGCTAACGCAGGCTCTCCAATTAAGCGATCTGGTTTTGGCTGTCAGTGTCCGTTTTGACAAAAAGGGTCATGGACAATTAGTTGTCAAGTCAGATTAAAAGAGTAACTGTTCCGAGGAAATAATTCATTTAGATTCAAACAAATTTTGATCAAGAATTAGTAAAAGAATATTG
The DNA here is from genome assembly GCF_050947335.1 of Megachile rotundata. Lineage (NCBI taxonomy): Eukaryota > Metazoa > Arthropoda > Insecta > Hymenoptera > Megachilidae > Megachile > Megachile rotundata. The sequence goes on along the minus strand of NW_027473389.1, from coordinate 443,081 downwards.
TTCTTTCATTAGCGAAATCTCAGTAGTCGACTACACCGCGTTAGATAATAGATAAAATCGTTAATCTGTCTAACTTTGCGAAAGCGTATTTAGGTACACTTAGAGAATCACACTTAGGTCATGTTCCTCGCTGCCGTAGACTATCACGCGCTAATATTAATAATTCCGTAAAGAATATTCATTATATAAACTACAAACGTATTAATCAATATAAACTTTGTCATTGCGATAGCGTTCGAAACAAAAATTAAATAATATAGCATATCAAATTCAGTAATTATATAAAAGCGAAGTTAGCTTTATCCGAAATCAGACCTAGGTACGAAATAATATAAAGTATTAACTAGCGAGAATCAGATTTAGTTAGATTCACAATTATCTATTACGTACTGTTTAATTTACCAAGTTCTATTATTTCTGTTATCAATATTATATCAAAGCCTGTAACCGTGCTGGTCACATAATATAAGAACACCTTATATATCAGTTCATGTATTGCCGCGGTATGGGGTATCCTTACTCCGCGCATACGTCGTGATCATTATTTTATGGGGTTACCGGTAGAATATTTACCTCACTTTCACTAATTATGCGTGCACATCGATACCCACTCGATAACGATCGAAGGAGGTCGATGCGAGGATCAAATTCGTCACTCTACGTCTGGAAGCGAATCGAGTCGGTTCAAGAAAAATCTATTCTGCGAAACACGGTACGCGATTGCGAGGTCAAACCGACCTGATAGATTCGTCAAGCCGACGATTTGTCCGCGACGCGTAAACGCCTCAAACCGAGGAGTCGATCGTTCAAGCCGAACGGTGGCACAATCAGAGTAAGACTTCGGAACAATTAGTCGATCGTGAACAGCGTAGTAGTCAGAACATAAATATTGATTTGTATTAAAGTGAATAACCGAATAGATAATTTCTAAATTCTTTGGGTAAAGTTGTGGTAAGTAACGGTTGATTGGAAGTCGATTCTCTTTAATAATTTTCGTCGTTATTCCCGCAGTTGTGAATAGCGACTGAGATCATTTAAATTGTACATTTTGGCGTGGTACAGCTCTCAGGCTCATACAGGCAATTGAAGTGTCGCTCGGCCCACGTAAAGTGTCCCGCCGTATCTTCTAATTGTACCTGCGTGCCCTTGCGAGAGGTAGTCTCGCTGGTATAGAATTGTATGATTTCTGCCATGTTTGATCGAGGCACAGCTCACAGACTCGTTTGAGTAACCAGAGCATCGCCCAGCTCACGAAAGTGCCCTGCCGCTACTCCTTGGTTGTTCTCAAATGCCTTTGTGAGAGGTGGACACGACCGCGTGGCACAGCTTTCGCTCTGTTTGGAGGTTAATTTGTACGAATCGGATTCATACTCAGTTTGGGTAACCGAAGTGTCGCCCAGCCCATATATTGTGCCTGCCGGCATCTTCTGGTTGTTCTCAATCAGTGCATGAATCTCATAGTACAGGCACCTTTTGGCTTTTCCCGAGTTGCTCGACAAGGTCAATTTGTGTGTTACTGTGCTATTCGCGTCGCGAATTACACGATCGGATCAGTACTGTTAGAATCAGGCGTCCGGCATCAGAGCAAGTCTTGAGCCCCAACAAACTCCTCTAGACGAACTCCTATGTGTCTCAACCTGATCTCGACTTCGTGCGAGTCTCCACCGGAACATCTCCTCCGATTTATCGGCCGAATGTAAAAGTTGCTGCAACAATCCTCAATCGTGCTATTTACCGAGGCATCGACTCCAGCCACCAGTTTATATATATATATATAGAACGATATGTATATATATGTATATTGTAACGAGGCATATTTTCATTTAGTTCATTACCTTCTTTTTTTTGGTTATGCCTCGTTACAAGGATCCTCCCGAATTGCCAGCCCCACTCCTCCGCCCAAGCGGACCCCCTCGCCGCTGGGGCAAGAATGAGTGAGAGTGTGCCGTGTGTGTGTGTTTTCTCTTTCTATGCGTTCTTTCTTTTTTTTTGTGTATATATTTTTTTCTTTTTTTTTCCCCTCTTCGCGAGCCCCGCTCTGTCTCACCCCCCCCCCCCTTCTCCAACACCAGGAAGGAGCCACCGTTGTCCCCGGTCGCGGAGGAACCTCCCCCTGAGTGACGGAGGCGCGGGATGGGTCCACCGAAGAGGACACCGGCTGTCCGGTCGCGGCGCCACCCCGTCATCCTCCGCGGGGGCGACCGGCAGCCGACCACCGAGAAACGCCAGGCCTGGGGACAAGCCACCCTCAACTGCCACCTCGAGAGGGCCCCAGGACTTGGCCACCAGACACCACCGCGGAATGGCCCATCCTCGACGCCGAAATCCTCGGGGTGGGGGAATACCGCGAACCGGGGAAGAAGAAGATGGATCGACAAGAAGCATGCGAGCCGCCGCGCTAGAGAGTCTCTTCCTGCAAAAGCCCGTTTCTCTTTTTTTTTCCCCTATTCCGGGTGCTTTACGTCTCCACTCTCTTTTTTTTGTTAACCTAATAGTGCGTTCTGTTCCCGTATTAAGTTTTCTTTTGGTTATTGTATTGTGTGCTTGCGTGGAGTGTTTGTCGCCGCCGCCCCAGTGTGGAATCTTTCTTTTTGTGGAGTACGCCAGCGCCAAAAAGGTAGGAGTTACCTCCTTACCCATTTCTTTTGTATTATTCATTTGCGCGTGGGCGAGGGCGATAGGACCCCTGGCCCCAGTGACGAGGACCCTAGAGGCCGCGGACGGTTTACACGACACCGTCCCCTCTGATCTAGTTTTTTTTCTCTCGCTGTATTTTGGTATATAGAACCAACGTCCCCTTACTGTCCACGACCCCTAAGAGGGCGTGTTCCATCGCGGGCGGATACCGCAGCGCTTTCTTTGTACCTTTCTATCTTTGTACTCGCGCGTACCGTGAGCCCCCGCGCCGCGAAAGCCTCCCTCGCAACTGGCGAGTCGACCCCTTTTCCTCAACCGTTGCTTGTAACGCGTGGGGCCCACGCGAATTCATTTTCTGTTCTGCTCACGTGGCCTACTTGGGGCCCGAATAAAGCATTCTTTTCCGTTGTTGGATACACACTCGCAGGTCCTTTACTAATTTTTTAGTAAAGGATAAGGATAGCTCTAATTTTTTAGAGCAGCCGGAAGGGCGATTACTACGGACGAGTGCATTAGCACTGGCGCCCCGTTAAAGAAATCGGCCGTGGGTGTGAGCATCGGTGCGTGGCGGGCCGTTCTCCCTAACTGCCCCCACTCCAGGGAACCCCCTTCGGGCTTTTCCCCCACCGATCCGTCACAATATATATATGTTCTCACCGGTCAAACGGTATAAACAAGATAACGCGTGGTCCAAACGTCGAAAACAAGATAAGCCGAAAACGGTAACGCCATCAGGAGATAAGCAAGAGTATAAAAGAAGAAGCAGGCCGGCGCGCGCGACATTAACCATCGGACATTAATCATCAGGCAATAATAATATACACTCAAGATAGTCGGAGCTAAGGTTTCGGGTCGGATTGCGGGAACATTCGATTGTAACAAATTGCGCACATTGTAAAGTGCTGTAGTGATTAAGGAGTAAAATAAATATTTTTTTTTTAAAACACAAACTGATCGCTTTCCCGCGTAACATAAAATTGGTGGCAGCGGTGGGATCTGCTGAGATCGTTGCGGAGTTGACGTAGCTGCGGAGACAGCCAGTAGATCCTGAACCTACAACGGGAAGGAAGAAGAAGAAAAGGAAAAGAGAAAGAGCTCCTCAAGAAATATAAACAACAAAGAAGCATCAAGGAAGGCAGATCAAGGTAAGATGTTAGAAATGGAGGCAATTATTAAGATGCTTTCGGAAATCACGAGTCGATTGGAGAGATTAGAGACAAGGGGTGATAACCTACGGAGAGAGGACCCCCTTGCGAGATCCTCTAACTCGGTATTAACGAACGACGACGACTTTGAATCTTCTCCATACACGCTGAATGAATTATTAGGAACTGTTTCCGAATTCGACGGAGAAACTTTACCCGTTGAGACATTTATCTGCCAAGTAGAGACAGTCAAATATAACGTACAAAAAGAAAGATCGCAATTATTACTTGGGAGTATATTAGCACAGAAAATTATCGGGAAAGCTAGAACCGTAATACGTGCTGAAATGATAAGAACATTTGACGATTTGAAAAGCCAATTAAGACAAAATTACGGCTCTTCAACCGATTCGACATTGCTACAATTGCAAAGAATACAATGCAGACAGAATTTCAAAGAACCTGTAAATTCGTACATATCGCGATTTATGAGAATACATGACGCCGCTTTAAATGCCGCGCTGAGCAGACCTCTCCCGGCTGAACAACGTGAATTATTATTTGAGGAGGAAAAACGAAAAGGAATAATTGATTTTATACATGGATTAGAAAGAGAAACGCGATTAGAAGTAAAAACGTCGAACCCTCAATCCATTCAAGAAACGATAAACGCAGCTCGAATGTCCGAATTGATGCAACAAAGAAACGATTTATTCAGATCAAACCCATTAAGAGCTCAAAATCGTACAAATTTTAATACGCAGAGATCACAGCAAAACGCTCGAAATTTCAACACGCGAAGACTCCAACAAAATTTCCAAGCTCGTTCATATCCATTTAAACCGCCAATGCAAACCCAAGTAAAACAATGTGATTATTGCAAGAGAATAGGACACGACGAAAATGAATGTAGAACAAAACAATTCCAAAATTTTCGCATACGTCAAGAATTCCCAGAAACTCCACCAGCACACGCGATACCAAACAATCAAAATCAAGATTTAGAAGCAAAAGACCCCCAAATCGAAGATCTCGACGAGTAACGACCAAAATTAATACGGCTATCGGCGATCGACTAACGTATGTTACTTTACAACCCGAAAATGTTAAAACCGGCAGATTTTTAGTAGATTCAGGTGCCGTAGTGTCATTATTAAGGGAATCCATGATTATTGATAAAAATAAAATAATAAGGCAAAATACACGCGAAATAAGAACATTATCCCAACACACTTTTAAAACAGCAGGCGAATTCGAAACAAAATTGTTGGGTAAAAATTTAAAATTCCTGGTAGTAAAGGATGAAGTAATGCAAGAAGGCGGATTACTTGGAATAGATTCATTAAGAACATTACACTGCACATGGGATATCTGTCGAGGTCGATTACAATTGGAGAATAAAACATTCACGCGAAAGGACAACAATACGGAAGAAATAATCATACCACCAAAGACGAGTAAATTGCAAAAAATTAAAGTAGCGAATATTCAAAACGGTGAAGCTAAGATAACCCTAAATGATACAGACATGTTAGTTACGGTAAAAAACGGAATAACTCGAATACCCGTAAATAATTTAAGTTCAACTGAAACAAAAACGATAAAAATGACAGAAATATTAGGTCGAAAAATTGAGACATCAGACTTTCCCAAGAGCCCCAAATCATTGACTAAAGAACGCGAAGAATTTTTGAAACAGAACACACGTTTGGGTCATATTAAAGATGGAAAAGATCAAATATGGGAAATAATAAAAAGGTATCACGAAATTTTTGTATTGCCAGGAGACCCTATTCCATTAACCAATTTAGCTGAACATTCGATAGAATTGACTGACCCAACTCCGATCCATACGAGACAATACAGATTCCCACCGATTCATCAGGAAGAAATCGCAAATCAAGTAAAGAAAATGCTAGAGGAAGGAATAATCAGAGAAAGTAATTCTCCGTTTAATTCACCACTTTGGATAGTACCGAAAAAGCCAGATGCGTCAGGGAAGAAGAAATGGAGATTGGTTATAGATTACAGAAAATTAAACGAACGAACAAAACAAGACTCATATCCACTTCCATTAATAGACGAGATACTCGATAAATTAGGTAACGCGAAATATTTTTCGGCATTTGATTTGGCCTCAGGATTTCATCAAATAGGCATGAGAGAAAAAGATAAATCAAAAACTGCATTTTCTACTACTGACGGACACTATGAATATAATAGAATGCCATTTGGATTAAAGAATGCACCAGCTACCTTCCAAAGAATGATGAACAATGGCCTAAGAGGATTAATAGGAAATACGTGCTTCGTTTATATGGACGATATAATAGTATTCGGAACTACTCTTGAAGAACATAATAGAAATTTACAAATTTTGCTCGAGCGATTATCAAAACGTGGATTAAAATTACAACCAGACAAATGCGAATACCTTAAACCAGAATTATCATATTTAGGACATATAATACCTGCCGAAGGAATAAAACCAAACCCAGAACGAATCGAGAAGATAAAAACTTACCCAATACCTAAGAATCCAAAAGAAGTCAAACAATTTTTAGGATTAGCTGGATATTACAGAAAATTCATAAAAGATTTTTCGAAAAAAGCGTCACCATTAACTACCTTATTGAAAGACAAAGTCAAATGGAAATGGGAAAATGAAGAACAAAGCGCATTTGATACGTTACGAAATGCTCTATGTGAAGAACCAATTCTTATCTACCCCGATTGGAATAAAACATTCATATTAACTACAGATGCAAGCAACGAAGCAATTGGAGCCGTACTCTCACAAGGAATAATCGGACAAGATAGACCAATAGCATATGCATCAAGAACTCTTAATAAGGCGGAAAGGAATTACTCAACAACCGAGGAAGAATTATTAGCCATAGTTTGGGGAATCGAACATTTCCATCAATATTTATACGGACGAAAGTTCAAGATAATTACTGATCACAAACCTTTAACTTGGGTTATGAACGTCAAGGACCCGACCTCTAGACTCATGAGATGGAGATTGAAACTAGAGGGATATGACTATGAGATAATCTACAAGAAGGGTAAAAGCAATGCTAACGCGGACGCATTATCCCGCATTCCGAAAACGACGATACATATGATCGATGATGACGAAATGAATGAAACGATAGAAAACGTATTGAGCGACCTTCAGGAAGAAGCCGCTCCAACGTACAGCGAATTCAAGGATAACGAAGAAACGTTTGAAAGAGAAGAAACGCTGGAATACGACTCAGGGCGAGTATCCCGGAGAGGACTCGTCGTCACAACCAGCAGAACGAACAAGGGTCTATGCATTGATCCGAGTGCAGAAGAAGAAATATGGTACGCTGGTCTGAGAACCAAGGTACCAGAAGTCGATGAAATAGAAGTACGAATTGTCGACCCCTATGTAAAAGAAACGATCCTGAGAATGATCGAATTTATTCACAAAAGAAAAACGCCGGAGAAGCGTCTAATCGTAAAATGCAATACAGCAAAGGATCCAGAAACACAAGAAGAAAAGGAAAGACTAATAAAAAGCGTGCATGAAAGCACCATAGGCGGGCATCAAGGAGTCGAAAGGACGCTCCAACGATTAAGGACCATGTATAATTGGTCGGGGATAACGAAAGACGTAGAGAATTTTATAAAGAAATGCGAGGTATGCCAAAGAGAAAGATTGAAATACACAGCTAACAGACCGCCCCCAGGAATTCCTGATGTACCATCTAAGCCTAATGATAAAGTGTCATTGGACACCATTGGACCATTACCATCAGATAGAAAATATCGCTACATATTAGTCATACAGGACTACTTAACAAGGTACGTGCAATTAGCTCCATTAAAAACAAAAACACCTAAGGAAGTCGCAGAAAATTTCTGGACATATTACTGTCAAATATTTGGAGTACCAAAGGAAATATTAACAGATAATGGATTAGAATTTAGAGGAGAATTCCAGGAATTTGTTGAAGAAAAGCTTAGAATTAAACATACAACAACTGCAGTGTATCATCCACAATCAAATGGAAAAAACGAGAGAACTCACAAGGAAGTATTCAATTATTTGAGAAGTTTTATCGAAGAAAAGAATGAATGGGTTAAACTCCTACCTGACGCTACAATGTCATATAATAACACTTATAATGAAGTCACAGGAGTATCACCCTCTGAATTCATGTTTGGTTGGAAACCTTATGTTCCAATAGAAACACACGAAATGGAATTTGGACAGAAACTAGCATACGAAGCCCTGAGTAATAAAAGGCGAAGAACACAGGAAATCGCAAAAGAAAGAATAAGAAAACAACAAGAAAAAACGCAACAAAGACTGCCAGAAGCAAGAATAGAGAGAGAATACAGAATAGGACAACACGTAATGGTTAGAAGAAGACAACCACAAGACAAAAGGCTCGATTCGCCATGGGAAGGCCCATATGAAATTATTGGAATAATAGATAATCAAGCAGCAACAATTCGAAAAGGAAATCAAAACGTAACATATCATCTATCCGACTTGAAACCGTTCTATGTTACAGAGACAGAAGAGGAAAATCAAGAAGCTGCACGAGAACAAGACGAAAATGAATCGATTATTGAAGCTACTGATTCTGAGCACATTGATACACGAAGCACCGACGAAACCGATTGATCGAGAAGAAATAATTATAACGCCAATAGACACAAAGAAATCAATTTACTTGGAACATATAAAAGAAGCTCAGTTATATCACGACACATGGAAAGTCACTGTTGGAATTGAATATAGACACTTACAAGACGAAATAAGATTATTAGTATTACACACGAATCAGTTAGCTAAACGATGCAACGAAATTAACCCATGTTTAAGCAAACAAAGAATACTCCTTCAACAAGAACGCAACAAGCGATTGAATCAAGAGCTAACATCTTTAAGGAAATTCATGGGACATATACAGAGAAGAGGACTACTTAATGCTGTGGGAGAAGGAATGAAAATACTATTTGGAACAATGACAGCTTCAGATGCAGAGTATTACAACAACGAATTGGACAAATTGAGAGAAGATAATATCAAGATAGCCCACTTGGTAAGAAATCAAACAACGATATTACTCCACAAGATACAAGATAACCTGGGAACTTACAAATATGTTCAGCAGCAAACAGACAAGCTGAATATCAAGTTTGAATTATTACAAAACGCCACAAAGGAAAAGATATTCAATTTAGAAATAGATGAAACATTAGCCGATTACATATTTCTTTATCACGACGTTTCAACAACAATGCAAAAGCTTCAAGAAGCAATCGTCGACGGCAAACACGGCATAGTACATCCAACAATATTACCTCCCTCAGAATTGTTTGAAGCTATAAGAAACACAACGAAATCCGAAAAATTTCCTGTACCATTAAGGAAAGAATACTACGGAATGTTACTAGATACGAGCGAAATATCAATAACGCTAACAAACGAAAAATTAATTTAGAATCTTCGAATTCCAATATTAGAAGAAGATATCTACACATTATACAGACCAATTGCATTACCAATTTACTCATACATTCAAGGATATTCCGTATACAATGTAGAATTCGAATATCTACTTTTGAACAAGCCACAAACGGAATTCATACCTATTGACGAAGAGGAAAAAACACAATTTAAGAGTGTGGGAAATCAATATGTAATCCAAAGGAAACATCCAAATTATTTGACATCGTCTTCAAACGCTTGTTTAATAGAATTACTTCTGAAGAAAAGCCAACAATGTTCGCAAAAATATATAAAATTGCAAGGAACGTTATTCATTCAACTGTCAACAAACCAAGACTGGATAGCCATTACCCCTAAGAAGGAACAAATACATATTATTTGTGAGAATAAAGAACTGCATATAATAACAATACAAGACAGAAACATAGTACATCTACCGCAAGGATGCGCCGGAACAACCGAAGAAGCAATTATAAAAGCCGGAGGAGAAAAGGGAAACACCACATTAAATATACCTGTCGAAACCACAGAACATTTAGACCATTGGAAGCAAATACTAATGGACAGACAAATCGATATACAAGATCTTAATATAACGTATCTAAAGAAAACACAAATTACAGCTCAAGACCTTCAATTGATAGGAACAACGATAGACGAAATAAATCAACAGATTGAAATATTATCGCTAAAAAGGAGAACCATAACTACAATGGAGCGATTCAAATATTATATTACCATACTAGGATATGCTAGTTTAGCTGGAGCCACATTATATATTCTGCATAAAATAAATTGCCTACAACCTATATGGAAGCTAATGAAGAAAATATTAACGCCGTGTATCACAATTTACGATCATTGTTCATTTGGAACATATGCACAGACAATCGATAGAACACCTGCGAGACCAATCAGAATGACGGATCTAATGCACCAGGAAGAAGATCCACCCCAATACCAAGAACGAGAACCGTCAACAAGATCAAGACTTTCCAGAAAAACGTTCTACAGACTGCCTACCAACGAGGTACATTGAAACTAAGAATGCGATTCTTATTTACAATTTTTCTCTAGATTTTTCTATCTATTAAGAACTAGATCATTAAGTATTCAGAAATATATTGTAACATGTTTGTAGAATGGAAAAATAACCCCAATTTAGTAAATAAGTTAGAGAGCGTATTAGAATTATCGTTAGAATTCGAGCAAGGTCTAATAGACGCAGGTAGAAACGTAGTATTCGAGTAAGCTAAAACTAAGGATACCATAAGGATAATCTCAGAATATTTGCGCAATGTTTACAAATCGTACCATATAATTGTTAATTATCTCTTACGAATGTAATATATATAATCGTAATTGCTATGAACGCGGTGCTCCTTCAAGAATTGTAATTCTTTTTTCAAAATCAAAATGCGAGGACGCATTTTCTTTCACCCCGGGAGGAATCTCACCGGTCAAACGGTATAAACAAGATAACGCGTGGTCCAAACGTCGAAAACAAGATAAGCCGAAAACGGTAACGCCATCAGGAGATAAGCAAGAGTATAAAAGAAGAAGCAGGCCGGCGCGCGCGACATTAACCATCGGACATTAATCATCAGGCAATAATAATATACACTCAAGATAGTCGGAGCTAAGGTTTCGGGTCGGATTGCGGGAACATTCGATTGTAACAAATTGCGCACATTGTAAAGTGCTGTAGTGATTAAGGAGTAAAATAAATATTTTTTTTTTAAAACACAAACTGATCGCTTTCCCGCGTAACAATGTAAATAACCAATCGAGATTTCACGTAAAGCATTTACTTTCTTTTCGCGTCTTCGAACGCCGACTCATTGATGAAAGTCATTAGATTGAACGAAACAAAATTATATTACAAAATTTGTAAATATTTTTTTTTTATGCGTGCGATTTAATATCGCGATAAACGAACGAAACTCTTATTGTTGGATATACATGTATGTATGTGTTGGATTTGCAGAATATATATATTGTCTTATGTTAATTCTAAACGAAAAAGGTTTCTAACTTTCTTTAACGACCAGTCAGATCACTTCACTATCCAGTTCCTGGAGGTCCGAACCCTCCATTTAAATCATTCATAGATTAAAGTACTTTTATTCTTACTGAGAAGCCCAAGCTGGGCTTTAAACCAGGCAGAATTCACAGAAAATATAACGACAAAATTCGTAGAAGCAACGACCGTCTCCGGGCGTATCTAAATAAACAAAATTACGTTTACATAATTGACGCCCAACGTGGGGCGGCGTGTTTCTGTTGGATTAAGAGAGTTAGAAATGCTTCAAACATGAGTGCCGAACAGCGAACAAAAACGCGTAGACAAGCTACCGCTGCGTCCTCGAGCGAGGTAACGGGCCGTAGTAGGGCAGTAGGTAACACAACACAAATCGCGTCACGAATTATGAGAACACCGCCCGACGTAAACACGGGTAGGTGTACGGAAGAAGGTGCAAAAACTTTACATTTAAATATCCCGATTGAAGAGCTAAGCTCGAAAGAAAATTTAAGTAAAGATGAGTTATTAGATGTCGTGCGTAAATTGCAGGAAGAAGTCGTGCGATTAAATAATAAAGTCGATGAATTAGAATCTCGGTTAGTGGCTCAGGTAGAAACACAGATAGGAAATGAGGAATTATACGAAAGAATCAGTGACCACAAACTCGAAATGCGGGATTGGAGGCGCGATTTTGAAAACCGATTAGAACAAAGCTGTCACGCAGCTTTAGAACGTGAAGCGGTAATTCGTAAAGATATGCAGGACTCAATAGACCAGTTGAAGCCGATGATAGCCGACAAGGTTACCGGACATCGCGAACCGGATAATATTGCTCACGATCCACATAACGAAAGGTTAGATCCGCGAACTTTCAATATATCTCGATCTATAGCATTCGATACGCGTCCTAATATGAACGAAATTACGCGATATGACTCAGTTTTGTCTAATTCATCTCGACCATTCATCGTGAAACCGCAACTTCCGTCATTCGAAGGAAGGGCAACGGAAAGACCGCCTAAATTTCTGCGCGAATTGAAAAGATTTGTAGATGCTGCTCGTGTTCCAAAGGACGAGTTAACATTTATCATTACACAAGCGTTAAAAGGTGTTGCGAGTGAGTGGTGGAACATAATGGTCGACCAAATAACCACATGGTCGCAATTTACCAATGCTTTCTTGAATCGGTTCTGGAGTTCGGCAATTCAGAGAAAGGTTAAAGACAACTTAGACTTAGGGGTATATCGTACTGACTCTGGGTTAACTCGGGTTGCATATGGCATGAAAATGATCGGCGGTGCGCGAGATTTAATTCCTCGTCCATCTGATGAGGAAATCGTATTAACACTGACATTTCACTCAAGCGGTAGATGATTGCGTATTGGGTCAAAATATGAAAAGTATAGACGCGTTCCTCGCACTATTAGAGCGTTTTGACAATGGAGGTACGGTCAATCGACAACGTAACAGCGATCGGTCTGAAAACTATAAAGAATGGAATAATATAAAATAATTTTCAGAAAAAAAATACACCGACTTCGAAATGCACTAAAAAGTATAAAATAATTTCTATTTCCTAATGAAGTAATTTCTATTTTTTTGAATCACAGATATGAATTAAACCTATTTACTCGTTAGGTAGTATATTAAATACATTTCAACCTTTTCGGAGGGGGCGCATAATTAGAAGATTTTCTTGAACATGTTAACCTTTGGACAGTCAAACATAGGCAAAGCTTGTATAGCTATTTTTTTTCTATACATATAATCCGACAGCACGCCGCGAAGTAGGTGTCAATGCGTATAGAATGTAACTATGGTCTATCTAGCCCTTTGCGAACGAGACGGTTCGAAGTGAACCGTACCGTGGGGCCGAGCTCCTGCCGCGATAGTCATTAAAAATTGCCAGCGCATATTTCTGCTTAAACGCGGTTTTCGTTCATAGCATTCCAAGTCAAATTCTGGACATATTATATGTACATGCACAGATTTATGTGCATGCACACATGTACGCGTTTCTCGGCTCTATCAGTTGTTTTCGCGGAACGCATATATGAGTTCTTCGGCCAATTTGACGATTTACGCAGAACGCATATATGCGGTGGTAGTCCGCAAAGGGATAGATTCATAGAGTATGCGACGGAAAGACTCGATCGCCGCATATGCTATAAAGATAGAGCCCATCTGCCGCAAATTTGGTGATTCCCGCGTCGTGGGCTCCGTTTATTGGTTCTTAGATCCCTGGTTTCCACATGCGAACGAAGTCGATTCAATTTCATTTATATCAGAAACGTTGCGAAATGAAGATGCAGTCGTTACATTTACGTATATTACCAGATATATCTATAATGGTTCGTATTCTTTCTCAGGATTTATTAATTTCCAATACGCCATACCGCAATCAACTGGTTATTGGCAGTAACGTTTACTGAGGTATTTTTAACTTTGCGCCGCCTTCGAAAAAGTTGAAATGTATTTAATATACTACCTAACGAGTAAATAGGTTTCATTCATATCTGTGACGTAATTGTATGTTTCAAAAAAATAGAAATTACTTCATTAGGAAATAGAAATTATGTTATACTTTTTAGTGCATTTCGAAGTCGGTGTATTTTTTTTTCTGAAAATTATTTTATTTCACGCTTTTTAGTTTAATGGGGAGAATTGTATAGGATACTGTGAGACAGTTCTTCCGGGCTTTTTTTTGTCTGCGTAAATGCCATGAACATAATTAAGTAAAAGACAACATGGATATTCGTTTTTCAACTTTTTTTGCAACAATAATTCTTTGCAACTAAAAAATGAAAAAATTTTTGATAATGGTATCAATGGGGAGTTAGACTCCACAAGATGCGAAAGGCTTTGTTCCGATCGGACCACCCACCTAGGAAAAACCGCCGAACATGCATAGAAAAAATAATCCTTTGCAACTAAAAAATAAAAAAAATGTTTGTTAGAACGGTAGGGAGACTGTACCAAGCAATGGGAATAATACACCAACGTCAACGTGAACTCATCTTGCTGCATAAGTTGCGTGTCAAAGCGGCAAAGCGTAGTTAGTGTTTTGGCACAGTGCATTGTAATTGCCCTTTCTTGTCTTTCCCGTGCGTAGCACGGAGCGTTCCACTAATAATAATAACAATAGTTATTCGCTAATATCACGAAAACCAGAGCTTACCGCCAATTATGCATAAGGAAAAACTCGTTTAGAATCATGCTACTAATAACGTATTAGAAGGACATAAAAATCGTTCGAAGTTGGCTTCAAAAGTTAACAACAATTTCTGTAATGTCTCGAAAACAAAAGCTTTCCGTCAATTTTGCAAGAGGAAAAAGTTGTCCAGAACCACGCCCCTAACAACATATTAAAAGGACATTAAAATCGTTCGAAGTTGATTTCAAAAGTTAATAACAATTTTTTTCGCTAATATCTCGAAAACTAAACATTTCCGCGAAATTTGTATATGAACAAAATTGTACAGAATCACGTCCGCGATAAGATATTGAAAGCGCACTAAAATCGAGAAAAGTTTATTTTAAAAGTTGCCGGTTTTTCTGCAATAACAACACTTTGCAATTAAAAAATGCAAAATTTTTTGATTATGGTACCAATGGGTAGTCTGAACCCACCAGATGCCAAAGGCTTCGTTCCGATCGGTCAATCCAGTTAGGCGTAATCGGCGAACATACATAGAAAAAGAAAAAAGTTGCCGGTTGTTTTGCAATGACAACACTTTGCAATTAAAAAATGAAAAATTTTTTGATAATGGTACCAATGGGGAGTCAGCACCTACCATATGCAAAAGGTTTCATTCCGATCGGTCCATCCAGCTAGGCGCAATGCGCGAACATACATAGAGAAAAGAAAAAAGATGCCGGTTTTTTTGCAATAACAACACTTTGCAATTAAAAAATAAAAAATTTTTGATAATGGTACCAATGGAGTGTCAGCACCTACCATATGCAAAAGGTTTCATTCCGATCGGTCCACCCAGTTAGGCGTAATCGGCGAACATACATAGAAAAAAAAAAAAAGAAAAAAAAAAATACTGATCGAATTGAGTAACCTCCTCCTTTTTCGAAGTCGGTTAAAAAACATTGCGTGAAATCACGGATCGACCAACGTTTAATCCATCTCGACAAACGGTTTTAAATCCAACGTACAATCGTCCGCCACGGGAGTTCCAATACTCAAATAATTCGAATCAGCCTCCAGCCCAGGACTATCGTTGGCCCGTCCCTCAAATACAGGACAACCGTAATAGAGGGTGGCAGCGACATTTGTTGCCGGAAAACGAATAAGGGAATCCTCAGAAAATCGTCTGAGTATCTTCAGTCGAGAGGATCCGCCAAGGAAAAAAAAGGGGAAGAGATAAAAGTAGTCATCGGTTCGGTGTTTCAAGATACATGTCGTGAGCTTGTTGAAGAAGAAAAAGGGTCTCTGCCATCTTTAGGAACGAACCACTGTCCAGAAGTACTTCTTAAAATTGAAAATATTCCCGTAAAAGCGCTGGTTGATACTGGCAGCTCGGTCACCGCAATATCAGAAGACTGGTATAACGCACATCAGGATCAGTTAATCAAATGTCCAGCACTGCCAATCGCTGGAGCATTTGTAATAGGAGCAACCGGAAGATTGAAAAAACAAATCTGGGTGTCCATCAGCCACGAGGGAATGGTCGTTGAAACTTCAGTAGTTATTGTTCCAGGGTTAATATGTGAGGTTATACTGGGAATCGACACGTTACGCCGTACCAAGGCGAAAATCAACTTCGAACAGGGAATTTTAACGATGGTAACGGATAGTGGCCCCGTGGAGATCAATATAGGTGAAGATAACGCGCCTGACCCATCAATTAGTGCAATGCTCACAACAGAGGAGATCCTCGGTTCAGACAATCAAGATCTACAACCCGTCATATCATCTATTTTGGAATCCGTACAAGCAACGACAGGTCAAAAGAGACAGTTAGAACACGTTATTCGAAGCTATCCACAAGTTTGGGAAGACAAAGTCGGTAGGATAAGCTGTTATGAACATCATCTTCGAGTGAAAGATAATGCTCCATACTTTAATAGAACGTATCCTATTCCGCTTAAGTACCTCGAAGCGGCAGACACGGAAATAAAAAAAATGCTGACTAATGGCATTATAAGACCCAGTACCAGTCCTTATATAAATCCAGTGGTACCAGTGTTAAAGAAAAACGGATCAGTTAGACTTTGTCTTGATGCTAGGATGTTGAATGAAATACTAGTTGATGATCATGAAATGTCGGAAACTCCAGATGAGATTTTTCAAAAATTCAAGAAAGTTGATTTCCTGTCAAGTCTCGATCTAACTAATAGTTTTTGGCAGGTTCCACTGTCCGAAGAATCGAGAAAATATACAGCGTTTATGTATCGGGGTCGATGTTACGAGTATACTGTCACACCATTCGGTCTTAAAACAAGCAGTGCTAGTTTAGTCCGAGCTTTACGTCGTGTCTTAGTCGGTATGGAAAGTTTCGTGGTCAATTTCATAGATGATATCCTCTGCTTTTCTAGTACGTTTGAGGAACATGTGCAGCATCTCAACGCGTTGTTAAAAAGATTAAAAGATCATAACATAACTGTTGATCTTGAGAAGTGTCGGTTTATGCGTCATGAAATTAAATTTCTTGGTCATATATTATCAGTACAAGGTTTAAAACAAGATCCAGAAAAGCTCTCCGCGATTCGACAATTTCCTACTCTCGGCCTCGTTAACTATTACGGTAAATTCACCGATAAGTAAGCCGAGACAACAACTCCCCTTTTAGCTTTGTTGAAGAAAGGAAAGCGTTGGGTTTGGGACGAAACACTGCAATCAGCTTTTGAAAAGGTTAAAGATGCCTTCTGCAAAGAAGTGGTTTTGCAGTACGCAGACGTTAATAAAGAATTTTACTTGTCCACCGACGCGAGTTTTTCTGTATTAGGCGCGGTAATTGAACAACACGATGCACAGGGTCACCTTAAACCAATTGCATTTGCTAGCAGAACATTAAAAGGTCCTGAACTAACCTATTTTACTACCGAAAAAGAATTGTTAGCTATTGTCTGGGCATTAGGAAAATTTCGGACCTATTTATATGGAGCGAGAATTGTACTTTTGACCGACCATAAAGCAATCACATTTCTCATGAGTAGTAAGTTGGTAAACCAGCGGCTCACCCGTTGGATTATTGCTATACAGGACTACACGATCGAGATTAGGTATAGACCAGGGAAAGAAAACATACCCGCGGATGTGATGAGTCGTTTTTATGATCTAGACAACCGAAATTCTTGTAATCGCGAGACGTACGTGCCAATCCTCACGACATTATCTCGCGCTATGTCAACAGAGTTAACAGTGGCTCTCAGTCGAATATTCGAATGGCAGCAAAAGGATGCTAGGTTAAATACGATTATTCAGAACTGTAAATCAGTAGGAAGCACCTTCAACGGGCGATATTGTTTCGAGAACGGCATGTTATGGCACGTTAATAAGAACGGTAGAAAAAGGGTCGTAATTCCTACAGAACTACGCGATAAATTGATCAAGGAAATCCACGAAATTTACGCACATCTAGAAAGAGACAAAACCATCAAACTCGTAGCAGAAAATTTCTACGTATCGAAACTACATCGACATGCGCGCAAATTAATTTCTACGTGCGATATTTGCCAATGAGTTAAAATTCTCACACATCCTCTGCATTCCGATATGCAAAGAATAATTCCAGAAAATCCACTCGACCTATTGTCAATCGATTTTTATGGTCCGTTACCAACCTCGAGGGGTGGGTTTAAACACATATTAGTTGTTGAGGAAGTATTTACTAAGTTTGTTCAATTATATCCGGTGAGAAATGCTACCACCAATATAGCACTTGCGCGTTTTTTTGAGAAATTTATTCCGCAATATGGAAGACCTAAACGAATTATCACCGACCACGGTACGCAATTCACATCGAAAAAATGGATCAGCACATTACAACGGGAAGGTATCCAACATGTACTGTCATCAATACGTCATCCTCAAAGCAACCCAGTGGAACGCGTAAATCGAGAAATTGGGAGGATTTTTCGCACATTGGCATCCTCAACCGATGCAGCATGGTCAAGGTGGATCGACGTCATCGAGACGTGCTGTAACGAAGTGGAACACGACAGCACTGGATTCACCCCAGTGGAGTTGCTTCTGAAGGTCAAACTTGAAAGACCTTGGGCGAAGTGGTCACAACCTCCCAACTGCCTGGATATCAACGACGAATTGGAATATAAGCAAAAGTTACACCTGGCGTACCGAAGAATGTCACAAAAGGCTAAAAAACGCTGTGAGGGAATCAATACTGGAAAAGTACCCGTTTCCTATAACATCAGGGACCACGTTTTGATCAAATCCAATCCGGTGTCCAGTGCTGCAGATCGGGAAATTGCAAAGTTCTTCCACATATATGAAGGACCATACACGGTGTCGAAAAGAAAAGGTCCAGCGACGTACCAATTGAGTGATTGTCAATCCGGCGTAATTCGGGGAACGTTCCATGCGTCGAGCCTACGACCATATTTACAGGCAGAAGAAACGACAATAGAATGTGACAAAGAGGGCTTGAAGATTCTAGGAAAGCCCCTCCCGAAGGATACTGAAGGTATATAAACAGGAGCGCTCGGTAAGACAAATTAGAACATCCAAGACCAGCTCTAGTTAAATCGACGATATCAACGAGCACCAAAGACGTGACCCATGGAGTCATAAAGGTAGAACTCTAATCATCTAGAATAGGTATCCAACCACTATTATTATATGTCATAGATAATGATATTATCACCAATTACAACAGAACTAAGTATCTACGATGCCTGACAAATGCGACCAAGCATATGCAAAATGGGCCATGATTTCGCGGCCAACGCAAACGGGAATGGATTTAGAACACCCACCCGCTACTCTACCCGTTCTTCAAACCATCGAGGCGGGAAGCTGGAGGTCCCCTCAGGGCGGGGGGTACCGCCGAGGAGCGGGGGTCCAAGTAAGGGCCTCTAAAAAAAATCAGAGGACCCAAACACCATCTGGGGGTGTCGGAGGAAGTCGCTCCTTACAGAGGGAAACGGCGGAACACCCACCAACCTTCGATTGTCCAAAATCCCCTGTGCGTGATGAAGCAGATATGTCGTGGGAGGTGATACCGGAAACGGAACAGGAGGACCCGATCATTGAAATCCCGGGCGTGGATCCTCAAGATCCGTTGGGGTTGCTCTGCCTGACTGAGCGCGCGATTGACGCTTTTTTCGAATGAGACTCTATATATGTGTTAGTGATAGTGTGTAAGTGTATGACATTGTGACATTTATTTTCTTTTGCAAAACAACTTTAAACATTTTGATTTTTAGTTACATGTATTCTGAGACAAACAGTGAAGTGTTTTATTTTGTTTTACTTTTGCGTTATATATAAAAAAAAGTAAGCAGTTTAGTTTTGCATTCCCTTTAAAGCAGACTCTTTATGTTTAAGTATCGTTAAAAAACTATGGACAATTTCAGTTTGATTTCTTTTCGTTTGATTGACAATGGAAAAATCTCGTTATGTTTTAGTGCGATTAAGAATTATGGACAATTTCAGTTTTGTTAACGATAGGCAATTTCAATTTTCGTTTCTCTCCATTAATTAATAATGTAAATTTTCTTTGTGTTGCGTTCAACCAAGCACACTTACGGTTACTTAAAAAGACGGACAATGAAAATTATTTTGCGTTATTTCGTGAGAACAGAAGGCGCTACGCCTAATTATTTTGTTAAAATTTTCAGTTCTCGTTATACACGAGTGTAATGCTAGTCAGTTAAAATGTGATAAATATGCGTACATAGATGCACTTCGACTGCGTCCCTGCACCTTTTGTTTTGTGAAGAGGGGTTCATATGTAACCGTGCTGGTTACATAATATAAGAACACCTTATATATCAGTTCATGTATTGCCGCGATATGCGAGGATCAAATTCGTCACTTTGATTCTTACTGAGAAGCCCAAGATGGGGCTTTAAACCAGACAGAATTCACAGAAAATATAACGACAAAATTCGTAGAAGCAACGCCCGTTTCCAGGCGTATCTAAATAAACAAAATTACGTTTACAAGTCGGGCACCGATGCTCGAGGTGCCCGAAGCCGCAGCAGATCCCGTACTGCTACCGGTGCGGCCGTAAGGGGGTATCCCTACGAACGTGTCTCCGATGTGCGGCGGAGTGGCGAGAAGAGGAGACCCTCTCCACATCCCGGGGCGAACAGAAGAAGGCTCCAAGATTACGGGGCGAGAGACAAGAAGAGGCGTCAAAGACGACCCGGCGCGAACGCTCCAGGGAGACGCCAACGACATCCCGGCGCGGACACTCCCCAGAAGCGCCATACCGTACATCCCGGGGCGAACATTTTGGAGAGGCACCAGGCGCTGAGTTTCGGGGCGAATCCTCTTGGGAGAGACCGCCTCCCGCTTTCCGAGGCGAGCTACCGAAGGAGGCAACGGCTCCCACCTGGCGGAAAGAAGAAGTGGAGAGACGCCGCCGCCAGGAAAAATAACGTGGCGAAGAACCGCCAAAAGTTCCGCAGTATATCGTCGCGACCCCACGAACTGAGTCTTGAGCAAATTCCGGGGCGAGTAATAACGCGGAGTGTCCCGCAACCCAATCCCGCAGCGTGGGAGCTGCGAATAAATTTTATATTTTTTTTTACCTAAAACGACAACGAGCATTATTCGGTACGACGGTACTGCTGGCCCCTACCCTTTCTTGTTTTTTTTATCTTCTTCCGTATAGATATCGATAGAAAACAGGCGATCCGTGCGCAGCGAAAGATCACGCAAAGCGTTAGATTAGGTAATACCGGGTGAAATCGCGAACGATAGGTATAGGAGCAGAGTAAGGCGAAGGAGGAGAAGCGGACAAACACGGTAAGTGATGTATTAATGTATCGTAACAATTCTGGTCATATGGTAATTCGGGTACGTTTCTTTTCCCTTTATTTGGTTATTGTGATTGTCCAATAAAAGAAGTCCACTACCGCACTTTCGTTCTCTTCCGTGAGGGGTTGCCAAGTTGTCCCGCACAAGTGCGCGGGTATCTCGATCAGCATGAGCGCACACAGGTGCATTACTTTGATTTTCGTTCGACCATTCCGGTCTTCCGTAAGGGGGGGGGGAGTTGTGACGTGGTATTTTATACACGTCACAAGGAGCCTCCTCGGGAGACCGGACGGGTCATAGGTCGTGGTCAGATACCGTCTAGAGAGAGAACGAAGCGCGTATGATACCGTAAGAAAGAATTCTGCCGCTATACTATTTTATATGTACCGCCGGAGAATGACGTCACTGTCAACGAGGGAGCGACGTACGTCGAAGGAACAGGCCGCTGCTCTGCCGCTACCCCGCTCGGATCCTCCGAGTGACGAAGTGAGGCAGCGGAGTAAGAGGAAAGAACCCAGCGAGAAACCGACGTACGCCGAAGGAAAGTGCCGATTCCCTGCCGCTTTCCCGCTACGGCCCTACGATAGAAGAAGAGAGGCTGCGGAGACGGAAGAGGTCCTGTCGAAGAAGACTTCGATGGAATTCGGAAACTCCGGCAGAGGATGGGGGTAGGCTACGAGGTGTCCTAATACCGGCGCAAGGGCTCGCGGATCCTTATTCTGTATCTGGCAATTGCCGAGTGTTTTTTTTCACGTCTTTGTATTATCGATCCGAGAGGAGAAATCCCGATTCCGCTGCGACCTGTGCCTGGACACCTTGGTAAGCACCCTCAATTACCGATATATATTTGTAAAAGAGCGCGAAATCGAGATTGTCATATCGTGGGTTGTAGGCAACCTGGTTTGCCATTCACGGGCTGGTTCTGCAAAGTGCGACGGGAGTGGCTTTGTCTCGTAAGGAAATTAGTTTAAGTTAGAAGGGTAAAGAACCCGGAGGCCCCTGTCCGGGAGGGTCGCGGATTCCGACGTCCGGACTTTTTCCTGTCGTCGAGAGATCGCTTCTCGATCTCTCGAATCGCCACTCGGCTGGATCACCGAACCTGTACCGGGGAATGGTACAGCGTAAGCTATAATCAAAGTATCGTCTCGAGTAGGCCTCTGCCAATATTGTACCCTCCTACGTCTCGATTTCGCGAACTCTTGGTACGGGAGTAGAACGTAACGTGCATGTTTGTCGTACCGGACATTTCGTGTTTGTCGCGTAACTTCTCGCCTTCTCTCTTTGGACGGTCGCCGATACAGAATCGTTCCGCGTGTAGAATTCAGTCGCGTCGCGTATAAATTTAAGTGCGTTAGATTCCGTTGCTTCTAGAACAATTGTGTCTCGTCGCATTCCGTCGAGTTTCGTCGCGTTTCGTTGCGTTACGTCCGTTTGGTTAAGTATTTGCGTTGCGTTTCCGTTAATTTAGTCGCGTCGCGTACCGTTCCGGGAATCGAGGATATATCAAAGATTGTATTCCGAGGAATTGGCATATTTCGTTCCCGTGGTTAAAATCTCGTGGAGATCGTATCTCGGCCTTCCGCCGAGAGTGTTACGGTTAAATCGAATTCCGATACTGGATCACACTGTACGCCTAGGTTACTTAGATTTTAAATAAAACACCGCTGTTTAACAAATACCGCTAAATTGAGGTTTCTCGCGAATTGTCCCGAATCACTCACTCTCGTCCGCCTCCGCGTCTAGCTCCTTTACCCTTAAAGAATCCCGCCACTCTACCATTTCGTACGGATACTGAGCTACCGAGCCGTTCCGCCGCCGATTCGATTCTTCCGCGTTTTTCCGAGATTGACATAAACGATTTTCCCAGCTTTCCGCTCTAGAGTCTCGTTTCGCGTCTAAGTTCTTTATCGCGATGCTGAGAAGCGTCTGGCGCCCAATTATCAAATAAAATAAAGCGATATCGAACGGGTTCGGATCGGGCGCCGAAGTGCTACGCGCGCGCGAATCCGCGGAGGCGCCGCGACGGTCATCGTCGCGGGCAAGGCCAGGAAGGGCCGGTCAAGAATTCGCGGGCGAAGCGGGGTCGCGGGCCATCACCGAGCTAGCCGCGAAATACCGTGTAGCAGTGTTTAATTATCATTTTAATTAATGAGCAAAAATAAGTATATGCATTGAGAGTCACTAAGTCTGCAATAAAGAAAATCCTTAACTCTATCTCCACAATCAATGGGTACTAGGCCGTTTTTATATTTTTTCAAGAAGTGGGACCCAGTTTTACTATTTTAATAAAACCTTTTCATTTTTAGTTCGATCCTTGAATTACGAAGAGGTCCTTCTGAATCGCTTAAATAAATTCATTTGTTTTGAAAATATTCCACTTTTATTGTATTTAAATAAGTAACCACCCAATATTCCAACAGTATGCAGTATTTAGTATTTCCAACAGTATGCAGTATTTAGTATTTAGTATTTGCAGTGTTAGTATTTCTCCCATTGTTATTAGAAAAGGAAACATTTATTATAAGGCAAGCACGATATAAGTCGCGCGTCACAATCAAAGGGTCGTCGCCGAACTTGAAAAATAAAAATAAAATAAAAGAACAAACAATTGAAAGAAACATTGGCGTGCCGATCCCAATTTTGTTGAAATCTTATTCCCTCTTTGTGCTACATGTAGCCATTACCGACCAGCGGAAACAAAAGAAGGCGTGGAGACATCAAATATATGTATTAGAAATAGGTTTCTCGAAACACTAGAACTTCAAAATCTCTCGAAACACAAGGAAGATTAAAGTTTGAAAACTTTACACTTCTTTCATGTGTTACGTGCAGGAAGCGCGCGTATGAAGCCTCGAAAATTTTTTTGCCCTAATAATATTAATTGTTAACGGGACTTAATGTTTTGTGGATCCGGAGATACGCTAGTCCCATACGGGCCCTTTCACAAGATCGCAATGATTATAGGATATGACGGAGGCAATAAAAGAAATGTAATTCAAAATAATTAAAAGATACAAAAGATTATATTTTATAAAATATGAAGAGATTAGAATGGTAGCGTGTGTAATATAATGTAAATCACAATGAACTGAACAGAAATATTGTAAATATCCGAGACGCGCAATTCGTAGATTTGAAGGAGAAACAATTATTCAAATACAAAACCAAATTATAATTCAGTGAGGGAAATCCCAAAGTTAAATAATTAACTACTGATTTACTTGCCGAAAAGTTCATAAAATAGCTGGAAGAATAAAGGAAACAACTCACCAAAATGTCTGTACTTGTATGAAATTAGAATAAATCAACCTCTTGTAAAATGTGAAATAACGGCTGCGCCTGGTTCCTGGGAAGAACACACACACATGAAAACGCTCCACCAATGAGAATTTTGAACTGACCAATCGTGAAATTCAATTAAACTATAAAATAAAGTTATACTTTAAATATTAAAAAGAATAGAATTGAATATAATTAAATGGAAAAATAGAATAATTAATTGAATTGAAAATTTATCGTAATTTTTAACGCGAAAGTTTTACGTGAAGATAGAGTCTTTGTCTGAATTTTGCACTTTAACAAATTCTAGAACAAACTCGTCTCTAAACCACTTCACGGACCCTCGACACGCACCTCGCGATTATACACCGAAGAGTGTCGCAACTTGCACCTCTCGGAGAAGACCAGAGTGGGCCTAGTCCGAAATTGTTTATGTTGCATTGATATGCGCCTAACGAATTAGGCTGCGAGGCCAATGCGTAAGAGACCGTGATTCGTTAATTAGGCGGTGATGGTGGGTGCATGTGTAACGTCCCTAGAACCTAAGTTTAGTTAGTTACAAGCGCTAAAAGGTAAAGAGCGGCTTTTACCTCTAAACGACTCGATTTCGCGAATATAGATTGTGGGATTCGTGTGGTGTGCGGTTAAGGATTGAAATCCACAGGTCAAAATCTTTCAACAATTAGATTTATTCAATAAACGATAAGAAATGAAACTAACAAACAACAATAACAACGAAATAAAGAAAGTATATAAATTATAAATGATTGATTAGTATAAAGAACTAAATAGATCTTGAAATAATAATAATGATAGCAATAATAGAAATTTATAAATTAAACAGTATGTAATATGAGACTCGCTGGTCAGTACTTTATGTTGGACCGTATCTTCGCATTTGTAATATTAACTAAGTTTGATATTCCTTATATATATTTGATTTTCGTGTTCGAAGGTATCGCAGTGACAAAGTTTATCTCAATTTGTACGATTGATTTGTATAAATGTTCTTTGACGAAATTAATTAATACTAGCGCTTTATAATCTACCGCTGCGAGGAATTCGACCTAAGTGAGATTCTCTAAACGCACCTAAATACGCTTTCGCAAAAATTAGACAGATTTATCTATTATCTAACGCGGTGTAATCGATTACGGAAATGACGCTAAGTGAGAACAGTATTCTTTTATTAATTCAAATAACCAAAATTTATCTGAATCTGAGAACTACTCTTCGGAACAATTACTCTTATGATTTGACTCGACAACTAAATGGTTCATGACCCTTTTAGCCAAAACGAATACTGACATCCGAAACCAGATCGCTTAATTGGGGAGCTCTGCGTTAGCCAGCTACTAAAACGACCCAACGATACCAGAATCAGCTGAACAATATAAGTTCGACAGGGTAGCAAATCAATTGACTCTAATTGTAAAATCGTAATTGCTGAACTGCCACCCAAAAGACACGGGTTTCAGAGACCAAGCCGCTCAAATGGGGAGCCTGCTATTCGCTGGCTACTAAACTACCCAGAGCGAGCTCCGAGAATCTGATGGCGCGTTAACAATTCGACCAAAAATCAACTATGAGTAGCTGAGAGCTATCGTTTCAATATCTTAGCCTTTCTTGGTGCTAAGTATAGCTCTCTCCTAACGGAGTTTCAGATACGAGATTGTTTGTATGGGGAGCTCTGCGTTAGCCAGCTACTAAGACGACCCACGACCAAGTATCCAAATGGCGTATACTCGCTTGACCAATCAAGTATCAAGATTCGTTGCGGCTCTTAACAGCGGAAATTGTTCTGAGTTTTTATTCTTATCAATAATGCTTCTATCGTGCTCGACTGCGAAAACTGTTCTGATTTTAGACGGGTTTCGCTCGCCCTTTTATACTCACAAGTTCGCTGAATTCCTGGAATTTCTGTGACGTCAGAATATCTAAATTTTCATATAAATTCGTTATTATACATTAATTATAAAATTGAACGGTTTAATTATATTTTAAATGTCGCTCTTTAATTTCTGGCTATCAATTTGATATTAAGATGGTACTCTAATGGTGTTTTAACGAAAAATACATTTTCTGTCCTTTTCTAATTAATTGTGTACGAATTCTATGAGAGCTGAATCTATTCCAATTTACAGCTTTTTAATTGGAGAAAATAATTGTGGTTCCGGCCATGAATAGTTTAGTAATGACTGATTTTACGTATATAATTTAATTTAGTTAATTAATTAATTTAATATTTGATAACGCCGTAAATAGAAATAGTATCGCTATCCTTTTCTAGGATTAGCGCTGATCTCAAGGATTTCGGGCGAGTATCGCGGCACGTAGGCACATCATAGCGTAGCGGAAATTTCTTATACAAAACTATTTATTAGAAAAATAAAATAAAATAATACATAATCTTGTTTTAATGATTCAAACTTAATGTTCAATTATTTTTGCGGAAAATATTACCTACTCTAAATCAAAATTATAAGATAATTAATGTAAATGCTAATATATATATATTATGATTACCGACTGTCGAATTTGATAGATATGGTAATAGATACCTAATGTACTGTCCATAATTGGCAACTACGGTCGATAATTGACTATTCTAATCGATGGATAGAAGATTGTCGCGATGATGCCGATAGAAAGAAAAAAAAGTTTCCCCAGGGACGTTACACATGTGTGTTCCTCCCTTGTCCAGCTCCCATCTTTCTCTCTTTCTATATAGTTCCTTCCTTTACTCTTGAGCTATGGATTGTTAATTAGCTATTGGATAATTTCACATGCACAACCAATACAATATAAAATGTTAATCTGTATATATTATAAAAATTTAGAATGAACATTATCTATTTCGGTTTACAATTATTAAAGTTAAATCGCGCTCGGTACTGTAACTATTGTGGAGCTGATTGACGTGTGCGTATTCATAATAACGGTATAAAGAAATACTATGGGTAATTTATATAATTTTGTAGTGTTGCAAAGACTATTTCTATTACAATTTTATATTGCGTCGTGAACCCTTGAGGAACATTCTCGAACGCTTCGCGTTATCGGACCACACGAGTGCGACTTCCGTCTATATTCGGCGGTTTATATTCCGTGTATAATCTAAGATTTTGGCCGTGGGACCACGTTGATTTCAAGGAAGGAATGTGTTATATTAACAATCTTAGTTTAGTCGCCAGAAGATAGGCTATCTAATAAACATTAAAAAACCGTTACTGTGTTCGATCAGGGTGTTCCCAGAATGCAATACGCATTATCGATACACATCCGGTCGGTCAAAATTACAAAGGAAATTTTGAAAAAGATTCCTGTTCGGAACGTAACACATGATTTAAAATAGACGAAATAAGGAAAACTAATAACAACAATGAACAAAGAATTTTATTCGTAAATTTGCAAAATTTTGTCGACATTAGTTCTTAAAATAAAATACTTCTATTGCAAAATAAAATCACTAATTTCAAGTTTAAAATTTTTTGTGATTTTCGGAATTTTATTTAAAAATTTGATTTTAACCCGTCGGTAACAATTACATACGTGCAAGTGATATTACACTGTTCATTCTATAGACGCAAAAATGTCCTTTACGATATAAGCAAAAATGTTATCCCCACCACTCGGGGGAAGCAAATATAAAACTTTTTTATTTTTGACTTTTTCGTTATCAAACTTTTACCAATTAATTCTTAACATTTTTCCGATTAAAATGAGACCAAACACAATATAATTTGGACTATATTTACTGGTTTAATTGACGATAAAAATTTCTCGCGTCGAAGAGGATAGCGAGTCAAAAAGAAAGAGACGCTACGATCGTAGCAGTCGGCAAAGATCAAAAGTCTGTTCGATTGTTTGCAATACTTGAGCATCGCTAATTTTTTTATTTTTCATCAATTTTTTTATATAACTTTTTCCATCATAGTCGTGACATTTTTCTGACTAAAATGAGCCAAACACGACGTAATTTGAGTTATATTTACTTACAATATCTTATTAGAGTAAAATCATCGATGTACGCGTAACATTTGAAATTACAAGTAAATATGTCCCGAAGTATGTCGTGTTTGGTCTCATTTTAATGAGAAAAATGTTGCAAATATGATGGACAAATATAAAAAAAAAAATCGAAAATAAAAATGTTTTATTCCTGCATTAGGAGTGTCTTTCTAGTAGGTCACTGTATGTTTACGTTCGGTCTCCTTCGCTCGAAATGTAGTAACCTTTACGATATACGCAAACGGCGACCGTGTTATTTTTCTCTTCTGTCCTTTTCTACGTTTGGCAAAACATCAATCGATGTAGGACCTGTATGATATACGCAAAACCTCAGACCCGAAAGATTTACGTATGTAGAATATTCACTGTACTACGTGTGAATTTCCGTATGCCCAACTACCTAAATACCCCAATATTCTATCACAAAAGTATTTAAAGTTAGCCGAATCATTGCTCCATTAGATTCGAGTTAAAAAACAAATTAAATTAAATAAGAGTTGCATGAATATCAATCCGCTTTTTGCTTCCGTTTTCAATTTTGTAAAAATAATGAAATGCAACAAAATTTTCTTTGATTTTATGTTGGAAAATAGAAATTAACGAATAGTCGACACAGGCCATCCGCTCTTTGTCATTGCACTTCCCCTCCCTCAGGGAACTTCGCTAGGCCCCAGTGCCCTAAACAGCCACGCTGACGGGGGTGTCCTCAAGACAGGATCGTGTCAATGAAGACACTCTTGTATTGACTTTCGTTGTGAAAACGTCAGTAAAAGAATCGCAGTCATTTACTTTAAAATCGCCCACGAATTATTGGTACCCTATCAATAACCTTTCCCGATATATATCCTACATATCAGAAGTGGGATTTACCGTCTTTATATTGTTACGCGGGAAAGCGATCAGTTTGTGTTTTAAAAAAAATATTTATTTTACTCCTTAATCACTACAGCACTTTACAATGTGCGCAATTTGTTACAATCGAATGTTCTCGCAATCCGACCCGAAACCTTAGCTCCGACTATCTTGAGTGTATTTTATTATTGTCCGATGATTAATGTCCGATGGTTAATGTCGCGCGCGCCGGCCTGCTTCTTCTTTTATACTCTTGCTTATCTCCTGATTGCGTTACCGTTTTCGGCTTATCTTGTTTTCGACGTTTGGACCACGCGTTATCTTGTTTATACCGTTTGACCGGTGAGAATATTAATCTACGTTCGTGTAAGTGCACATTTTTACGAGTGTACTCGCGTATTATTATACAAACAATTCGAGTGCTCGGAACTATATAGTGTGCATTTTTTTTTGTTAGTTATTAGAGACTATAATAATTTTAGTGACAATTAGAAACTCTTTTGAGACTAGTGTTAAGTGTTTATATATTGACTACATTTTTAACCGTTAATTAAAAATGGATCCTGCATCGTGCAGCCGTGATGAAGAAAGTGCACCTAAGAGGAGAGACCAGCGTACTTCGGAAACACGATTGCAACGTCTGGAATCAATGATGGAAGAGATGCTGGTGAGGTCGCGAGCATCTTCACGAGCAATGTCGCACGTGGTGGACCGTCGGCGTGTTTCCATGTCGCGTTCGCCCCGACGCACAGTGTGTCGTTTGGCCAATCCGGCGGGACAAAAATCAATTTTGCAACTTGCACAGATATGTCCACTGACATTATGTATCGATAGTAAAATGTCCATTTTATAAGAAAATAACAATATTAATGTAAGAAACAATGTGTAATGATCTGTTAATAGTATCTGAAAATCTAGTTTGACGCAACTGCCTCTACGAGCACTTTTTCCGCGCTTGAGATTTTTGACAGTTGTGTTGTACCAATATCCAATATTAATATTTGTGTGTACGTAGTGTTATCTTCTATCATTCAGAATGATTTCTACACTTGTCAAATTTTGAAATAGCATTTCATTAATCTTTTATACCTTTTCAAATGTTAGCATATAATTTAAATTCTATTTCACAATATAGGTAGACTTTTAACATAGTATACCACTTTATACCATGTTCCCACGTTTTGTGTCGAAAGCTAGACTTATAAACAACATAAACCTGAAAGGGCATTACAGACAAACACTGACATCTATCATTTTTATTTAAACATATCGCGCTGACGCATGCCCTTCTCGTTAAAACGGAATAGCTTCAAAAATGGATACTAACAGGGATTTATTCAACAGATTATTAATTTCTTCAGATCCGCTCATTTCACATTTATGAACTTCTCAAAAAACTGTCCGGAAAAATATAATAATAGAAATACAACAATTCTTGGAAGAACCATTAGTCGATCCCAGTTCCTCGGAAGACGTATCACACGAAAGCAACGCTGACTAAAAAATATATTCATGTTTTAAAAAATATAATAAAGATTTTGTATATTAGTTTTATAGAATAAATAATGTATAATATAATAGAAAAATTTGCATAATAATTTTGTATGTTTATTTTATTGTTATGTTTATTTAACCGTTAAATAATTTAGCAAATTTATATAATCATTAATGTTTAATGAAGTATCATGTTTTCGATTAATGAATAACCAATAAAACGAAAAATAATCAACATTTCGTTGAATCAGGATTTTTGTCCCGCTAGATTGGCCAAACGACACACTGTGCGACGCACAGTGGCGAAAAACGGCGAAAACGTGGACAAAACTAATATCTTCGATTCTGAGATAAATTATTTAAATGTTTTTAGATAAAATGATTATATTAGTGTTACAAATTAATTTTTTGTGTTACAAATCGAATTTTGATTTGTTAGTTAACTAATACGGTTAGTTAACTAGTACGTATGAATTTTTATCTCGAAAACTATTTATCGAAATTAATTAAATCTTTTTGCATTTTAAACTTGAATGTTTGAACTATCATAATAATATTTTTTTCATTAGCAAATTCATTTTTTATTATCAGAAATTGCAAATAAATTATTAGTTTTTAAATTTTTTAATAATGTTTAAATATCTAATATGTAATATATATATATATGGATGTGGATATTGAAATTTCACCTACAAAACAAGACTTTTTGCAACGGTCAGCGACGATATATTTGGAAAACGTTCGAAACCGCTGTTGTCACGTATGGTAATAGGGCGCGTGCGTGAACATAAATGTGAATAACTCAGAACACCGCAAATTACCGCAAGATATCGTTACAGATTCTTGTTCGGGAAGCTTTCAGCTTTCATTTAAGACTATTTGGTAGGTGAACCGAGGTGGAATTCACAACTTTTCCCTTACATAAACATTAAGTACGTTTATGGTTTATATCTCCTTTTTCAGTTTGTATCAGTGTTAAAGATAAACCTTTTGATGTGCAACCTACATAATTATTATACTAAAGTACCATAAAAAATGCCAATAAAAGTGGATGAATATAATAGTTAAATAACAATTAAGTAGTATTATGTTAAACTTTGTTAACTGTGAAACGTCCGGAACTGCTGTTGTCGCGCG
Organism: Megachile rotundata; assembly: GCF_050947335.1. Taxonomy (NCBI): domain Eukaryota; kingdom Metazoa; phylum Arthropoda; class Insecta; order Hymenoptera; family Megachilidae; genus Megachile; species Megachile rotundata. The sequence continues at coordinate 411,051 of NW_027473389.1, read as the reverse complement.
CGTTAATAGGGTGCGCATATGGACAAAAATGGGAATAACTCATAAAACCGCAAATTACCGCAAGATATTGTTATAGATCCTTATTCGGGAAGCTTCCAGCTTTCATTTAAGCCTATTTGGTAGGTGAACCGAGGTGAAGATCACAACTTTTACCTTACACAAACATTAAATATGACTATGGTTTATATGTTTTTCCATATCAGTGTTAATAATAAACATTTTGTTGTGCAACTTACATAATCATAATGTCAAAGTATCATATAAACAGCCGATAATAGTGGATGAACATAATATTTAAAAAATAATGAACAGCATTATGTTAAACTTTACCCGGAAAAATTGACTTTAAAAAATGTTCAACTTTGGAGGCTCATATCTTCGAAATGGTAGTAACAAATTCATTAAAACTGTGAAAACAGTATGCACAGATTCCTTATAAACTAATTCCATTAAACGGATTTCAAGAATTGCGATTTTCATTTTTTGACTTTTGTCCACGTTTTCGCCGTTTTTCGCTACTGTGCGACGGCAGGATTCGTTGTCGCGTTCGCGTTCGCGCAGCTATGGAAGGCGTACTTCGCGTGTACGTTCGGGTAGTCCGCGAAAAAGTGATAATTCGACTAGAAACGCTCGTCTTGATCGCATGGAAGAAGAAAGCTTCAATACAAGAAGCTATGCGTCGCGTGCAAAATTCTCAAGCTTTGCACGTCCAGGAGATGAACATTTAATACCGGTTTACGATCCATCTAAGGAAGATGTCGACATCGAGAATTGGGTACGGCATGTAGATGATTTGGCATCGCGATTCGCATGGGACGACCGGTGCGTTATGCGTTTGATTGCCACCAGATTACGTGGACATGCCAGGCAATGGTACGACACGCAGATGCAGGCAGCGACTACCTGAGCGGAAATAAAAGTATACCTTGTAGCGCAATTCCGACGGACGATGCCGTTTTCGAAATTATTACGGGAGGCCGATTTATACGAGGCGAAGCCGGGCCAATCGTTGGGAGACTATTGTTTCCAAAAACTGAATCTTATCAGGAAATTATACATTAATTTAGCGGACGATAAGCTGATAGATATGGTTATCTTTGGCATTCCCGACGATACGATAGCCAGGACTATTCGTGCAGCAAAGCACAGTGATACAAACGAGCTGTACGCGTCAATGTGTGCAATGGGGAATATGCCTGGGAAAGAAGACAAGGGGATGAAGATCCAGCACCGCAAAATCCACCCAGCTTCATTGAAGGCAAAAGAAGTGACGAAGAAAAAAGCTGTAGCATGCTTTAATTGCAGAAAAACAGGGCATGTTGCGAGGGAGTGCAGGAAGCCACGGGTCCAGTGTACCGGTTGTAAAAAATTGGGACACAAGCGAGAGAAATGCCCTCAAAAGGAGGTAAATATCGTAGAAAATATTAAAACTAATGTTAATATTTATCAAATTTATGTCCGCGTTAACGGTCATATAATACAGAGTCTAATAGATAACGGAAGCGCATGTACTATCGTTCATTCGTCGATAGTCAAGAAATTTTGTTTTGATACGAAAACCGTAGAAAACGTAGTATTTAGAGGATTTGCTAGCCGGTCAGTAGTAATTAATCAAACCGCGCCGATTACGGTAAAAATACAGTGATTGCGGACGTAAATTCATTTATTGTACCGGATGAATATACGACACATGACGTAATTATCGGTAGAGACTTTTTACAGCAAAAGCATGTTGTAATGTTGAAACATGGGAATCAGCTCACTTTTAACGACATTAGGAAATCAAGAGAACCGCAAATAATTTCCGCGATGGACATCTACGTTGTCGAGACGAACCCTACTTTAAATTTAGGAAACATCGGGAAAAAGGAACGGAAGTTATGCGTCGCATTAATGGAAGAATTCCGCGATTGCATATAATCGTCGATGAAAGATCATGGCAAAACTAATACGGCGTCGATAGAAATTAAATGTCTGACAGAAGAACCGATTGCATATCATCCTTATCGTCTTGCGGAACCAGAAAAGAAGATCGTTCGCGAAATAATTACGGAATTATTAAAAAACGGAATAATTAGAGAATCCGATTCCCCTTACGCGAGTCCGATCACTTTGGTAAAAAAGAAAACGGGAGATACTAGGATGTGCGTGGACTATAGAAAGTTAAATGCAATAACTGTAAAAGATAAATATCCTTTACCCCTCATTGACGACCAAATAGATAAATTAGGAGGCAGTCAATATTTTACGTCCCTGGATTTAGCGTCAGGATATTATCAAGTACCCGCAGCCGAAAATTCTATAGCCAAGACAGCGTTCGTCACACCCGAAGGACATTACGAGTTCTTGAGAATGCCATTTGGCTTGATAAACGCACCAGCCGTTTTTCAAAGGCTGATGAATAAAGTACTTGGAAGTTTAAAAGATACCGTTGCGTTCCCTTATTTAGACGACGTTATTATACCATCGAAAACGGTCGAGGAAGGTATAGGCAATTTACGGAAAGTTTTAGAGGCATTCCGAATACATGGGTGGACCCTTAAACTTGAAAAATGCGCATTCTTTAAAGAGAATATTGAGTACTTGGGTCGCGAAATCAGCGGACAGGGGGTAAGGCCAGGTCAGAGGAAGATAGACGCTGCAAAGGAAATGCCGCAGCCCCAAACGGTTAGGCAGGTACGCCAATTTTTAGGACTGGCAAGTTATTTTAGAAAATTTATTAAGAACTTTGCGACACTCGTGGAACCTTTAACACGGCTAACGCGTAAAACTGTACGATGGCAATGGGGAGAAACTCAGAAGAAAGTTTTTCAGCAAGTGAAGGAGAAATAACATCCCGACCAGTATTATGTATATTTGATCCGACAAGACCTACGGAAGTACATACGGACGCAAGTTCTTTAAGTATCGGAGCAATATTATTGCAGCAGCAGGAAGATGGAAATATGGCAGTTGTTGCTTATTTCAGCAAGCAGATGTTATATCCTACTCCTCCCGCCGTTATTAACGTCATTATAATCATCATTATTATTATTATCATTATTATCATTATTATTATTATTATTATTATTATCATTATTATTATTATTATTATTATTATTATTATTATTATTATGCGTATTTACTGTAACCATTTCATTATAAGCAAGTAGCATAAGAATAACTTCATGATAAGAATGTGCAAGAACAGCACAGTCCTATTCCCACAGTCCAACTGTCCTTTCCTGCTTACCTACCCGGAATCTCCCTTCTCTTCAAACCAAGACTCCTAACCCTGATCCAGACCGAACGAAGAGGCGACACTCTCGTAAAGTACTCCATTCCAAACAGTTCGTAAAATATACGTTTTTATACTCAGCATTTTATAATCATTAAGTTAATTTCTCTTGCACCTCTCGAAATCGGGACTAGGACCCAACGTTTTTCCCTCGCGGTTGTATTTCCACCCACTACATCGGTGGGGATATAACATAAATTGGTGGCAGCGGTGTTGGGCGTCCCAAGTGCGAAGCAAGGATTTCATTACCCGAAACGACCAGCATTCATAACGGGAACATCATCATTTATCGGCTGGTCATCTATACAACGATTCGGAACCAAACGAGTCACATTCTGGAGGACGCAAAGCAGTCTCTGTATCGCCGCCTGGACATCAACCTGCACGAGTCAGCCAACCAGCCTCCGCGCGATCAAGTAAAACCGTAGCGTACTTCCACGACATGGTCATTCTAACATTCTACATTATCCTGCAAGTTTGTTATAAGAATTGACAACCATCCTATATAAACACTTAATCGTGCGTCCGAACCATTCAATCAGACTACCAAAATGCCAAATACCGACGATTTGGCGGAACGATTATCCAGTAGGCTATCACTCAATGATAACGCGACAACAAACAGAAATAATGTACCGGCAACAGCCGATAGTTTATATACCGTAAAAGAAACCGCGGAATGTATACCAATTTTCGATGGTTATAATATTCCTCCTAGTTCATTTATTCGTGCCTCCGAATCGGCCAGTACCCTAATCCGACCGTCAGACTCGGCATTCTTAGCGCGTGTAGTTAGAACGAAAATCCGCGGAGATGCTGATATTGCCTTAGGTTACCTTCCGTCTGACAATCTGCGCAATATGTTACTTGAAATAAAACGCGTGTACGTTCCAAGACAAAGCCAGTCTAAATGGCAAACCGAATTAGCATTCGCAAGACAAGAAACGTGGGAGTCGCCCTTAGATTTCGGTAGACGAATCGAATATACAAAACCGAGCGAAAGAAGCTATTCGCGAAATCAATTCCCCCGATATAGCACGAGGTATGATATGCGGTCTCGAACAAAGCGCTCTACAAAGTTTTATATCCGGCCTAAGGAGTACCGAATTAGAAAATAAAGTCGGATTTACATCACCCGCAAATCTAAAGGAGGCAATAGAAAATGCATGCGTCGCATGGGAACATGTAAAAAATAGGCAAGCTAGGTTTATGGCCCCACCTACATCATACGCGGTACGACTAGTCGATTGTCAATATTGCGGTAAATCAGACCACGAGTATCATACTTGCCCATATAGAAGACTTTTCCTCAATCAAGCTGTTTTAAATACCCATGAACCAACCTACCGCACTCCCATCCCGATTTCACCGAACACACAATTTCCACAACGACAGAACATATATTCGTATCCCAAACAAACTGTACCGCCCCAATCACTCCCACCACAATTTTACAATTATCAGGAACGATCCGTTAAAAATAATTTTTATAGACGGGCTTCACAACCCATAAAAAGCTGTATTTACTGTAAACGAAACGGTCATATAGTCGAAGAATGTCGAACACTAGAAAGGAATAAAAAATTTTGTACTCACTGCAGAATTAAAGGTCATACTACAGACGAATGTCGATCCAAAAATAATTTGCGTCACGCACCGGTTCGTAATATAAGTACGGAGTATTCAGAGCATTTAAACGAAACAAGCGTTTCTCAGACGGGCGAGCTGTGAAACCCAAACTTACAAAATCGCCCCTATCAACATCCTTTAAAGCGCGCATTTACTCGGTCCGGGCAGATAATGATAACACGCCCACAATACTTTTAGAATCTAAGCAGTTTCGCGAATCACAACAAGAATTCCTTATTGATTCAGGATCACGCGTCAATCTAATTAAACATAACGTAGTGACACCAAATACGCCATGTAATACACGAAATAAAATCAAACTAAGAGGAATAACAACAGAAACAACGGAAACTTTAGCCGAAATTACAATGATAATCAACGATAACTCACACACTTTTCACATCGTACCGGACTCATTCCCAATTAATCAAAAGGGCATTTTAGGGACAGACTTTTTAAACAAGGAAAAAGCAACACTTTCATTCTTATCGCAATCATTAACCTTAAGCAATAATACAACTGTACCCTTTCATGATAAAAGCATAGTTATCCCCGGTCGAACGGTTAAAGTTATCCCCGTGCGAATAGCAAACACGGAAAAAATAGACATCGGAATTTTAGAAAAATTAAATTTAGGAGATAGGATATTCATTGGAGAATCTCTTGTCAAAAAACCAACGGGATAGCTTACGCTTATACAGTTAAGGCGAGCGAAGTAGACGTAACTTTCCCAACACCATCAGCAATATTAACACACGTTGACCCGTCTGAATCCCAAGAAATTAAAAGCATCTCTACTGATAAGGCGCGCAAAACATTCTCAAGCATCAGCGAGTCGGAAAGGATGCAATCGAAGGTTCCTGCGAGTTACAGTTGCAACGATACGGTATCAGTCCACCTTGCACATCCGGTACCCAGCACAGGTATAGATAACGGTCGGCACGTGGCGCGTCTACAATATCAACGTTTTCTTCAAGAGATTACGAATACTTCTCACGGATCATCCGTCGACACAACAAACATAGCTATAAATCCCATAAACTTATCACAAAGAGAAAGAATCACTCAACTGCACGCAACTCTAAGATTAGACCACTTAAATTCAGAAGAAAAAGAAAACATCTTACAACTAACACAAAAATATAATCACCTATTTTATTTACCAGGGGACAAACTTCCTGCAACTACATTAATAAAACACAGTATACACACAACAGACGAAACACCAATCAATACTAAACAATATCGTCATCCACAAATACACAAAGTCGAAATACAAAGAGAAATAACAAAATTATTAAACGAAAATATCATACAACCGTCTTCTTCCCCCTATAATTCGCCAATATGGGTAGTCCCGAAGAAACCGGATATCGAAGGTAACAAACAATGGAGAATGGTAGTGGACTTTCGTAAGTTGAATGAAAAAACCGTTGGAGATGCATACCCACTTCCAAATATCACAGACATCCTTGACCAGCTCGGCAGTGCTAAATACTTTTCAACATTTGATTTAGCATCCGGGTTTCACCAGATACCCATGGATCCAAATCATGCATATAAGACAGCTTTTTCCACAACACATGGACACTATCAGTACACGCGAATGCCTTTCGGCTTAAAAAACGCACGGGCGACATTTCAAAGATTAATGAACCAAATATTAATGGGATTAGACGTACTCGGGTTAATCGACGACATAGTTATTTACGCACGATCTCTCGAAGAACATGAAATAAAGTTTAGGAAACTTGCCGAACGTTTAGAAAACGCTGGACTCAAACTTCAACCAAACAAATGCGAGTTTTTAAGACGCGAGGTAGCTTATTTAGGACACAAAATTTCAGAAAATGGTGTACAGCCAAATCCCGAGAAGGTACGAGCCGTAAAAGAATTTCCCGTACCAAAAACTGAAAAGAACGTTAAAGAATTCTTAGGCCTTGTAGGTTACTATCGGCGATTTATACCAAATTTCGCGAAAATTGCAAACCCGTTAACTACCTTATTAAAAAAAAAACACTCAATTCCACTGGACGACTGAGCAAGAAATAGCGTTCGAACAACTAAGAGACACTATATGCCAAGAACCACTTTTACAATACCCGGACCCTAAGAAACCATTCATCCTAACAACCGACGCATCAAAACATGCTCTAGGTGCAGTGTTAAGTCAGGGACCAATCGGCAAAGATTTACCCGTCGCATATGCCTCTCGCACTCTTAACAAAGCCGAAATAAACTATTCGGTCACAGAAAAGGAATTATTAGCTATCGTTTTCGCGGTAAAACACTTCAGACCTTATCTATACGGTAACACGTTTACATTAGTAACGGATCACAAACCACTTATATGGTTAGAAAACGTCAGTGACCCATTGTCGCGACTACTACGCTGGCGGTTTATAGATGCTCTCTCAAGAAATCCATGCAATCCATTAACCATACTCCCTATTAATACCAAACGTCTTAGAACTACTACTACTTCGAGCACAAATACGGAAACTAAACACAATTACAACCTACGGGAAACTCTATATCGAAAGACACGTCAAGCTTCCAAGAAACAAAAAAAAGAACACGTTAGTTTAATGAAAAGACCGCGGCGCACAAGTACGGATCCTTCGACGGAAAATACACAGAAACATACGTATAATTTACGTAAGCGAACAAAAACGACACATCTATATCATCGCAGGAAACGATCCTCGGATTCGGAATCATCAATTAATCCTCGACACAAAATTCCACATTTAGACGCGCTAACAAATACAGAAACAGATACGAACACAGACATAGACACAGGTACGGATACAAATACAGACACTGACGATGAAACAGATATCGAAGCAATTACGACTGACAATATGAAATCACAACCAATAGAAGATATAATTTCACCCCAAAATATAGACTTTTATGAAACTTCTAAAAACAACAAACACACAAACGACGGAGAAAGATTAAATACTGAAGAACCGATTTTAAGTAACAACAAACCCACGGATATATCCACAGACGTACACAATTCGACCTTAAATAGAAGCATCAGTGAGGATTCATTCGTACATGAAATTATTCAAACAAAAGCAGATGTGCATTACCCCATCAGCGGTAACGACGAAAGATTAAATGACACATTAACTACTGATTCTAGGATTGGACAAGAACAGAGTTGTAGGGATTACGCGGACTTTATTAGAAACTTTACTAGTATAACTACCACACCAAATGTTATAGTAACGAACGATACAATTTTTATGACCAACAGCGATTATGTACATTTTATATCGGCAGACGGCAAAAGCTCTACACCTACTGTAAGAACATTGCTAGAAAAGAAATTATTAAAAGAAAGCGATATTCAAAGTCAACCGCTCTCCATAGGAGAAGTAGTTTTAACAAAATCAAAAAATAAATATATCCTTAGTTTAGTAGTAAAGGACAAAGAACACGACACGCCAACATCAGAAAACCTATTCGAAACTTTAAATAATTTAAAACACGTTTGTATTAGGAAAAATATTAAGTCCATCGCCGTCGCCGTAAAAGATGTAGGATTGAACCCATTTTACATGACACAAATACAAAGCATATTTCGTTATATATATAAAGATTCCGGAATAACTATAATGCTATGTTTGGACAAAACAGTAACGCCTCATTTAGAAGACAGACTAAACATTATACGCGAAAATCATGAATCACCAATCGGAGGTCACAAAGGCATCGTTAAAACTTTTAATAGAATTCGCGAAAAATATTTTTGGCCCTGTATGAAAAAAGAAATCGAACAATTCATCAGGAAATGTAATAGTTGCCAAAGGAAGAAATTGGTTAGAATTAAAACCAAACAACCTATGGTTATCACAGATACACCAGCAGATGCATTCGAGAAAGTAGCTCTAGATATTGTGGGACCCTTACCGACATCGAAAAACGGAAATAGATATATACTGACAGTACAATGTCATCTTACGAAATTTTGCGAAGCATACGCACTTCCTGATATGACCGCACGAACTGTAGCAACGACTTTAGCAAGGGAATTCATAACTCGTTACGGCGCCCCTCACTACATTTTAACTGATCAAGCTACTAATTTTATGAGTTCAACTATGAGACAATTAGCTAAATTATTTAAAATTAAACAATTGAAAACTACTGCCTTTCATCCTCAAACGAACGGATCGTTAGAAAGAAGCCACGCAGTACTTATAGAATACTTACAACACTATATCACAACGACCAGGGACTGGGACAGATGGATTAGGTTTGCCATATTCTCTTACAATACATCAGTACACGTTGGCACAAAATACACGCCCCATGAATTAATTTTTGGAAAAAAAGCTCGCGTACCTTCTAGCTTTGATTACTTAGAGAAGCATAACTTTACGTACGAAACATTTTTAGTAGACCTTACGACGCGATTAACAGAACTACGTAATCTTGCAACCGAAAACCTAAATAAAGCAAAACAAAATTCGAAGCTATACTATGATCGTAATGCCAATACACAAAAATTTGTACCAGGACAATCTGTTTATCTGCTAAACGAAAAAATAGGGAAATTGGATAATCATTACTCCGGTCCATACGTAATTAAAGATATCGTTAATGATGTAAACGCTATAATATATCTAAGTCCAACAAGCACTAAAACCGTGCACACTAACAAACTTAAACACGCATATAACTTGCCGTTACGATAAAAGAAATCCAAGCCTCGAACCCATCCATAATTTTCCCAACTCCTTCGGAACCAAATTATATGGAAGAACTAATTAGAATTTCAAAAGTACAGGTGGCATATGCAAAAAGCCGTCTCACTTATATACTGGAAATCCCATTATTGATAATCAACATATTTAATTTATATAAATTAATACCAGTACCAATGCTACAAGAATCAATAGATAAAAACTACGCGTATATAACACCCGCAGCTCCATATTTAGCAATAACAAGCGATCGTGTTTTATACACTCCGCTAACCGAAAGCCAAATCGAAAAATGTAAAGAAACCATGGGTATATATCTTTGTAAGCGCACGAGACCGTTATTTCACACCGTTGCAAAAGTTACATGTGAAGTAAATCTATTAATAAATCCAAAAATCGTCGATTTCACTACCTGCGATATTCGGGTCATAAAAATGCTCACTTCATTCTGGACTCAACTAACAGAACCGAATACCTGGATATTTTCAACTTCCATTGCAGAACCCTTACACATAACTTGTCCTAACAAGGATCCGATACACGTTACGATAAACTCAATCGGAGTAATTAAAATTGCTCCCAAATGCATAGCGACTTCCACGGTTGTCACGCTAACCACCACGCGAGTTCTCGAATCTAAAATACGAAAATTATATGTACCGCCAATTCAGTTAAATATTACTAACTTAGACCGATCGCTAGCATCTACAAACCTTTCGGAAGTACATTTAAATATACCGCATATAAAGCCATACGTTGATACGAATGATCTGGCTACTACAGGCACTAAATTAAGCGATATTGTTAACCAAGCAAAAGAAATTGCTAAGCACAAAAGAACAGAACAACGTATAACGAACATACACTCCGTCTTACACTTGACGGGTTTCGTTATCATATCACTTACTATCTTGGCTATATTATATAAATTGTCAATCTTTACGAAAATAATAAGACTATTTTCATCCTGTAAGCGAGATAAAAACCGTTCTGCGCCGACAACTACAACAAACCTATCGTCAGATCCGATTATACCATCATCTAGTAATGTTAAACCCGAAATCATATTACTCAAAAACATAGAAAATTATTCAACAGCAGCGACAACAAGCCAAAATCGAGCGTACTATGCGACACCATTGTAACTAGTAATAAGTACTATATTGTCACTGCCCAACAGAAGAAAAGGAACGCGTGCACACACACACACACCCGAAAACGTTACACTGACAGATAGACACATGTATAAATTCGTGACAGATAAACAAATGTATAAACCAAAATACGCAACAAACACCATACAAGCTATCGAAGGAAGATGCACACCCGTTAGGGTATACATCTTCCATTTTAAAGGGGGGGCGTGTTATATCCTACTCCTCCCGCCGTTATTAACGTCATTATAATCATCATTATTATTATTATTATTATTATTATTATTATTATTATTATTATTATTATCATTATTATTATTATTATTATTATTATTATCATTATTATTATTATTATTATTATTATCATCATCATTACAGGATAGGATGGATCGACTTAATTTAGAAGAACTTCGTGAAAATATTAGTAAGCATATCTCTGAAGACCAACGAAAACAGAAGGAACGGTGTGATCGAAAGCGAAAAGAAGCTCGCAGGTATACCGTTGATGAATTGGTCTTAGTACAAATAACCAGTGAACCTTCAACTGGAAGCAGTCGAAAGTTACTACCGAAATATAAAGGACCATTCCGAATTAGAGCGGTGTTACCTAACGACCGTTATGACGTAGAAGATCTACGAGAAGGAGTGAAACGATTACGAACTATCGTTGCCGCTGATAGAATTAAACCGTGGATTACAATCCAAGGGGATGACCACGACGTACAAGACTGAAGTTGTCTAATATCCTTTCTTTTTAGAAATAATCTATAGTATTTTTTGTAGTTTTGTTTAGGGTAGCCGTGACCAGAAGTCGGTTACCGAACGAAATGAATACAGTCTCACATGTTTTTGAGTTTTGTTCACAAAAACAACAAGGCCGATCGGAGGCGTAATGTCCCGATGAGTAAGGAGGGGATGCTTGTCCGACGACCAGGCAAGGCCCTACATGTGAGAGCAACGGTCCGAACACCTGACCAGGAGCGAGGACGGAAAGATCGTCATCCGCTGAAGTTCCGACGGGAACAACTGAAGTAAGAAGGCGCAACGAGCGTCAGGACACAAAGTGTGTCAGCACTGCTGAGCATAGATTCACAGGTATCTTAGGCAGACACCAATTGCAGATACAACGGTATCATGTAAAAGACCGGCACCGAACCAGACGGACACAAAGTGTGTCTCAGGCGGGGTGGTAGCCAACAAGCGATGCAAAGTGCATCAAAGATTTACAAGGGATACAACGGTATCCGTAGTTGATCGTGAGTGATACGACGGTGTCATGTCACGACAACACTCCTTTTATTCTTTCAGCTAAGATCATTTAAAAATAATATTATTGTGAGTCTGGGGACAGACCTAACGTCAGTATGGCCGAATGTTAGAAAATAGAAATTAACGAATAGTCGACACAGGCCATCCGCTCTTTGTCATTGCACTTCCCCTCCCTCAGGAAACTTCGCTGGGCCCAAGTGCCCTAAACAGCCACGCTGACGGGGGTGTCCTCAAGACAGGATCGTGTCAATGAAGAAACTCTTGTATTGACTTTCGTCGTGAAAACGTCAGTAAAAGAATCGCAGTCATTTACTTTAAAATCGCCCACGAATTATTGATACCCTATCAATAACCTTTCCCGATATATATCCTACATTCATACGAAATTTTCTTTGATTTCATACGAAATTTAAGCAAATACAAAAATTTCGTATATTTAATCTATTTCATTAAAATTTCAGGACGCTCATTTTTTAATCCGTTCCAATAAAAAAAAATTAAGAAAATGAAAAGAAAAGAAGAACAAATAAGAAATGATATGCGTCTCAACCTCAGCTTTCGGTTTAACAAATCCAGTAATGTCCAACAAAACTACAATATACTGTGATTCAAAACTATTACTTTCGATGTACGAAATTCACAAATGGTAAAAAAAAAGTGAAATCGATGTTCCAGAGGTCACAGTTAGTACGAAGGTATTGAAACGGTCTTGTTAGTACGAAGACATTGAAACGGTCAAACGAGCGTAAAACGTGTTTATGAAGTTTAATAAACAAGAATACATTAAACGTAGTACTACAGTGGAGAAAAAATATAAATGCAGTTCTCTCTTATTGCTACATTGAAGCAATGACAGCAACTTCAAAAATGTGATTACATTAGTTACTATGGTGTTGAAAAATTAGTATATGTACAAGGAATTATGAACAAAATATGGTGTATTTAGATGTACCGAAAATTAATTTTTAAAATATTAGGCAAGAACTGAGCATTTACAGTTTATCTAACAAGGGACCATCCCGAAGTGATAATTTCCGATTTTTATGAAATTGGATATAATGTAGTTCTCGAAAAAATATTCGACAGGTATTTTTTTTTAGCTGCCATCATTCATGTTAAGGGGGTGAAAATAACCCTCAAAGTGGGGGGTGAGAATCACGTTTTGTGGAATATCTCGGGAACCAGTAGAGCTAGAGGGGTGGTTTAAATTGCATAGTTGTGTATTCTTTAATGCGGAATCCAACTGTCCAAATGGATTTTAAAAAATCGCATTTGTTTAAATAATATATTAAAAAATGACGCTTTTTTGTTAATTTTTCTATTAGGAGATAAGATAGATTGTAAGAATAGGTAGGCATAGTATATAAGCGCGTAGCATGTAAGCGTAGTATGTAAGACTATATTGTAAGCGTTAGTTATAAGACCCGCGCCGCCACCGCCGCCATATTGTATCAACGACCGCGTCTAACACCGATATTTGTACATTCTAGAAACCGAAGACTGTAGACGAACCGGCGACCACCTCCGCGTCCACGGCGGATCCTAATAATAATAAACAGATATAGTTAGAGCTAAACCGTGTGTTCTCTATTGTACCCGCGACCAGTCCCCTTCCTTCCGCGATCGGCCCCCTCGCGTCGACCCTGGCGCGCTGAAGCGTCCGGCACAAGGGGGTCCGTGAGCCGCGTACTCCACCGCGCTGCTTAGCAACGCGGGTGGAGGAAACGGCTACGTTACATATATATAACCAATGCCAGAAAGAACCGCAAATCTAACAAAACAAATGAGATGACCGAAGAAATACTAATTAGCAATAACATTAACATTTATGGCATAAAAATGATTGCAAATTTTATGCATTTTATTATGTGTATTTGTAATTTGAAACAAAACATATGAAAACTATTAAATATTTTTCAAATTCCTCATAACGTCTGTGGCGATCGAAATAAAGGCGATCGAAATTAAATTAATAAAATAAATGAATTAAATACATTAACTTACATGGGATGCCAATCCGTTTCAAGAACCACCTCTTTCTGATAAGTAAATTAATAAAGAAATAAGACAACCACTCACTTATACTGTCGGCAATACACTGTGCCGTTGCCGAGTGCGACAGTGTCTTTTATTTGTTTACACCAATCCACCACCACCGATAGTTGGTTGCTAATGGTTACGACAACCGTTGGCGAAACCGAAAAATCGTCAACGGTTTCGACAACATGGCGGAGCATAAAATGTCGGCTACGCGTGCCACAAACGTTGCTAAGCAACTCCTCGATATAAGCAAGGGTGATTTATACGATATAAACAAAAAAAATTATCTCCAACACTGGGGGAGGGGGCAATCACTTGAAACGTTATAAACTATTTTCGCGAGAAATATAACATAAGCCGAGCTGAAATAAATCCGCGAGACAATATCAACGCAGGAGTAAAACTTTTATATTTTCTATTTTCTTGTTATAAATTATTTAGCAATAGGTTTTTCATATTTTTCCGATTGAAATGAGACTAAACACAATATAATTTGGACTATACTTATTAGTTTAATTGACAAAAATAAGTTTTGAACACAGAAAAGACTAGTGAGTTAGAAAGAAAACGACGCTGCGATTGCGGCAATCGGCAAAGATCGAAACCCTCTTCAACTGTTTACAATATTAACTCATTGTGAACATTATTATTTTTAATTAAAATATTTTTTATACAACTTTCTCCGGCCTTATTTTCGTGTCATTTTTTTTATTAAAATGATAGCAAACGCAACGCAATTTGGACACATTTATATGTAATAACTTATCAGATTAAAATTCTCGATACAAGAAAAACGCTTGGAATTACCAAAGAAACTTTTATCCTCGCATTAAGATTATTTTACAAATATACATATCATTCTTTGATTTTTGCTTGGGCATTTCGTTATTTCTTTTGTTCGTTGCATTTTTCTACATTCAATAAACTTCAATGAATGTAAAAAGCATAGCTTATAAATGACAATTCGATTACGAAAGATTTTCTGAAATGCCATGTGTCGATTGGTCAGCTTAATATTTTTCTATAGAAACAAATATAAAGACCCCCTAATCCCGAAATTAGAATCGTGCAAGTTTGACATATTTGAAAATGCGAACTTTGTAACATACCCTATAACACTTCGTCTGTATTGCAGATAATATTCATGTAAATAAAGCAGAAATTTGATTAAATATTTTAGGCAACATGAATAATTGTACTGACATCTGTAAAATGTGGCATTAATTCTAAAGGAATTACAAATGTTGGTATCTCGAAGTTCGATGTTTTGTGTGGTTACGGTAACAGTTATTATGGTCGCTATTAATACAAAATTATTCGTGTTCAATTTAAAAATAGTCGCACGGTACTGTAACGTTCATTTCAATAAGACAGAGAATGTAAAGGATTTACATTTCATCAATTAAGTTCTGCGATTAACATATAATTCGCATCACACAATGCATTGTAGCTCAGCTCCTGAAACGAAGCTCGAAACAAAATAAAAAACACCGTCATACCCTGAAGTATACGGGTCGACTTTCATGAAACCGTGTCGGTTCGGTGTTACCTCGAAATTATTTGAAGTTTATTTGAAGCCCCCTAATAAAAGTTTACCCACCCTTCAATTTACGTGGCACTTTTTTACGCGGTCCTTCTTTTACGAGATAAATTATCTACACAGCAGTCTTTATGTGCAATATTAATTTATGTGGCCGGAAAATATATTTTTCTAAAAATTTCGGAATTTCAAATGTTTGAAGCAATGAAAATTATACGTTTGCATCAATTACGAAGAATTTATCATTTGAAATTGCAGTAGCGATACTAACATCGAGTAAACTTAATTTTTTTTAAACGTCATTTCTTTTGTGAAGTAATTTGAAATAAATATGTATTTCTAAAACTTATATTCTCATTTTTTACTGATAGACATTGTTTACACAATTCTCATTTGTATAACACGTATCCACACAGAACTTCACGTAAATTGAGAGACAATTGCATAAATCAAAATGGAAACCTTATTCAACTGTTTGAATTGGAAACTTAAATTTCGAAATTTGGCAAATTTAGAATTTGGGAATTATTATTATTATTCGAAAATCTGTAAGTTTCAGAATTTCCATAATTCGAGTTTTGGAAATTTGAACAGTAGGAAGTTGAAGTATTTGAAAATATGGAAATTTGAAAAATTGAAATGTAGAAATTAGAAAATTTCAGAAATTTTTGAATTACATAAATTTGGAAAATCACTATTACTTCAATCACTTTCACTTATTTGCCTTAACGATACCATCAGTGGTTTCATCTCTATTTACTGCTATGACTACTTTACGACTTACGAATTTCACTTATATTTTACAGTATTCTCTCCGTAAATGTTAAAAAGATCTCTATCGTAAATGTTAAAATTCTATCCCCACTACTGGGGGGATCTCCCTCGAAATTAGTCAAGAATGAAACACAATCAGTCGCCGAAACGACGAGGATCGAATATCGGTGAGACACGCACTAATGCAAGCAAAGGAAAAGATTACAACTTTCTTATTTCTTACTACAGTAATCATTTTATATACATAATAAAATAATTTTCAGAAAAAAAATATACCGACTTCGAAATGCATTAAAAAGTATAAAATAATTTCTATTTCCTAATGAAGTAATTTCTATTTCATTCAATCATACAATTACGTCGCAGATATGAATTAAACCTATTTACTCGTTAGGTAGTATATTAAATACATTTCAACTTTTTCGGAGGCGGCGCAAAATTAAAAGATTTTCTTGAACATGTCAACCTTTGTACAGCCAAACATAGGCAAAGCTTGTATAGCTATTTTTTTTTCTATACATATAACTCGACAGCACGCCGCGAAGTAGGTGTTAGTGCGTATAGAATGTAACTATGGTCTATCTAGCCCTTAGTGAACGGGACGGGTCGAAGTGAACCGTACCGAGGGGCCGAGCTCCTGCCGCGATAGTCATTAAAAATTGCCAGCGCATATTTCTGCTTAAACGCGGTTTTCGTTCATAGTATTCCAAGTCAAATTCTGGACATATTATATGTACATGTGTAACAACCCTGGAACCTAAGTTCAGTTTATTACAAGCGCAGAAAGGTAAAGAGCGGCTTTTACCCCTAAACGACTCGATTTCTACTAATTAAGATTGTGGGATTCGTGTGGTGCGCGGTTAACGATTGAAATCCAAAGATCAATATCTTTCAACAATTAAATTTATTCAATAAAAAAGAAATAAAACTAACAAATAACAATAACAACAAATAAAGAAAAATATATAGATTATAATTGATTAATTAGAATAGAGAAACTAAATAGATCTTGAAATAATAATAGTAATATAATTTGATAAATTAAACAATATGTAATTTATAATTGTGAATTTAACGATATGAAACTCGCTATTTAATACTTTATATTGGACCGTATCTGAATCGGGTCACTGATAAAGCAAACTTCGCATTCGTAATATTAACTAAATTTGATACACGATTTTTGTGTTCGACGCTATTGTAACGATTCTGGAACCTAAGTTCAGATAGTTACTAGCGCTAGTAAGGTAAAGAGCGGCTTTTACCAACTGAACGACTCGTTTTGGAAAATAACTAAATGTAAAGATTGTGGGATTCGTGTGGTATGCGGTTAAGGAATGAAATCCACAGGTCAATATCTTTCAACAATAAGGGTTTATTCAATAAAATAACGAAGATGATGAATTTAACAAATAACAAGTAACAAATAACAAAATATGAAAAGTATACTGATTTGATTAAAGACACTAGAATAGACTTGATATAATATTAATAATAGAAATAACAGAACTTGGCAAATTAAGCAATACGTAATAGATAATTATGAATCTAACTAAATGACTCTCGCTAGGTAATACTTTATATTAGATCGTACCTAAGTCTGTTTTCGGATGAAGCTAACTTCGTTTTATATAATTAATTGAATTCGATATTCTATATTATTCAGTTCTCGTCTCGAACGCTATCGCAATTACAAAATTTATATTGATTAATACGTTTATAATTTTATATAATGAAAAGTCTTTTACGAAATTATTAATACTAGCGCGTGATAGTCTACCACAGCGAGGAACACGACCTAAGTGTGATTCTCTAAGTGTACCTAAATACGCTTTCGCAAAGTTAGACAGATTAACGATTTTATCTGATATCCAACGCGGTGTAGTCGACTACGGAAATTACGCTGATGACAGAACAATATTCTTTTACTAATTCAAAATTCCAAGATTTGTTTGATTCTAATGAACTTTACTCGGAACAGTTACTCTTTCTTAATTTGTCTCGACAACTAATTGTACATGACCCTTTTCGTCAAAACGAACACTGACAACCAAAACCAGATCGCTTAATTGGGGAGCCTGCGTTAGCTAGCTACTAGAACGACCCAACGATACAGGAAAAGGCGAACAATGTAAGTCCAACAGGGTAGCAAATCAATTGATTCTAATTATAAAATCGTGATTGCTGAACTGCCACCCAAAAGACATGGGCTTCAGAGACCAAGCCGCTCAAATGGGGAGCCTGCGTTAGCTAGCTACGAAACGACCCAGAGCGAGCTCCGAGAATCTGATGGCGCGTAAGCAATCCGATGTAAAATCAAATATGATTAGCTGAGAGCTATCCTTTCGATATCTTAGCCTCTCTTGGCGCCAAGTATAGCACTCTCCTAGCGGAGTTTCAGATACGAGACCGTTTGAATGAGGAGCCTGCGTTAGCTAGCTACTAGAACGACCCACGACCAAGTATCCAAATGGCGTATACCCGCTTTACCAGTCAAGTATTAAGATTCGTTGCGGCTCTTGACAGCGAAAACTGTTCCGGTTATACTTATCTGAAGACTTCTAGCTGGCTCGACTTCGAAAACTGTTCTGCGATTTTGGCGAGCTCCGCTCGGCCTTTTATACTCGCCAGCCTGGCGAATTCTCGGAAAACCCCCATAACGTCGAAATATATAATTATCGTATAAATTCGCAATTAGGCATTAATTATGAAAACGAACGATTTAATTTCATTATCAATATCGCATTCTACTCAATGGTTTATGTTGTTGATATAAAAGTAGTATTTTAGTAGTGTTTTAATGAAATTGCATTTTCTGTCTTCCTTTATGTACTACGCACGGCTTCTATACGGATTGAATCTAAATGTATAAGCATACGGTGTTTCTAGAACATTCCATTGAACAATATTATAATTTACAATATTCACTGCAATAAACTAACATCTGACTCTATTTCCGGATAACATAATATTAGTACGCTCGATATGCATTAACTGATTTGTTCAACTAATGGTTGTTAATAACTAATAACATCGAAATTGTAAAATATATTCTTATCCTTCTCTAGGATTACGCGAGAATACTAGGAAATTCGGGGCGAGCATCGCGGCACGTAGGCACATCGCATTACGGAATTTTCCGTATAGAATTATACATTTATTGGAGTAACTATAAAATAATACATTAATTTTTGGTTTAAATGAATTAACTTAACATTTGATTGTCTTTGTAAATTACATTATCCTCTCTAAATTGAAAATATAAAATAATTATTGAAAATAAAATAAATATATATATGTATCGGTTACCGACCGCTGAACTGAATACATAAGGTAATTGGTATATAATGTACTGTCGGTAATAGTCTATTATTGTCGGTAACTAACTATTCTCACAGTGGGTAATGAAATTGAACATGGGACTGTCATATATGAAAAAGAACTCTTCCCGGGATGTTACACTATAATCTAAGAGCAATTCGGTATCTAGATTTATATAAATGAAATTTTATAAAGTTAATAATGTTAGCGCTTTGTAATCTACCGCCGCGAGGAATTCGACCTAAGTGAAATTCTCTAAACGCACCTAAATACGCTTTCGCAAAAATTAGACAGATTTAAACAACTATCTAACGTGGTGTAGTCGACTACAGAAAACGCCAAAGTGAGAACAGTATTCTTTTAGTAATTCAAGTTACCAAAAATTATCTGAATCTAATAACTTATTTCTTCGGAACAGTTACTCTTTATCATCTGACTCGACAACTAACTGTTCATGACCCTTTTTGTCAAAGCGCACACTGACACCCAAAACCAGATCGCTTAATTGGGGAGCCTGTTGTCCACTGGCTACTAAACGACCCAACGATCCAGAGTCAGATGAACAATATACGTCCAACAGGGTAGCAAATCAAACTTGACTCTAATTATGAAATCGTAATTGCTAGACTGCCCTTGCTGGCACGTCAGCAATTTGACTAAGATCAAGTACGAGTAGCTGTGGGCTTTTCGCTCGATGTCTTAATCTTTTCTGGCGCAAAGTATCGCACTCTCCTGACGGAGTTCCGGTTACAAGATCGCTTAAACGGGGAGCCTGTTGTTCACTGGCTACTAAACGACCCAGCGACCAAGTACCCGAATGGCAAACACCCGCTTGACCAGCCAAGGCTTAAGAATCTGTTGACCCTTTAACAGCGAAAACTGTTCCTTATCAGAGAGTTGTGACTAGCTCGATTTCGAAGACTGTTCTGACCCGAGACGAGTTTCGCTCGCCCTTTTATACTCGCAGGTCCGCAGAATTCCTGGAATTTCTGTGACGTCAGAATATCTAAATTTCATATAATTTCGTTATTATACATTAATTATAAAATTGAACGGTTTAATTATATTTTAAATATCGCTCTCTAATTTCTGACTAACAGTTCGGTATTAAAATAATAGTGTGACGGTGTTTTAGCGAAAAATGTATTTTCTATCCTTTTCTAATTAGTTACGCACGAGTTCTACGAGAGTCAAATCTATTCCGATTTACAGTTTTCTTTTGTTGAAGGAGATAATTCTGGTTTCGGATATTAATAGTTCAGTATTAATTAATTTTACATATATATATATAAATTGATTTAGTTAATTTAATTAATTTAGTATCTGATAACGTCGTAGATAGAAACAAGAGAGACAGGGACTAGTATATCTGTCCTTTTCTTGGATCAACGCTGGTCTCAAGGATTTCGGCGAGTATCGCGGCGCATAAACACATTATAGCGTAACGGAAATTCTTATACAAACTATTTATTAGAAAAATAAAATAAAATAATACATAATTTAGTTTTAATGATTCAAACTTAATGTTCAATTATTTTCGCGGAAAATATTACCTACTCTAAATCAAAATAATAAGATAATTAACATAAATGCTAATATATATATATATATTATATTGATTATCGATCGTCGAGTCGGATAGGATCGATAGTCGATACGTAACCTATTGTCGGTAATTTGGCGATCACTGTCGATAATTGGGTGTTCTAATCGATGGGTAGAAGATTGTCGCGATGATGCCGGTAGAAAGAAAAAGGGTTTCCCCAGGGACGTTACACATGCACAGATTTACGCGCATGCACACATGTACACGTTTCTCGGCTCTATCAATTGTTTTCGCGGAACGCATAGTTTTAAGTTTCTCGGCCATAGCCACGCATTTACGTCGGACACATATATGCGTTTCTCGGCTCAATCAACTGTTTTCGCCAAACGCATATATGAGTTCTTCGGCCAATTTGATGATTTACGCAGAACGCATATATGCGGCGGTAGTCCGCAAAGGGCCAGATTCA
This sequence comes from Megachile rotundata, assembly GCF_050947335.1. Taxonomy (NCBI): domain Eukaryota; kingdom Metazoa; phylum Arthropoda; class Insecta; order Hymenoptera; family Megachilidae; genus Megachile; species Megachile rotundata. The sequence goes on along the minus strand of NW_027473389.1, from coordinate 389,311 downwards.
TATAGTATGCGACGGGAAGACTCGATCGCCGCATATACTGTGGTGCCGAATAATCTGGACACCCAGTGTGCAGCGTTACTGATGTACGTTCGGCTGCGCGCGTTCTGCGTGCACGCATGTTACCATGAGAACCGCGATCGGCATTTGTTTGTTTCTTCGCGGGAAAAGCGTAAATGGCGTACCACGACGGCGTCATAGAAAGATCGCGTAGCATCGGCTCCCGTTCGATAATCCCGCGGATACTCGTTATTGCGTTATAAATTATATTCCTTTATTAAATCTTCTTCTTTTTAACACAATCGTGCCTAATTTCATTTTTATCCTACAAGTATATATTTTTTTTTAATGGAATGGTATATATTTTTTTATATCATATGAAAGAGCGTGCCGAAACGAATTTTGATTCAAAAGCAAACGAAATATTTCAAATATTTCGTATTACTGTACTTACCAGTATTTCTTACTGTGCTACACGGTATTTCGCGGCTAGCTCGGTAACAACCCGCGACCCCGCTTCGCCCGCGAATTCTCGATCGGCCCTTCCGGACCGTGCCCGCGACGATGACCGCCGCGGCGCCTCCGCGGATTCGCGAATGCGTAGCACTTCGGCGCCCGATCCGAACCCGTTCGATATCGCTTTATTTTGTTTGATAATTTGGCGCCAGACGCTTCTCAGCGTCGCGATAAAGAACTTAGACGCGAAACGAGACTCTAGAGCGGAAAGCTGGGAAAATCGTTTATGTCAATCTCGGAAAAACGCGGAAGATTCGAATAGGCGGCGGAACGGCTCGGTAGCTCAGTATCCGTACGAAATGGTAGAGTGACGGGATTCTTTAAGGGTAAAGGAGCCAGACGCGGAGGCGGACGAGAGTAATTGATTCGGGACAATTCGCGAGAAACCTCAATTTAGCGGTATTTGTTAACAGCGGTGTTTTATTTAAAATCTAAATAACCTAGGCGTACGGTGTGATCCAGTATCGGAATTCGATTTAACCGTAACACTCTCGGCGGAAGGCCGAGATACGATCCCCGCGAGATTTTAACCACGGAAACAAAATATGTAAGATCCTAAGCGGAATACAATCTTTGATTTTTCTCGATTCCCGGAACGGTACGCGACGCGACTAATTTAATGGAAACGCAACGCAAATACTTAACAAAACGCGACGCAATTATTTTAACGGAATGCAACGCGACGCAACGCGACGAGACGCGACGGGACGCGACGAGACGCGACGAAACGCAATTATACTAAACGCAACGGGATCTAACGCACTTAAACTTATACGAGACGCGATTTAATTCTACACGCAGACGATTCTGTATCGGCGACCGTCTAGAGAGAGAAAGCGAGAAGTTACGCGACAAACACGAAATGTCCGGTACGACAAACATGCACTTTACGTTCTACTCCCGTACCAAGAGTTCGCGAAATCGAGACGTGGGAGGGTACAATACTGGCAAAGGCCTACTCGAGACGATACTTTGACTGCAGCTTACGCTGTACCATTCCCCGGTACAGGTTCGGTGATCCAGCCGAGTGGCGATTTGAGAGATCGAGAAGCGATTTCTCGACGACACGAAAAAGTCCGGACGTCGGGATCCGCGACCGTCCCGGACAGGGGCCCCTGGGTTTTTTACCCTTCTAACTTAAACTAATTTCCCTACGAGACAAAGGCACTCCGGTCGCACTTTGCAGAACCTGCCCGTGAATGGCAAGCCAGGTGGTCTACAACCCACGATATGACAATCTCGATTTCGCGCTCTTTTACAAATATATATCGGTAATTGAGGGGGCTTACCAAGGTATCCAGGCACAGGTCGCAGCGGAATCGCGATTCGTGGGTTTTCCTCACGGAACGATAATTACTTTCTTTACGGAAAAAACTAAGGCAGATGCCGAATACAAAATAAGGATCCGCGAGCCCTTGCGCCGGTATTAGGACACCTCGTAGCCTACCCCCACCCTCTGCCGGAGTTTCCGAATTCTATCGAAGACTTCTTCGGCAGGGCCTCTTCCGTCTCCACAGCCTCCCATCTTCTATCGTAGGGCCGGAGCGGGGAAGCGGCAGGGAATCGGCACTTTCCTTCGGCGTACGTCGGTTTCTCGCTGGGTTCTATCCTCTTACTCCGCTGCCTCTCTTCGTCTATCGGAGGATCCGAGCGTGGTAGCGGCAGAGCAGCGGCGTGTTCCTTCGACGTACGTCGCTCCCTCGTTGACAGTGACGTCATTCTCCGGCGGTACATATAAAATAGTATAGCGGCAGAATTTGTTCTTACGATATTATACGCGCTTCGTTCTCTCCCTAGACGGTATCTGACGGCGACCTATGACCCGTCCGGTCTCCCGAGGAGGCTCCTTGTGACGTGTATAAAATACCACGTCACAACTGATATGTTTACATTTCGCGTTCAATGTGGTTTCCATTATCATAACACTATTATCATGACCTAATCATAACATAAAACCACCAAAAGTGCTTTCTAGCTTATGGAACATTGAACGTGAAATGTAAACACATCAGTAAGAAATACTGGTAAGTACAGTAATACGAAATATTTCAAATATTTCGTTTGCTTTTGAATCAGAACGGATTTTAAGGTCATTATATAATACATTGTTGTATTCGTTTCGATACGCACTTCCATATGATATAAAAAAATATATACGATTCCATTTAAAAAACTGAAGGTTACCTTCATATCTTAAAAAACAGTATAAACACGAAAAAATACATACTTCATTATGTTGATTATAAAAAACGCTATCACTTTTTCCTCTTTCATTTTTTTCTAGTACCAATCATTTACGAGAAAAACGCTGGCTAGTAAATCGCTGAACACCCTATATATTTCCCTTTTCCCTCTTTCAGAAGAAGCCCTCGTTTCAGTACTGCAGCAAATGCAGCTGCAACAGCAGCAGCTGCAGCAGCAAATGCAGCAAGTAATGGATGAGCAAGTCCGACAGCAGCAATTGCTGCTGCAGCAGCAGCAGCAACAGGCGCAAGCGCAACCGCAGGCGCAGGCGCAGGCAGCCGAACCAGCCGAAGCAAGAAGGCGCTAAATCGTCGCGTCGCGTCGTAAGCATCACAGATTCTATCACACAAATGATTAACACTACAACTACCGAAGGGGTCAAAATTAATTGTTTAAAGTTTCTTATTTTTAAATTATTAAACTTGTAAAATTGTTTCTTCTTCGAATATACGTTGATCCTAGTGTTGAGATAAAGAACTACGGTATGTGCAACGGTATGTTTATATTTCATCCTTTGTTTTATTATTTTATTTCCGTTTTAAAAGTCATGTACATCGAACTCTGGTAGTTCTAGTGTTAACCAATCCGTGTCGTACATAATAAAGATTTAATTCCAAAAATGTATAACCTATGTAACAGTTCAAATTTCACATTGCAGTAAGAGGAACAGCTGCGGGCACAAGAAAAAGGCCCTATCGCGGCAGAGGCCGCGGTGGAAGAAGAGGCGGCGGAAGAGGGAGAGGCCAGCCTAATAATATTTTTCAATTTTTTACCAAATAATAAAAAACGAAATTGAAAAACGAATATCCATGTTGTCTTTTACTTAATTATGTGCATGGCATTTACGCAGACAAAAAAAAACCCGGAAGAACTGTCTCACAGTATCCTATGCAATTCTCCCCATTCCACTAAAAAGCGTGAAATAAAATAATTTTCAGAAAAAAAATACGCCGACTTCGAAATGCACTAAAAGGTATAAAATAATTTCTATTCTCTGTTGAAGTAATTTCTTTTTCATTCAATCATATAATTACGTAACAGATATGAATGAAACCTATTTACTCGTTAGGTAGTATATTAAATACATTTCAACTTTTTCGGAGGCGGCGCAAAATTAAAAATACCTCAGTAAACGTTGCTGCCAATAACCAGTTTATTGTGGTATGGCGTATTGGAAATGAATAAATCCTGAGAAAGAATACGAACCGTTATAGATATACAGTAAATATTCGATATGTGCACCATTCTCGGGTCTGAACTGGTGCAGATATCGTACAGTTCCTACATTGATTGATGTTTTGCCGAACGTAGAAAAGGACAGCGAGCGAAGGATACCGAATGTAAACAAACGGAAACATACTGAGGGATAATACTAATGAGTAAAACTTCTTTATTTTCCATTTTTTCGTTATCCAACTTTTACTAATGTATTCTTCATACTTTTCCGATTAAAATAAGACTAAACACTAAATAATTTAGACTATGTATAGTACATATTTGATATGTGCACCATTCTCGGGACCGAACTGGTGCAGATATCGTACAGTTCCTACATTTCGAGCGAAGGAGACTGAACGTAAACAAACAGTGACCTACCAGAAGGACACTCCTAATGCAAGAATAAAACTTTTTTATTTTTTATTTTTTTTTGTGAAATTTTTTCCATCATATTTGTAACATTTTTGTCATTAAAATGAGACCAAACACGACGTACTTCGGGACATATTTACTTGCAGTAACTTATTGGAGTAACATCTAATGTAATATTTGAAATTAAAAATAAATATTTTTTTTGAAATTACATCGTGTTTAGTTTCATTTTAATCACGATAATGTTACAAAGTAACAGTTTTATAAGAAAACAAGGGAAAATAAAGAAGTCCTATTCCCTGATTGTCCCGGTTTAACTTTTTATAGATGGTACGATTTTAACTTTCTAAAAAAAAACATAAATAATCCTAAATTTATGATCAGTTTCGTCACGGTCACGAAGGCAGCTAGCAATTTGTACCCAGGAAGAACATTTGGTCTGAATGTTGCTAGCACGTTCGTGGCATGCAAGTTCCAGAACTGTTTTTGAGAGTCTTTTTATATTTTTAAATTTACGATTTGTATGTCCAAATTCTTTCGACAGCCTCAACAGTTAATTGCGGATGCCATAAATGGGAATTTCTAAAGGGTCTCAAGGGACAAGGACTTGGGATACATTAGCCAGGTCACTCTTGATGACAATCCAAAGGAAATTCTGCCTTGGGCCCATTTTCTCCTTTACCACCTCCACGCGACACATCTAACTCCGCGTGGACGGTGCTAAGGGCACACGGGGTTGGATGTTGTCGTTTAAAAACGTCTCGATTGGCAAAACAAGACACCAATCAGGACGTCCATCCCGTTTTCCCGAGTTAACATTTCAAGGGATTTTCCGACCAACAGACAGTCTTAGTACAGTTTCCGTTTCAATAGCATACAAATATTAGCAGTTTTCGCCTCTCGCCGTATAAATAGAACTTTAAATCGCGACAAAAGTTTAAGTGTTGAACATTTGGATCGTATGTGTATTGTGCACTTTTGTGTAATAATGGCCACCAATAAAACAACTGTTTTAACCGTTCAACAACGATTAGACATTTTGAAGGACTTAGAAACTTATTCTATAACAAGTGTCGCGAAAAAATATAATGTGCATCGAGCAACAATTCAGCGAATAGTGCGGAAAGCTCCAGAAATAATGAAATTCGCACAAAAAAGCAAGAAGGAGAGACGTCGGCAAAAAATTAGAAAACCGATGTTTGAAGAATTGGAGGAACAGCTGATTACGTGGTTTGCACAGAGGAGAGCAATGGGAGACATTATCTCAGACGCGCTGTTTTTAGAAAAAGCTGCTGAATTGAAGGAGCAGATGAGTATAAGCAATTTCAAAGCCAGTGCAGGGTGGCTTGCAAAATTCAAAAGACGCCATGAAATTAGATTAGTGCGTATATTCGATGAACAAGGCAGTGCCGATAAACCTAACCTGCTGCCGATGAATTTATAAGCTATTTTAATAAATTTTTGGAGGAGGAGAATATAGATTTAGATAATATTTATAATATGGATGAAAGCGGGTAACTATGGAAGGCATTGCCAGCAAAAACTCTTACAAGTAAAAATGAAGTGAGCGTAAGCGGTCAGAAAATTAGAAAAGAGCGAATAACAGTAGGGTTTTGTGCAAATGCAACAGGAACGCATAAGATGATGCCCATAGTAATTAATAAATATAAAAGACCGCGCGCATTGAAGAATGATATGGGAAAACTGCCTGTTGTATTCAAAGCGCAAAGAAATGCATGGATGGACCGTGGATTATTCATCGATTGGTTCGAAAACCATTTTAAAAAGGCCGTCCGCACTTTCCAGTTACAAAAAGGACTATGTGGCAAAGTCTTGTTATTAGTTGATAACTGCTCCAGCCACAAATTTCCAGAAATTTATACTCATGACGAGTATTTTAAAGTTATGTACTTACCACCAAACACGACAGCCTTGATCCAACCGATGGATCAAGGAGTAATCCAAAAAGCAAAAACATATTTCCGGCACAAACTGACACAACATGTCATCCGAAATAACACAGGAATTCAAAATTTTTATGAGAAATACACAATCAAGGATTGCATTCAAATGATTCATGATGCATGGAGTGCTGTTACACAAAACAATATAAAAAATGCGTGGAGAAAAATTATTACACGACACCATCAGATGGAAATTGAAGCAGAAGACGAGGAAGAAAATATAATTTCGGAAATACAACATAATTGTACACAATTTTCCGAAGAGAATATGTTAGAAAGTCTAATAGAAAAGTAACAATTTCGCGTGTTGAATATGCGGCAGACGCGTAGAGACTGGTGCGTGGACAAAGAAAAAAACAAAGGAGCATATCGTCAAACGCAACGCATAACTGCCAAACTGCACGTTCACGCTCACGCACACACACATACACAGTAAACTGCGAACAAAGGATTTTTCAACGGAAATTTGACTACGTCTAACACGCCCTCCTCAAATTTCGCGTTTTTCTATCTCCTAACAGTGTCTTAAACCCACACCCTGTACGTGTTTGAAATGCGGCCCCGGTAGCGGCTTTGTAAACATATCCGCCGGCATACTCTCTGTCGGTACATACTCCAAATCGAACTGCTTATTCTTAAATGCGTTACGAACGAAATGATACCACGTAGCGATGTGTTTTGTACGCGAATGACAAACCGCATTTTCAGCTATAGCTTTTGCACCGCGATTATCTGTACCGATCGTTACACGGGACAATTCAGGCATTCTCATCTCAAGCATCAGATTTCGCAAATACACGGCTTCTCTAGAGGTTTCTGATAACGCAACATACTCGGCCTCTGTTGTCGAAATCGCAACACTTTTCTGTTTAGACGATCGCCACGTTATCGCTGCACCGCTTAACACAAAAACATATCCCGTATACGATATTCTGTCTCTTACATCGGCCGCGTGATCCGCATCCGAATAACCGAGGATTCCATATGCGTTTTTCTTATAAACTAGTCCCAAGTCTTTTGTACCTTGCAAATATCGTAAAACTCGTTTCGCCGCGGACCAATGCTCCCCGCTATACTTTGTATGAAATTGCGCCAATCTATTTACAGTGAACGAGATATCCGGTCGCGTAGCCACAGCCAAATACATGAATGAACCTATTAATTGTCTATACGGCTTTTCCTTTTGATCTTCATTTGTACGCTGCGCTCCGACCGGCAGATTTGTCCCTGTTATACCGGGTGTATTTACAGACTTCGACTCATCCATGTTAAATCGTTTTAACAAATCTTTTATATATCTTTCCTGACTTAGTCGAATTTCGCCCCCCTTTTGTTTAATATCTATACCAAGACAACAACTTGCGAGACCTAAATCTTTAATGTTAAACGCTTCGCTCAGTCCTTCACGAATCTCTCGCAATCTTTTCTCACTCTTTGACGCATACAAAATATCATCGACATACACAACCAGAAAAGTACGTACTTTCTCATTCGCATCAAAATAAAAACACGTATCATTCGCAGCTGATGTCAGTCCTAAGATTTTCAGTACTTCATCGAGTCTTTTGCTCCACTGACGACCAGCTTGTCGCAAACCATACAACGCCTTATTTAAACGGCACACTTTGTCACCTTCACGCAAAACATGTAACATATCACGATCCTTTGCACCCACTTCACTATCTGCACCATCTTCACGAATTATCTCGTACAGCGACTCTTCTATGTACTCCGGTAACTCCATGAATATTTCTTCGTCCAAATCTCCATTCAAGTACGCGGCGACTACATCCAATTGATGAATTTTTAGATTTTCTCTCGCTGCCAGAGCCATTAATAATCTTACAGAATCTAGACGAGCTACAGGTGCAAAAGTTTCGGCAAAATCAATTCCCTTACGTTGGGTGAATCCTTGCGCCACTACTCTTGCTTTTCTACGTTCCATGTTTCCATCTGGTTTCATTTTGTTTCGTAGAACAATTTTGCATGTAATGATTTTTCTATTTTTCGGTCGCTCAACCAATGTCCACGTGTCATGTTTTATTAACACTCTCATTTCCTCAGCCATTGCTGCTAACCATTTTTCAGAATCTTCGCCGTTCATCGGACCTTTTAACGATGGACCGATCAAGTTTGCCATCTCCATCGCTTGCAGTGGATCATCCGTAACGTCCAAAACACGTCATCGTCTGTATCGGAGTCATCTTCCGTACTGGAGTTGTCCTCCCTCGGCTCGTTATCGCGGTTCTCAGGCTCCTCGTGTGATCCTCGAGTTTCATCGGGAACAGATCTGAAATTGTACATCTTTTTCGGTCTCCCTCGATTACCTGTACGCAGTATCTTTGGTCTTCCCGCTCCTCGAACTAAACGCGACGGTGACGCTGATTCCATGGCAGGATCGTCGGCGCTATGTAACAACGGGTGAACGGGTTGTGTCATAGGTCGCTCATCGTCTTCGTTCAGGCGTTCCGGCTGATTTATCTGTAGCTCGATCAAACCTTCTTTTTCTTCATCAAGTTTCTGCGTTGTCCCGTTGGTGTCTTCGGCCTCTCTTTCAGCTTCCACCAACCCTTCTTCGAGAAATTTGACATCTCTTGTTACCACAACCTTTTTATCTTCCGGAACGTACACGCGATACCCCTTGGACTCTTCAGAATAGCGAATTAGTACGCCCTTCTTCGATCTGGGCTCAAATTTTCCTCTGCCTGGCTCCTTCTGTAAAACGTACGCTTTTGCACCGTACACTTTTAAATTACTCAAGTCCGGTATACGCTTGTACCAATACTCATACGGAATATGGCCTTCGAGACTCGCTGTCGGGCAACGATTTCGCAAATAATTCGACGCGGCAAGTGTTTCCGCCCAAAACGCACCACTCAGTCCCGTCTGTGTGAGCAGACAACGCGCCATATCTACGAGAGTCCGATTCTTTCGTTCCGCAACGCCGTTCTGCTGCGGCGTGTGAACCACGGTCAAACGTCGACGGATACCGCTTTCATTTAAGAATTCATCGAATTCGCGATTGCAATATTCACGCCCGTTATCTGTCATTAGATATTTTATTTTCTTACCGGTCTGGTTTTCAACCCGTGCCTTGTATACTTTGAACGCTCGTAACACGTCACTTTTATTTTGAAGGAAGAATACTTCGCACCACCTACTATAATCGTCGATAAAAGTAACGAAGTATCGCGCGCGCCTAAATGACTCCGTTCTTAACGGCCCCCACACGTCCGAGTGCACTATGTTCAACACTTCCGAACTCCGTTTAGAACCTTTTGGAAACGGCAACACTGTCATTTTTCCGCGCAAGCACACATCACACGGCTGAGACTGTTTTTCACTGTTAATACACATGCCGGTTGCTAATCCTTCTTCCGATAGCTTGAGAACGTCACGCACATTTAAATGTCCTAATCTACGATGCCACACATCTATATCTCCAGCACTAATATTTTTGTTCACAAGATTTGCCCGCTCGAGTTTCTCACGGAAATAATACAGATTTCCTTCGCGCTCAGCTAAGAGTTTTATTTCTCCGCTCTTTCCGCGCACAATTGCTCTATCTTTTTCGAACAAAACTGTATGTCCATAGTCTGTGATTTTCGCGACTGATAATAAATTTGTAGGTAACTGATTTACTAATAACACGTTGTTGAGCGTCACTGACATCGTTTGTTTTCCGTCCGTCGTTACAATGCTCGCCGTACCCCGCGCGTCTACGCTAATTTTCGTATCACTGGCCAATAACAATTTTTCCTTTCCGACGGTCGCATTCATGCTTCGAAGGAGAGTTTCATCGTTGCACATGTGTGATGTACAACCACTGTCTAAACACCAGCGTCTTTCAGCAACACTTTCGCGGACGCGTAGCACTTCTTCCGACGGAACCACGTGAAACGCGTTTTCTGTACTTTCGACTTTCGATGACGATTTGCACTTTGTATTCTCACGCGAACCTTTTGAAGGACATTCCGAAGCCTTATGCCCAAAACAATGACACTTGAAACACTTAAAACGGAAAGTTTTATTTTCTTGTACCGTACGTTCAGTCATTTGACGGGAATTTTCTTTCTTTCGACCTCCGCGACCACCTTGAAATCTTTCCCGGCTTTTCTGCACCCACATTGCTTCGGATTTTCCATCGTCCTTCTGCTGTATTCTTGAATCATGTTCTTCCTGAACTTTCTGTCTTATAATTTCAGCGCTCGGCACAGTGTCGCGCGATTCCATTGTGCATTTCAATATAGCGAAACTCGGCGGCAAACTGTTCAAAAGCATATAAGATAATAGTTCTGGATTTATAGGAATATCCAACGATTCCAACTGTGCTGTGACATCGAAAAATTCCATTAATTGCGTGCGAAGATCGACGCCTTCGACCATCTTGAACGTTGAGATACGTTTCAGCAAGCTTGACTTTTTTACAGGTCCCGTCGATGCAAATTCCGACCTCAACCTACACCAAACTTGCGCCGCTGTATCCAACCCTTTTACTAATCGCAATAAACTTGGATCAATTGCGATTATCAGATCTGCCCTTGCTCTTGCGTCATCATCATCCCACTTTTCCTGATCGATCTTGAGCTGTTCTTCTGTTAAACCTGCTTTCATTGTCGGCCTAGGTATTTTACCGTTGACAAATTTCCAGGTACCGTTCTTTACGGTCACAGCTTCCATTTGCACTACCCAACTATCGTAGTTATCCTTTGTAAGTGGTCTGATATTGAACGTTGACGACACCATGTTGAGATCTCTTCAACACTTTAACAATTATCACTTTAACTATTACTTTTACTTAACTTGCCTCTCGTCTACAGACCTGGGCCCATAACCTGTTAGAAAGTCTAATAGAAAAGTAACAATTTCGCGTGTTGAATATGCGGCAGACGTGTAGAGACTGGTGCGTGGACAAAGAAAAAAACAAAGGAGCATATCGTCAAACGCAACGCATAACTGCCAAACTGCACGTTCACACTCACGCACACACACATACACAGTAAACTGCGAACAAAGGATTTTTCAACGGAAATTTGACTATGTCTAACAGAATATAACAACAGAAGATATTATAGAATATTTATCCATATGTGCAGTAGAAGAAAATACACATTTAAAAGAAGTGGAAAAAACTGCCGAAAGGACACAAAATGAAGAAGAAGATGATGAAATGGAAACGAAGGAAAACTCGAATCAGGAAAAGGACACAGATAAGGACGTAGAGAATATTGAAGAAAGGGTAGGACGCGAAGGGGTACCATGTCAAGGTGTTGTTTATCTTACTCCAGATCAACGAAAAAGAGCGGAAGATGCATTTAAATGTTTGGAGGAATTTCAAAATCAATATCCCATTTCAGTACAACGCCATTTAAGAGGACTAAAATTATCAATTTTAGGTATGTTCCGAAATAAAAATAATAATAATAGACCGAGGCACTTCTGTGCCGTATTCCTCCGTTGCGTACAGGCGCTAATCCCTCCCGCACGGGATTAGTCCTATCGCAACGCCATCGATCGGATCGATGGTCCAAACGATTACCGTTCCGATTTTAAAATTCAGATCTTTGTGAACCTTCAGCGAAAGCAAACGTATTAGCGAATTTTAACCTAAATTTCAACCGTTTTTCCGATTATTTCAACCAGTTGCATTCTCGTTATAATTGTCCATTGTTCCGGGGTAAGCGTGCGAGTGAAGTGTTAAATAAACCATTTTGTGAACATTTAAAGTTATATCTTTTATCTTATTTTAACAACTTCACGTGACTTTGCCTAAACATCCTGTGCTCCGTATCCTAGCTAGGATAGAATTAGCGATCCGAGAATCGATCAACCGACTCGAGAAAACTCGTCGGAAAAAATGATCACGAAACAAGGTAAGACAATTTTTAATTTATGTAATTAAATATTAATGAATGCATTGTATTATTCTAAGTATGATTCAAAATAATTTTTTGTTTTAGGCAATGGACAACAGTAAATTTATAAAAAACGAAATCTATTCAAATATACATATGTACATATAACACATAATAAAATAAATTTTTAACTTTATTCAATTAAAAAGTAATTGTTTCTACTTCATTTGCAATTTTAAACTTATCCCTATAAATTTATAGCTCGTTTAATATTTATAGTAGTTAATTGGTTCCAATCGTGTTTCGATTATACATTTGAGAACTTTACTCCAATAAGTTACTGCAAGTAAATATAACTCGAATTACGTCGTGTTTGGTCTCATTTTAATCAGGAAAATGTCACGAACATGATAGAGAAAGTTTTATAAAAATTTGATAAAAAATAAAAAAGTCAGCAACGTATTAGGATTGTGAACAATTGAACAGACTTTTGATCTTTGCCGACAGCCACGATCGTAGCGTCTCTTTCTTTTTGACTCGCTATCCTCTTCGACGTGAAAAAATTTCATCGTCAATTAAACCAGTAAATATAGCCCAAATTATGTCGTGTTTGGTCTCATTTTAATCAGAAAAATGTAAAGAATCTATTGGTAAAAGTTGGATTTCGAAAAAGTCAAAAATAAAAAAGTTTTATATTTGTATATGTATTGCTTCACGGATATACCCGAACTCGGATCATGTTACATTTCTCGGCGATCGAGCTTCTCGGCGTCTGAAGGGGTCTTCCCCCCAGTGGTGGGGATAACTTTGGTGCACATATCGTACAGATCATTGGTGCACATATCGAATATTTACTGTATCTCGTAATATATGTACGTAAATGTAACGACTGCATCTTCATTTTGCAACGTTTCTGATATAAATGAAATTGAATCGACTTCGTTCGCATGTGGAAGCCATGGATCTAAGAACCTATAAACGGAGCCCACGACGCGGGAATTACAAAATTTGCGGCAGATGGGCTCTATCTTTATAGTATATGCGGCGATCGAGTCTTTCCGTCGCATACTCTATGAATCTATCCCTTTGCGGACTACCACCGCATATATGCGTTCTGCGTAAATCATCAAATTGGCCGAAGAACTCATATATGCGTTTGGCAAAAACAATTGATTGAGCCGAAAAACGCATATATGTGTCCCACGTAAATGCGTTGCTATGGCCGAGAAACTTAACTATGCGTTCCGCGAAAACAACTGATAGAGCCGAGAAACGCGTATATGTGTGCATGCACGTAAATCTGTGCATGTACATATAATATGTCCAGAATTTGACTTGGAATGCTATGAACGAAAACCGTGTTTAAGCAGAAATATGCGCTGGCAATTTTTAATGACTATCGCGGCAGGAGCTCGGCCCCACGGTACGGTTCACTTCGATCCGTCCCGTTCACAAAGGGCTAGATAGACCATAGTTACATTCTATACGCACTAACACCTACTTCGCGGCGTGCTGTCGAGTTATATGTATAGAAAAAAAAATAGCTATACAAGCTTTGCCTATGTTTGGCTGTACAAAGGTTGACATGTTCAAGAAAATCTTTTAATTTTGCGCCGCCTCCGAAAAAGTTGAAATGTATTTAATATACTACCTAACGAGTACATAGGTTTCATTCATATCTGTTACGTAATTGTATGATTGAATGAAATAGAAATTACTTCAATAGGGAATAGAAATTATTTTATACTTTTTAGTGCATTTCGAAGTCGGCGTATTTTTTTTCCAAAAATTATGTTATAATTATACTGTGTTTGGTACCGTTTTAATAAGAAAAACGGGATGAATACAATAACACTGTACAACAAATTATGACTTTTTTTGGATTTCGTAACGGCTACTATGAAATTCTTATAGATTTTTGCGAGCTGAATACGAATCTGAAATCCGTTTTTCTCTAGGACGTATAGTTTTTGAGAAAATTAATTTTAAAAAAAATTGCAAATTTTTAACTTTGGAAACTTCTTGTGCTTTTATCGTAGCAGCTATTCAGTGGCTTTTTACACGAGAAGAATCGTGTAAAAAAAAATAGTTAAGCAAAACACGCGCCGCTGTCAGTGGTACTCAATGTTGGTGCGGTGCGGCAGTCGCCCTGCCTATTGTCTTGGAGTAACGAAATAATTATTTCGCGCCTGCCGCGCCGCGCCAACATTGAGTACCATTGATAGCGGCGCGTGTTTTGCTGAACTATTTTTTTTATAAAAAGAAAGCAAAGGTGATTTTGTAACTTCGCTTGATGCTTTCCTCTGCAGAAATGTCTACTCTGTCATGTGCGATGGTTAGATTTTCGCCTAGACCCATAGTTTTTTAAATAAATTGAAAAACATCAGGAAAAATGGGTGCGTTTTTGGTGTCTTTCTTACTTTGATCATCATTTAAACATATTTAAATATTTACAATGTAATAACAATTTATATAGTTTTATTCAGGAAAATTCACAGATTCTTCTCGTGTAAAAAGCCACCGAATAGCTGCTACGGTAAAAGCATAATAAGTTTCCAAAGTTGAAAATTTGCAATTTTTTTTAAAATTAATTTTCTCAAAAACTGTACGTCCTAGAGAAAAACGGATTTCAGATTCGTATTCAGCTCGCAAAAATCTATAAGAATTTCATAGTAGCCGTTACGAAATCAGTTGGCTGTTGTACAGTGTAATCAAAGTTTTATTCACGAAAGTTGTAACATTTACGGAGACAATACTGTACATCTTTTTCAGCACTTTTAATTAAACACACAATTGGCTTTGAAATGTTGTAATAAAAAGAAATTATCGTATAACTGATGCCACGAATTTTTGATGGTATTGTGCGGAAGCGTCTATACAACGTTCCCCTGAATAACATAGTTAGAAATGCCAATTCGCCATGTTGTTGCAGACTACCCTCTCTCTCTAGAAATAACTGATATGTATGTCGTCTTTATAGTATGTTTAATTGTGGTAATAAGAAGAGACGTACTGAAGGTGACTTCTTTCCTTTGGCTTTCCTTGCCAAACAAAAAATTCCTCCTCATGAGTCTACATATCTTATAAAATGAGAAATGTCATTCGGATATGATGAGAATAGTTGGTAATACCAGTATGGGTATACTTGCAATTCATTTAGTTGCAAGTTTACTGTCTCGTTATTTTTTACACGATAGTCTGTTTGTAAATTAAATCGTTCACAATGATTCTTGTATATTAGTGAAAACAGAAATTCAGTTATGGAAATTATTAAAACAATTTCTTGTATAATTTATGTGAATGCTCTGAACAATTAAAAACCAAGCACTATTGATTCTAAAAGTAATGAAAATTATGTCAAATATAACAAAATAATTGCGATTTTATTATTTACAATGTGCAAATACGTATGTAATATTCTTTTTTTCTTACTCTATTATATCACTATAGTGATTGATATAAAATTTTTGTAGAGATAAAAACCAATTGGGTTTGCTCTGAAATAATGAGATTTATTTAATTTAAGTGGTAGGTTATTTACAATATTTACAAGTTTATATTCATTACCTGAAATAATGAGAAAACAACAATTAAAGCTTTTACTCAGTTATGTTTCTTTCATCCCCTTTTTCTTACTCTAAATCTTTATTTCGATGTTGTCTTCATAGCACGTGTTTTCACTTCTCTCCTCTTCTTAACCTTCTCCTCTCGTATGTTTTCCCCGTCGGTAATTCAGTACTCTGTTGGTAATGCCGCATAATTTGAAACCTAATTAAAGAAATCCCGACACTTCCTAGGTGTGTCGTGTTTTCTCTTACACGTATACTAAAAACGATATGACTATAACAAAATCCACATGTCTCAACATCTAAGTCACAATTTGTACATATCAAAAAGGTGCATTTCTTCCATGAGTTAAGTGATGGTAATATTCGCTAGCATATTTGTTAAACTTATTAGTTAAATCAACTCCTAGTTATTACACCCATGATTTAAATGAAAACGAGGATTTTAAATTTACCATTGCAAAATTACTTTAGACAACTGATTGGAACACAGATTCTATGAACAATTGTCTATTGAAAACTCAGTTACGTTCGCGTCATTCAAACAGCATAAAATAGTAGGTTTATATGCTAATAAGTAAACGTAAAATCAGTACTGATGTAAATATTGGACATGTGCAACTGCAAGGCTGGTGAAAGATTTGTAAAATATTCGGTTCATATGTAGAAATCATCATATGCTACTTCGGATTTGTTCGATAAAAGTTTAATAATTTATTGAGTTAATCAAAAAGTCTGTTGTCTTCTAAGGAGAAAATCGGTTATAAATTTGACACATGTAACGAAAATTTTATTATATATTTTCCTTGTTTTCTGAAAGTATAAGCAGATTTATTAATGATCAAGACCTTTATTTAATCATCACTAGACATATATAACTATGCCTGCTTTTCTAAAGCATGGATTATTAGAAATATTTTTTATACGAAATTTTCCAAATCGAAACTGACACTTGCAATCATTTGCTGCTATCTCGCTATTTACTAAATATGCCTGTCTTGTTCGAATTTCAATAACGTTTCTATCTTTATGAGAATAATAAAATATTACTAAAATCAGTCTTTTATGTATTAAAATTTCTACAAGACCGTGTTTTCAGTAAGATATTTTAAAGCTGCAGAACTATGTGTACATTTATTCAAACAAAGGGAGAATTGACATATAAATTAATAAATATAAGGTACTAATAAAAACGACAGTTTTTTCTGTTTACCCTAATAATAATAATAATGTGAAATAATTATTGTTAAAACGAGTCTTTGTATCTTGCATCTCTAACTATTTATAATAATTAAAGAATCCATTATATTTGGCACTGTTTTTCAATAAGATATCCTCAAATTCTTCAACGCCACGTACATATATGTTATAAGAAAAAGAAAATGTTTATAAATAAATTGAATAAATATTACCTACTCACAAAAATAGCACAACTTTTTGGTTAACTTAATATTTATTTACTGCATACTTATTTCATCATATATGGAAAGAAAGATGAAAATAACCAATAATACATAGGATCAATTGATTATATTCATTCTAGTCTTATTCTAACCTCCATCGCTTCTGCAGTAAACAATTGTAAAATAACGGTAATTGTCCAAAATGTCAGTATTATGACATTAAAAAATACTTTCTTTCAATAATTTCCATCGCAAACTAATTTTTGAAAACTGAATTATTCCTTGGGATGTCTGAACGTCTGGTGCTATAAAATTTCTTATTCCCGAAAAAACTGTAGTGGGATAATAATTATTGGACACAGTTATTAACGGGAAACAAAAAAGAACAATGAGATCTATTTAGGAAAATACAAGAGAAATATAAAAAAACACAAAATTTACACGTGACCGCTTCTCGCAGGTCGAAAACTCGGAAAACGCGTCGACCGCACCTCGCAGGTCGAGATTTTACACAGCTCTGAGCCTCGATCGCGGTTTTGCAGGTCCGAACCTGCATACGCAAACTTTTATTTTTTAACGGTCACTTCGGACATACATGCACACACGCAAATTCTTATAACTAAAACGCTACGTCGAAGCAACTAGAAACGCGCGTGGTATTGTTCTTTCTTTTTCTTCGACGCGATTCGCGATACTACACTGTTTTTAATCATTTTTATTTACACGTATGTTCATTCCAATTTGTAGTTTTAAACTCGTATAGAAGCAAACTGTTTCTGGTGCTAATAATTTTCCGAAACATTTGACACATGTACTCAAAGCATAACACGATTTGTTATCTTTCTTGAGTACCTTCTTGAACTGTAATATTTACTGTTTCGTTTGATCTGATTAGAATTGTTCTGAAACTCTTCGTCGTTGAAATAAATTAAAAAACATCAGCAGACATCGGCGAGTCTTGGGTTTCTTCTTCACTTCCATTGGCATTTAAACATAATTAAATAATTATAATATTATCACAATGCCTATCATTTTATTCAAGATAATTTGCAGAATAGTTTGGTATAAAAATAAAATGAATGTGTAACGTCCCCGGAGAGGTTTTTTTTCATTATTTTCTTCAACGCCACGACAATCTAATACCCACCGTTAGAATAGCTAATTATCGACAGTGATCGCCAAATTACCGACAATAGGTTACGTATCAACTATCGATCAAATTCGACGATCGATAATCAATACATATATACATGTATTTATTTACATTAATTAACTTGTAATTTTGGTTTAGAATAGGTAATTTTTTCTATAAAAGAATTGAATATTGAGTTGGAATAATTAAAACATGATAATTTTATTTTATTTTTCTAATAAATACAGTACTGATTCGTAACAAGCAACAGTTTTGTGATTCGTAACAAGCAAATTTCTATCCCCTCTTCTTTGTTTGAAGTCGGCCGCTGAGTGAGAGATCCGAGAAAGAGTGAGAGGTCCGCGAAACCGAAGAAATCATAAATTTTCACGGTCGACCGAACAGTTTAGTGGAAAGAGGACAGAACATATATATTGTTTTCTCACTCTGATGCATAGCGATTCTGTCGTTCATTCATTTAATTCTACATTGATTCGTAATAAGCCACTCGCTCGGATCTGGCCAGTTGCTTGTTACGAATCCGGTACATTATATTGTTTTCTCGTTCTGATACATAGCGTTTCTGTCGTAATATGACATTTTTTTTTAAATCTAATGGTTGACAGTGAACAATAATTTGAGGTACATTTTTATCTATAATTTTAATTAATTTTTTTAACAAAAATAAAAAAAAGTTGAAGGAAAAATTATGTAAGTATAATACACTATATACAATATATAATACTATATGAACTATGTACAATGAAATGGTCATAAAACTAGCTGCTCGTTCAACCATAATTTTTTCCGAATTGCTTTATTGTCGCAGTAATGGCGATGACCTACTATTTTTTGACATCAATATTTCTTAAACTGCTATGTAGGTATATGTTGTTGAAGGCGAGGAGATCCGTGGACGAATAGTGTCGTAATTAATTATTTACAAAGCACAAAAACTATTTATTTAAGAACGATATAAAATACAGTCAGAATTACGTGAGAAGAAAATTAGAGAACAAAATTGAATCGAAACATGCGAACACAAGAAGGAACAAACAATGATGATTAACATCGCTAGATGGAGACAAATGTTAATGCTAATTCGTGTATCGCTCTTATATCACTTTTATCTCCAATATATGTTTATATTCACATAATTGTAAAAAGATAAGGCAAAGTGTGACAAATTAGGAATTGCAACGTATTCGATTCATCTGATTCTACATCGATTCGAAATAAGCCACTCGTAATAAGCCACTGGCTTGGGTTTGGGCAGTTGCTTGTTACGAATCCGGTATATTTTTCCATTCATGAAATTTTACTACTATTAAAAAGGGAAAGCATGCTATGTTCTGTCCTTGTCTAAAGAATAACATCGCCGCGCGACCGATTACTTTATAGTATACCGCTACACCCAACCCCCTGTTTTTTCTACGCCGTCACCGTCCTCGCGCTCGGGAACAAAGGCAAGCCGAAAATATACCTGATTCGTAACAAGCAACTCGCCAGACCCGAGCGAGTTGCTTATTACGAATCAGTACTGTAGTTTGTATAAGAATTTCCGTTACTCTATAATGTGTTTATGCGCCGCGATACTCGCCGAAATCATTGAGACCAGCGTTGATCCAAGAAAAGGACAGAGATACTATTCTCTGTCTCTTATTTCTATCTACGACGTTATCAGATATTAAATTAATTAAATTAACTAAATCAATTTATATATATATGTAAAATTAATTAATACCGAACTATTAATAACCGAAACCAGAATTATCTCCTTCAATAAAAGAAAACTGTAAATCGGAATAGATTTGACTCTCGTAGAACTCGTGCGCAATTGATTAGAAAAGGATAGAAAATATATTTTTCGCTAAAACATCATCACACTACTATTTTAATACCGAACCGTTAGTCAGAAATTAAAGAGCGACATTTAAAATATAATAAAACCGTTCAATTTTATAATTAATATATAATAACGAATTTATACGAAAATTTAGATATTCTGACGTCACGGAAATTCTAGGAATTCGGCAAACTTGCGAGTATAAAAGGGCGAGCGAAACTCGTCTCGAGGCAGAACAGTCTTCGAAGTCGAGCTAGTCACAACTCTCTGATAAGGAACAATTTTCGCTGTTAACGGGCCAACAGATTCTTAATACTTGACTGGTCAAGCGGGTGTTTGCCATTCGGGTACTTGGTCGCTGGGTCGTTTAGTAGCCAGTGAACAACAGGCTGCCCGTTCAAGCGATCTGGTTTTGGGTGTCAGTGTGCGCTCTGACAAAAAGGGTCACGGACATTAGTTGTCGAGTCAAATTACAGGAGTAATTGTTCCGAATAATAATTCATTAGATTCAGATAAATTTTGGTAACTTGAATTTATAAAAGAATACTGTTATCACTTAGCGTCTTTTCCGTAGTCGACTACACCGCATTAGATAGTAGTTTAATCTGTCTAATTGTTGCGAAACGTATTTAGGTGCATTTAGAGAATTCCACTTAGGTTGAATTCCTCGCGGCGGTAGATTACGAGGCGCTATTATTAATAATTTTGTAACATTTCAATTATCTATTACATATTGTTTAATTTATCAAATTCTATTACTTCTATCATTAGTATTATAACAAGATCTATTTGAGTTCTTTATTCTAATCAATCATTTATAATTTATATATTTTTCTTTATTTTGTTGTCATTGTTATTTGTTAGTTTCATTTTTATCGTTTTATTGAATAAATCTAATTGTTGAAAGATTTTGATCGATGGATTTCACTCCTTAAACGCACACCACACGAATCCCACAATCTTCATTTGCGAAATCGAGTCGTTTAGAGGTAAAAGCCGCTCTTTATCTTTTAGCGCTTGTAATAAACTGAACTTAGGTTCCAGGGTTGTTAGAAATGGAAGCAACTATAAGACTGTGAAACATTTCCAAAGTTGAAGACTTACAATTTTTCTTTAAGTCAAATTTTCTCGAAAACGATAACCACTACAAAGGAGCGGTTTGTGAATTCAGATTCAGCATGAAATAATCTATAAGAGTCATTTACAGATAAATTGCAAAATTGCAAGTATTATAAAGTTATCGAGCATTGCCGGTCGTGTTTAGTTACTTTTGGAACGTGTATTCGTTGCATACCGCGAATCTTTATTATTTTTTACGAGAAAATCCAGCACTAATGAACATTTTATCAGCATAATTATATAGATTATTTCATGTAGTTTCAGTAGATATACAATTTGTTTTTTGAAATTACATATTTGCATTGACATAAATGGTTTTTTGCTACAAGCTTAAAGTGTTTACTTACTTTTGTTACCCACTGTATATCGAGCAACATCATCAACTTTAACAGTTAACGAACTGTTTATAAGAATTCATTTGTTTCTGTGCATCCAATAAAACTGTACATAGCTTGCAAGAACATTCGGTATCACTAATTTAATTTGTCTACAGTGAGCAATGAATACACACGAATAAACTTGTATTAACAGTTTCACCATTCTCTTATTTGGAATATAATGGAAAAATTAAGGCGCACTAAACAAAATGATTAGCAACGAACAGAGAAATTAAAAGAAAAATTCTGACATAATCAGAACCATGTTATTCGAAATCAAGTTGTTAGAGAAAGCACTGCCCAAACAAGTTGTTTTAAAAATTAGTTTTTATAATTTTACAAAATGTACGAAATTGATTGAGATTCGAATATTCTCTGTATCCACTGAAATTTGATTTCGAACAAAAGAAAGATTAAAGAACTTTCTTATTCCATAAGTTCTGAATATGTCAAGTTTATACATATGTCGATTTCCGTTTGAATAAATTCTGCATTTTTCCGACTGTTCAATAAAGTTTTATTTAAAAAGGTAATTCTTAAAGATTAAAACGAATAAGTTTCTAGTTCTTATAAATGAAGAATGTTCGAAACATATTTGGAGTTTAAAAATAAGATTTTGTCAATGTGAAAGTAGTTTAATTTTTTGTTTTTTTTTTCCAATTTCAAAAACAGTTCGGTATTGGAAAAAATATGGATATAGTATGAAAGACATTTCTCACAAAATTCTACAATTCCTCTTTGACACATTTTTGGCTTAATTAATAATTGAACGGGTATTTTAACAAAATCAGCTTCGTATGATTTTAAATAATTATTTGAATCTTCGCGAACTTGTTATATTTTTTGAACATTCAATTGAGTTAAAACTTTGAACAATTTTTTTCCATTTTAAGCATAGTCAAAAGTTTGAAATTAATTTTCACGAGGGATAAATAAAAACCACATTAACGGTATACACGAAATAGGGAAGCATTTAAAATACGCATCTAATAGTGACAAAATAAAATAAAAATGCAAATAAATTTAAACAAGTGTTATTTTTACAGCGAAAAAAATTAACAACATATTTTTAAGACTCACCAATTCGGTACGATCTAACACCATTCGGAGTTATGCAGCATCATGAAATACACACCGAAAAAATTTATTGGTCACATAGTCACAAGAATAAGTAATATTATTTTTTTTTCGGTAACATTTAATATTATAGGTAATTATCGTTAAATATTTCTATCGACACACGATAAACTTGTATTTACTTCTACAAATCATCGTTCACTACCGTTAACGCGCACTACTTGTAGACACGAAAAGCGCGTGACGGAACCACGACGCGTACTAACTGATATAGGACAACTGACGAAGAGTCGCAGCTCGCGCTAGTCTCCCCACTCTTTCCCTCTTTCTTCCACGTTTTCTCGGTTCCTCGCCAATGTAAGTACACCCCGGAACAAGGGGATAACTAATTCTATACTTCCCTTCACAGTAAAATCTCGATATAAACGGAAGTGAACTACGTGATATTAACAGAAAAATTGTCTCATTGAACACGAAATGTAAACATATCAGTAAGAAATACCGGTAAGTACAGTAATACGAAATATTTGAAATATTTCGTTTGCTTTTGACTCAAAATGGATTTCAAGGTCATGATATAATACATCGTTGAATTCGTTTCGATGCGCTCTTTCATATGATATAAAAAAATATATACCATTCCATTAAAAAAACTGAAGGTTACCTTCATATCTTAAAAAATAGTATAAACACGAAAAAAATACATACTTCATTATGTTGATTATAAAATACACTATCACTTTTTCCTCTTTCATTTTTTTCTAGTACCAGTCATTTACGAGAAAAACGCTGGCTAGTAAATCGCTGAACACCCTGTATATTGGACGCCTTATCGTATACAAACAGTTATAGCAATCCCTAACCTATTGTTTTGTTTTGATTTCTGTGAGTATTAGTACCCGGTAGGTTGTCGAGTACGCTATTATTTCAAGCACTGGCTTCGTTGATTTCAAGGTATGTCCAGGGAGGGGATTGTATCCAGTATCCTTGCAACGCAAACCCGAAATAATAAAATCTAATTGCTAGGTAGTGTGACCTATCTTAAATACAAATTAGGATGAGTTAGACTGTATAATTTCGGGATGGAGGTGCAGTATCTTCCTTGCCCTAAAGTGCGAAAATAATTATTTTAAAATACCAATGTATTAATAGTTATTTAGAATAATTATATTCGTATTATAGGGTGATACCCCCATCCTAAATAATACGGCTTGAATATATTGTAGTCCGATATTTCAAAGAGTTAGAAATGTTTGAGCCATTATAATATTCGTATTATTGTATGTCAGAACAATATCGGATACCATATATAATACATACTCAGGTAGAGACCTCTGACATCTCCGGTAATTTTGATATGCTAATAACTTTTGAATAAAGAACGAGAGGTAGCACAACTTTTTAAGGAATACACAGGAGTATAATATTCATAAATAGTGCAAATGTCAAGGTCACATTGAGTGTACGTATACACAGATGGTAGTGTAATAGTAATAATACATCTTTATTAATAATTTTTTAATAAAAAACGAGTGACAGCTAAAACACGTAAGTCAAGGTCAAGGTCATCGAGGTTGCTTACCCTAAACTTAACGTTTACTTTCATTTATTTCAAAGTCGTAGTCTCTTATTTGCCATTTTTATTAGGACTACTTATTCTTAGTAATATCCTTGTTTTTAATGGGTGGCTAGGTACTTACAAAAGGGACAACACCTGAAATGCAAATTGCCAGCATGTTTCAAGAAAGTCGTTTTTGAAAGTTATTTTATTTCTTAACCCTGTAATTTGTATTTTTTTGAGTCTGTCCTCAGTCTGTCTGGTTAATTGTAATTGTTATGAATATAAGTTTCTAAAGAACTTTAAAACCGGGTCCGAGGTCCATAAACCCTGTCAGGTATCGCGACCCATGTGTCGCGGAAGTTCCATCACGTAGTTAAATTCCTGCTCTCATGGCTTCCACCTTCACTGACAGCTCTTACTTCGCACAAACCATGTTTCGAATACTCGAAATAAGGCGAAGTCAGTAATTTTAAAAATTCAAGTGGAAGTGAGTCATAAAATAGTTTTACAATACTTCAGTGCTAGAAGAAATAATACCTTTCCTCGTGTCATAACACGTAACAATTTACCTTTATCATCTCAGTAGTAACCTACCACATAAGAGTTTTCTTATTAAATAGTTTATTTTTTGATATCCACATTCTTATTATTCAACCGTTACTTATACATTGCATATACCCCCAATATGTATCCTTATGTCTTTAAACAGTCGCAGGGATATATACAAATACACCGGTAGGATACAAAATCAGGCATAAATTTACGTTTACTATCGATTACTGCCCTCAATGCATTTTATAGTAGCAACATGCAGCGCATTTTTATAAAAAACGTATGTTGCTTTTTGTATATATAAGTAGACTTTAAAAACAAAAAGCAATTTAAAAAGTATTTATTCTTCGGATAAATACGCATGTATCAGGCATCGAATGAGCAGATTAATCTTCGATTTAATTCAGACAGGATTACTTGAAGACTAAATCAGCTTAGATAGAATAGGTAAGCTTCTGGAACAATAGAAACGGTTCAAAAAATTCTTAGGCTCTGACTTTCCTTATGCATTTGTCCCATTATAAAAAAAGAGAAGATTCTGACTTTCTCAAAAGCTGTATATCAATTTTCAAGCTCTCGGAGCCTGCTGTAAGCGTACAATTTATTTGAGCGACTTGATATCTGAAGCCTGTTGTTTTAAATGGCGAATTCCAAAATGATTTAGTTAGTTTGTATACAGTAATAGTGAATCGTATTAAGCGTAGTATCTTCAATACAACATTTCTATTTTCCGCCAAACATACTGTCTTTTTATAATGTTCGTCGATTACCGAATACTGCTAATATTTAAATACCTTTCTAATACAATTGTTAAATGTTGATACATTTCTTTTTCATGTTATCATTGTGGCGTCGATAAACGGTCGCCACATCTCTACTATGTTTATATTTAGTTTAAGACTAAGAATACGAGTGAGAATAAAAAAAGGTAAATAACTTGATTGCGTGAATGGATCCAAGTGATTGCTGCGAAGCGTTTGTGAGAGATGGTCGTTTATTAAGATGATCAGTTCGATTCGAAGTTTGAGGAATGTCTGAGAAACACACGTGTATCATTGAAAGATTGATTTAGAGTTAGAGCGATTCGGTTTAGGAAAAGAAAAAATGATTTTGAGAAAGAATGTGTCTGAGTGTATAATGATGAGAGCGAGTTCGTTACGGTTAAGTACAGTTTGAACCGTGGTGTTAAATAAAGTTTGGAATTGTCGTCACAAAGTCGAGTGTTATCACTGTCTTTGCATGTACGTATCCTATACTATTATGCAACTTAATATTCTTAATTCATACTATTTCATATTGTCGAAATCTCTTTGTAAACGTTATGTTCTTCTATCCGACGCCGCACAATGGCGAAAAACGGCGAAAACGTGGACAAAAGCCAAAAAATGAAAATCGCAATTCTTGAAATCCATTTAGTGGAATTAGTTTATAAGGAATATGTGCATACTGTTCTCACAGTTTTAATGATTTTATTATTATCGTTTCGAAGGTATGAGCCACCAAAGTTGAACATTTTTTAAAATCAATTTTCTCCGGGTAAAGATTAACTTAATCCTGTTCATCATTTTTTAAATATTATGTTTATTCACTATCGGCTTTTTATATGATACTTTAGTATTATAGTAGTGCAAATTGCACAACAAAATGTTTATTTTTAACACTGAGATGGAAAGAGATATAAACCATAAACATACTTAATGTTTATGGAAGGAAAAAGTTATGATCTTCACCTCGGTTCATCTACCAAATAGGCTTAAATGAAAGCTGGAAGCTTCCTGAACAAGGATCTGTAACGATATCTTGTGGTAATTTGCGGTCTTCTATGTTATTCACATTTTTGTTCACTTGCGCGCCTTAGTATCATGTGCGACAACAGCGGTTTCAGATGTTTTTCAAATATGTCGTTGCTGACCTTTGCAAAAGGTATTGTTTTGTAGGTAAGATTTCAATATCCTCATCCATATATGTAGGATCGGAAATAATCGAGGTTGACGGATTACTAATTTTTTTTTGGGAATAATAATAACAGAATAATAATTTTAATAATTTAACAAGAGTATAATAATCAACGAAATATAAAAATCAAATACGGACACTGATACAACTTTTCGGACGACTTCCTACTTTCAACGTTACAACGAGACTGACCCGCGACGCCACGGCGTTTTCCTCGTTTGCCCTGGGTTCTCGCGTAAAAGGAAACAAATGCAGTCGAATTCTTCGTTCCCTCGCTAATTTTCGCGCCAACCTGTACTACCGCCGAATTACCTTGGCGCCAATCGTCCACGTTTCCCGCTCGCCCGTTCGCGCCCGATCGTATTCGACAAACACCGAATAAACCAATCCCACATATATATATTACGTATTAGATATTTAAAGTTTATTCAACAATTTAAAAAATAAAAATTTATTTACAATTTTTGATATTAAAGAATGAATTTGTTAATGAAAAAAATATTACTATGATAGTTCAAACATTCAAGATTAAAATGCAGAAAGATTTAATTAATTTCGATAAATAGTTTCCGAGATAAAAATTCATACGTACTAGTTAACTAACCGTATTAGTTAACTAACAAATAAAAATTCGATTTTTCACACAAAAAATTAATTTATAACACTAATATAATCACCTTATAGAAAGACATTTGAATAATTTATCTCAGAATCGAAGATATTAGTTTTGTCCACATTTTTGCCGTTTTTCGCCACTGTGCGCCGCTCAACTAACACTCGACTTCTCCTTGTGCTCATACTTATTAACACGCACGCACATTCTTACACTTTTCATGCAACGAATTTTTCGTATCTTTCACCTGTCACTCGATCCTGTTCATTCTCATTCATTCGGCGCGCAACTCATACTCATTTAAACATTTACTCACTACAACATTATATATACATTTCATACTCATATAAATAATAATTAAATGTAATTCAAATTGTAATAACAGCAAAAATATTAAATAATAATACAATTAATAAAATATTAATCAATTGTTGTCTGAGCGTTAGCGAAGACTATAAGATGAAAAATGTAGGGAAATTACCCACGCTAGGGCCAAAACTACTGGACCAATCTCAACCAACTTTTGAACTTAGCATCCTCATGGCATGGGGTATTGCAGATGAAAATTTGGTTGAGATTGGCCCACTTTGACAAAATTAGTTCTTTTTTTGCATAATAGATGGTTAATAAAATCATGAATTTTGCATTAAATTAATTAAATTGTATATTCAAATTGCATATAATAACAGATTTGGCATTTTTAATTTATAATTATTGAAATGAAAGTTGAAATTTTATAATAGAATCAAATTATGTAATATTTTCTAATATCTTGCTTAAGATTATATTTATTTTATATAAAACTTAAATAAATTAACCTATGGCTTATTGGTTAGAGCCATAGCTCACATGAGCATGAGTGACCCGAGTTCGGGACCAGCTGGTGGCAAAGATTTGATTTATAACTTTTGATCAAACAGAAGGTATTTTAGAATAAAATTTTTATTCTTAAGTACATTTCATGAGATTTAAGCATTTTAATGCTACAATAAAATAAATTAACTCTTGGCTTAATGGTGCAAGCCATAAATCAGTTAAATTTGAATGGTCCAAGTTCGAAACCAGTTCTTGGTAATGCAGTTGGTCAATGATTTTGTTGCAGTTAAGTCAACTGCAAATTAAAATTTTTATTTCACAGTGCAATTTATGTAGATTAAATATGAAATTAATCAAATTGTTTCCATAGAGTACATGGTAGTCCAGTGGTCCGGACACTGTCTATTGTGCTCGTAAGTCCGCTTGCGAGGGTTCGAGCCTGACATAAGCTTAATAATTAATTTTTCTAAGAAATGTACACGTGCGTGGTGCACGTGGCAAATCGCACGTGGCACATGCTCTGAAATTCCAAGTAAAACGCCAATTACAGTGTTCATTCTATATACGCAAAAATGTCCTTTCCGATATAAGCAAAAATGTTATCCCCACCACTGGGGGGAAGACCCCTCGAGACGCTCGAGGTTCGCTCGCCTGGAACTGTAACGTGACCTGGGGATTAGTGTATCCGTGAGACAATACCAATGCAAATATAAAAAATGAAAAAATTTCAACAAAAAAAAATTAAAAATAAAAAAGTTTTATTCGTGCATTAGGAGTGTCCTTCTAGTAGGTCATTGTTTGTTTACGTTCAGTCTCCTTCGCTCGAAATGTAGCACCTTTACGATATACGCAAATGGCGACCGTGATATTTTTCTCTTCTGTCCTTTTCTACGTTCGGCAAGACATCAATCAATGTAGGACCTGTACGATATACGCAAAACCTCAGACCCGAAAGATTTGCGTATATAGAATATCCACTATAATAAGTATTTGATCCACCGCGAAATGGCGGCGAACCCTGGTGCGCACTTCGGCAGAAAAGAAAGACACTCCTCGGCGACGTCTCCTGATGCGTAATTTTCCAGAAACGCGTACAAAGGTGCGGACCGCTCCGTTTGATGGCGGGTACCGGCAAGTGCCGGCGCAACATCGGTATCGGCGCGTGGTGTGGCGGCGCGGCGGTTCGGCCGCAAAGGGCGGGCGGCATCGCGAGGTTCGGTGGTTCGGTCGCAGAGGGATGACCGCGAAGCCAAGGTCAACGGAGGGCACGTGGCAGATTTCGAAGAAATCGGATGGTTGCTAGGCGACGTCGTAGGGGAGTGAAACATGTAAAATAAGCGAGGGTACCGAGGCCCAGACTTCACTTTATAATTTGTTACTACGGAATTTACTTCGTACTTGTCATTACGGACTGTACTTTATATTTTTCCATTGAGCGTTTACTTCGTATTTGTCGTTGCGGACTTCATATTTTGACATTGTGCAAAAACTTTCGTTGCTTGATCAAATATTTCGTTACTTGATTGTAATACTGATACTTGATTTGATATCGTAAATCGTCAAATTACTTTGTCTATCACTCGCTATCGGACTAAATTATAATACGTTTGTTATACAATAATCGAAATAAATTGTGCGTTTTCACCGTCATAAAAATTGAATTGTTCTGATACATAGGTGTTTTTACTTTTTTAAAACACGATAAATACTTTTAACATTAGTTGTTAATGCAACATTTTCTGCGGTTTGCCATGCAGTCAGTTCTGAATTTAAAGCTGCTGTATGATCGCTCATTTTTCTCGAGGTATTCAATTTTACCGTCGATTATAATTCTTCTTCTTTCTCTACTTTTCAAGACCTTCTAAGAAATTCCTGATCACTTTTTGAGTTTAATTAATTATTTTGGGTAATTAATTGAATTTTGATTAATTCGCCTGTTATTGAGCGTTGTTCTTCCTTTGACTTTAATACAGGATGTGATTCATCTGTATTTAATTTCTTTTCGGGGTCTATGGTATACAATTTATATAACTTTCTCAATAAATTTGTGTTTTTTTATATTGATGCCTATTTAAATAACTTTTTTTTATAATTAGTGTTGTTCTTGTAGTCGTTTAACTACGATTGAAGAACATACATTTTTTTATTATGCTATCTCATTGCTTTACTCGCCTAACATATCTTTAAGGCTAGGATCCCGCAGTAACTGTGCATGTACACTAACACATAGCGGCGCATGCACGTATAGGCGATGTGCGAGAGAGAGGTCCGATTTCGTACTTTTCGTTTCACGTCTCGAAAATTGCATAAATTCACTTTCTGAGGATAGCTTTAGCATCGGTAGATATGCCCAATATCGCGCTGCTATCGATTTTACGTCAATAAACATCACATTCTGAATAAAACGAAAAATTCTTCGGACGTACACGTGAGACAGACATAGATGTAAACAATCAAGATGGCCGCTCCTAGACACGTTGCGCCGTATTTTCCATTTTACGTAAAATTTAGGCATTTACTCACCAAGCAGCGCGACATTACTGTAATGGTACGATGTCGGGTTGGTCCATTTTTTGTCAATTTATGGCTTCTAGAAGAAATGAGACGAAAAATACGATTTCGTGCACTTGCGCCTGTCAACTGTGTTCCGCCATACAATTATAGTTTCACGATTTTCCACTTGGAACGCTTGTAGTATTAGTCGCATGTTGTCGCGGTTTTGGTCACATTACCTACAACGTCGATGAAAATACGAAACTGTCGGTAACTGCGTACAATTTTCGGGACAAGGTATGACACTGCGCATTCCACTGCACACGTCACGTATTCAATCCAATTTTCCACCTTTAAATTTTCCGTGCTTTATTAACAGAGATAGTCTTCGACCATTCGCTTTCGCCAACAGTGACGAACTGACTCGCACGAACAATTACTCATCTCCGCGCACGCTGACGCATTCTCGCCCGAGATTATTCTTATCAGGCATTCCTCGAACTCAGACACCCAACGCGACATTCGAACCGATCATCTAAACATCCTCTCGTAAACGCAACTCAATATCTCATTTCATACGCACCGACATTCTTACAGCTAGACTAAATAAAAGTTAATACCATATAGTGTATATACCAAAGCAAAATAAAATCTCAATTTCATCAGTATCGTCGGATCTTATTTCTCAGAGAAAAAAAGAAGTGCGATCTCGGTTACCGGGAATCGAACCCGAAACCCCAAGAATCGTAGTCGCCGACTCTACGCATTTACCCATACAATTTCTTGGAAGTTCGTTTTCTAACAATTGTAATAGAGGAATCACATTGCACCGAATTTATATAACAGAAAATAATATAATATAATTATATATATAATAGTATATGCAATATTATTTGATATAATACTGGAACTATTATGAGTAATATCACCTAACTCAACCCATACTAAAAGTATTACAAAAAAAAAGAAAATTAAAAATATAACATGCAAAACTAAATTGTTTTCTCCCGCAGTACCTTTTAGCCAGGGGGATTCGATCCCGCGCCTAGAAAACATCCACCGATTACGAGGCAAGAGTCCTACCGCTTTCGCTAATAATGCTGTTGTAGCATCATTTTACATTTCTGAATATAACAAGATATGACGTAAAATTAATAAATGCGGTTTTTCATTTTTTACAACTACAGTTTGCAATATAAAAATCTGAAAAAATTCTACAATATGCGCTATATGAATCTCAATGTTTTAGAATTTTTTCAGAATTTTTATACGAGATTAAATAGGCAAAATAGACCAAAATCCAAAATTTCGTTTTTCCCGTTTTACTGCCCACTTGGTTGAGATAGGTGGTTGAAACTTGGTATAATATGTCTTTTTTTTATATGCTATCGACTGCCGTATTGGATATTTCATTTGGCTCAAGTGCATTTTTGATCATCCCCTCCCTCTTTCCTCGAGTCGCGCTCGCTAGGATTAGGAAACTTGGCTCGAGCCCGTATTTCTACAATTTGCTTGATGTCTAAAAATAGATTGATAGATATGGCAACAGCGTAACAATCCGGCAACGATGCCTTCGCGTCCTTTGTCTGTCAAAAGTTGGTTGGTAACAGGAATAGGAATAGGTGGCTAATAGAGTTTAGATATATTTGTAGATCCAGTCGATAGAGGACGCAATCTGAGTTGTCTATTTTATTTCCAGTTTTCTCCGCTCATAAACATTGTCTCTTCGATCGATTCGGAGGTAAACAAAAACGGGATCCTAGCCTTAAGCTTCCATTTGTATAACATGGTCGAATCGATTATTACAGATGACATCCAATATGTTCAACTTATAAACATATTCACAATTATTTAAGTATTCAAGCTCGTAAATGTGCTACTTTATGGTATAAAATATCAAAAAATAAAGAATGTGAAAAATTTAGACTCTAAATTTTAGAGTTCCTACTGTTAAGAATACATTAGAGAGGTCAAGTTTATGACACGACCGTTGGTCAAACACTTGATCCAAGGTTTGAATTTGAAACGTAGGTTAGTGGTGTTATAAAACATAGGGCAAGAATTGAAATTCGCAAACCGTTAATGTCATCGTTGCTAGTATATAGGAAAGTAAAGAAAGTTTTCAACCTCGAAGCTATTTTTACAACTTTTTTAAAACTACTAGAAGACTTAGAAGGAAAGCTTACAGACATTGGTTTTTTCGGGCCTCGTTGCAAAGACAGAAGATTCTCAGCAAGCATTGAGAGTCACTGCCAAGTTATGTTCTGATCGTCGGATACATTGCTTTTTGTATTAAGAACGGACAGTCCATTAATCGACACGCGTTCCGATATACAGTAAAGACTGGATGACTGCGACAAACGATGGACTGGATAACTGCAACGTTACTATCCCCACCACTTAGGGGGATCCCCCTTGAATTTTGACACTTGACGAGCGAGCAGCGTATGTAATGTAATCCGAACCGGCGTATCGATGTGACAACACTAATGCAACAGTAAAACTTTTTTATTGTTTGGTTTTACTAAATATTACTTTTACCAATGTAATTGTGAAATTCTCCTGATCAAAATAAGACCAAACACGGCATAATTTGAACAACATTTGTTTATGTAGTAATATTGTTTGTTTTTTCGAGTGTATGGAGGCGTGATTTTGTATGGAACCAAAAGATTATTACTCGTCAGACTTCTCTAAAAATTTAATTTTAAACAGCCTCACTCGTTCGCTCTCTGTCCCTTCCTACGTTTAGCGGTCGACGCGAGCCAAATGTAAACAAGGAATCGACATCTCGACTCGATAACTGCAAGGCTTGTTCCCGATTTTGTTGCAGTTGTAACGACTCTGGAACCTAGATTCAGATAGTTACTAGCGCTAGTAAGGTAAAGAGCGGCTTTTACCAACTGAACGACTCGTTTAAAAAAATAACTAAATATAAAGATTGTGGGATTCGTGTGGTGTGCGGTTAAGGAGTGAAATCCACAGGCCAATATCTTTCAACAATAAGGGTTTATTCAATAAAATAACGAAGATGATGAATTTAACAAATAACAAGTAACAAATAACAAAATATGAAAAGTATACTGGTTTGATCAAAAGAAACTAAATAGATATTTATATAATATTAATAATAGAAATAATAGAACTTGGCAAATTAAACAATACGTAATAGGTAATTGTGAATCTAACTAAATCTGATTCTCGTTAGTTAATTCTTTATATTATATCGTACCTAAATCTGATTTCGGATGAAGCTAACTTCGCTTTTATGTAATTAACTGAATTCGGTTTTCTATAGGATTTGATTCTCGGTTTCAAACGCTATCGCAATTACAAAGTTTATCTTGATTAGTACGTTTGTAGTATACATAATGAATTATTCTTTTATGAAATTAATAATATAAGCGCGTTCTAGTCTACCGCAGCGAGGAACACGACCTAAGTGTGATTCTCTAAACGTACCTAAATACGCTTTCGCAAAATTGGACAGATTAACGATTTTATCTGATATCTAACGCGGTGTAGTCGACTACGGAAATTACGCTGATGACAGAACAATATTCTTTTACTAATTCAAAATTCCAAGATTTGTTTGATTCTAAATGAATTAATTACTCGGAACAGTTACTCTTTTAACCTGGCTCGACAACTAATTGTCCATGACCCTTTTTGTCAAAACGAACACTGACAGCCAGAACCAGATTGCTTAATTGGGGAGCCTGTTGATCACTGGCTACTAGAACGACCCAACGATACAGGAAAAGGGTGAACAGTATAAGTTCAACAGGGCAGCAAATCAATTGATTCTAACATAAAATCGTAATTGCTGAACTGCCACCCAAAAGACACGGGCTTCAGAGACCAAGCCGCTCAAATGGGGAGCCTGCGTTAGCTGGCTACGAAACTACCCAGAGCGAACTCCGAGAATCTGACGGCGCGTTAGCAATCCGACGAAAAATCAAATTTGAGTAGCTGAGAGCTATCGTTTCGATATCTTAGCCTTTCTTGGCGCTAAGTATAGCACTCTCCTAAAGGAGTTTCAGATACGAGACCGTTTGAATGGGGAGCCTGTTGTTCACTGGCTACTAGAACGACCCACGACCAAGTATCCAAATGGCGTATACCCGCTTTACCAGTCAAGTATTAAGAATCGTTGCGGCTCTTCACAGCGAAAACTGTTCCGGTTATACTTATCTGTAGACTTCTAGTTCGCTCGACTTCGAAAACTGTTCTGCGATTTTGGCGAGCTCCGCTCGGCCTTTTATATTCGCCAGCCTGGCGAATTCTCGGAAAACCCCCATAACGTCGAAATATATAATTATCGTATAAATTCGCAATTAGGCATTAATTATGAAAACGAACGATTTAATTTCATTATCAATATCGCATTCTACTCAATGGTTTATGTTGTTGATATAAAAGTAGTATTTTAGTAGTGTTTTAATGAAATTGCATTTTCTGTCTTCCTTTATGTATTACGCACGGCTTCTATACGGATTGAATCTAAATGTATAAGCATACGGTGTTTCTAGAACATTCCATTGAACAATATTATAATTTACAATATTCACTGCAATAAACTAACATCTGACTCTATTTCCGGATAACATAATATTAGTACGCTCGATATGCATTAACTGATTTGTTCAACTAATGGTTTTTAATAACTAATAACATCGAAATTGTAAAATATATTCTTATCCTTCTCTAGGATTACGCGAGAATACTAGGAAATTCGGGGCGAGCATCGCGGCACGTAGGCACATCGCATTACGGAATTTTCCATATAGAATTATACATTTATTCGAATGACTATAAAATAATACATTAATTTTGTTTTTAATTGTTCTAACTTAACTTGATTGTCTTTGTAAATTGCATTATCCTTTGAAAATATAAAATAATTATTGAAAATGAAAATAAAATAAATATATATATATATATATCTGTTACCGACCGTTGAACTGAATACATAAGGTAATTGATATATAATGTACCGTCGGTAATTGTCTAATATTGTCGGTAACTAAACTATTTCTATCAGCGGGTAATGAAATTGAACATAGGACTGTCATATAAAAAAAACCCGTCCCGGGATGTTACACAGTTATCAAGTCGAGGTGTCGATTCTTTGTTTACATTTGACTCGCTGCGACCGCTAAACGTAGGAAAGGACAGAGAGCGAACGAGAGAGGCTATTTAAAAGTTAAGAATCGACACCTCGACTCGATAACTGCAACAAAATCGGGAACAAGTGTTGCAGTTATCGAGTCGAGGTGTCGATTCTTTGTTTACATTTGGCTCGCGTCGACCGCTAAATGTAGGAACGGACAGAGAGCGAACGTGAGAGGCTATTAAAAATGAAATTTTTAGTAAAGTCGGGTGAGTAATGGTCTTTTGGTTCCATATAAAATCGCACCTCAATACACTCGAAAAAACAAACAATATTGCAACATAAACAAATGTTGGTCAAATTATGCCGTGTTTGGTCTTATTTTGATCAGGAGAATCTCACAATTACATTGGTAAAAGTAATATTTAGCAAAACCAAAAAATAAAAAAATGTTACTGTTGCATTATAGTGTTGTCACATCGATACGTCCTGTCGATTGTTTTCTTTCCTCGGACCTCTCTCTCTTTCAGTCTCTGTCCTTTTCTACGTTCGGCGCTCGGCTCGAGCCAAATGTAAACACAAAATCGACACCTCGACTCTATAACTGTAACGCTTGGGTCCCGATTTTGTTGCAGTTATCCAGTCTTTACTGTATTAAAGTACAGTCTACTCGTATTGAATATTGTCAATTCTCCTCTTCCTTTATCAACATTCAAATCTGCAACAATTCAGGTGCGAACATCTGCTGGAAATATTAGAATAGAACAAGAATAATATGTACTGAATTTAAAGTCGTTCCAAACGATTAAACGTGTTTGAAACTATCAGAAACAGTACCAAGCATAATTTGATGACGACAGACACCAATTATGATGAAGTATTGTTGTCAACAATGAGTTATAGAACTTTTATCGTGCTTCCAGTTGATTCTATGTGTCAAAAATAATCGAAAACAATACCAAAATATAGTTTTTTGTCAATTTCATGAGGATCGATATTGATGATGACAGGTTTTTGTCGTCACACTGCCATTCAAATCTGTACAGCAAATTTAGGGTGTCTCGCCAGTCTACTCTTAAAATTCCGAGAGAAAAGTCCTAAAATTGCGGTTTGTAGCACGCTACAAACAAATGAATACTTAAATGAATAAATATGTATCGAGCAGTGTAGAAATATCAGATAGGTGTATAATTTCTTTAAATTCTTTTTTATTCTTCCACACGCTCTCATTGTACCGCACATTCTAACGTTTACACTCACGATTCACTCATTGCTTCGTCCATTTTCTGTATCTTTGCTACTTATTCGCCTTCGCTCTTCACACGCATCCTTGCCAATCACATCAATAGTGTAAAAAACGAGGAATTGAAACCAGAAATTTAGTTAAATCTTATATTAGTTTCAAAGTATTCGATCTATTACGCTTCCAGATACGTACATTCAATCATACTCACTCACACGCACTTTCACACGCGCCAATTCGCGCTTGACGCGAATTTTAATGCCATAATAGTCACAAAAACGTCATGAATATGTTAGTAAAAGTCGAATAAGAAGAAATAAAAATAAAGAGCTTGGTAACGCATTTTTATTGTAAATAATGCAATAGGCTTTTAATTTTTTTCCAATTGCTACAATAGCAGCATTAACTTCTTTTTCATTCGCTATCCTTCTCTGTGTGCGAAACTCATTATCATTATGTTAGGAAATTTAAGGTTGTAGCGTACAGGAATAATTGTAAAGTGCGACAAATAAATTAATTGTATTCAAAGAGAAATCAGACAAGAAAATCGTTAGAATTCCCTTGCGAAATATTATATAATAGAATAGATGGAAATAATATTTAGCGTCGAGAACATTCGAGAAATGCGAATACTTCAGACTAATCGAAATTCTGTCGCGATGCGAACGGAGTTCACGCTCGAGAGTCGCGCGCCCGGAACGGGCCTATTTGGCCAGTCTGGGAGAGAGGACGAGGTAAGTACCATCGGCCGCTCTCGGACTAGCCTAGGAACTCCAGCAGGAGAGATCGGCGAGAATGCCTGGTCGCCTGCTCGGAGAATAACTAGTAGGAAACTCCGGCAGGAGAGTTCGGCGAAAATACCTAGACGCCTGCCCGGAGAGTAAAAGTAGAGGAAGCTCCAGCAGGAAAGTTCGGCGAAACGCCAATGTTTCTTTCAATTGTTTGTTCTTTTATTTTATTTTTATTTTTCAAGTTCGGCTACGACCCTTTGATCGTGACGCGCGACTTATATCGTGCTTGCCTTATAATAAATGTTTCCGTTTCTAATAACAATGGGAGAAATACTAACGCTAATTAGATAGTATTTTTTCGCTGCATACTGTTGGAATATTGGGTGGTTACTTATTTAAATACAATAAAAGTGGAATATTTTCAAAACAAATGAATTTATTTAAGCGATTCAGAAGGACCTCTTCGTAATTCAAGGATCGAACTAAAAATGAAAAGGTTTTATTAAAATAGTAAAACTGGGTCCCACTTCTTGAAAAAATATAAAAACGGCCTAGTACCCATTGATTGTGGAGATAGAGTTAAGGATTTTCTTTATTGCAGACTTAGTGACTCTCAATGCATATACTTATTTTTGCTCATTAATTAAAATGATAATTAAACACTGCTACACGGTATTTCGCGGCTAGCTCGGTGATGGCCTGCGACCTCGCTTCGCCCGCGAATTCTCGACCGGCCCTTCCTGGCCTTGCCCGCGACGATGACCGTCGCGGCGCCTCCGCGGATTCGCGCGCACGCAGCACTTCGGCGCCCGATCCGAACCCGTTCGATATCGATTTATTTTATTTGATAACTGGGCGCCAGACGCTTCTCAGCGTCGCGATAAAGAACTTAGACGCGAAACGAGACTCTAGAGCGGAAAGCTGGGAAAATCGTTTATGTCAATCTCGGAAAAACGCGGAAGATTCGAATCGGCGGCGGAACGGCTCGGTAGCTCAGTATCCGAACGCAGTGGTAGAGTGACGGGATTCTTTAAGGGTAAAGGAGCCAGACGCGGAGGCGGACGAGAGTGATTGATTCGGGACAATTCGCGAGAAACCTCAATTTAGCGGTATTTGTTAACAGCGGTGTTTTATTTAAAATCTAAATAACCTAGGCGTACAGTGTGATCCAGTATCGGAATTCGATTTAACCGTAACACTCTCGGCGGAAGGCCGAGATACGATCTCCGCGAGATTTTAACCACGGAAACGAAATATGCAAGTTCCTAAGCGGAATACAATCTTTGATATTTCCTCGATTCCCGGAACGGTACGCGACGCGACTAATGTAACGGAAACGCAACGCAAATACTTAACAAAACGCGACGCAATTATTTTAACGGAACGCAACGCGACGAAACGCGACAAAACGCGACGAGACGCGACGGGACGCGACGAGACGCGACGAAACGCAATTATACTAAACGCAACGGAATCTAACGCACTTAAACTTATACGAGACGCGATTTAATTCTACACGCGGAACGATTCTGTATCGGCGACCGTCTAGAGAGAGAAAGCGAGAAGTTGCGCGACAAACACGAAATGTCCGGCACGACAAACATGCACTTTACGATCTACTCCCGTACCAAGAGTTCGCGAAATCGAGACGTGGGAGGGTACAATATTGGCTAAGGCCTACTCGAGACGATACTTTAATTGTAGCTTACGCTGTACCATCCCCCGGTACAGGTTCGGTGATCCAGCCGAGTGGCGAATCGAGAGATCGAGAAGCGATATCTCGACAGAGCGAAAAATTCCGGAAGTCGGGATCCTTGACCCTCCCGGACAGGGGCCCCCGAATTTTACCCTTCTAACTTAAACTAATTTCCCTACGATACAAAGCCACTCCGGTCACACTTTGCAGAACCTGCTCGTGAATGGCAAGCCAGGTGGTCGACAACCCACGATATGGTAATCTCGATTTCGCGCCCTTTTACATACATATATCGGTAAATGAGGGGGCTTACCAAGGTGTCCAGACACTAGGCGCGATAACTCGGGGTGTTTCCCTTTTTCCTCACGGAACGATAATTACTTTTTAAACGAAACTCTAGGCAAGTGCCGAATATAGAATAAGGCTCCGCGAGCCCTTGCGCCGGTATCAGGACACCTCGTAGCCTTCCCCTACCCTCGGCCGGCGTCTCCGAATTCTGTCGAAGTCTTCTTCGGCAGGGCCTCTCCCGGCTCCACAGCCACTCTTCTTCTATCGTAGGGCCGTAGCGGGGAAGCGGCACGGAATCGGCACTTTCCTTCGGCGTACGTCGGTTCCTCGCTGGCTTCTCTTCTCTTACTCTGCCGCCTCTCTTCGTCTGTCGGAGGGTCCAAGCCGGGTAGCGGCAGAGCAGCGGCGTGTTCCTTCGTCGTACGTCGCTTCCTCGTTGACAGTGACGTCATTCTCCGGCGGTACATACAAAATAATACAGCGGCAGATTTCGTTCTTACGATATTATACGCGCTTCGTTCTCTCTCTAGACGGTTTCTGCCAACGACCTATGACCTGTCCGGTCTCCCGAGGAGGCTCTTTGTGACGGTTATAAAATACTACATCACAGTATCGACACGTTTACACCCGCAGAATCGCTAACACCCTCGTTTCTTTTCTAGAGCGATCAACTTATTTAAATATAAATGATAATACTCTGTAATACTAATAATATGTTTACAAATTGCGAGAAAAATATCTACAATCCGTAGTATGTGACAAATGTCGAGGAATTTATGCAGATGAAAGTACTCTTACTTATATCCCGTCTCTTCCTTTTTCGTACTAAATGTGATAAAAATAGTTAAAATTCTAAAGAATAGTGAGTTCAAGCTTTAAAATAGTCTTTGATTTAATAATTTTGAACGAATTTTGACAAAGTTACAAAAGTTTAAAGAGTGCGTCAATTTTAAAATA
This sequence comes from Megachile rotundata, assembly GCF_050947335.1. Lineage (NCBI taxonomy): Eukaryota > Metazoa > Arthropoda > Insecta > Hymenoptera > Megachilidae > Megachile > Megachile rotundata. The sequence continues at coordinate 348,606 of NW_027473389.1, read as the reverse complement.
CTCATGGCCGCCTTTTCGGTGCAAATACTCCACTGTGCGACGGCGATAAGGATAACCCTGCAGGCTCCGGCTTTATCTTCGGCCCCTGTAGGGACATAGTTCATTAATGGAATTTCGAATTCACTGAGATCCGCGAGCGCGAGCAGATTAAATTAAGCAGGGGCATGCAGAAAATAAATACGGAAACTTTACGCCATAGCGGGGGAGGGAAGGAAAGAACACGAACCGAGAAGGAAGAGCGAAGGAAGGGAAAGGGAGAGAGGAAGGGTAGAAGAATTAAGGAATCAGCGAGAGGAATTGACAGTGAGGAAGAGGAGCGGGGCAGAAGTCAAAGCAGAGACGGTGAAAGGAAGGGATAGAAAATGAAAGCCAAACCTCTGTACATCGAAGAGAGTAGGAGCATACGTAGCAAGTTAGTAAGGTCAGGACAAGTCAGGAGCTAGTAGAGCAAAACAGGGTCGCGTAGCGTAGGAGAAACGGGATAGCAAGTGCTAGAACGAGGATAGAATAAGTGCGACAGCATAGCAGGAAAGAATCATTGAATATTGAGAAACGAAAGTAGTGCAGTGTTAAGGGGTAACACCACTCTACAGCCCGAAAAAGAGGCCTAACTTTGACAATTTATTTTGGAAGAACTACAAATGGAAAAGAATTTCTTTTCGGAGGGTTTATTTAACACATATTGCACTACAAAAAGGTATTTTTTTATTGTCATTGTCGTACAAAATGGTGGCGACAGAGCCCATCGTCGTAAACACATTTTGGAAAAATACCGCCACGGGAGGACGGATTTCTCGTTATGTATGAGTCGTGGGATAAAAAATCAAGAGAATTTATAATCCATGTACAATTGGCTTTGGAAGTACGTAGGGGTTTTTTGATTAACTTTTTGCATGAAAAATGAGCACTAAATTGTTTATAAAAAAAGGTTTACATTCAATCAAAAAACGGCTATATACTTCCAAAGATAATATTGTTGTGCAGCTACTGTAAAAATTTCAATTCGATCCATGCAATAGTCACCGAGAAATCCGTCCTCCCAGTATGAAGAAATTGGTTTCGAGAAAAACGCGTTTTAAGTGTAGGATTAGTATTTTTTGGAACTAAGCCTTTATTAACCCGTTGGCTACTGTGGGCGCCTATAGGCGCTTAGAAATTTTGTGTCTGTGATACTGAGAGCGCCTTTAGGCGCCCGGCACAGTTTGGCTTCATGACACGGAGGACGCCAATAGGCTCGTGACGCAGTTTGGATTTCTGACACGGAGGGCGCCTATAGGTGCCGCGAAAATTATATCGATATTTATTCTCATAAATCTTAGTTAAGAGAGAGTTAATGTTCATTGCATCTTCTACTACTTGCTTCCTCAATATTTAAATATTAACGAAACATAAAAAAAGGAAAATTAGACGGAGTGGAGACACGCGCTTTGTTATTTATATCCTCAGGAGCAGACAATAAGCGAATTGTAAAGATATCACTTCGTATTCTGGTGACTATGTTTTTCTCAGTGAATCATTCCATACCGCCTCATCGTACAATTTAAATTTAGATTTTACAATTATTTTCTTATTTTATCCCTAGTATGAAAAATTCGAGTACGAAAATGAACAAAAAAACGTACAAACATGGTGCACCATATAATTCTGATTCAGAAGCAAGTGGTATTGAAATGCCTGTTCCTTTTTACAAGCGGGAACTTAAGAAACGTCGCCTTTTATCTTCATCACAATCGGAAGATGATAGTGTAAAAGTAGCACCAAAGCAAACAAAACGAAATTTTCCTGGACGCGAAGACATTTTGAACCAACAATTTACGAATTTGATAACCAGAATAGTGGAATCAAAACAAATATAGCTAGAAAATCATCCATCCTCGAAATGTTTCAAACGTTTTTTTCGGAAGAGTTAATAGAATCCATTGTAGAGCAGACCAACAAATCTTTCGAAAATAATACAAGAGGCGACATACACAGTACTAAGGCAACTACTGTACCAGAAATGTATAATTTTTTAGCCATTAACATGTTGATGGGGCGAATTCATAAAATATCTTTATCAGAATATTGGTGTAAAAATAAGTTAATAAGAACAGAGTCATTTCGAGAAATAATGTCTAGAGATAGATATACACTATTGCTAAAAAAACTTGCGTTTTTATGATAATATTTTGAATCACGATCCAATTATGAAAATACGTTATATTGTTGAACAATTAAGAACATCATTTAAAAGTGCATTTTATCCATTTGAGAAATTATGTATAGACGAAAGCCTGTTAAACTTTAACGGAGGATGTTATTTTAAACAATTTGTACCGTCGAAACGAAGTAGGTTCGGCATAAAATCCTTCGTATTGTGTGATATTCAGACAGGCTTCATTCAAGATTTACTGGTATATTCCGGGGCAAATATGATAATTTCTGAAGATATACCATCCAAATCAATAGGAAAGTCCGGGCAGATCGTGATGACACTTCTTAAACATTATCTTGGCAGAGGTCACACACTTGTCGTGGATAATTGGTATAGCAGTCCCAGTTTATTTCTCGAACTACATAAAAACCTAACCAACGCGTACGGAACGATAACAAAAAATAGGCTGGATATACCAGACTTGAAAAAAAGATTAAAAAAGGCGAATGCGTATTTCGGTCAACGGAAAATATGTTACCTTTGAAATGGATGGACAAGAGGGAAGTCTAGATTATTACGACCTATCATTCTGCAAATATGATCGAGACATCGTTGTTTCACTTATCGGTTTAGGGAATCCGAAACAACAACAATAATTATTACGATCTTTGTAACATGTATCAGAATGTTTATGAATTTGGACTCTTTGTACTATGTCGCTCATATCTTGGTTTTCTGCTACTAATGAGCAAGATACAACTTTCTCAATAACGTTGCGGCCTTCGTTGGTAAGGGAATCAGGTACATTTTCACACCAAATATGCATGTGTAAATGTGGACTTCTTCTATTCTGAAATTCAATTCTATACCAAAGATTGATAACAACGCTATCTAAGCAACGAGAGTTTTTTAAATACAGCATCAACGCGTTTACTCGTACCGTAAATTGTCTTGCTATAACTACTGGATATTTCTTAATCAACTGTAGTCGATCCGCAAAAGTTAGGTTTTCAAATTCGGTAATGGGACGACCATCGGATAAGAGTAACGCTTTCAACATATCTGGCCAGTTTAGATCATTGCAAGAGAAGCTAGCAAACCATATGGGCGGGCCAAGACTTCGAACCATGGCGATTAATTCCGAACAGCAACGTTTCCAGTATGATACCGATCCTCTTATATTTCTCATCGTGGGGTGCATATTATCTACTAATCGCACTGGAGTATGTTCTCCTTGGCGCATTCTACATGATACTGAAACGCTAGCTTTTGCGCAGAAATATTCAACAACAGGTAATGCGAAGAACAAATAATCTGTTGGTTGAAATCGTTTGTCATTGCTCAGAATACGCGCTTGGAAGTAATCCAGTGGTGTTATTGAGATATCTCGGTGCTCTCCGAAACCATTTTTTCCATCTGGAAATAGAAAGAACCAACACAGTTCTTCCATTCTTCTTTCCCTCTCTAGGTTCAAAGGAGGCGCAGTTTTTCTATGTATATTCGCCAATCTTATCGGGTCACTTTTTGTGTTGTTATTATTACCGATAGAGACGATATTATCGATATTGGGAATATCGTCATCAATCGGACGTAACATACTTGTTGCGAAAACAACTTGTGCCTCGCCGGACTCTGTATGAGCAGTCGCAACAGGTGATTGTTGTATCCTTTCTACTTGTGGGGATCTATTCCTTTCGGGCGCAATTGCTAGAGGTGTTAATTAGTAGATACTTAGCACATTGCTATTGCCTCCTTTAGCATATAAATTACGACGCAAGATTATGTGTAAATCATCAATATTCGTAAATTTCGTACAGCATGAAAGGCCTCGTGATGGTGTTTTATATCCTTTCGGACCTCTTGCGTGGGAATCAAACAACCAATAGCAGGGACTTTCCGATTGGTTGCTGCATGATACAGCAACTGATATAAAATTCGCGGTAAGAATTCCGTATGTATACTGTTGGAAAAACATAATTAAACCATTCTTTAAATTTGGGAATCCTTTATCACCGTTATCAATGTCAATATGACCATTTACAGCCATTTCATAGTCAATGTCAATACCGACTCTGGTATTATTAAACGATAAGTGTGACAATAATTCTGTTACAGTTAGGTAGTCTACATTGACTTCTCCGGGGTCAGGGTTATTTCGCGCTTCAATGCAATCACGGTAATATTTATCTCCTACTAAAAGTACATAATCAATATCACTAGTATACCACGTACTAGGATCGAGTAAATTAAACGCAACACAAGCAACTGCAGCTATGCCTGCGCATTGCTTACCGCGAGATTCGATGCTGAAGCGATCGGCACGCGATCTAGCTTGATGGCACGTGCCTCGTAAAATAGTTACATTATGACCTACATGCACAAATTTACTGATCGATTCAGTACTTCTTTGTGTAACTTCAATTTCTTTTGTTACAACTGGAAGCTCTTCAGTGACATGAGCTACTTCCGTAATGTTATTGATAATATTAGAGAAACATGATCGCACATCTTTGTACAAAGCATTATTTTATAGCAGCCATTCTAAAGCTCTTCGAAGTTTACCGACATCTATTTCAAATTGTCGCTGTCGTTCCAAATTTTCTAGACTTTCTACGGCAATCATTATACCGGTCTGGTTTAACCTAACTGGAAGTTGTTCGGCAACTTCGAATACATCACGGGCAAATAGGACTACCTGACCTTTGCACCAATTCTGACTGAAGCGATTTTGAATTTTAAGGAACGGGACTATTCTGCACAACATGTGTTTTTCGATTTCCGATAAATCTGATATACTTACAAGGGACATCACCCAACTGATACACGCCGATTTTGATGAAATTTTTATATATTATAGAACTTGAAAAAATATTTGACACGTATTTTTTTTTATCGGCAAACATCCACTCTGAAGTGGTGAGAATAACCCTTAAAGTTGGGTTTGAAAAAACTATTTTCGCAAATATCTCGGCAACTATTAGGCCCAGATAAAAAATTCAAAATGCAAATTTTTCTGTTTTTAAAAGCCAATAATATGGCACGAGTGGAATTTTGAAAAATATGTTAAAAATTAACATTATTTTGCAAATTTTTTAAATAAAACATTGTACCGATTTGATCAAATTTCGCATACATAAACTATGGGTCCAAAGAAAAAATACGGATAAATTTGGAATTTTTAATTTCGCTTGCGGAAAAAATATTACTGTTGTAACGTAGCCGTTTCCTCCACCCGCGTTGCTAGGCAACGCGGTGGCGTACGCGGCTTATGGACCTCCTTGGGCCGGACGCTTCAGCGCGCCAGAGCCGACGCGAGGGGGCCGATCGCGGAAGGAAGGGGACTGGTCGCGGGTAAAAGAGAACACCGAGTTTACCGACTAATTATACTTTATTGTTATTATTTATTTCCGCCGGGGGCGCAGGTGGAGTCGCCTCGTTTTCCGCGGTCTTCCGCTTCTAGAAGATACAAATACAAGTGTTAGGCGCGATCGTTCTTACAATATGGCGGCGGTGGTGGCGCGGGTCTTACAATATACACTGCTGGCCAAAATTAACGCACCACTTTCTTTAGCTATTTCTTTCTTTACGTTCTGTTGAAGGTAGGACTTTGAAATTTTGAGGATAGTTGGGCCCATGGGTTATCTCAATGTTCCAGGAGTGCCATTGTTGCCTCCCGCCCCTTGCGGTATCGGTGACCCCTTGAATGCTAGGGGGTCGGAAAACCGAAAAAAAAGGCTCTAAATTCGACAGAAAAAAAGAAAAAATCCGAAATTTTTTTACAGAATGAGATTCTTTAGGTTGCAGCCTTTCCGAAAATGCCCTGCTCAACCGCCTGCAACACCCCCAACCCCCTCCCTAATTTTCCGCCCCTCCCAAAGTGGCGGTTTTTTCGATTTTGCTCAAACTTTTACCGAAGCTTCCTCTCGACCCCAGTTATACCTGGTAAAAGATTGGTCGCGTTTGCACCAACCCCTTGGTCGCTACACGCTGTCAAAGAACCACCCCTTGCTGTTTTTTCATTTTTTTCACAGTTAAAAGTTAATTTTGGACCTGCAGTTCACGGAAAAACTTATTTCCGTGCCAACGGTATCGTTCCTTTCGATGGTTTGGGCCTGGTGTGAAACTAACCCCCGCTGATGGGGGTTCCTACTTCCAACCCTCTCAATCCACCCCCGGGGGTGGGCGGATAAATTGGGTGCATGCCATCGATTGAGGGATCATTGGACCATTTCTGTACAAATTTTCAAGTCGATTACTCGAACCGTTCTCGCGCGATATGCAAAAAAGTGGAAATTTTGAGATTTTTAACCCCAAGTTCACCTAGCAGCCACGACTTATTGGAGGCAGTTGGCATTTCGCGGATTAGCCTTTCACGAAGTTTGAACCCTCCTCTCTTCGATCTCAGAAGGTGCAATCGCTCACATGATCCACACAGCCTCCAGCGATGCCGCAAATGTACTCTGTCACCGTCGTGTCGGCCGGGGCGAGCGCCGGCGGCGCGCGGGTGGAAAGCAAATCCTCGGGCATGTCTCCGAGTGGCGGGAATGTCAACCGGAAGCGCTCGGAACGATAGAATTACCAGCCGCTCAAAAAGACTCAATGAAAAATCACAGCATTCCACACGCCTACACATAACAGACAATTTTTCAAACTCATTCAGTTCACATTTCCAGCAGATCTGTGGGTTTCTTTTTGGACAGGATATCTTCACGGCGTCGCTGGAGGCTGTGTGGATCATGTGAGCGATTGCACCTTCTGAGATCGAAGAGAGGAGGGTTCAAACTTCGTGAGAGGCCAATCCGCGGGATGCCAACTGCTTCCAATAAGTCGTGGCTGCTAGGTGAACTTGGGGTTGAAAATCTCAAAATTTCCACTTTTTTGCATATCGCGCGAGAACGGTTCGAGTAATCGACTTGAAAATTTGTAAAGAAATGCTCCAATGATCCCTCAATCGATCGCATGGACCCAATTTACCCGCCCACCCCCGGGGGTGGATTGAGAGGGTTGGAAGTAGGAACCCCCCCAGCGGGGGTTGGTTTCACACCAGGCCCAAACCATCGACAGGAACGATACCGTTTGCACGGAAACAAGTTTTTCCGTGAACTGCAGGTCCAAAATTAACTTTTAACTGTGAAAAAAATGAAAAAACAGCAAGGGGTGGTTCTTTGACAGCGTGTAGCGACCAAGGGGTTGGTGCAAACGCGACCAAACTTTTACCAGGTATAGCTGGGGTCGAGAGGAAGCTTCGGTAAAAGTTTGAGCAAAATCGAAAAAACCGCCCCTTTGGGAGGGGGTTGGGGGTGTCGCAGGCGGTTGAGCCGGGCATTTTCGGAAAGGCTGCAACCTAAAGAACCTCATTCTGTAAAAAAATTTCGGATTTTTTCTTTTTTTCTGTCGAATTTAGAGCCTTTTTTTCGGTTTTTCGACCCCCTAGCATTCAAGGGGTCACCGATACCGCAAGGGGCGGCAGGCAACAATGGCACTCCTGGAGCATTGAGATAACCCATGGGCCCAACTATCCTCAAAATGTCAAAGTCCTACCTCCAACAGAACGTAAAGAAAGAAACGGCTAAAGAATGTGGTGCGTTAATTTTGACCAGCAGTGTATAGTCTTACATACTACGCTTACATACTACGCACTTATATACTATGCCTACCTATTCTTACAATCTATCTTATCTCTAAGTCCATCGCGGCGTTCGCGGGTCGGTCGGAGGAACGCGCTCGCGGTTCGGACGGAGGAACACGTCGCGGTGTTCGCGTTTCGGGCGGAGGAACGCATTCACAGGTTTCGCGGTACTTATACTACGGCCGGTGCGCGATCGAGAAGAGGAGGAGGGGAGGAAAGTAAAGAACACAGGGTAAGTGGCCACTTCTGGCCTTGCCTTGCTCTTATTAAAACTGAGATTGTGTTCCTGGAGTTAGGTTCCCGGCGGTCCGGCAGACTCCGCGCCGTGGCCTGGCCTCCGACACGGTGTCCACCCCGACTTATCTACCCCGGGCCTGGCCGCAAACGGTAGAGAAGCCGGTGGACCGTTGACTCGCGTCTCCCACTCCTACGGAGCTAGGCCTTGCCGCTGGTTCCATGGCCGGTGGAGGTGCCGACGGTTGGTGTGGCCAGCCCCGGTGCGTGGCCTTGCCTCTGCACCGGCGCCGACCTCCATCTTTCCCAGCCCGAGCCTTGTCCGCAGACTGGGGAAACCGAATTTGCCTGGAGCGGACCTCCGGAGAGGTCCTGTCGGGGCCGAAGCCCCGATCCAACTCATCAATCACACGATCGATCGGTGATTAAGTGTATCGGGTGTCGGTGGGGGGTCCCCACCTCGCGGTGCGCGGCTGACGATGCGCGGTCGACGACCCGCGGCTGACGGAGCACGCCTGGTGGGGGGCGCGGCTGACGTTTCGTGACGTATACGTCACAATTCCTATTTATATTTAGCGTATTAGTTAAATAATTGATTAAATCTCTATTATCTTGATAGTATTTCTTTTGCTTTTCGTGAGCTACGTTTAAATTTCTGTAACCTGACATAACATATACATCGATTATTGTTGCACAGCTATCTTTTTTATTATAATATCTGGTTTTCTTATCCCATCTCTTGTTGGTATCTTTGGTTCTTTTATTACTTGGAAACCTCTGTTTTTAAAATTTTCTACTAATTTATTGACAATGTTGTCGTGCCTCATTATACTTCCCCCTTGGGTTCTGTGGCACTCTTGTATTATTTGTGCTGTTGTTTCCTGTGCATAACATCCCGCTCTACATTGAGTGCTTTGCGTGTTCCTGCGATTGCCTCTCCTCGTTCTCATTAAGGATGGAAGTGCATTTATTCTAACAGCATGGTACTTGATCCAATCGCTAGCTGGAATCGTGACTCTTTCATCGATTACCCAGCCGTGAGACGATTGTACGTATGCTGATTCTCTCAATTCGTAGCCATCAGTTTGTTTATATAAATTAGAATTCCATTTGGTGTCCTCGTTAGCATGTATTTTAGCCCAATTGTATGATTTTTTTATTGTTTCAGTATTAACTAGTTTCCGCATAAATGGCCATGGTGAATTTTTCAGCGCATCAATTCTTCTTACAACTAAGTTAGGTATTTTCGTAAATAGTGACATTATTCCTAAGCCCCCATCTTTAACACGCGCATGAAAGTAAGCAATAGGAACATCGTGCGGAAGATGTAACCATTTTCTTACATATTTTCTTATCAACCTATCTATTCTTTTCAGGGTAACGTAGTTGACTCTTCCTAGGACAAGCTGATGAAGAAGTCGCGGTAGCAGGTAAGTTCTAAGTATTGTCATCCTTTGCTGAGGTTTCAATGGTGCTTTAGTAATTCTATTTAAATATTTTTCCAGGGAAATATTCTGTTTGATCAATCCCCTAGGCGAGTACGTGATCCCAAGATCTTCCCATGTATCAATAATTCTAACTTGTGTTAAAGGTGAGTCATTAATTTTGAACATTCTTGTTTCGATAACTTTAGTCTTTTTGTTTTTTCCTGAAGGAATTAGTGAAAGGCATTTGCACTTCTCTGAAACTATCTCAAGGCCATGTTTATGCATTTCATTCACAACTTGGTCAATAGCTGATTGTAGACCTTCCTTAATACTCGCAATGAGGACGAGGTCATCAGCAAAGGCTGACGCATTTATAACAGATTCCAGTATTTGAACGCCGATTGAATTAGGAATAGATTTTAAAATGTCGTCCATTACTATATTAAAAATGAGGAATGATTGTGGGTCTCCCTGCCTGACTCCTTATCGCGGATGAATGATTTCGGATTTTTGATTATCCTTCTCAATATATAATTCGGCTTTTTCGTACACATGTTCAATATATTCTAAAATTTTATTTGGTAAACCTTTTTGTTTTAGTGTGTAAAATATCGATTTGTGCGATACAGAATCAAATGCTTTTCTGATGTCTAAGAATGCCATATAGAGTTGTTTTTTATTATTTTATTATTCCACGCATGATAACAAATTTATTATTCCTCTCTGTCTATTTTCAGGTTTTAAGGGAATATATAATCTATTAGCAAGAATCTTGTGATAATGTCTCATGATAACTGACGATACCGATAACGACCGATAATTAGCTGGATTTAGGTTGTCATTTCCTTTTGGAATTAATATAGTTCTTGCTCTTGCCCACTCAGATGGAATTTTCGCAGAAAATAAAATTATATTCATTACAATTGCTTTTATCCTATTAGGTACTCTATTCATCCAAATTTTAGCTTGAAGTCCATCTGCATCTTTCGCTGTATCAAGCTTTGGTTTAAATTTAATGACTTCCTCTATCGTAATCTCTTTCAATATGTCGTCATGTGTCCTATTACTAGGTTGCGTATCGTTTATCTGAATATTATCCTTATATTTTTCAAAAATAGATTTCCAATGTATTATTAATTCTTCGAGAGGTAGTTGTCCTGTGTCATCTTTTTCACCATCTATAATTAAGTTTGCAGTTCTGGTTTGCTACGCGGTATTTCGCGGCTAGCTCGGTAGTTGCCCGCGAACCCCGCCTCGCCAGCGAATTCTCGAAACGGCCCTTCGGACCTACCCCGCGACCACGACCGTCGCGGCGCCTCCGCGGATTCGCGAACGAGTAGCACTTCGGCGCCCGATTCGAATCCGTTCGATACCGCTTTGATTTGTTATTTGATTGGGCGCCAGACGCGTTTCCGCGTCGCGATAAGGAACTTTAACGCGAGTGACTCGAATCGGCGGCGGAACGGCTCGGCAGCTCAGTATCCGTACGCGATGGTAGAGTGGCGTGATTCTTACAGGGTAAGGAGGCTAGACGCGGAGGCGGATTTGGTAGAATATTCCGGGGTAATTCTCAAGAGACCTCGACTCAGCAGTATTTAGTAAAAGCAGCGCTGTTTATTTAATTCTAATTAATCTAGGCGATGAACAGTATGATCCCGTACCGACAACCAGTTCGCTCATTGTTGCTTAGCGACTGACCGCTGTCCGAAAATTCCGTGATTCTAATCCCGTGATCGGGAATCTAATGCCAATTCCTAAGCGTGATGTAGTCATCGATTTCCGGAATGATACGCGGCGCAATTATCTCTACGCAATTCTAATAGCTAACGAAACGCGATGTCATTAACCTAACGCGACATAACGCGACGAAACGCAAATATTCTAGACGCCCGAAAATTAACGCAATTAACTAACGCGACGCGACTTATTCTACGCACGAAATGATTCTGTATCGACGACCGTCTAGAGAGAGAAGGCGAGAACTAGCGCGACAAACTACGAAATGTCCGATACGACAAAACATGCACTTTCCGATCTGCTCCCGCGTAAATGAGAATTCGAAATCGAGACGTGGGTGGGCACAAAATTTTGCAACGCTTTCACGAGACTAGAACTAAATCGTGGCTACCGCGATACCAATCCCCCGGTCCGTTTCAGTGACCTGCCGGGTGTGGCTTATAGCTAGATCGAGAAGCGATCTTCCTATCTCACGATACTTCTAAATTTCCCCGCAATTACCTAACCTAATTACTAACTAACGCTCAATGCCGACACCCCGGCCACATTTTGCAGAATCGGCTGGTGACTGGTACACTCGCTGATCGAAAACCCACGGTACGTTATTCTCGATTTCAGATTCTTTACAACGATATAAGGTGAGGGGCTTACCGAGATGTCCGACAAGGCACAGGGTCCTCGGGCCGCAGCGGCGATACAACTTCGAAAAGCGGAACAAAACGAGATACTAATGTCGCGTTCCCGAAAGGGCAAATGCCGAATACAGAATGCTAAACCGCGTGCCCCTTTGCCGGTATTCGGACACCTCGTGATCGCCCCCACCCTAGGCCGAAGTTTCCGTCTTCTCGCGAAGGCATTTCCGGCAGGATCTCCTCTTGCTCCGCGACCTCTCTTCCTCTATCGCAGGTCCTTAGCGGGGAAGCGGCAGGGTAGCGGAACCTTCCTTAGGCGTACGTCGCTCTCTCGCCGATCTTCGTCCCCTTACTCCGCTGCCTCTCTTGGCCTATTACTGGGTCCGAGCGGGGTGGCGGCAGGGTAGCGGTACGTTCCCTCGACGTACGGTGTTCCTTCGCTGGATGATGACGTCGTTATCCGATGGTATATACAAAATAAAGCGGCGACAGATTCCGATCGTACGATATTATATGCGCTTCGTTCTCTCTCTAGACGGTATTTGCCCTTAATGCAATGACTGTCCGGTCTCCCGAGGAGGATCCCTGTGACGGGTATAAAATACCACGTCACACGGTACGGGATCACACTGTTCATCACCTAGATTAATTAGATTTAAATAAACAGCGCTGCTTTTAACGAATACTGCTGAGTCGAGGTCTCTTACGAATTATCCCGGGATATTTCCTCAAATCCGCCTCCGCGTCTAGCCTCTTTACGCTGTAAGAATCACGCCACTCTACCATCGCGCACGGATACTGAGCTACCGAGCCGTTCCGCCGCCGGTTCGAGTCTCTTGCGTTAAAGTTCCTTATCGCGACGCGGAAACGCGTCTGGCGCCCAATCAAATAACAAATCAAAGCGGTATCGAACGGATTCGAATCGGGCGCCGAAGTGCTACTCCTCTGCGAATCCGCGGAGGTGCCGCGACGGTCGTGGTCGCGGGTTAGGTCGGAAGGGCCGTTTCGAGAATTCGCGGGCAACTAGCGAGCTAGCCGCGAAATATCGCGTAGCACAGTTTTAGTGGGTGTGCGTAGAAACCGTCCATCTTCCAGGGGGGCCGGAAGCGAGAGTCCTACTCTATCTGGGCTATCTTCCCAGATGACCATTATTGGATTTCTGTCTTCCTAACTCAAAAAAAAAAAGTTTGCCCCCGATCTCGAACCTCGTGTCTATCACCTCCTCTTTCCCTTTGTTATGGAGTGTCGCGCATTTCTTGGCGTTGAATGCGAGGCCCAATCTTCTTGCTATGTCGTAGATTATATTTAGAAGCTCCCGCATCTCCTCCTCAATCGCCGCTAACAGCGCGACATCATCCGCGTACGCCGAAGTTGTTATCTTTTTCCCGGCGATATTGTGGCCGTGGCCCGATTCCACGGATCGATCTTGAACATCTCTATTGTGATATTGAACAGGAGAGGGCTGAGGGGGCACCCCTGCTTGATCCCAGATCTTATGGGGATTCTCTCCGTAAACCCCTCAGCCGTCCTGACCCTTGTCGAACAGTCTGTATATAGGCTGTTGATGATATTGACTACCGCCGTTGGAACGCCAGCGTTGGCCAGCAAACCAGTGATGGTGGAGTGGGGGACCGATCCGAACGCGTTCAAGAGGTCCAGCCACGCCACCAACAACTCCTGTTTTCTCCGCTGAGCGTCTTCAAGGCTTGCCTGCAACACGAAGTTGTGCCCAAGACAACCTTCGTGCGGCAGGAAGCCCTTCTGGGATTCAGAGAGCCGTTTGTTCATAACGGCCCAGGAGGTTAGGCGCTCGGCCATGACAGCAGCGAAGAGTTTCGGCGTGGTGTCACCCATCGCGAGCGGGCGCCAGTTCGCCAGGTCATTCCGGTCACCTCTCTTGTAGACAAGAACGGTGTTTGACTCCTTCCAACAGTCAGGAATACGCTCCATTCTGAGGCAGGTGTTGAAAAGCGCCGTGAGTAGCCGCGCCTCCGGGTCAGCCCTCTTGAGGTCACCGTAGGTAACGCCGTCAGGCCCAGGGGATGAGTTCTTCATCCTCCCAAGTCGACGACGTACCTCGGCGACCTCAAAGGGCGAGACCAGGAGGCTAGTCTCGCGCTTCCTCAAAATGGATGGTCGGGAGGGGCCCCGGACAATCCCGGAGAGCATACACCCCTGCGAAGTATTGCTGGACAGTGTCCAACAATACTTCGCAGTGTGGAGAGGAACCCTTGAGTACCTCCCGCACTGCACGCTTCCGGTTTGTCTGAAACAAGCGCTGTATGCGCGTCGCCTCCCGGACGTATTCCTGGCGGTTGGAAGGAGCACCGGTCGCCGACGAACTGTCCGCGCGATGGTCACTCGCCTCCGTCCTCGCTCTGTTTGATGGTCGGCCCTCTCGCCTCCTGGTGGCTGGATTTGCAGCCCGACCGGTTGACACGACTCCATGCTTTTTGAAGAATTCCGCCACTTTCGTAGCGAAAGACTCCAGCCCCTGAGCATCGGAAACCCCTTCAGACAGCTCGACGAGAACTGACCGCTCGGCGCCTATCGCTTCCCGACTGCTTCGCTGAAGCAAGCCGGGTCGTTCGGCACCAGGCGCGCGCTCGACGCTCTGCCTGTCGGGGCACTCGACCTCGGGGAGCCGTGCTCGCCGGACCGGACTGCGCCCAATCCTCCTCCCGCGGCGCTCATCAGAGAACCCAGGGGTAACTGACCCCCGCCCGCGCGCCCCCGGCGGCCATCGGGTCTGGACGCTGAGGGGTTGTCTTCGATTGCCTTGTAAAGCAGGGTCAATAGCCCTTCTAGGAAACTGAAACTCCTCGTTTCTAGGTGCAGTTCTTCTTCCGTTGTTATTGGCACCCCCTCGGCCCGTCCTGTTCTGCCCATTCTCATTGTCGTTTCTAAAAACAGAGCCCCGGTGTGACCCGGGGGAATTAGTCGCACTGTTGGCGGCTTCTCTTAACCTAAGACAATCACATGTACATGAACAATTATTGTTAAAACCGATAGGGCTTGTTCCCCTATCGGTTACGTCCCTAATTATTTTCGGGAGGCCCCGTCCCTTTGTCCTGACCCCACTCACGCGTGGTGCCCGGATCAAGTCCTCTTCTCCTGGTGGTCCTCTCGCTTCAATCCGTGGCTGCCTTTCCGGCGTCCTCGGTAACGGGGTCGTCTGTCCCTCCACGGTGGCTTCCTGCCGTCCAGCCATTCGCCTCGTGGTCAGCGGCGTGAAGCCCCGTACTTCCTCCTCTTCCTTCTTCTTCTCCTCCTCTTCCTCCTTCTCCTGCGCCGGCGCCGCGATTACCACTGGCGACGACTCGGCAATTGCAGGCAGAATTCCCATTCTCCTTGAGCGCCCCATTACAGGGGACGCTTGGATGGTGTTGGCGTCCCCTTCTTCCTCCCCTCGGTTGGTCAGTGGGGGGCTCCTGACTTCTTGCTCCAGCCCGGGCGGTAATGTTCTTGCCCGGGCACTCCTCCTTGTTACGGGGCGCTCTTGTTCCGTTCGTGGGGTGGCCTCTTCCCTTGCCGTCACTTCTTCTGGGGGTGAGCCGCCTTTCACCCCGCGCCTGGTCCTGGGGGGGGTCCGAGGGGGCTCCGTGGCGGCTCTGGCAGCCCTCGATCTCGTGACCGGTGCAGACTCCAGAAACGAAACGTCCACTTTCTCCTTCGGTCCCCTCGGAGATGTTTTTCCTCCCCCTCCGCGCTTCGTGGTGACGGCAATTGCGGCCACCGGCCTGCTACACACCGATGTCGTCGTCAGTGTGAGGGTCCCGGCTGTCGCAAAGGTGCATGTGGTCGTCATCGACAGGGTGGGGGGCGCTGGTGGTGTGGATGCACCCCCTTTCTCCTTTTCTTCCGACACGGGCGGGAGAGACGTCGCCCGTGTCATTCTCCGTGTCGCCGTAGTGGTGGTGGCGGCCACTTGCCCTTTCGTGACCTCTGCGTACGTGACAGCCGGCGTTACCCTCCTCGCTGCCATGGTTCGTTGGGGCGGGTCAGGTTGAGGTGGTTCGGTGGAGGCCCGGGTGCTCCGCCGTGTTTTCACCGGGCTCTTCTTTTTGGCTACTGTGGGGGGAGTGAGGGATGTTCTTCCACTCCCCTTTGAACCACCCATTGACACTGACCCGCCGCTTGCGGCGCCGGCCACCGTCGACGTGCCCCTGGTCCTGCCAGCTGCTTCCTTTGGTGTTGTGGTCGACGGTGTTACGGGGCTCGCCGCTGCCGAGGGCCGTCCATCTATCGGACTGGACGGCGTTCCGCTGCGCCTCGATGTCGCTGCCGTCGTCGTCGTCTTCCCCGTATTACCGACAGCCCAGCTCGTCAGTAAATTAGTTTTCCCCGTTACCGACTTCACCGTTGCCGACCTTGTCGTAGCGCTCTTCTTTACCGGTTTCTTCCCGGCAGCCACGGTACTCCGGGCGCTCGTCGCTGTCGTCGTGGTGGTACGGCGTGACGTGGTGGTCGTTTGAATCGTTGTTTGTCCTGCGGTAAGCGGGGAGGGGGCCTCCCTCGTCGTTTCGGCAATTGCCTCGTCAATTCTAGGTGATCGCGACTCGGTGATATCCCCCCCGGCTGGATTTCTATTTTCATTATTACTAATATTAATGCTAATACTTTCATCTAATTCCTTTTCGTTTTCCTTTTCTCTTTCCTTCTCTTTTTCTTTTTCTTTTTCTTTTCCTTTATTCTTACTACTACCCGCGATCGGTGACGGGCGCGCCCCAGAGGCACGAGGAGATGCACTGCCCGGGTGCGCGTTCGCATAATGCGCCTTCACCTTCTTGATAGCGTATGCACTATCATCAGTGAAGGAGCACCTGCTACATACGAACCGACGGGTCACGCCTTGGTGTCGTAGGCGGAGGTGCTTCCCCAAATCCTCGTGTCTCTGGTACGCGCCCGCCCCCTTCTGTAATGCGGCCCCTTCCCTATAACAAAACGGACACTTGAAAATTTCTGGGAAGGGGTAAGGAACTAGAACCTCATTATTTTCTAATACACAGTCCAGCCGGGGGTTCGTCATCCTGATGTTAACACTAATTCTGAATAAATAAATAAATAAATAAATAAATAAACTCCCCTACAAACTAAGCAAATAAATAAATTAATAAGTATATAAATGTTCTAATACGCTTACGCGAGTCAAGTGTTACACTATACTACTAGTTTAATAATTAGGTATCTTAAAATTCATGACTAGATAAATAACTTACAAACTAATGACTAGATTTAACCTAATTATTAAACTACAGTCAAAATCTAAAATAGAAACGCAACGGACGATGTACGGACGACCGTGCGAATCGCTCCGTGCGGCAATTTCGCGATGAAAACCACGAAATTACCACAAAGAGACCGGATACAACTGCTATCGAACTGCACGAGTTGTAAAGGGACTCGTGCACCTCGATAATTAACGGCGATATCAAAAATTAATTAATAAACTACTGCAAATGAGAACAATGCGTTCTCGAATTGTCTACCTGTAACGATCGAATTCGACCGGTACAGGAGCTCAAAAACTACGAGCAAAAACCGTGACTGGGGGACAGGGGAAGGTGAGCTGCTATCGATTTGAACTAACGTTCGCACCGATAGCAGGGACAAACAATAGGTAAACACCTACTCCGCGAGCAATACCGCGACCGCTGAAGGCTGTTCGCGGCGCGTGTTTCGAAAATCGAAACGTCCACCTGCAAACTCTAAGTACTACTTAGCGCCTCCAGGGGCACCACTCTACAGTCGCTACACTACTGCCCTCCACCGTCAGAACCAGCCACTCACCGTCAGTCTGTCGCAGTCCCTCCGCCAAGGCACTTCGCGAGTCGCACAGCCGTGCCGCACGTGGACGAACCAACGCGAACGCGGACGCGATAAAACTTTTAAAACGCAACACTATGACTAGAGGAGCCAGAATATTTTTGCACAATGAATTATGTGGGCCGCGTCCTGCGGCACTGCAAGGCAGGTACGACCCGCGTCGGAGTCGGAGCAAGCCCCGGAGTCCGACCGATTGCAAAAATAAGATTAATATTCTGACTCCCCGATGGGGAGTGTATCAGATATTAAGCTGATAAGAACAGATAAATTGGAGTTTATTTTTCAGAACATGTTTCCCCACAGCCGAAGCTGCAGGGTGATACATATATATAATTCAACATCATCATTAACAATATTAATAGATATCACCCGCATCTTCAGTTTTCTCTTGCATGCATAATTACGTTAGCTTTACTACTTGCCTTCCTGCATTTTCCTTTTCTTCGCAGTCAGGCGCGTCAGATATAGATCAAGAGCTATGATCCTCTTGGACCCTCTCTTCCGCAGCTTCGCTCATTCATAGTAATATAAATAAAAATACAAAAAACCCTAGTGGGGAAACAATACCATATTACTACAATAGTAATGTTTGAATATATTTCTCTCTTCGCGGTTGCACGAGGAGGAGGTTGGGGCTTCCATTCAATTGATTCAAGTGAGATAACATAGAATAAAATGTGATAGAGTACAATAGAGTATAGGACTGTAACATTTACTTCATTATAATGGTGTAAGAATAGCGTAGGAATCGCTGGGCCTCGCATTCTTCCGTTTATAATACTTCCGCGTTATATAAGAACCGATCCAATATTGATTACCAGTCAAGGTCGATATTGCACTTTAAATAGTCAATTATTATTTTGTTTCACTATGAGGTTTCTAATTATTCCTTTAACTGTTTTCTAGATCTCTATTATTCCTAATATTGTTTTCTCCGTCCTCATTTTGTATTGTGTATTGCCGAATACCCGACACGTGTTCTACATAAATATCCCTTGACCATTTAATTGTTTCCGCGACCATAAGCTTGCGCATTAGCGAAGCGTATTTGGGTGAAATTCGGAGGAGATCGAGGACGAACTCGTTCCCCGGGTCCCAGGCGCCCAGTGCACCCACGACGAACGCGTCGACAACGACTCTGTAGCCGCGCCGCTGCAAGCTATCAGCCAAAGACTGATACTTGGCGATCTTACGCACTCTTGCCTCCTCTACACCCGCAAGAGTGTTTTCGAAGGGCACGGCCACATCGACGATGACGACGGACCTCGACGGCTCGTGCCTGACCACAATGTCAGGTCGCAGCGCCGAGACCTCGTCGGTGACACCCTGGACGCGTTGGTTGACCCGGAGCTCCCCTGGGAGCCGGATCGCCCGTACGAGCCTCTGGACGAGGTTGTCATGCCTCCGCTGCCTGGCGGCAGAATGGGGGCCGCAGTGACCGAGTACGTGGGGAAGGGTTTCGGCGTCATATCCGCATCGCCGGCAACGCCTATCATCGTTCCCCCATCGACGCGCCCCATTTAAGGGGAGCACGTCGAGGCGGGCCCGATGGATGAAGCGCCAATCAGCGAAGCGGATAAACTCACCCGTACGCATGAAGCGATTGCTCGCTGCATGGCGGGAAGTTGCGTCGAACACCTTCCCCTGGTCCGGCTTCTTCAGAAGCGAGGACATCCAATACTCGGAAACGGCGGCCCTCATTCTGCTGATGACGGTTGCCTTGGCAGACGGAGGGATCACAACCCGACATCCGTTCGGTGCTCTGCACGCCACTGAGAGTTCAGCTCGATCAGCGCAATACTCCCATCGAAAGCCGAGACGTACGCTCGACCTGAGCGCTGCAGATCGCACCCTCGACCAGAACGACGAGCGCCCCGTCGTCGGCCTCGCCCAATCTCCCTCGAGCGAACCCGAGAGGTATTGTGCGAGATCCTCGTCTGTCGGATCTCGACGCAGCTTCTCGCGGGCAGCGATTTTCAACGTAAACCTTGCAATTTCGGAGACCGTCGTGTCCTCCGCATTCAGCATTCTGAATGCGTGGGCCACGAGGGTAACCTCAGCAAGGTCTGCTACCGGAGGCACTCCACATCCTCCCCGAGAGGGGGGGATATAGAGTACCTCCGGGCTCGCACGTTGGGGCAGGTTGAGCCACCCTTTCGCCACCCGTTTGATCGCTGCATCGAGATCCGACAAAAACGCTCGACGCATACTGGCCCCCCTCAACAGAAAATCAAGACGCGGCAGTATAAATACTGCCAACGTCTCAAGTTTCTGCCAAGGGGCTAGGAGGGAACGATCCACAGCGTCCAGGTCGCCCAGCACGCCACGGATCGTGGTGTACGGCGTCTGATCCAGCTGGACCCCAGTGGGGACACCTAGATGCTCGTAAGGTTCACCTTTTCCCAGAGCTGGAACGAGTTCGCCTCCGATCTCGAACCTCGTGTCTATCACCTCATCCTTCCCTTTGTAGTGGAGTGTCGCGCATTTCTTGGGGTTGAATGCGAGGCCCAGTCTTCTTGCTATGTCATAGACTATCCTTAGAAGCTCCCGCATCTCCTCCTCATTGGCCGCCAGCAGCGCGACGTCGTCCGCGTACGCCAACGTTGAAATCTTTTTCCCGGCGATGCTGTATCCGTGGCCCGATTCCACGGCTGCGCGGATCATCGGCTCAATTGCAATATTGAACAGGATAGGGCTGAGAGGGCACCCCTGCTTTACCCCTGACCTTATGGGGATTTTCTCCGTAAACCCCTCAGCCGTCCTGACCCTCGTCGAGCAGTCTGTATATAGACTGCTGACGATATTCACGACCGTCGATGGAACGCCAGCGTTGGCCAGCAAACCAGTGATGGTGGAGTGGGGGACCGACCCGAACGCGTTCGAGAGGTCCAGCCACGCCACCACCAACTCCTGTTTCCTCCGCTGAGCGTCTTCAAGGCTTGCCTGCAACACGAAGTTGTGCTCAAGACAACCTTCGTGCGGCAGGAAGCCCTTCTGGGATTCGGAAAGCCGTTTATTAGTAACGGCCCAGGAGGTTAGGCGGTCGGCCATTACAGCAGCGAAAAGCTTCGGCGTGGTGTCACCCATCGCGAGCGGGCGCCAGTTCGCCAGGTCATTCCGGTCACCTTTCTTGTATACAAGAACGGTGTTTGACTCCTTCCAACAGTCAGGAATACGCTCCATTTTGAGGCAGGTGTTAAAAAGCGCCGTGAGTAGCTGCGCATCCGGGTCAACCCTCTTGAGGTCACCGTAGGTAACGCCGTCAGGCCCAGGGGATGAGTTCTTCATCCTCCCAAGTCGACGACGTACCTCGGTGATCTCAAAGGGCGAGACCAAGGAGGCAGTTCCTCGCGCTTCCTCAAAATGGATAGTCGGGAGGGGCCCCGGACAATCCCGGAGAGCATACATACCTGCAAAGTATTGCTGAACAGTGCTCAACAATACTTCGCAGTGTGGAGAGGAACCCTTGAGAACCTCTCGCACCGCACGCTTCCGGTTTGTCCGAAACAAGCGCTGAATGCGCGTCGCCTCCCGGACGTATTCCTGGCGGTTGGAAGGAGCTCCGGTCGCCGACGAACTGTCCGCGCGATGGTCACTCGCCTCCGCCCTCGCTCTGTTTGTTGGCCGGCCCTCTCGCCTCCTGGTGGCTGGATTTGCAGCCCGACCGGTTGACACGGCCCCATGCTTTTTGAAGAATTCCGCCACTTTCGTAGCGAAAGACTCCAGCCCCTGAGCATCGGAAACCCCTTCAGACAGCTCGACGAGAACTGACCGCTCGGCGCCTATCGCTTCCCGACTGCTTCGCTGAAGCAAGCCGGGTCGTTCGGCACCAGGCGCGCGCTCGACGCTCTGCCTGTCGGGGCACTCGACCTCGGGGAGCCGTGCTCGCCGGACCGGACTGCGCCCAATCCTCCTCCCGCGGCGCTCATCAGAGGACGCAGGGGTAACTGACCCCCACCCGCGCGCCCCCGACGGTCTTCGGGCCTGGACGTTGAGGGGTTGTCTCCTGTAGCCTTGTAGGGCTGGGTCGACTGCCCTTCTAGGGAATTCAAAGTCGTCACCTCTTGACGCAGGTCTACGCGTGCTGTTATTGGCACCCCCTCGGCCCCTCCTGTTCTGCCCGTTCTCGTTAAATCTAAAAACAGAGCCCCGGTTTGACCCGGGGGAATTAGTCGCGCTGTTGGCGGCATTGCTTATCCTAGGACAAACACAACAACAATCACAACAATTATTAAAACTGATCGGGCTAGTTCCCCGATCAGTTACGTCCCTAATGATTCTTGGGAGGCCCCGTCCCTTTGTCCTGGTGCCTGTGGCCTTCGGCGCCCGGACTAGGTCCTCTTCTCCTCCTCGTTCTCCTATTGCTTCAACCCGTGGCTGCCCTATCGGCGTCCTCGGTAACGGGGTCGTCGAGATTCCCTCCTCGGTGGCTTCCAGCCGTCCAGCCCTTCGCCTCGGAGCCAGCGGCATGGTGCCCCGCAATTCCTCCTCTTCTCTCTTCTCCTCCTGTTCCTCCTTCTCCTCCGGCGCCGCGATGACCGCTGGCGACGCCTCGGTTATTGCAGGCAGCAACGCTCTCCTTCTGGGGCGCCCTACTTCTGGGGACGCCTCGATGGTGTTGGCGTCCCCTCCTCCGCCCCCTTGGTTGGTCGTTGGGGGGCTATCTTTCTTGTTGTCCAGCCCGGGCGGTAACGTCCTCGCCCGGGCACTTCTCCTCATCTCTGGGCGCTCCTCTGCAGCCTGCTCAGTGGCCTCTTCTCTCGCCGTCTTTTCTCCTTTTGGGGGTGTGCCGCCTCCCACCCCGCGCCTGGTCCTGGGGGAGGTCCGAGGGGGTTCGGTGGCGGCTCTGGCAGCCCGCGACCTTGTTACGGGTGCGGACTCCAGGAATGTAATATCGACGTTCTTCTTCGAACCCCTGGGAGATGTTCGCCCTCCCCCTACGCGCTCCGTCGTGACGGCGATTGCGGCCACCGGTCTGCTCCTTACCGAGGTCGTCGTCAGGGTGAGTGTCCCCGCCGTCGCGAAGGTGCAAGTGGCCGCCACTGTCGAGGTGGGGGGCGCGGTGGATGTTTTTGCGCCCCCTTTCTTTCCCTTTTCCTCTTCCGACACGGGCGGGAGGGATAGTGCCCGTGTCATCCTCCTCGTCGTTATTGTGGTGGTGGCGGCCGTTTGCCCTTTCGTCACCTCCGCATACGTGACGGCGGGGGTGGTCCTCTTCGACGTAAATGTGCGTTGGGGCGGGTCGGGTTGAGGTGGTTCCGTTGTAGCCCGGGCTCTTCTCCGTGTTGTTACACCCGGGCTTTTCCTCGTTGTTGGAGTTATTTTTGTGGGGGGAGTACCAGATGTTGGTGTACTCCCCCGTGAACCACCCATTGACACCGACCCGCCACTTGCGGCGCCGGTCCCCGCCGGTGTAATACTGGTCCTGCCAGTGCTGGACCTGCCAGCCGTCGGTGCACCCGGTGTTGTGGTTACCGGCGGGGTTGCGGGGCTGGCCGCAGCTGAGGGTCGTCCTTCTGTAGCTGGACTGGACGGCGTTCCGCTTCGCCTCGCTGTTGCCGTCGTCGTGGTGCCTGTTTTACCGGCTGCCCAGCTCGTCAGTAATGTAGATCTCCTCGTTACCGACTTCGCCGCCGTCTTCGTGGTGGTGCTCTTCTTTATCGACGTCTTCTTACCGGCAGCCACGGAAGTCCGGGCGCCCGTCGATGTTGTTGTAGAGCGGCGCGACGATGTACTCTGTACTGTCGGTTGTCCGGTGAGATGCGGAGACGGGACCCCCCGCGTCGTTTCGGCCGTAGCCTCGTCTATCCTACATCGCGACTCGGCAGAATCCCCCCCGGCTGGGTTTCGATTCTCATTTATACTATTATTATTACTTTCGTCTAGTTCCTTCTCATTTTCCTTTTCTCTTTCTTTCTCCTTTTCTTTGTTCTTGCTACTACCCGCGATCGGAGACGGGCGCGCCCCGGAGGCACGAGGAGATGCACTTCCCGGGTGCGCGGCAGCGAAATGCGCCTTCACCTTCTTTATCGCATATGCGCTATCGTCAGTGAAGGCGCATCTGCTGCACACGAACCGACGGGTCACGCCTTGATGTCGGAGGCGGAGGTGCTTCCCAAGATCCTCGTGCCTCTGATACGCGCCCGCCCCTTTTTGCAATGCGGCCCCTTCCCTGTAGCAAAACGGACATTTAAATAATTCTGGGAAGGGGTAAGGAACTAATACTTCATTGTTTTCTAGAACACATTCCAGCCGGGGGTTCGTCATCCTGATGTTTAAAATAATAATAAATAAATAGAACAAACAAATAAATAAATAAACTCCCCTATAAGACTAAATAAATAAATAGATTAATAAATATATAAATGTTCTAATACGCTTACGCGAGTCAAGTGTTACACTATACTACTAGTTTAATAATTAGGTGTCTTAAATGTATTGACTAGAATAAAAACTTAGAAACTAATGACTAGAAAGTAACCTAATTAATAAACTAGAGTCAAAATCTAAAATAGAAACGCAACGGACGATGTACGTACGACCGTGCGAATCGCTCCGTGCGGCAATTTCGCGATGAAAACCACGAAATTACCACAGAGAGACTGGATATGACTGCTATCGAACTGCACGAGTTGTAAAGGGACTCGTGCACCTCGATAATTAACGGCGGAAACAATTAATTAATAAACTACTGCAAATGAGAACAATGCGTTCTCGAATTGTCTACCTGTAACGATCGAATTCGACCGGTACAGGAGCTCAAAAACTACGAGCAAAAACAGTGACTGGGGGACAGGGGAAGGTGAGCTGCTATCGATTTGAACTAACGTTCGCACCGATAGCAGGGACAAACAATAGGTAAACACCTACTCCGCGAGCAATACCGCGACCGCTGAAGGCGGTTCGCGGCGCGTGTTTCGAAAATCGAAACGTCCACCTGTAAACTCTAAGTACTACTTAGCGCCTCCAGGGGCACCACTCTACAGCCGCTACACTACTGCCCTCCACCGCCAGAACCAGTCACTCACCGCCAGTCTGTCGCAGTCCCTCCGCCAAGGCACTTCGCGAGTCGCACAGCCGTGCCGCACGTGGACGAACCAACGCGAACGCGGACGCGATAAAACTTTTAAAACGCAACACTATGACTACTAGAGGAGCCAGAATATTTTTGCAAAATGAATTATGTGGGCCGCGTCCTGCGGCACTGCAAGGCAGGTACGACCCGTGTCGGAGTCGGAGCAAGCCCCGGAGTCCGACCGATTGCAAAAATAAGATTAATATTCTGACTCCCCGATGGGGAGTGTATCAGATATTAAGCTGATAAGAACAGATAAATTGGACTTTATTTTAACAGTAAATGTTTCCCTGCTTCCGAAGTTGCAGGGTGTTACATTGGCTTATATATCACAATTATTCTTATGTATATAATTAAAATAGAATATACTATTAAGTGCATCACCCTAGTTACACACTTTAATCGAGAATTATCACAACTATGCCTTTAGCGGTATTTTGTTTTAGGCGCGTCATATACTCACAAGGCCAGCGTCCTCTTGGGCTGGACCTTCCACAGCTCCGGTTGTCACAAGTTTCGAAAAATAAAAATACAAAAAATTCTACAGGGAAACATCCGTGAGATTAATTGTACATATCTAAACAGTCCTTTATATACATTAGCAAAACAATGATTTCATTATATTGCACATCATTGTAGATGATCAAGGAGGAAATGCATCTTACAGTTCAATATCACTAATTATACTAAATATGCTGGGCCTCGCCTTTTCCTATATTTTGGCAGTTACTCGATTAATTTGGTTCAATAAAATAAAATAAAATATTTTAGTTTATTTCATTTTGTGTCCTGTTATTCACGTTGCTTTCAATGTCGTTAGGATTTTGCATATTTGATTCCTTGTATTGCCGTATCCCTGAAACGTGTTCTACGTATATGTCTCGGGACCAACCGATTGTCTCTGCTACCATCAATTTTCTCATGAGTGAGGCATATCGTGGGGAAATTCGGAGGAGATCGAGGACGAACTCGTTCCCGGGATCCCAGGCGCCCAGTGCACCAACGACGAACGCGTCGACAACAACTCTGTAGCCGCGCCGCTGCAAGCTATCGGCCAGAGGCCGATACTTGTCGATCTTGCGCACCCTTGCCTCCTCTACTCCCGCAAGGGTGTTCTCGAAGGGCACGGCTACATCGATGATGACGACGGTCCTCGACGGCTCGTGCGTTACCACGATATCGGGTCGCTGCGCCGAGGACGCGTCGTTGATGCCCTGAACGCGTCTGTTCACCTTTATTTCCCCCGGGAGCCGGATCGCCCGTACGAGCCTCTGGACGAGGTTGTCATGCCTCCGCTGCCTGGCGGCAGAATGGGGGCCGCAGTGACCGAGTACGTGGGGAAGGGTTTCGGCGTCATATCCGCATCGCCGGCAACGCCTATCATCGTTCCCCCATCGACGCGCCCCATTTAAGGGGAGCACGTCGAGGCGGGCCCGATGGATGAAGCGCCAATCAGCGAAGCGGATAAACTCACCCGTACGCATGAAGCGATTGCTCGCTGCATGGCGGGAAGTTGCGTCGAACACCTTCCCCTGGTCCGGCTTCTTCAGAAGCGAGGACATCCAATACTCGGAAACGGCGGCCCTCATTCTGCTGATGACGGTTGCCTTGGCAGACGGAGGGATCACAACCCGACATCCGTTCGGTGCTCTGCACGCCACTGAGAGTTCAGCTCGATCAGCGCAATACTCCCATCGAAAGCCGAGACGTACGCTCGACCTGAGCGCTGCAGATCGCACCCTCGACCAGAACGACGAGCGCCCCGTCGTCGGCCTCGCCCAATCTCCCT
The DNA here is from genome assembly GCF_050947335.1 of Megachile rotundata. NCBI lineage: Eukaryota > Metazoa > Arthropoda > Insecta > Hymenoptera > Megachilidae > Megachile > Megachile rotundata. Next base: position 322,123 of record NW_027473389.1, on the reverse strand, counting down.
CGAGCGAACCCGAGAGGTATTGTGCGAGATCCTCGTCTGTCGGATCTCGACGCAGCTTCTCGCGGGCAGCGATTTTCAACGCATACCTTGCAATTTCGGAGACCGTCGTGTCCTCCGCATTCAGCATTTTGAATGCGTGGGCCACGAGGGTAACCTCAGCAAGGTCTGCTACCGGGGGTACTCCACATCCTCCCCTAGAGGGGGGGATATAGAGTACCTCCGGGCTCGCGCGTTGGGGCAGGTTGAGCCACCCTTTCGCCACCCGTTTGATAGCTGCATCGAGATCCGACAAAAACGCTCGACGCATACTGGCCCCCCTCAACAGAAAATCAAGACGCGGCAATATAAATACTGCCAACGTCTCAAGTTTCTGCCAAGGGACTAGGAGGGAACGATCCACAGCGTCCAGGTCGCCCAGCACGCCACGGATCGTGGTGTACGGCGTCTGATCCAGCTGGACCCCAGTGGGGACACCTAGATGCTCGTAGGGTTCTCCTTTTCCCAGAGCTGGAACGAGTTCGCCTCCGATCTCGAACCTCGTGTCAAGTACCTCATCCTTTCCTCTTGTATGAAGAGTTGCGCATTTCTTGGGATTGAAGGCGAGGCCCAGTCGCGTCGCAATATCTTCTACAATCCTCAACAGTTCTCGCATTTCCTCCTCGTTGGCCGCCAACAGCGCGACATCGTCCGCGTAAGCTAAGGCTGCTATTTTCCGTCCAGCTATCGTGTATCCGTGGCCCGACTCCACGGCTGCGCGGATCATGGGCTCGATTGCAATATTAAACAGGATAGGGCTGAGGGGGCACCCCTGCTTAACTCCCGATTTAATTGGGATTCTCTCCGTGAACCCCTCAGCCGTCCTGACCCTCGTCGAGCAGTCTGCGTACAGGCTGCTGACGATATTGACTACCGCCGGTGGAACGCCAGCGTTGGCCAGCAAACCAGTGATGGTGGAGTGGGGGACCGATCCGAACGCGTTCGAAAGGTCCAGCCACGCCACCACCAACTCCTGTTTCCTCCGCTGAGCGTCTTCAAGGCTAGCCTGCAACACGAAGTTGTGCTCAAGACAACCTTCGTGCGGCAGGAAGCCCTTCTGGGATTCGGAAAGCCGTTTATTAGTAACGGCCCAGGAGGTTAGGCGGTCGGCCATTACAGCAGCGAAAAGCTTCGGCGTGGTGTCACCCATCGCGAGCGGGCGCCAGTTCGCCAGGTCATTCCGGTCACCTTTCTTGTATACAAGAACGGTGTTTGACTCCTTCCAGCAGTCAGGAATACGCTCCATTTTGAGGCAGGTGTTAAAAAGCGCCGTGAGTAGCTGCGCATCCGGGTCAACCCTCTTGAGGTCACCGTAGGTAACGCCGTCAGGCCCAGGGGATGAGTTCTTCATCCTCCCAAGTCGACGACGTACCTCGGCGATCTCAAAGGGCGAGACCAAGGAGGCAGTTCCTCGCGCTTCCTCAAAATGGATAGTCGGGAGGGGCCCCGGACAATCCCGGAGAGCATACATACCTGCAAAGTATTGCTGAACAGTGCTCAACAATACTTCGCAGTGTGGAGAGGAACCCTTGAGAACCTCTCGCACCGCACGCTTCCGGTTTGTCCGAAACAAGCGCTGTATGCGCGTCGCCTCCCGAACGTATTCCTGGCGGTTGGGAGGAGCTCCGGTCGCCGACGAACTGTCCGCGCGATGGTCACTCGCCTCCGCCCTCGCTCTGTTTGTTGGCCGGCCCTCTCGCCTCCTGGTGGCTGGATTTGCAGCCCGACCGGTTGACACGACCCCATGCTTTTTGAAGAATTCCGCCACTTTCGTAGCGAAAGACTCCAGCCCCTGAGCATCGGAAACCCCTTCAGACAGCTCGACGAGAACTGACCGCTCGGCGCCTATCGCTTCCCGACTGCTTCGCTGAAGCAAGCCGGGTCGTTCGGCACCAGGCGCGCGCTCGACGCTCTGCCTGTCGGGGCACTCGACCTCGGGGAGCCGTGCTCGCCGGACCGGACTGCGCCCAATCCTCCTCCCGCGGCGCTCATCAGAGGACGCAGGGGTAACTGACCCCCACCCGCGCGCCCCCGACGGTCTTCGGGCCTGGACGTTGAGGGGTTGTCTCCTGTTGCCTTGTAGGGCTGGGTCGACTGCCCTTCTGGGGAATTCAAAATCGTCGCCTCTTGACGCAGGTCTACGCGTGCTGTTATTGGCACCCCCTCGGCCCCTCCTGTTCTGCCCATCCTCTATCGATCTAAAAACAGAGCCCCGGTTTGACCCGGGGGAATTAGTCGCGCTGTTGGCGGTTTCACTTAACCTAGGACAAACACATCGACAACAACAATTATTATTAAAACTGATCGGGCTAGTTCCCCGATCAGTTACGTCACGTATAATTCTTGGGAGGCCCCGTCCCTTTGTCCTAGTTCCTGTGGCCTTCGGCGCCCGGACTAGGTCCTCTTCTCCTCCTAGTTGTCCTATTGCTTCAACCCGTGGCTGCCCTATCGGCGTCCTCGGTAACGGGGTCGTCGTGAGTGGTCCCTCCTCGGTGGCTTCCAGCCGTCCAGCCCTTCGCCTCGGAGCCAGCGGCATGAAGCCCCGCATTTCCTCCTCTTCTGTCTTCTCCTCCTTTTCCTCCTTCTCCTCCGGCGCCGCGATGACCGCTGGCGACGCCTCGGTTATCGCAGGCAGTAATACCCTCGTTCTGGAGCGCCCTACTCCTGGGGACGCCTCGATGGTGTTGGCGTCCCCTCCTCCACCCCCTTGTTTGGTCGTTGGGGGGCTGTCCTTCTTGTTGTCCGGCCCGGGCGGCAAAGTCCTCGCCCGGGCGCTTCTCCTTGTCTCTGGGCGCTCCTCTTCAGCCTGCTCGGTGACCTCTTCTCTCGCCGTCTTTTCTCCTTTTGGGGGTGTGCCGCCTCCCACCCCGCGCCTGGTCCTGGGGGAGGTCCGAGGGGGTTCGGTGGCGGCTCTGGCAGTCCGCGACCTTGTTACGGGTGCGGACTCCAGGAAAGTAACGTCTACGTTCTTTCTCGAACCCCTCGGAGATGTTCGTCCTCCCCCTACGCGCTCCGTCGTGACGGCGATTGCGGCCACCGGTCTGCTCCTTACCGAGGTCGTCGTCAGGGTGAGTGTCCCCGCCGTCGCGAAGGTGCAGGTGGCTGCCACTGTCGCGGTGGGGGGCGCGGTGGATGTTTTTGCGCCCCCTTTCTTCTCTTTTTCCTTTTCTTTTCCCTCTTCTGACACGGGCGGGAGGGAAAGAGCCCGTGTCGTCCTCCGCGTTGTAATTGTTGTGGTGGCAGCCGTCTGACCTTTCGTCACCTCCGCATACGTGACGGCAGGGGTGGTCCTCTTCGATGCAAACGTTCGTTGGGGCGGGTCGGGTTGAGGTGGTTCCGTTGCAGCCCGGGCTCTTCTCCTTGTTATTATGCCCGGGCTTTTCCTAATCGTTGGTGTTATTTTTGTAGGGGGAGTACCAGATGTTGGTGTACTCCCCCGTGAACCACCCATTGACACCGACCCGCCACTTGCGGCGCCGGTCCCCGCCGGTGTTGTACTGGTCCTGCCAGTGCTGTTCCTGCCAGCCGTCGGTGCACCCGGTGTTGTGGTTACCGGCGGGGTTGCGGGGCTGGCCGCTGCTGAGGGTCGTCCTTCCTCTGTAGCTGGACTGGACGGCGTTCCGCTCCTTCTCGCTGTCGCCGTAGTTGCGGTGCCTGCTTTGCCGGCTGCCCAGCTCGTCAACAAAGTAGATCTCCCCGTTACCGACTTCGTCGCTGGCTTGGTGGTGGTGCTCTTTCTTGCCGACGTCTTCTTACCGGCAGCCACGGTAGTCCGGGCGCCCGTCGACGTTGTCGTTGAGCGGCGCGACGATGTACATTGTACTGTCGTTTGTCCTGCGGTAAGCGGAGACGGGACCCCCCGCGTCGTTTCGGCCGTGGCCTCGTCTAATCTATATCGCGACTCGGTAGAATCCCCCCCGGCTGGATTCCTATTTTCATTAATACTATTATTGTTACTTTCGTCCATATCCTTCTCGTTTTCATGTTCTCTTTCTTTTTCTTTTTCTTTGTTTCTGCTACTACCCGCGATCGGAGACGGGCGCGCCCCAGTGGCACGAGGAGATGCACTTCCCGGGTGCGCGGCAGCGAAATGCGCCTTCACCTTCTTTATCGCATAAGCGCTATCGTCAGTGAAGGCGCATCTGCCGCACACGAAGCGCCGGGTCACGCCCTGGTGTCGGAGGCGGAGGTGCTTTCCAAGATCCTCATGCCTCTGATACGCGCCCGCCCCTTTTTGTAATGCGGCCCCTTCCCTGTAGCAAAATGGACATTTAAATAGTTCTGGAAAGGGGAAGGGGACATGGACTTCGTTATTTACTAATATACACTCCAGCCGGGGGTTCGTCATCCTGATGTTTAAAATGATTTTAGATAAATAAATAAATAAATAAATAAACTCCCCTAAAAACTAAACAAACAAATAGATTAATAAATAAATATGTAAATGTTTTATAACGCTTACGCGAGTCAAGTGTTACAACTCAGATCTACTAATTTAATAATTAGGTGTCTTATAATTAAATGACTAGAACAAAGACTTACAAACTAATGACTAGAATTAACCTAATTATTAAACTAGAGTCAGAAACTAAAATAGAAAACGGACGAACGATGTACGTACGACCGTGCGAATCGTTCCGTGCGGCAATTTCGCGATGAAAACCACGAAATTACCACAGAGAGACTGGATATGACTGCTATCGAACTGCACGAGTTGTAAAGGGACTCGTGCACCTCGATAATTAACGGCGAAAACAATTAATTAATTAATCTACTGCAAATGAGAACAATAGAATTCTCGAATTGTCTACCTGTAACGATCGAATTCGACCGGTACAGGAGCTCAAAAACTACTCGCAAAAACAGTGACTGGGGGACAGGGGAAGGTGAGCTGCTATCGATTTGAACTAACGTTCGCACCGATAGCAGGGACAAACAATAGGTAAACACCTACTCCGCGAGCAATACCGCGACCGCTGAAGGCGGTTCGCGGCGCGTGTTTCGAAAATCGAAACGTCCACCTGCAAACTCTAAGTACTACTTAGCGCCTCCAGGGGCACCACTCTACAGCCGCTACACTACTGCCCTCCACCGCCAGAACCAGTCACTCACCGCCAGTCTGTCGCAGTCCCTCCGCCAAGGCACTTCGCGAGTCGCACAGCCGTGCCGCACGTGGACGAACCAACGCGAACGCGGACGCGATAAAACTTTTAAAACGCAACACTATGACTAAAAGAGGAGTCAGAATATTTTTGCACAATGAATTATGTGGGCCGCGTCCTGCGGCACTGCAAGGCAGGTACGACCCGCGTCGGAGTCGGAGCAAGCCCCGGAGTCCGACCGATTGCAAAAATAAGATTAATATTCTGACTCCCCGATGGGGAGTGTATCAGATATTAAGCTGATAAGAACAGATAAATTGGAGTTTATTTAGCAATGAATGTTTCCCCACAGCCGAAGCTGCAGGGTGATACATAGATTTCTCATTATCCATATAATAAAATACAATAATATAAATATCACCCGCATTCAGAAATATTTTCCTTACATGCTAACTTAACTTTCAATTTTGCACTTGCCTTCGTATTTCTCTTCTTAGTAGTCAGGCGTGTCATTACTATTACAAGTCGTGGTCCTCTTGGACCCGCGCTTCCGCAGCTTCGTACTCCGGCAATATATGATTAAATAAAAATACAAAAAACCCTAGGGGGGAAACATAACTTATTCAATAACATGATTTTTGGCAATTCATGAGTACCGATATCTCTCCGCGTTTTTATGAGGAGGAGATGGAGCATTACCTTCAATTCAATAAAATGAGGTAAAATAAAATAAATAATGTAAAATAAGATATAATAGAGCAAAATAGAGTAGAGTGTAAGCCACCAAAGTATCGCAGAATGGAGTAAAGTATACTATACCGGGCCTCGCATCCTACCAATTAATATTTCACCATTAATATTATCCTTCTGTAAATATCTTGTCATTACGATAGCTCTGTCCAGATCAATGTCCATATTATACTACTACTGTTTCAGTATTTTAATATTTTGTCTCGCTTTCTAAAACTTTTGTTTTCAACTATTTTCATTGGCTCTGTCGTTATAGTTTGTATTGTTTTCGATGTTCTGTGCAGTGTATTGTCTTATTCCTGACACATGTTCCACGTATATGTCTCTGGACCATTTTATAGTTTCCGCTACCATTAGTTTTCGCATTAATGATGCGTATTTAGGGGATATTCGGAGGAGATCGAGGACGAACTCGTTCCCGGGATCCCAGGCGCCCAGTGCACCAACGACGAACGCGTCGACAACAACTCTGTAGCCGCGCCGCTGCAAGCTATCGGCCAGAGGCCGATACTTGTCGATCTTGCGCACCCTTGCCTCCTCTACTCCCGCAAGGGTGTTCTCGAAGGGCACGGCCACATCGATGATGACGACGGTCCTCGACGGCTCGTGCGTTACCACGATGTCGGGTCGCTGCGCCGAGGACGCGTCGTTGATGCCCTGAACGCGTCTGTTCACCTTTATTTCCCCCGGGAGCCGGATCGCCCGTACGAGCCTCTCGACGAGGTTGTCGTGCCTCCGCTGCCTGGCGGCAGAATGGGGGCCGCAGTGTCCGAGTACGTGGGGAAGGGTTTCGGCGTCATATCCGCATCGCCGGCAACGCTTATCATCGTTCCCCCATCGACGCGCCCCATTTAAGGGGAGCACGTCGAGGCGGGCCCGATGGATAAAGCGCCAATCAGCGAAGCGGATAAACTCGCCCGTGCGCATGAAGCGATTGCTCGCTGCATGGCGGGAAGTTGCGTCGAACACCTTCCCCTGGTCCGGCTTCTTAAGGAGCGAGGACATCCAATACTCAGACACGGCGGCCCTCATCCTGCTGATGACGGTTGCCTTGGCAGACGGAGGGACCACAACCTTGCGCCCATTCGGTGCTTTACACGCCACTGAGAGTTCAGCTCGATCAGCGCAATACTCCCATCGAAAGCCGAGACGTACGCTCGACCTGAGCGCTGCAGATCGCACCCTCGACCAGAACGACGAGCGCCCCGTCGTCGGCCTCGCCCAATCTCCCTCGAGCGAACCCGAGAGGTATTGTGCGAGATCCTCGTCTGTCGGATCCCGACGCAGCTTCTCGCGGGCAGCGATTTTCAACGCATACCTTGCAATTTCGGAGACCGTCGTGTCCTCCGCATTCAGCATTTTGAATGCGTGGGCCACGATGGTAACCTCAGCAAGGTCTGCTACCGGCGGTACTCCACATCCTCCCCTAGAGGGGGGGATATAGAGTACCTCCGGGCTCGCGCGTTGGGGCAGGTTGAGCCACCCTTTCGCCACCCGTTTGATAGCTGCATCGAGATCCGACAAAAACGCTCGACGCATACTGGCCCCCCTCAACAGAAAATCAAGACGCGGCAGTATAAATACTGCCAGCGTCTCAAGTTTCTGCCAAGGGGCTAGGAGAGAGCGATCCACAGCGCCCAGGTCGCCCAGCACGCCACGGATCGTGGTGTACGGCGTCTGGTCGAGCTGAACCCCAGTGGGGACACCTAGATGCTCGTAGGGTTCTCCTTTTCCCAAGGCCGGAACGAGTTCGCCTCCGATCTCGAACCTCGTTTCTACCACTTCATCTCTACCTTTTGTGTGCAGTGTTGCGCATTTCTTTGGATTGAATGCGAGGCCCAGTCTCGTCGCAATATTTTCCACGATCTGTAATAGCGCTCGCATCTCCTCCTCGTTGGCCGCCAACAGTGCGACGTCGTCTGCGTAGGCCAGCGCGCAGATCTTTTTGCCGGCAATCTCATACCCAAGTCCTGATGTTACCGCAGCACGAATCATGGGCTCGATAGCAATGTTAAACAGGATCGGGCTGAGGGGGCACCCCTGCTTTACCCCTGATCTTATGGGGATTCTCTCCGTAAATCCCTCAGCCGTCCTTACCCTCGTCGAGCAGTCTGTGTACAGGCTGCTGACGATATTGATGACCGTCGGTGGAACGCCAGCTTGAGCCAGCAAACCAGTGATGGTGGAGTGGGGGACTGACCCGAACGCGTTCGAGAGGTCCAGCCACGCCACCACCAACTCCTGTTTCCTCCGCTGAGCGTCTTCAAGGCTTGCCTGCAACACGAAGTTGTGTTCGAGACAACCTTCGTGCGGCAGGAAGCCCTTCTGGGATTCAGAGAGCCGTTTGTTCATAACGGCCCAGGAAGTTAGGCCGTCGGCCATGACAGCAGCGAAGAGTTTCGGCGTAGTGTCACCCATCGCGAGCGGGCGCCAGTTCGCCAGGTCATCCCGGTCACCTTTCTTGTAGACAAGAACGGTGTTTGACTCCTTCCAACAGTCAGGAATACGCTCCATTCTGAGGCAGGTGTTGAAAAGCGCCGTGAGTAGCCGCGCCTCCGGGTCAACCCTCTTGAGGTCACCGTAGGTAACGCCGTCAGGCCCAGGGGATGAGTTCTTCATCCTCCCAAGTCGACGACGTACCTCGGTGATCTCAAAGGGCGAGACCAGGAGGTTAGTTCCTCTCGCTTCCTCATAATGGATGGTCGGGAGGGGCCCCGGACAATCCCGGAGAGCATACACCCCTGCGAAGTATTGCTGGACAGTGTCCAACAATACTTCGCAGTGTGGAGAGGAACCCTTGAGTACCTCCCGCACTGCACGCTTCCGGTTTGTCCGAAACAAGCGCTGTATGCGCGTCGCCTCCCGGACGTATTCCTGGCGGTTGGAAGGAGCACCGGTCGCCGACGAACTGTCCGCGCGATGGTCACTCGCCTCCGTCCTCGCTCTGTTTGATGGTCGGCCCTCTCGCCTCCTGGTGGCTGGATTTGCAGCCCGACCGGTTGACACGACCCCATGCTTTTTGAAGAATTCCGCCACTTTCGTAGCGAAAGACTCCAGCCCCTGAGCATCGGAAACCCCTTCAGACAGCTCGACGAGAACTGACCGCTCGGCGCCTATCGCTTCCCGACTGCTTCGCTGAAGCAAGCCGGGTCGTTCGGCACCAGGCGCGCGCTCGACGCTCTGCCTGTCGGGGCACTCGACCTCGGGGAGCCGTGCTCGCCGGACCGGACTGCGCCCAATCCTCCTCCCGCGGCGCTCATCAGAGAACCCAGGGGTAACTGACCCCCGCCCACGCGCCCCCGGCGGCCATCGGGTCTGGACGCTGAGGGGTTGTCTTCGTTCGCCTTGCAAAGCTGGGTCGATAGCCCTTCTTGGGAACTGGAATTCCTCGTTTCTTGTTGCAGGTCTACTACTATTGTTTCTATTGGCACCCCCTCGGCCCGTCCTGTTCTGCCCATTCACGTTCTCATGTCTAAAAACAGAGCCCCGGTGTGACCCGGGGGGATTAGTCGCACTGTTGGCGGCATTACTTAGCCTAGGACAATTACAATTACACAAACAATTATTATTAAAACCGATAGGGCTGGTTCCCCTATCGGTTACGTCCCTGATTATTTTCGGGAGGCCCCGTCCCTTTGTCCTGACCCCACTAGCTCGTGGTGCCCGGGTCAAGTCCTCTTCTCCTGCTCCTCTTGCTTCAATCCGTGGCTGCCTTTCCGGCGTCCTCGGTAACGGGGTCGTCGTTGGTCCCTCCACGGTGGCTTCCTGCCGTCCAGCCATTCGCCTCGTGGTCAGCGGCGTGAAGCCCCGTAATTCCTCCTCTTCTTCCTTCTTCTCCTCCTTTTCCTCCTGCTCCTGTACCGGCGCCGCGATTACTACTGGCGACGACTCGGCTATTGCAGGCAGAACTATCTTTCTTCCTGAGCGCCCCATTACAGGGGACGCTTGGATGGAATTTGCGTCCCCTTCTTCATCCCCCCGGGTGGTCGGTGGGGGGCTCCTCGTCTCCTTCTCCATCTCGGGCGGCAATGTCCTCGCCCGGGTACTCCTTCTTGACATGGGGCGCTCCTCCTGCTCTTTCAGGGTGGCCTCTTCTCTTGCCGTCTCTTCCGTGGGGGGCGTGCCGCCTCTCGCCCCGCGCCTAGTTCTGGGGGAGGTCCGAGGGGGCTCCGTGGCGGCTCTGGCAGCCCGCGACCTTGTGACCGGTGCGGACTCCAGGAACGTTACTTCAACTTTCTCCTTCGGTCCCCTCGGTGATGTTTTCCCTCCCCCTCCGCGCTTCGTGGTGACGGCAATTGCGGCCACCGGCCTGCTACACACCGATGTCGTCGTCAGTGTAAGGGTCCCGGCTGTCGCAAAGGTGCACGTGGCCGCCATCGGCAGGGTGGGGGGCGCTGATGATGTTGGTGCACCCCCTTTCTCCTTAGCTTCAGACACGGGCGGGAGAGACGTCGCCCGTGTCACCCTCCTCGTCGCTGTTGTTGTTGTGGCGGCCACTTGTCCTTTGGTAACCTCCGCATATGTGACAGCCGGGGTTACCCTTCTCGTTGCTATGGTCCGTTGGGGCGGGTCAGGTTGAGGTGGCTCGGTGGAGGCCCGGGTACTCCGCCGTAGTTTTACCGGGCTTTTCTTCTTGCTGGCTATTGTAGGGGGAGTATTAGATGGTGTTATACTCCCCCTTGAACCACCCATTGACACCGACCCGCCACTTGCAGCGCCAGTCTCCGTCGACTTGCCCCTGGTCCTGCCAGCAGGTTGTTCCGGTGTCAGTGCGGTCGACGGTGTTACGGGGCTCGCCGCTGCCGAGGGTCGTCCATCTATCGGACTGGACGGCGTACCGCTACGTCTCTGTATCGCTGCCGTCGTTGTCCTGCCCGTGTTACCGACGGCCCAGCTCGTCAGTAAATTAGTTTTCCCCGTTACCGACTTCGCCGTTGTCGACTTCCCAGCAGCGCTCTTCTTTGCCGGCGCCTTCTTCCCGGCAGCCACGATACTCCGGGCGCTTGTCGCTGTCGATGACATGGTACGGCGTGACGTGGTTGCTAGTGTGGTCGTCGTTGTCTGTCCTGCGGTAAGCGGGGAGGGGGCCTCCCTCGTCGTTTCGGCAATTGCCTCGTCTACTCTAACAGATCGCGTCTCGGTGGAATCCCCCCCGGCTGGGTTTCGATTTTCATTAATACTATTATTATTATTACTTTCGTCCATATCTTTCTCATTTTCATTTTCTCTTTCTTTTTCTTTTTCTTTATTTCTGCTACTACCCGCGATCGGTGACGGGCGCGCCCCAGAGGCACGAGGAGATGCACTTCCCGGGTGCGCGGCAGCGAAATGCGCCTTCACCTTCTTTATCGCATAAGCGCTATCGTCAGTGAAGGCGCATCTGCTGCACACGAAACGCCGGGTCACGCCCTGGTGTCGGAGGCGGAGGTGCTTTCCAAGATCCTCGTGCCTCTGATACGCGCCCGCCCCTTTTTGTAATGCGGCCCCTTCCCTGTAGCAAAATGGACATTTAAACAGTTCTGGAAAGGGGAAGGGGACATGGACTTCGTTATTTACTAATATGCACTCCAGCCGGGGGTTCGTCATCCTGATGTTTAAAATGATTTTAAATAAATAAATAAATAAATAAATAAACTCCCCTAAAAAACTAACCAAGCAAATAGATTAATAAATAGATATATAAATGTTCTAATACGCTTACGCGAGTCAAGTGTTACACTATACTACTAATTTAATAATTAGGTGTCTTAAGATTAATGACTAGATAAATAACTTACAAACTAATGACTAGAAACAACCCAATTATTAAATTAGAGTCAAAAACTAAAATAAAAACGGACGAACGATGTACGGACGACCGTGCGAATCGTTCCGTGCGGCAATTTCGCGATGAAAACCACGAAATTACCACAGAGAGACCGGATACAACTGCTATCGAACTGCACGAGTTGTATAGGGACTCGTGCACCTCGATAATTAACGGCGGAAACAATTAATTAATTAATCTACTGCAAATGAGAACAATAGAATTCTCGAATTGTCTACCTGTAACGATCGAATTCGACCGGTACAGGAGCTCAAAAACTACGCGCAAAAACAGTGACTGGGGGACAGGGGAAGGTGAGCTGCTATCGATTTGAACTAACGTTCGCACCGATAGCAGGGACAAACAATAGGTAAACACCTACTCCGCGAGCAATACCGCGACCGCTGAAGGCGGTTCGCGGCGCGTGTTTCGAAAATCGAAACGTCCACCTGTAAACTCTAAGTTCTACTTAGCGCCTCCAGGGGCACCACTCTACAGCCGCTACACTACTGCCCTCCACCGCCAGAACCAGTCACTCACCGCCAGTCTGTCGCAGTCCCTCCGCCAAGGCACTTCGCGAGTCGCACAGCCGTGCCGCACGTGGACGAACCAACGCGAACGCGGACGCGATAAAACTTTGAACGCAACACTATGACTAGAGGAGTCAGAATATTTTTGCACAATGAATTATGTGGGCCGCGTCCTGCGGCACTGCAAGGCAGGTACGACCCGCGTCGGAGTCGGAGCAAGCCCCGGAGTCCGACCGATTGCAAAAATAAGATTAATATTCTGACTCCCCGATGGGGAGTGTATCAGATATTAAGCTGATAAGAACAGATACTACACTTTGATCTTAGCCATCATGGGGTAGGGGTTTTACGAGTGACTAAAGTTTATTGGTAGCATTATAACGCCTATTTCTTATAGAAAATATTATGTGTGATGTATTGTTCTAAAGCTATAATTCTTCAAATTTTAATGTAATTATCCAAGTGTTGCATGTGCTAAAGTTAATAGTGTTCATAATGTAAAGTGCGGATAATTCCTGTTCAGCGATTTGTTTCGGCTACAACTAAATCTAAAGGAATGTAAGGTTTGTGTAATATGCGGTTGAGGAGTGAAGTCTACCGGTCGATACTTCTTATAATTCGGTGTTGGATGATAGGGTTGAGCAGGAGCTGATTAACTTTTTTAAGATTGGATTTTCGAGGGTGTTTCTTGACCACGGTATCCAACGAGTTTTCTCAAGTTGGCTGAGTGATCAGTGGATCGCTAGTTATCTCCTAGCAAGGAGACGGAGCACAGGCGCGTTTAGGACAAAATCACGAAAAATTGGTAAAATAAAGAACACTCAGTTGACATGTTCACACAGTTATTTCATAAATGCTTGACACTCACGACGGACACTGGATGACGATAACGATAATAATAAATTTGGTTAACAAAAGTCGGTTGAAAAATCTGGAGGAAAAACGGCTAACGTTGTGATTATGCAAGGTTCACACGGATAATGAAATTTTAAAATTAAACGGTAATCACAATTGAACCTTTATCCGGTCGATGGCGTGGCGGTAGGACTAATCCCATGCAGGGGGGATTAACGCGAGTACGCAGCGGCGTAACAAGTCTTAGACGTGCCTAGGCTTATTATTTTTATTTCGGAACAGAGGGCAGTCCGGTGAAACTTCTAATTAAAAACGATTTTGGACACTACTTGTAGCTCAGTTGATTGTTAGTTTATTGAACAAACACATAAATAACAGAACGTACAATTAGTTGTAACGATACAAAGATAATGAAGATTGGTAAAGAAACAATGGTTTGGTTCGGTTATGCGATTTGCGGTTCGTCAACGACTGTGTGCAAAAATCGGTTGCGATAAAAATCTCGAAAAATTTCGGTAGGTAAGGCGCATGCCCGAGCGCTCATCAGTTGGCATTTTTCTCGACTGAGTGCACTGACGCTACCTAATCGCGGTGCGTTCCAGCGCGTTCGAACGATTCAATTCAATTAAATAATGAAAACGATGAATTTTGCAATGGACTATTACTGCAAAATATGAAACGTACATGTATATGATATTATAATTTCATATAGTGAACGACTGTATCTGAAGAATAAAATAGACCGTTTTGCATAATACCAGAACTCAATAAGTCCAATAATACAAAATCTGTGAATTGTGACGGATCGGTGGGGGGGAAAGCCCGAAGGGGGTTCCCTGGAGTGGGGGCAGTTAGGGAAAACGGCCCTCCACGCACCGATGCTCACACCCACGGACGATTTCTTTAATGGGGGCGCCAGTGCTAATGCACTCGTCCGTAGTAATCGCCCTTCCGGCTGCTCTGTCGGAAGCGGGAATCAGAGGGGGTCAGAAAAAAAACTAGTAAAAGACCCGCGAGTTTGTATCCAATAGAAGGTGCTTTTATTCGGGCCTCCAAGTAGGCCACTTAAGCAAAACAGAAAAAATGAATTCGCGTGGGCCCCACGCGTTACAAGCAACGGTCGAGGAAAAGGGGTCGACTCGCCAGTTGCGAGGGAGTTTCCTCGGCATGGTTGGTTGGTACGCACGATTTTTGCCGAACCATGCGCGTGACAAAGTCCCCTTGGTGCAGTTGCTTAAGAAAAACGGGCCCTGGCATTGGGGTAAGGCTCAAGAAACGGCTTTTCAAAATTTGAAAAAAGCCCTGAGCACCACCCCCGTTTTAGCACGTCCTGATTTTTCGTTACCGTTCGTTCTTCAGACTGACGCGAGTCACTATGCAATCGGCGCGGTCCTCACACAAAAACAAAATGGGGAGGAACACCCCATTGTTTACGTGAATAGAGTTTTGACCGCTGCCGAGCAAAAATATTCAGTGACCGAAAAAGAGTGTTTGGCAGTTTTATGGGCCATTAAAAAACTCCGTCCGTATCTCGAGGGGTACTCTTTTACCGTTATTACGGATCACAGCAGCCTCAAATGGCTGCATAATTTAAAAGATCCCACGGGACGATTGGCGAGATGGGCCCTTGATATGCAACAATACTCTTTTTCTATTGAGCATCGTAAAGGAGCCCTCCACCACGTCCCGGATGCACTTTCACGTGCGATAGTACCCTCGAACGACGTCGTCACTGAAGAACCTCCTGTTCACGACTTTTTAGCGGCTCTCAAGGACATTGAGAGTAATTGGTACGCTGACCGCTTGAAAAAAGTAGAATCGCACCCCGCGTCGTACCCCGATTGGCGAGTTGAAGACGGACGTCTGTATTATCACCGTCCGTCTCCCACGCAAGAAATTATCGGAGAGGATGACGATGCGTGGAAGTTGGTTCTCCCCGAGGATCTTCGAGAAAAGGCCATTCGAAATGCCCATGATCCCCCGGCCGCTGGTCACCCCGGTATTGATAAAACATACCAAAGGGTGAGCCAAGAATTTTATTGGCCGGGGATGTTCCGAGACATCCGCCGTTTTGTGCAGCGATGTCCCGTGTGTCAACAGCACAAGGTCGAGCAGCTTGCTCCCGCTGAACACATGGGCCGGCGAATCCCCGAACGGCCATGGGCCGTGGTATCCGCCGACGTAATGGGCCCTTTTCCGCCCGGGCGTGGTCAAGCTCGGTACGTTGTAGTCTTCTTGGACAATTTTACAAAGTGGGTGGAGTGTAAGGCGCTCCGAAAAGCTACGGGGTCGGCTATTTTAACAGCTTTTGAAGACCTCGTGCTATTTCGTTGGGGAGCCCCCGAAATATTCCTCACTGACAACGGTACCGAGTTTTGCAATAAAGAGATTGATTCGGCTTTAGAAGAATGGGGAATCACGCATTACACGATTCCCCCGTATCACGCGCAAGCGAATCCGGTGGAACGAGTTAATCGTGTCCTAAAAACGATGATTTCATCGTTTATTGAAAAGGACCACCGTGAATGGAACGTGCACTTGCACGAATTCCGATTCGCTGTTAATACTGCTGTGCATTCCTCAGCTGGCGAGTCTCCAGCGGTGCTCAACTTTGGAAGAGCCCCACGATCCGTCGGCAGTATTCGACGCGCCGTGGAAGGAGAACCCCTGCTCTCCCGCAGAGACCCGCAAGCCTGGGCACAGCAATCGCGTCGCTTGTTGTTATTGCACGACTTAGTGCGAGAACAATTGGAACGCGCTCACAAGCGACAAGCGAAGTATTATAATGCGCGTCATCGAGACATTAAATACCGGGTAGGCGATTTAGTTTGGCGTCGGAATAGGGTCCTCTCGTCCGCCGCAGAAAATGTGGCCGCGAAGCTGGCGGCCGCCTACATTGGTCCATTTCAGATCAAAAAGGTCCTATCGCCCGTCGTGTACGAGTTGGAGACGACCGGAACCCGAATGGTTCCGAAGGTTCACGTCTCCGACTTGAAGCCGTTTGTCGGTGATGAAAGTATGCCTCGTTACAGAATATAAAAAGAATTTAATAGAAATGCAATTCGCTAGTTAATAATCCTGAGAGCTAGAATTATAATGCACCTTACTTAGGTTTGATTCTCTTTCTAAGCTAATTTAAATGGGCTTTTGCAACTTTAAAAAGATTCGCAATTTTACTCGGTTGTCTAAGGCATGAGTGGTGAACTACTATTACATTACACAAGATGCGCTTGTGACAGGACAATATTCTTTTATTAATTCAAGATTCTAAAATTTATGTCAAATTAATAAATTAATTTAGTACGGAACAATTATTCTTTAACTTAACTCGATAACTAATATGCCCACGGCCCTTTTAGTTAGAACATACATTCACACCCTAAACCAGATAGCCTAATTGGGAGCCTGTTGTTCATTAGCTACTAGGTGATCCAAAAATACCTGAATCAGGTGATCAACATACGTCCAACAGGATAGTAAATTAAAAGCGACTCTACTCATTAATTGCAATTACTGAACTGCTACCCAAAACACATGGGCTTCAGAAACCAAGCTATTCAAATAAGGAGTTCGCTATTCGATGGTTACGAAACTACTCAGAACGAACGCAGAGAATCCGAGGGTGCGTTTCTAGTTCAGCAAAAATAATAATATATGTGTAGTCATAGAGCTTTCGATTTAATGTCTTACCGTTTCTTAGGGCCGAGTATATCACTCTCCTGATCGAGTTTCAGATACAAGACCGCTTGAATGAGGAGCCTGTTGTTCACTGGCTGTTAAGCGATCCAACGTCCAAGTATCCAAATGGTGTATAGATGTCGCCCAATCAAGAATTTTGCGAATCAATTGCCGAGAACGAATTTAATCTTTTTGGTTGAACCGATTTACGCAAGGATGAACTGGTCCGGATAAGAACCAATGCTTTCGTGATAACAGGTTGGCTGGAAAATGGTCTGGAACGGAATTATGAATTAACTCTGCCGGATTCCGAGAATCCGATGAGTATATAAACACGTCGGCGGAGACGATTCGAGAAGTTCGAACCTTCTCGAATCGGTGTATATAGGGTGTCCCAAAAATTACTTTAAGAACCGAAAAGAGGTGGTAGATGGGGCAATTATGAACAGCTTTTTTCATTGCCAAAATATTGGTTAAAGCTCCATTTTCGAGTTATTAGCAAAAAACACTGACCAATGAGAGCGCGCGACAGTGTGAACGATAGCATCGGATATGACGGCCGATTGCCGTCGTAAACAAGCTCATCAATACTGTCGGTATAACGTCGGTATAACAGGAAGCTATTAGGTGAAAGTTAAATTGAATAATAAATGAAAAAATCTGGACTATTGTTGAATTATTATTCATTCGTGAATAAGAAATAACAAAATTAGTCCTTACTCACGTAATCAGAATAAATCGAATTTATTCGATACGTTTATTCGTTATCGCAAAGAAATAATAGATAAAGTATGGAAAGTTATTTTCGTTAGATATTGTGATGATGCAAAAGAACAAATTCACATTTTTAAAAAATCAAATAACTTTTCTATTCAACAAAAAAATTTGAAGTGAATAATTAACAAATTTAAATGTAACTTACCCATTGAACCGCAAATAATCACGATGAAACTGCATCTTTGTCACCGGGTCGATCCACCGATTCGTACTATTAGTATTGTTACGCGGGAAAGCGCTCAGTTTGCGTTTTAAAAAAAATCTTTATTGCTTAACCACTACACTACTTTACAATGTACACAATTGTTACAGTAGATTGATCTCGATGTTTGATTCGCAATATGACTCGTCCGTAACCTCAGCTCCAACTCTCAAATGTTTCGACTCTGAATATATATATAATATGATCCACACGCGCCTGCCTGCTTCTTCTTTTATACTTTGCTTATCTCCTGATTGCGTTATTGTTTGGAGCTTATCTTATTTACAACTTTTGGACCACGCGTTATCTTATTTACGTCTTTTGGCCAGTGAGAGTATAAATAAATCACCATAATGATTCACTGAAAAACTCTCAAGAAACTGTGACCTATCACTCTCATATTTCATTATTAGTTTTCATTATCACTTGTCTCTGTCATTTTTCACTAATTTTCACTGTGAGTCCAACACGTAAATAGGACGAATGAAAACACGTGAACGAATATTCTTAAATAATTTAAACTATATTATCTTGAAAGCAAGAAGACAGAATTTTGCGATTAAAAACAATGATACATTTTATTTCGGCGCGTATCTTTCTATAATAAATGACTGTCGATCGACGCCTCAGTCGTTCAACAGATCATCGTTGCATGGCAACCATTAATCCCATAAGTATGATTTCAGCCCTTAACTTTTGGGGCTATTTTCACCCCATCAGTATGCACAATTGCCGATAAAAAAATACGTGTCAAATATTCTTTTGAGAACTATATCTCACATAAGTTTCACCAAATTCAGCATGTCTGGGTTGGATATGTTCCCTTGTTATTAGTTAATGATTTTAGCATAAAAGTGGTAGTCCAATAGTACTCTAAATGGAAAATATATTTTCAATCTTTCTCTACATATTGTACATTGTTTCGACGTAGATGTTGTGTAGTCGAATTGCCGGAAAGCTCAGCGCTAAGCTAGATAACGTGGGATTGGTTTTTGGGTGCAAGAAAAGTGCAAATGGACAATTAACAAAGTTTACTTAAAAGTTAGATTCACGTATGACTTTGTACACTCACGATTACACGACGAAAACTTAACTGTACTCTTTATTAAACGACACATAAAAAAAAAACAAATATATATATATATATACAGTTCGAAATGAAATGAATTGTCTTTTATTGGGCGACGCAGTCGCGCTTAGCTAAGTCACTTTGAACGGGATTAAATCTCGCAGAGATGCTGGTTCGTGATTATGTTAACGTGAGTCTTCATAAATCAGTAGAACGCCCAAGGGTCTCACGCTCTTATATGTACTCGCCGGTATTCCGCGATTGGAGCACTCAATTTTTCTCCGTTGCGGCAGTTCGAGGATCCAAACAAAGCGTGGAGTTCCGCGGGTCGCCTGATTGGCCTAGCTGTTGCCGTGCGCCGGTTTGACGGTTGGAGTCGCGACAACAGCTAGGCTAGAAAAACAAGACACCGCCAACGACTTTTGCTGCTGTTGTGAAACGGTGCCTAGAAAAAGTGTATTTTTCGCGGTTCTAACGGTTTGCGCTATCTCTTTGTTTGGATTCTCGAACATACATATTGTACTAATTCTACGAAGATCTGGGTTAGCGTGGTAGCACGTGATGCTCCGAAATATTTCATACCATGCTTTTAACATTTCTTATTTCTTCGAAACGATAAAATAATACATGAATTTCGTGGTTAATAATTTAACGTAACATTTCATTGATTGGCATTGTATATTCCGATTCAATAATAATTATTTAATAATTTTAATACCCATTTGCAAATTATAAAGTATATACATTACCGACAGTTTAACTAAATTCTTCCGATGAATCATTCTTTCAACAACGCGGTCGGTAAATAAAAAGAAAATCACGTTCGATGATCGGAAATAATTGTACACAATATGTTGGGGCAATATCGCTCTTGACGAAAATCGCGTAGAGTTAGATATTGTTCCCGAGGAAATAAAAACGATAGTTTTTTGCCGGACTTCCGACGGAACAATAAACTTATATTTTAAACAAAAAGGAACTGTACATTGGTCAAAATATTAAATATAATCGCACGACACACACACAAATCAAATGTCCTTTAACGTAATTAACTAACTTATTAAATCCCAAAAGAAAAGGTGCCGAAGCAGTACGTTTTACTGTTCGTGATCGTGAGAAATAGAAAGAACGTTTCGTTTGCCGAAGTTGCTGGTAACAATTCGATACGATAAGTAAGTTAACCGTCGCGGAACAAAACATATATCGTTGGAGGCTACCTTCGCCCCCCCCCCCCTCCCCGCGTCACCCTCGCCAAGAGGCTCAGCAGTCGCGCGAGCTGACGAGCGAGCGAGACAGAACGCTCGTTCGAAAACATTTCAACCGTTGTTCGAACACAATAATAAAATAGAATATACGTCAAATTGTTCTTGATGCAGAGATGTTACAAAGGTAACAACTTTCCGTGTAAACAAATTCTTTTCATCGAATTGGAACCTTCCTTTCCGTTTCACCACCATTTACATCGATTTCAGTACTGAATGGTTGCGGCAATCTTAGCGTCTTATTCAATAGATGATCACAGCAGAATGACAGTGAATACTAATGTTCTCGTGCTTGTCAGCTTAACTAATACCAGCGGTTTTAGGTAGAATTAAGTTTTAAGATTTGCACGTACAAAACCATTTCACGTACGATTTTCAATCATCAGTAATATCATTCTGAAGAATATA
Organism: Megachile rotundata; assembly: GCF_050947335.1. Classification (NCBI taxonomy): domain Eukaryota; kingdom Metazoa; phylum Arthropoda; class Insecta; order Hymenoptera; family Megachilidae; genus Megachile; species Megachile rotundata. Next base: position 301,648 of record NW_027473389.1, on the reverse strand, counting down.
CTATTTCCGAATTGCACTTTGCAGTTCGGTGACGTTGTAGGCGGTAAGCCAGTGAGAACAAGTAGATATTTCCCATCCGGGAAATATTTCACCATTAACTGCTTTTATCTTTGTTAAATATATGTGAATGCTAAGAATCTCTGGCTCGGCGACAGTGCAGGTTTGCTGAATACGATTTTGCAGGTATCAAATTGAAACACGTACACAATAAATATGTACATACTGATATGGAAGTGATATACAGAATAACAATGGATTAAGATCAAGGGTTAAAACATGAAAACGCATTGAATGCAAAACGCCGCGTGCGTGCTCCCGGCAGATATTTTTTCGATTTACTGGAATTGTATACAGCTACAACACTTACCCCGTATAGTTTCTTAATCAGAAATGTCTATAGAATTTGATACTGTATAGCAAATTCGCGTTAGACAAATAACTTTTTCTAAAAATGCAAAAATAATACGTAGGAAATGCGTACTACGGCCGTTTTTTAAACTTTCATCAATATTTACACCCACTTAGAATTATGCAATATAACAATTATATATTCCAATTTAATCGGGAGACTCTCCTCTATCTTCTAAAACTAATTTGAGTGTCCTAGCTTTTTTAGTTTTCTCGCAATATTGCTTTTTCTACGCAAAACACGTGTTTTTACAAAAGCTCGTGTTTTTCAAAAACTGAGGGTGATAGAGCAATTCGGTTTTCGGATTCTTGTTCAGAACGAGAAACTCTACAAGGATCACCCAATGGGTATTGGAAAACATAAAAAAAGATTAAATTTGTTGGACAGTGTTATCAGACTGTAATAACCATGTATAACACTAATCGTTAATATTGTAGAAACCGAAGACTTTGGAAGGCCAGGCATCTCTACCAGCGGCCCCAGAAGACGGGAATAATAATAAATTATAGTCAAAATTAACCCTGTGTTCACTTTACCCACGACAAGTCCCATTCCTTCCGCGATCGGCCCCCTCGCGTCAACGCTGGCGCGCTGAAGCGTCCGGCACCCGGGGGGGCCCGTGAGCCGCGTACACCGCCGCGTTGCCTAGCAACGCGGCAGGCACGAAACAGCTATGTTACGCAATATAACTTATATTATTACCCATACTATGCCTTCATGATCGCTAGAACAATAATTATTATCCTTACAACACTTATTATTACCAATATAACGTTATATTATTACCCGTACTATGCTTTTATGGTGTCTAGAACTATAATTATTATACTTCTAACTCTTGTTATTATCATTACAACGTATACCACTACCCATACTATCATTTTATTATCGCTAGAACTATAACTATAATTTTTATTACTATTCTTATTATCAATATAACGTATATTATTACCCACACTATGCTTTAGTTATCGCTAGAACTATAATAACTACGCCTTTAACTCTTATTATTATAAGTATAACGTATATTATTACCCACTATATGCTTTTATGATCGCTTGAACTATAATTATTATCCCTATTACTATTATTATTATCAATATACGGTGTACTATTTCCCATATTATGCTTTTATAACCGCTAGAACTATAACTATTATCCTTATCGCTATTATTATTATGAATATAACGTATATTATTACCCATTCTAGGAGGCCGCGTATCCCGGCCGCGTCGCGGCCCAACCGCCCGAGGCGCTTCGCGCCTATTTCGGGTGCATCCGCTACCGGAATATTTATAACGTAAATATTATTTAAAGTTTGTACAGTCTATTTTTCGATAAACTTCAATTAATTTTTGGTACAGCGTTTTAAGTTCGAAAATCTGCCCTTTATATTGAAATTGGAATAAAGTCGTTCATTTTGATGAAATGGGAAGTGTACTTTTTTAAATTAAAATAGAAATGAGGTGTAATATTACTGTGGTAGAAATCTTTTTATGTTATGTGACGGATCGGTGGGGGAAAAGCCCAAAGGGGGTTCCCTAAAGTGGGGGCAGTTAGGGAAAACGGCCCTCCACGCACCAATGCTCACACCCACGGCCGATTTATTTTACGGGGCGCCAGTGCCAATGCACTCGTCCGCGGAAATCGCCCTTCCGGCTGCTCTGTCGGGAGCGGGAATCAGATGGGATCAGAAAAAAAAATTAGTAAAAGACCCGCGAGTTTGTATCCAACAAAGAAAATGCATTTATTCGCGTCCCAAGTAGGCCACGTAAGCAGAACAGAAAAACTATAGTGGGCCCCACGCGTTACAGGCAACGGTCGAGGAAAAAGGGATCGACTCGCCGGTTGCGTGGGAGGCTTTCGCGGCGCGGGGACACACGGTACGCGCGAGTACAGAAGAAAGATAGAAGGTACAAAGAAATGCCGAATGATCCGTCCGCAAGGAGCACGCCCTCTCAGGGGTCGTGGACAACAAGGGAACGTTGGTCCTAAATACCAAATACAGAAGCGTGAAAAGTAGATTAGAGGGAACGGTATCGACGTAGACCGTTCGCGGCCTCTAGGGTCCTCGTCACTGGGCCCAGGGGTCCTATCGCCCTTGCCCACGCGCAAATGAATAACATAAAGAAGGATAAGGAGATGACTCCTACCTTTTTGCGCAGGGGGTATCCAACTCCACGCTGGGGCGGCGACGACAAAATCCACACGCAGGCACACACACTCACAGAATACAAGGAACAGAATACCGAAACAAAACGCACTACTAGTAGAAAAAACGGAAACGCAAAATGCGCAGTAACGAAAGAGAGGGAAAAAAAGAACAATTCGGGCTTTACATTTAAGCAGGGCTTCGGCGAAAATGGCTCGATCACACGGCGGCTCGCTTGCTTCTTCTATCCGTAATCTTCTTCCCCGGTTCGCGGGATTCCCCCACCCCGAGGATTTCGGCGTCGAGGATGGGTCATCCCACGGTGACGTTTGGTGGCCAGGTCCTAGGGCCCTCTCGAGGTGGCAGTTGGGGGTGGCTTGTACCCAGGCCTGGCGTGTCCTGGTGGTCGGCTGGCGGTCGCCCCCGCGGAGGATGACGGAGTGGCGCCGCGATCGGACAGCCGGTGTCTTCTTTGGTGAGCCCATCCCGCGCCTCCGTCGCTCAGGGAGAGATTCCTCCGCGACCGGGGACAACGGTGGCTCCGACGGTGGCTGGAGGCAGAAGGGGGGGGGGGGGGGGGGAGAAAAGCGGGGCTCGCAAAATACAAAAAAAACGCTCGAAAAGAAAACGAAAAAAAAAGAAAAGAAAGAAAGAAAAAAAACCACTCACACGCTCACTCATTCTTGCCCCAGCGGCGAGGGGGTCCGCTTGGGCGGAGGAGTGGGGCCGGCAATTCGGGAGGATCCTCGTAACGAGGCATAACAACCAAAAAAAAAAGAAGGCTAATCGACATAATGAAAATATGCCTCGTTACAGTTATGTTTACAAATCAAAAGTTTCGGCCCAAACTTCATTTTGAATAACATATCGAGAATCTTTTTCCCCTACTTTTTGAATTTTAATTCCGTGCCTTGATTTGCATTTTGATGGGACAACATAAAGTTGCCCGTGGCTGAATAGGTTTCAATGTACATAGAGGCTAACATGTTCAAAACTCTGCCCCTGCGACTTGTTGATTGTCATTGCAATCGCAGGAGCAATTGCGTACGATGAAGTATGAAGAGTAGACTCCTACTTTCTCCGGTGTCCAATTTAATTTTAGGGATGAAAACAATATCATTAACATTAACTCCTGACATGAATCGCGCAGCAATTGTATTTTTATAGAATTGTACAATCTGTAAGCGTGTCCCATTACAAAGACCATTTTTAACCGACTTCGAAAAAGGAGGAGATTACTTAATTCGATCAGTATATTTTTTTCTTTTTTTTTTCTATGTATGTTCGCCGATTACGCCTAGCTGGATGGACCGATCGGAATGAAACCTTTTGCATCTGGTAGGTTCTGACTCCCCATTGGTACCATTATTAAAAAATTTTTCATTTTTTAATTGCAAAATGTTGTTATTGCAAAAAAACCGGCAATGTTTGAAATAAACTGTTCTCGATTTTAGTGCGCATTTAATATCTTATCACGGACATGATTGTGAACAATTTTGTTCGTATACAAATTTCGCGGAAAACTTTTGTTTTCGAGATATTAGCGAAAAATTGTTATTAACTTTTGAAATCAACTTCGAACGATTTTAGTGTCCTTCGAATATGTTGTTAAGGACCTGGTTTTGCACGACTTTTTCCTCTTGCATAATTGACGGAAAGCTTTTGTTTCCGACATGTTAGCGAAAATTGTTGTTAACTTTTGAAACCAACTTTGAACGATTTTAATGTCCTTCTAATACGTTATTAGTGCCATGATTCTGACCGAGTTTTTCCTTATGCATAATTGATGGAAAACTCTAGTTTTCGTGATATTAGCGAAAAACTATTGGTATTAATATTAGTGGAATGCCCCGCGCTATGCACGGGAAAGACAAGAAAGGGCAATTACAATGCTCTGTACCAAAACACTAACCTAAGGTTTACCGCTCTGACACGCGACTTATACAGCAAGATGAGTTCACTTTGACGTTGGTGTATTATTCCCATTGCTTGGTACAGTCTTCGTATCGTTCTAAAAATACATCAATTTGATTTGTTAGAAAATTTGTTGCGCAGGATCTGCTATTATTTTACGGATACTTTGACCCTTGCGCAGTCCTAAACCGTCAGAGATACACATGCGCAGTAAATTTTTGCAACGAAAGTTAACAAAGAACAAATGGATGAAGAACCCTCAGTCATGATGTAATTAGTTTGTACTAGTCTCCGAAAGAGTGTCCCTTATTTTTTTTCTATGCATGTTCGCCGATTTTTTCCTAGGTGGGCGGTCCGATCGGAACAAAGCCTTTCGCATCTTGTAGAGTCTGACTCCCCATTGGTACCATTACCAAAAATTTTTTCATTTTTTAGTTGCATAAGATTATTCTTGCAAAAAAAATTGAAAAACGAATTATCCATGTTGTCTTTTACTTAATTATGCTCATGGCATTTACGCAGACAAAAAAAGCCCGGAAGAACTGTCTCACAGTATCCTATACAATTCTCCCCATTTCACTAAAAAGCGTGAAATAAAATAATTTTCAGAAAAAAAATACACCGACTTCGAAATGCACTAAAAAGTATAAAATAATTTCAATTTCCTAATGAAGTAATTTCTATTTCATTCAATCATACAATTACGTCACAGATATGAATGAAACCTATTTACTCGTTAGGTAGTATATTAAATACAGTTCAACCTTTTCGGAGGCGGCGCAAAATTAAAAGATTTTCTTAAACATGTCAACCTTTGGACAGCCGAACACAGGCAAAGCTTGTATAGCTATTTTTTTTCAATACATATAACTCGCCAGCACGCCGCGAAGTGGGTTAGTGCGTATAGAATGTAACTATGGTTTATCTAGCCCTTTGCGAACGGGACGGTTCGAAGTGAACCGTACCGTGGGGCCGAGCTCCTGCTGCGATAGTCATTAAAAATTGCCAGCGCATATTTCTGCTTAAACGCGGTTTTCGTTCATAGCATTCCAAGTCAAATTCTGGACATATTATATGTACGTGACAGATTTACGTGCATGCACACATGTACACGTTTCTCGGCTCTATCAGTTGTTTTCGCGGAACGCATAGTTAAGTTTCTCGGCCATACCCACACATTTACGTGGGACATATATGTGCGTTTCTCGGGTCAATCAACTGTTTTCGCCAAACGCATATATCAGTTCTTCCACCAATTTGATGATTTACGCAGAACGCATATATGCGGCGATAGTCCGCAAAGGGCTAGATTCATAGTGTATACGACGGAAAGACACGATCGCCGCATATACTATAAATAAAGAGCTCATCTGCCGCAAATTTTGTAATTCCCGCGTCGAGGGCTCCGCTTATAGGTTCTTAGATCCATGGCTTCCAGCAGGCCCCTAGGTTACTGTGATGGCGAGCGCACGTGTTCGGGGGTCGCTCCGCGATAAAGTTCAATTTTGGTGGGAAAAGTGGTTAAAGTGTGATAAATAGTGTTGTGAAGTGAGGGGAGACCGTGGGGGAAGTGAGCGGTGAAGTTTTGTAAAAATCGGAGGTGAAATAATGAATTTATAAATATAATAAAAATCGAATTTTCGGTAATGGCGACCTCCACGCGACGCGAGGGAAAGCATGGGTTGCAAACGCATGAGTAATCGAAAGCGAGGAAACGAGTGTTCGGGCCGACCGCGGAATAAAATAAATATGTGCGCGACTTAAGCACGATTTTTTTTTTATACATCGCGAATGAAAATAGTGCATTTTAAGGGTGAAAGTTGCCCTCGAAGAGGGACTTGCGCAAACACGTGGTCGTGCAACATGTCGAAGTTGCGAGAGAAAGTCGCAGAAATTAAATAAATTAATAATGTAAATGCCATTAGGGATTTAGAGTGTGGGAAAGGGCGAATAAGGCATATTGAATGCACGCGGTCATTGATTTTGGCTATTTTCGTATTTTCGTGATTTGATAGTAATTAAATAATGGCGTCAGTTGAGCAAGTTTCAATATAGCGTACGAACACGTGGGCATCTCCGCGCGAGGGACAGCGTAGAGCGTAAAGGCCGGTTCGCAAACATCCAACATGGCCGGGCAAGGGTCGCTGCAGGCGCATGGAGAGCGGCCCTTAAGGACGAAGCCTAAGGGCGGAGCGGAGGCAGGCGGCAACAAGCAAGATGGCAGAGACATGGCGTGTTTTTCAAATGGTAAGCGGGTAGGTAAAAGCAAGAAGACAGTGCGGAGGAGAAGAGGAGGAGGCGAGACGACTCGGAACGAAGAGAAGGAAGGAAGTAATTAATTAATAAATAAATGAAGTGAATGAGATTAATAATAATAATGATAATGGTAATATTAATATTAATTAATTAATAATTAACTAATAAATTATTTATAAATAGTGAAGTGATTAGTAGATTAATAAATAATTAGCAGATAGGCAATTAATTCGGTGTAGTGTGGGGAAAGTGTTATGGGAGTGCAGTGAAGTGCTGGGAGTGTTGCGGGTACAGGGGAATATACGTGACCACGTGCGCGAGTGCAGAGGAACCGTGCAAAGCGGGTAAATGGTGGAAAAGTGTTGGAAGAACTGCGGAAAACGTCCAGCACCCTGGAAACCCCGAACTCACAACGATGGTGGAGCAAAGGGGCCGCATTGAGAAAATTCAGCATGGCGAAGGAAGGAACGCTGCAAGCACTTGGTGAGCGGCCCTAAAGGGTAAAGCGAAAGGATGCGGCAGCAAGCAAGACGGCGGAGGCATGGCGCGCTTTCCAAACGGCAAGAGGAGGGGAAGAAACGAGAAGACAGCGAGAGGGAGAAGAGGAAGAGCAGGAGTGGAAGAGGCGGAGAAACAAATATAGACACGACCGATCAAACGACTCAAACCTGCAAGGGAGGAAACCGGTGTCAGCCTGGTCATAGCATCATTAGGGGGTACACAACGGGGACCGACGGAGCGGGGGAGAGGGGGGAGAGAGGTCAAATTGAGCAGAGGATCCTTCTGATCAACTGGTGATTCAACTAGGGACCCAGTCGTCAGCCTGGTCATGGCACCATTAAAGGGCGACAAAGGGGACCGAGTGGGATCGGCGAGAGAGAAGAAGGAGAAAACATAAGACACGATCGATCGAACGACTCAAACCTGCAAAGGAGGGAACCGGTGCCAGCCTGGTCATAGCACCATTAGGGGGCACGAAACGGGGACCGACAGAGCGGCGGAGAGAAGGGAGAGAGGTCAAATCGAACTGAGCACCCTTCCGATCAACTGTTGATTCAGCAAGGAACCCAGTCGTCAGGCTGGTCATGGCACCATTAGGGGGGGGACAATGGGGGGACCGAGTGGAATCGACAGAAGAGAGGAAGGAGCAAATTTTACCAAGAGCAATGGGCTCATGTAGCGTGAACTCGCGTAATAATGAGTGGCACAGGATGCACAAATGTACTAGGACATAGCGAAAGGTTAACTTAACGTGTTCGGGAAGGGGGGATGAAGGGGGGGGGGGGGGATTTTCTGAAGCAAAACAAACATTTGCGGACGTTTGCGGAGCTCAGACAAAGTTGGACATAGAAACCGAAAGCGTATTCGGACATTAGGTGGGAAATGGTGGGGAGAGGTCGCGATTTTTTGCCGTATGTTCGAGCCCACCGGGAGGTGGTGCTGAGGGGGTGGTTACAAGACAGGCTGGAGGTCAGTGTATTTTTGATCGGGAGCCCCCACTTAGATCTTGACGTAGCCCCTCGGGCCAATACCCTTTGGTTGAGAGCACTCATTCTCCACACATGGAACACATACGCGAGGGGTGGGGGCGGGGATGGGGGTGGGGGTGGGGGGAGGGGGCTAGTCTTTCTTCCACAACTGCGAGCGATAGCCTAAATCAGGGGGACTATGCGAGAGTCTCACACTATCTGGGCTATCTTCCCAGATGTCCGTTATTGGATTTCTGTCTTCCTAAAACAAAAACAAAAAAAAAAGATCCATGGCTTCCACATGCGAACGAAGTCAATTCAATATCATTTATATGCGAAATGAAGATGCAGTCGTTATATTTACGTGTATTACCAGATATATCTATAATGGTACGTATTCTTTCTCAGGATTTATTAAATTCCAATACGCCATACCACAATCAACTGGTTATTGGCAGCAACGTTTACTGAGGTATTTTTAATTTTGCGCCGCCTCCGGAAAGGTTGAAATGTATTTAATATACTACCTAACGAGTAAATAGGTTTCATTCATATCCGTTACGTAATTGTATGATTGAATGAAATAAAAATTACTTCATTAGGAAATAGAAATTATTTTATACTTTTTAGTGCATTTCGAAGTCGGTGTATTTTTTTCTGAAAATTATTTTATTTCACGCTTTTTAGTGGAATGGGGAGAATTGTATGGGATACTGTGAGACAGTTCTTCCGGGCTTTTTTTGTCTGCGTAAATGCCATGAGCATAATTAAGTAAAAGACAACATGGATAATTCGTTTTTCAATTTTTTTTGCAAGAATAATCCTATGCAACTAAAAAATGAAAAAATTTTTGGTAATGGTACCAATGGGGAGTCAGACTCTACAAGATGCGAAAGGCTTTGTTCCGATCGGACCGCCCACCTAGGAAAAAACCGGCGAACATGCATAGAAAAAAAATAAGGGACACTCTTTCGGAGACTAGTACAAACTAATTACATCATGACTGAGGGTTCTTCATCCATTTGTTCTTTGTTAACTTTCGTTGCAAAAATTTACTGCTCATGTGTATCTCTTACGGTTTAGGACTGCGCAAGGGTCAAAGTATCCGTAAAATAATAGCAGATCCTGCGCAACAAATTTTCTAACAAATCAAATTGATGTATTTTTAGAACGATACGAAGACTGTACCAAGCAATGGGAATAATACACCAACGTCAACGTGAACTCATCCTGCTGTATAGGTCGCTTGTCAGAGCGGTAAAGCTTAGTTAGCGTTTTGGTACAGTGCATTGTAATTGTCCTTTCTTTTCTTTCCCGTGCATAGCACGGCGCCTTCCACTAATATTAATAACAATAGTTTTTCGCTAATGTCACAAAAACTAGAGTTTTCCGACAATTATGCATAAGAAAAAACTCGTTCAGAATCATGCCACTAATAACGTATTAGAAGGACATTAAAATCGTTCGAAGTTGGTTTCAAAAGTTAACAAAAATTTTCGTTAATATCTCGAAAACAAAAACTTTCCGTCAATTATGCAAGAGGAAAAAGTTGTCCAGAACCACGCCCCTAACAACATATTCGAAGGACATTAAAATCGTTCGAAATTGATTTCAAAAGTTAATAACAATTTTTCGGTAATATCTCGAAAACTAAACCTTTCCGCGAAATTTGTATATGAACAAAATTGTACAGAATCATGTTCGCGATAAGATATTAAAAGCGCACTAAAATCGAGAAAAGTTTATTTCAGAAGTTGCCGGTTTTTTGCAATAACAACACTTTGCAATTAAAAAATGAAAAATTTTTTGATAATGGTACCAATGGGGAGTCAGCACCTACCATATGCAAAAGGTTTCATTCCGATCGGTCCATCCAGCTAGGCGTAATGCGCGAACATACATAGAAAAAAAAAATATACTGATCGAATTGAGTAACCTCCTCCTTTTTCGAAGTCGGTTAAAGAACCAAAAGAAAGGGACAATGAGAGCTGCGATTGGTTCGTGTACAAAAAGTTGTATAAATAATCATAAAAGAGGAAACGTTTAAGCTGAAAAAATGAAAAACGAACGCAAGAGCAGCATGCTTGCTACGCGCTTGCACCGACAGGGATGGATTCAGTCGTTCCGCGTGTGTGTAGTTTATGCGCTTATTGCGTTCCGACGAACGGCGTGAAAGCGGCGTACGTGCTTTCAATACTGCATTGAACCGGAGAATATTATTCTTCTTTATGAAAGGATTTGGCATTTTACCCACTTACGTCGATATACGTTTCTTCGAATCTCCGGCATTGAGGTGTCGAGGATTCGTAATAAAATCGAAACGAGAGAAAAGGAGGAGGAGAATTGTGAGTCTTAATGTCGATCGGTCGTAGTTAAATTATAAAGGCATCGTCGAACGTAGGAAGACCCAATTTAATGTTAAATAAAATTGGCTCAAGAAATTGAAATAATTCTTTAAGCTCCCTGATTGATTCTGCCAATAGTCTTATGCTTGTCTCAAAGATTAAGCCATGCATGTCTAAGTACATACCGAATTAAGGTGAAACTGCGAACGGCTCATTACATCAGTTTTGGTTTCTCAGATCGTACAACAATTTACTTGGATAACTGTGGTGATTCTAGAGCTAATACATGTAAACCAGAATTCCATCCACAGATGGGAGGAATGCTTTTATTAGATCAAAACCAATCGATGTGGCGGACGGTTCGTCCGTCTTCCCATCGTTGGCTATGATGACTCTGAATAACTTTATGCTGATCGTACGGTCTTCTAACGCAGACGACGCATCTCTCAAATATCTGCCTTATCAGCTGTCGATCGTTCTACGCCTACCATGGTTGTAATGGGTAAGGGGGAATCAGGGTTCGATTCCGGAGAGGGAGCCTGAGAAACGGCTACCACATCCGAGGAAGGCAACAGGCGCACAAATCACCCACTCCCGGCACGGGTAGGTAGTGACAAAAAATAACGATACGGGACTCATCCGAGGCCCCGTAATCGCAATGAGTACACTTTAAATCCTTTAACGAGGATCCATTGGAGGGCAAATCTGGTGCTAGCAGCCGCGGTAACTCCAGCTCCAATAGCGTATATTAAAGTTGTAGCGGTTGAAAAGCTCGTAGTTGAATCCGTGTGTCGCAGTGTCGGTTCATCGCTCGCGGTGTTTAACTGGCATTATACGACACGTCCTACCGGTGGGTCTAGCTTCTCCTCGGAGTTGCGGCACAAGTTGAATATCCCATCGCGGTGCGCTCCGCTGAGTGTCGAAATTGTGCCGGTGCGTTTGCTTTGAACAAATTAGAGTGCTTAAAGCAGGCTACCTACGCCTGAATATTCTGTGCACGGAATAATGGAATAAGACCTCGGTTCTATTTTGTTGATTTTCGGAACCCCGAAGTAATGATTAATAGGAACAGATGGGGGCATTCATATTACAACTGTTTGGGAATGTAGGAATGGTGAAGGTTCCTTCAACAAGCTGAACTCAGTTGTTTGCTTTCACGATATTTAATATTAACACTTAATGAGACACAAAATATTAACACGCACACACAGAAAACAGGACGACTCACGGAAATGAAAGAAATGAAAATTTAATTAACTGGTACTGGGGAGTGACTAATTGCACTGTCGCTCAGTGGGCCAGAACGACGAATTAGCTGTTCACGGCTAATTGTAGCGCTATTTGAAGACTTGAAACGAAAGTATAGCGGCCGCTGAGTCGTCCCAGTATTTAAAACAAATATTATTATTACGTTTAATCACACCGGATTATTTTCTTGCCGAAAAAATTAAAAATAAAACAAAAATAAGCGTTATATTTCAAAAAGTTAGTGAATATACTATACTCTTAATGTGGATGTTCAGTTTATAAGCATAATTTTTATTAACGTAAATATAAGTTTAACATGGAAACAATTTTTATGAATAAAAATAAAATTTATTTATTATTATTTACGTATCATCGTCATCGTTTTGTAGGTCTTCTTGTAACATTAATTTTTCTATTTCATCCTTGAAAATATTAAAACGCGAAAGTGTTTTATAAATTTTTCTGTTTTCTGCCGAAATTGGAGATATTAAAATATTGGACGTATATAATAAAGTCTGAAAAAGGTCCGTCAATGCTTCTAATTGCGAAAATTTTTGTGTGTGGTCTCTTCTAATATCTCAGAAATCTTTGTTTCGTGTCTCTATTGGTTCTTCAGAAAACAAGAAGGTTTCGAATGAAGATTTCCAAGCTGGTTTCCAATGGGCAAACCAGCACTTTGTATTATATCTGCACCATGCAATAATGTTTTGTGCAAACTTAATGGCATATAAAACCAGTTGTACTCTGCTACATATAAGTTAAATGTTGCCATTGCATATTCTTGAAATAAAATCGAATGAATTAATTAATATACTTACAGAATATATAATAAAATATAGTAATGTCTATTCGACTAAATACATAATATATACCTACGCATTGCTGAAGCGTGTGTCACGCGACGCTTCAAACAATAATAACTTCTGCGGTGGGACGAGGGGGGACATGATTCCTTTTGGATTAAAATAAGGAAGTCCTGCTGAAAATTTTGCACTATGATAGAGCACGCATCTCTTTGAACTTTTAAAGATATCCCTTGCTAAATATGAACAACTATGAAAATAATCTTTAGTTCATTGAGAATTATTTTGTAAATAAACTACAGTCAATAATTTATCATGGCATGTGTATTCTCAATATAAACATATGCTGTTTATTAAAGAAACAATAATTTTGCAAAAATGTTTAATACTTTTGTCAGGGCATCAATATGAAAAAGAGTAAATTTTTCGGTGAAAAATAGTATTCATAAAAGTCTGATCTTTGAGTGCTTGTTATGATTACAATTTTTAATGAATTTCACTAATTTCTTCGGTTTTGAATTCGACAGGTATTTAGTAAGCAATATATGTTCGTTTCATATCGATTTAGGAAAATCGAATTTTTGACAAATGAACAGCTAATTCGCTGTTTGGGCCCACTGTGTGTCGGGTCGGTAATCGCGAGGATGTATCGTATTCGAGGTTCCGTTGTCTTCTAACCGGCGAGAGCTAGACGATCGCCTGAATTCGGAAATGCTCCGTGATGACACGAACCAATCAGCTGTCGCTAATCCGGCGCACCGTCCGATCGGAGCTAATAACCGGGTTAACGACAATGCCAACGGTAACGTCTTCCGCGACGGAAGAAAGACATTGCCGTTGGATTTAAATACAGCAGGGATGCGGGTAGACGAAATGGTTTGTTTTCGTTTTGAGGTGAATTCTGGGCCGCCTACGCTCGCCGGTAACAATACGAAACGTGCCGCCCGCGTTGAATCACGGAGGGATTCAAAAGAAAACAAGAAACAAAACGATATCGATTAACGCGTAATTGAATTTTCATACTGGCATATAGCGCTCAGGCATACAGCTCACACGCTTACAGGTTAATTTTGCAAATTGTCGGTACAATGGGCTAATTTTTTTTTTACAAAATTATTCGAAGATCGGTGACACTCACAGACCTCGGAGTACAAATCGAGGGTTAGTACCGGACCACGTGAGTCCGCCACATCGGGAGAGAGATGACTTGTGTTCGCAATCGGATAATAACGCGCCGTTCATGTGTCGTTAAATATAAGAGACAAACAACCACACTTATTTTTGTTTATTTTGATCGTCGCGTCTCACGTTACTCTGGTCACAAGGCTCGACATTCGCACTATTCGAAACAGGGAGTTTGCACAATTGCGTAATCGGTCAAATGAGGGCTCGAGGCAAAAAACACTGCCCCGGGCCCGGACATCGTTCCCGGGAAGGCCTGGGTCCTCGTCTCGGGCGTCCTTTGGGAGGTTATAAAGGGCACATTTACGCAGTAAATATTCCCGGAAGAATGGAAGACTGGACGGATGGTCCTTATAAAAAAGGAAGGAAGACCCGCGGACTCCCCCTCCGCGTACCGGCTCATTTGCTTGCTGGACGAGGCGGGAAAGCTGTTGGAGAGAACTGTAGCTTCCCGCCTCCACAGGCATAATAGGCGTCGGTCTCGGCGTCCGCTCCCCTCGTGGATCCGGGTAGGTGAGGCTTGGGTCGAGGTGGGGATCAGTATGAGGTATCTAGGTTTCCACCTCGACAGCCGCTGGCGCTTTGATCGCCACTTTGATTGCCTCGTCCCCCGGGTTGAGCGGGCAGCGGCACCTTTAGGCCGCATTATGCCCAACCTCGGGGGACCAGAAGAGAGGGTTCGCCGCCTTTATGTGGGGGTGGTGCGGTCGATGGTTTTGTACCGTGCGGGCGTATGGGCCACGACCCTGATGATCAGCCGGCGCAGCCTACAGTTGCTGCACCGGCTACAGAGACGGTTGGCCATCAGGGTCATCAGGGGGTACCGCACCGTCTCCTACGGGGCGGTGATGGCTCTGGCGGGCTTAATGCTGTTCGAGTATCTCGTGGCGGCGGATGCGCTCGTTTACACGCGCATCCGTGCGCTGCGACGACTCGACGGTGTTTCGCCAGAGCCGGCGGCGATCAAAATGATCAAGCGGCAGTCCCGGCAACTGGCTGTTAGCCATTGGCGAAATGATTTGAGGACTTTCACCAATAAGCCAGTTGTCGGGGCTCTCCTGCCACAGTTTGGGGAGTGGCGGGAGAGAAGGTTCGGTTGACTCACCTACCGCATGACGCAGATGCTCATCGGTCATGGATGTTTTGGGAAGTATCTGCGTCGAATAGGGAAAGAGGCGACGGCGGTCTACCACCATTGTGGGGAGGAACAGGACACGGCGCAGCACACGCTGGAGGTGTGCCCCGCCTTTTCAGCGCTGCGACGTGTCCTCATTAGAGAAATTGTGCATGACCTCTCGCTGCCAGCGTTAGTTGGAGCATCGCTGGCAAGCGAGAGGAACTGGAGGGCCGTGGCCTCATTCTGCGAGCAAGTTATGCAGCAGAAGGAGGCCGCGGAACGGGTTCGCAAGCAAACGGATGCGCAAGGACGGAAGGGGGGCCAAAGCCATAGCCGCAGTGCTTCTGCGGGGCCTCCCCTCGGAGGTAGGACGAGACCCCGTGGCCGCGGTGCCTCGGGGTCAACGTGCAACAGAGGCCGGAGGAGCAGTCGTGGCCGCCGTGGGCCCCGACCAGACTCCCCGGTTTGAGGTTTGCAGACCGATGGCCCTTTAGTGTAAATGTTAAGGGCCGTCGGCCTTTTTCAGGTCTCGTACCCGTCTGGGAGCGGCGGCTCCGGGGAGGCCTTACGTCTCCCCTTACAGAGCCGCCGCGGGGGCAGTGGCGTCCTGGGCTCCAGCCCTGCACGCTGCCCCGGGGGGGGGGGGCAGTGTCTCAGTGGTCCGGACACTGCCGTAATGATTAGTTTGTTTTCTGGGGCGAGGTCTCGAGATCTCCCCCCGGGAAGGGCTCAATTGAACAAGGCGCGGGGGTCCCAGTTGTGTTCTAACAGAGTTCCTGGGGCCCTCAATGCGTCATTGAAGGACCACCGTAGGGGTTTTAGCCGGTAAGAATCCGGCATTACCCCGCGCCCTCCCACAAGGGGGATATATATATATATATAGATATATATATATAGATATATAGATATATAGATAGATATATATATATATATTACAAAGTAAGACTTTGCAAAGGTCAGTGACGACATATTTGAAAAACGTCCGAAACCGCTGTTGTTACGTATGATAATAAGACGCGCGCGTGAACATAAATGTGAATAACTCAGAAAAAAGCAAATTACCGCAAGATATCGTTACAGATTCTTATTCGGGGAGCTTCCAACTTTCATTTAAGCCTATTTGGTAGGTGAACCGAGGTGAAGATCATAACTTTTACCTTACACAAACGTTAAATATGACTATGGTTTATATGATTTTCCATATCAGTGTTAAAAATAAACATTTTGTTGTGCAATTTACATAATTATAATGTTAAAGTATCATATAAACAGCCGATAATAGTGGACGAACATGATATTTAAAAAATAATGAACAGCATTATGTTAAACTTTACCCGGAAAAATTGTCTTAAAAAAATGTTGAACTTTGCAGGGTCATATCTTCGAAATGATAATAAAAAAGTCATTAAAATGTGAAAAGAGTATGCACAGATTCTTTATAAATTAGTTCCATTAAACGGATTTCAAGAATTGCGATTTTCATTTTTTGACTTTTGTCCACGTTTTCGCCGTTTTTCGCACTGTGCGCTGGTTGAACTCAAATGGGACCGGCATAATCAACACCACAGTGCGTAAATGGACGTGATATGCGGATATGCGCATGTGATAGCACTCTATACTTTTCCCGTAATACGTGAAGTATTAATCGGACTCCGCCATGAAAGGTGTCAAGGTGAATTTGGGAAATAATTAGTTCCACGATATCACATTGCGGGAGTACTATTGCATGCCGAACAGAGAAGGGAAGGTCAGAAAGTCGCAGGCGTCCGCCTACTCTGATGAGACCAGACTCATCCAGAAACGGGTCAAGCTTGCGAAGAAGTGAATTCGCGGGCAGAGGATGGCCTCCTTTCAATAACCGATATTCGAGGGCGAATGCATTGCGCTGCGCGGAGCGCACCCAGAACTGTGCGCCAACGACCACATCTCGTGACAAACAATTTTCTGTGTCTGCCACGTCAGGGAATCGGCATCGCGCTACAAAACGTCGCACGTACGCGGTAGTACGCAGAAGACGCGGCCACGAGGAGATGCGGGTGCACAAGTCCCATTGTACTTGCACATGATGCACGGTAACGTTTTTTATTTCGGGATCAGGGTACTCGCAAGCGTTGGTAAGGTGAGTTTGCCTTGGCCACGCGGTAGGTTCAGCCGTGAGCCTGCCACCACAATTTGAAGGTCGCGATTTTAGAAGGAAATAATCCCCGGGTCGCACAATCTACGGGATTGTCCTCGGACGAAAGATGTCGCCAGTTTATGGCAGGTATTTCTGTCTGGATGGCAGCGATCCGATTCGCGACAAAAACTCGTAGAGTAGTGGGAGTTTTCTGCAGCCAGCTCAAGATTATGGTGGAGTCGCTCCAACAATGAGGGGACGCGACTACAAACGGGAGAGAGCAAAGGACACATCTAATGCAACGAACCAGCAGTACTGTCGCGCACAGCTCGAATCGGGGAATGGTGAGAGTTTTTACGGGAGCTACCTTCGTTTTCGCAAGAAGTAATTGAACACGCGGTCCAGACGAAGTCTTCACAACGAAGAAAACCACCGCAGCATACGGTGTTCTGACGCGTCGCAAAATCCGTGGAGATGAACACTTCGAGTGTCGTTGCCGTACCCGGACCATCGAGGAATGGATAGGGAGTTGAGCACGGTCAATTCGTCGTAGAAGGTGACCCACCGTGACGCAATCTCGTCTGGAAGGGCTTCGTCGTATCCTTGATGGAGCTTTCTTAAATTCGTCGCGTGCAGGGTTCCACCTTAATCTAAGTGCCTTGACCTTGGACTCTAGATCAAAGGGACACTCCAGCGCGAATCCATGGTTCAATGGTTCTATTTCATTTAGGATTTCGGGGTCGTTGCTGGCCCATTTTTGAAGGATGAATCCGCCTCGCGCAAGACAATTCACGGTTTCGCGTTGTTTCGCGACCGCGGCAGGGATGGTATCTTGACATTATGTCATCGACGTATCTCTCATTGCGTAATACCGGAATCGCTAGTGGAAATTCGGGGCTTTTATCCTCCGTTAGCTGCTGGATGACCCGTTGGGCTTGGTAAGGAGCGGAGGTCGTCCCATAGGTGACAGTGCAAAGTTGGTACAGTTTTATCGGCTCAGACGGACTAAATCGCCACAAAATTAACTGGTATCGTTGATCGTCGGGATGTACCTAAATCTGTCGATACATCTGCGCAATATCTGCAGTAAAAACAACTCTTCACTGTCGCCAACGGAGAACGTGGGAAACGAGATCGGTTTGTAAATTGGGGCCTGCTTGCAGATGATCGTTTACCGATTTTCCGCTTAATGTTCGCGCTGAAGCGTTGAAGACTACGCGGAGCTTTGCGGTGACACTATCCTCCCTAGTCACGGCATGGTGTGGAAGGAACGCGGTCTGTCGCTGCAGGAGGGATGGATCGGCTAGAAGCATATGACCGGATTGGAGATAATCGTCCATAAACGTGGTATATTGTTCGCGCAACCCGTTCGATTTTAGGAATCTCTTCTCGATCCGATTAAAAGACCCTAATGCGACGGAGATTGTCTGTGTTTGCTTATCGTGTAGTTCCCGTCATTACAGCTCTACTACACGGCCCCCATGGGCGCGGAATTAGGATACGCCCAATTAGCGCGTGCCTGCCGAAGCAAGGAATATCAGAAACGGCAACAGGCTCTTACGGGTCCCGGTAACCTACCTCTTGTGGGGTCGAGTGGCTTTCTAACACTCTACCGGCTAAGACACTCGGCTGGTATCCGAGCTGTTGGGACGCAGCTCACCCGCCGAGGGCCCGACTAGTAGGCCCTCTAGCCAGCATGCGGCTTTAAACCACTACCCCCGCGATGGTCCAACCCACGACCGAGCCAGGGTTACCCCTGTAGGCGCCGCGGTCCTTGTGGTACCAGTCAAGATCACTGGTGGGATCTGCGCAACCAAGGCCGCTTCCATTTTGGGGGTCCCGCAACCCCTAGCAATGGTCGGCCGGAGACTCGGGTACGTGGAAACGCCAACCTCCAAAGGCCACGAGTAGGAATCGACCCTTAAGGTCTTTGACCTCCTCGCAGCCACTCTGCGTATCCTCATACACCCATACACACACACTACGCATTTATACACCTTCTTCTCCTCGCAAACACACTTCTCGCATACGCACAAAAGCGTTGATACTTCTCCTTGCATTCCAACACACCACTCACATCCACACAACCATCCTCTCTCTTTATCACACCACATTCATGCAGACACCGGAGGTCATCATACATCCTACACTCAACCAATACATGCTTCCAATCCTCGCACACAGCTCCACACGTACACTATTCCGTCTCACTCCGTCCAAATTTATACAAATACGCATTCATACTACCATGCCCAGTCAACAGAAGGCACGCAAACATACTCGGCTCAAAATTCACACAACTTTTAGCAAACCTTACATTCTTAATATATTCATGCGTGACTCGACCTTTCTCACTTATATTCCATCTACTCTGTCAACAATCATACGCCTTTTGATCCACGATTTGCACACACTCATAAACAGCCCCTCTATCCAATCTAGAAGCAGCGAGTACATTTACATTCTCACACAGATTCACACTACTCTTCAGTCTAGCACACATACCTTGTCTCACACACTCTATGTCCCAAGGTAGGACACCCATCAACACTTGCATACTTTCCATCGAGACGGTCCTACACACACTCAAACATGCATGCAACACAACACACTGACATCTATTCATCACACACGCAACAAACAAACCCTTATATAACACTCTCACAGCTCTCCTTCTCATACCCCATTCCCTATTCATCACTCTTCTCATCGCACCTACAACATTGATCACTTTCTTTCACAGATACTTGAGGTGTACTTTAAAATGAATCTTCTCACTCACCCATATACCCAAATACTTCACTCGCTCCACATATTGCCATCCATTCAGTCGCAATACGGTCAATCTCCATTTGGCTTTGTCCTTCAACAAACAAGTACAAATCATCCGCGAAGGCCACACATTTACAACCACGTCCTTTCAAACGCCGCAGGGGCCCATTCATCCGCCCAATCGAAAGGAAAGGGCCAGACACGGACCCCTGCGGGCATCCACGCTCAACATTTCTGCATACAACCTCATTCACACCACACATACACGCTGCGCTCCCGTGAAAATAGCTTCTCCAGAGTGGCAACTCCGCGCACCCTGTCTCATTCAACCAATCAATCATACTGTTCCACTCTAAATGATCAAACGCACCTTTGAAATCCACAAATATCCCTAGTACATATTTTCTCTCACTTTCAACCAAGCACTTTCCGTCGAACGGCCCCTGCGAAAGCCATAGTGTTCATGCCTTTTAATCATCATTCGCTCTAACGTCTTTCCAAACACTGGCAGTAGGCTTATCGGTCTATACGACGTAGCGTCCGTTCGCGGCTTTTCAGGGGACTTTAGCAAGACTACTACACACGCTTTCTTCCACTCATTCGGGAAACATCCAGTCCTCAAGCAAGCATTATACAATCTCAACGGCCATCACGGAATCGCACACCAAATCATTCGCAACATCTTCACAGTTATACCATCTAAGCCAGGTGCCTTGCCCAACTTCGACGCCATCACAGCCTCATTCACTTCATCCCAATCAAACTCTATCACATTATTCACACTCTCTACCGCACCAGTCACTCTCCTCGAATCACTCGCGGCTGGGAAGAATCGCTCTAGCAACACTTGCGCACATTCTCTTCATGTGGAATAGTTCACACTGTCAACATTCAGTGAACGCAATCTCTCCCTCACATTCTTGCCTCTGTATATTCTACACACAGGACCCCATGGATCCAGGTTCGACGATTCACTCACAAACTTTCGCCAGCATTCTTCTTTCACTCTGCACAACTCATGCTTATATTCTTGCACTAGACTTTTATACGTATTCAGCTGTGCACCCACATCCGCGCTTCTTCTTCTTCTCGCTTTCTGCCACAACTTTCTACTCTTTCGCACTTTGGTTTTCATTCTCCTCAATTCATCGGTCCACCACATCATCTTTTTGTCATTCACTCTCACTCTCCGTTTCATTCTCGACCCTTGGATCCATTCCATCAACATTTCAAGCATCCTATCCACATTTATCTCATCACTCACATCCTGTCCATACATCCTCGAATATTCCATCAAATCATTCTTATATTCTTCCCAGTCCACATCTTTGCATATCCATCCCATTTGCTCATTTGAGACATTCTGCTCACTCTCATCACACATCATTCTAATTGTTCGAGAATCCAAACAAAGAGGTAAAAGCAAACCGTTAGAACCGCGACAAATACACTTTTTCTAGTCACCGTTCCACATCAGCAAAAGTCGTTGGCGGTGTCTTGTTTTTCTAGCCTAGCTGTTGTCGCGATTCCAACCGTCAAACCGGCGCACGGCAACAGCTAAGCCAATCAGGCGATCCGCGAAACTTCACTCTTTGTTTGGATCCTCGAATTGCCGCAACGGAGAAAAATTGAATTCTCCAATCGCGGAATCCTGGCGAGTACATATAAGAGCGCGAAACCCTTGGACGCACCTACTGATTTACGAAGACTCACGCTAACATAATCGCGATCAAATATCTCTGCGAGATTCGACTCCGTTTAAAGTGACTTAGCTAAGCGCGACTGTGTCGCCAAATAAAAAGCACTTAGACTCTATATCCGCGAAGCCGCCCAAGGCTCGACACAAAGTGTTAATAGTTAAACAAAGACAATTCATTGCTTCTCAAACTGTAGATATATTTCTTTACGTGTCATTAAATATAAGGTGTACAGTCAAGTTTTTGCCGTGTAATCGTGAGTGTACAAAGTCGTTCGTGAATCTAGCGTATTAAATAAACGTTGTTAATTGTTCATTTGCACTTTTCTTGCACCCAGTAACCACTCCCACGTTATCTAGCTCAGCGCTGAGCGTTCCGGTAATTCGACGACTCAACATCACCGTCGAAACACTAATCAAAATCACGTTATGATCACTTATTCCCCAGTCATTCTTCACTTCCCATTCAAGGCGGCACCTGGCTAATGGATCATTCATCAGAGTGACATCAATGTCACACTGCCCTGTAACTCCCGAGAAAGTATAATACTCTCTCGATCCATTCATTACAATCAACCCATTCGCTAATATCCATTCTTCCAAAAACCTTCCACACATCTCATTCTCTCTGCTGTGCCCTCCGCCCGTGCTAAACCACAAGGGCAAGGTCGCATTCGCATCTATCCCGAATAACACACGCTTCCCTTTTCCATACTCTTTTACACTCTCCATATACACCAGGTAGGGCTCAATATCTGTACCCCACCTATAATACACAGACACCACATACATTTCGCCAAAGTCCCCTTTCAACCACACACACACACCATACTCATTTGTATATTCACGTACACACATCACCTCCACATTCACATCTCGGACAACCACTGCAGCTTTTGCAGGGTCGTCCGTACATACATACACTTGCCATCCACTTGGCAAGCCTCTCACACATCCATGCGACACATACACCTCTTGCAACAAAGCCACACTCACATTCTTCTCATTCATAACATTACCCAAATCACACAACAGACTATACGACCTCTGACAATTACACTGCAATATTCTCAAACACACATCAGTCATTACTTATCCTGGCCTTCTCTCTCTCTAACATACGCACATATTCAGGACATTCACACGACAGAACCGAATGGTCACTCACTCTCCTTTTCATCTTGCAATTTCTGCACACACACATACACTTACATTTATCTTTCAAATGTCCACTCTCACCACACTTCTCACACAGCCTCTTCTTCACACTACATTCACGCATCATGTGCCCGAAGGCAAAACACTTGTAACAACGCATCACATTCACGAAATCCCTCACCTTGCACGCTCTCCATTTCACATATACACGTTCCTCACTCATCAGTACATCCCGCATTCTTGTGGACACCTCGAGTATCACATTACCCACATTCGCATCTTTCTTATTCACTCGACTCATAATTCGCACCCTATCTTTAAATTCCATCTCAGTCACACCAGTAGTTTTCAAGTTCTTCACATACAATTCACTCATCAATTCATCATTTGTCATCTCATTCGCAACATCAAACACAATCACGTTTGGACCCATTCTCTTGGGTGTCTCTACGTTGAGACTATCTTCTTTAAACCTCTTATGCTGCTTAAGCATCTCTGTACGAATCTCGAGTAATCCCGACGACGGGCTCGAGTTGGCGCCTCGGTCGGTATACTCGAATCGTCAACCGTCGGTTCGCGATTAGCGCGCCGAAAAGGTTTTCTCCGAGCGCCAAGTTCGTTGCGACCTTTTAACCATACCGCACCAGTTAACATTCGCTCTTTCAAAAGTGTTCGTGGCGACCAAGAACAAAGTCGTTTCGTGTATTTATGTTCTTTATTGTAATTTGTCGTTATCGTGACGTTAATTAGTTATTTAAGTTGTATTAAAGTGAAAATACAACATTTAAAAGAACAGTGCCTAATTTCCTCCTCGGAATCCAGTGATTATCCAATACTAAAGTGAATCAGCGATTTCCTCCGGACTGGTGTCCCCACATTCACCTAACCACCACACCATCCGCAACAATCTCCATCTCTCTCGCACTCGCTGCTTCTATTACTAAACAACCGCTTCTCGTCTTTCTTACTGCTTTCACTCGCACATTCAATCCACCACTCACATCACTAATCACCTTCTCTTTCACTTGTTCACTCGTCATTTTCGCACTCTCATCCTTCGTTTTCATTACAACCGCAAACGATCTCACTTTCGGCTTCTCACTCACACATACACTCTTCGTCTTCTCAGCCACACCACCCTCACTCATACCAATCACACTCGCATAGCCCACAGTCGCAGACACACTTACGCGCTCATCCAAAATCTTCCTACTTTCTTCCAAACGACCAACTAATCGTTCATTCCTCGCAATCATACCCATCATGCATTCTTCATATTCACTCTCACAATTCAAAACAAACTCTGTCGCTGTCTTGGAGACGCGATTAGACTCAGTCAGCAAAAACTTGCGCAGCTTTTCACCGACGCGCCGCATCGCCCTTATCTCCCTTCCCTCTCCTTCCTCCACCATCACAACTTCCTCCGTTGCTTTCACCTGTCTTACCCGCTTCCGCGGACTAAAGCTTCTAGAGCCCAACTTCTTTCCCCTGGTGGCGGGCGCACGTCCACGCGAGCTACCCGGAGTCGCTACTCCACTACCTTCTTTACCCCCCGCCCCAATGTCGTCAAGTTTTACACATTCCATGGTGTTCCCACGAGCAGGGACGAACAGCAGTCACTCCCCGGAGAGAAGGCACATACTCTCAGGAGGTCGCCAGGTGTCCTGAGGAGGCCGCTAATGGCTGGTGCTCCCAGCAGCCCACCCCCCAGTGTACGTCTGGTAGGTGCCCCATCGCCACGCACTATAACTTAGGGTTAGGGTATTTTTTATAGAGGTTTACATCCTCGCGGCCCGGCCGGTTAAGGCAAGGCCCCCGTTCCTGTGAAACATGACCAGAGGCTTGCGGTATGAGCATAGACCCCACTAGGGGGTCCGCCGTCCTCTCGTTAGCATAGAGGCAGTCACCCTTGGGTAGCACCGAAGTACTACCGAAGGGCATAGAGTGCCTCTATCCCAGCGGACACCACGTAGAGGTGGGAGATCCGACTTGTGCCACACTGGCACCGGTTCGTTCGCCCCGTCCGATGGTCCGGATGGCACGGGTAAAACTTTTGTATACAAAGCCCTTATTCAGTATTTTCGGAATAACGGGCACATCGTCATCCCTTCAGCGTAGACTGGGATCGCGGCGCTTCTGTTGCCTGGCGGCCGTACGTCTCATTTACAACTATTCCATAGGCTACAACACTACTACTACACCCATTAACGGCACGGGCCACTGTACCAACAGCACTGCAGGTATTTCGTTAACACATATCAATATTTCCGATTCCACTTTAACCAGGGAGTCCATGGGTCCACTAGTAACTATGACTCTCTTAAGGGCATAGTTACAAGGTCGGTGATGCGAAATACAGACCCCTTGTAGGGTCCTTCAGCCTCTCCCGTGTTCATTCGAAATACCGAATGAACACGGCTAAATTAAGTTCGACGACGTCGGCCCTTGGCGGCTGCCTCCCCCCTCGGACCTTAATCTGCTGGCACGAATAATATTACCCCCGCCTCGGATGACACTCGCGGAAGGCCCACAGGCTCTTCCGTCCCAGCAAACCCCCCTTCTACTGCGCAATCTACTCAGGCCTCCAATAATCCACTTGTCTTGCCATCTTACAGGTGTGAGTTTCCAGGATGGACGCGTTCTTTTACCACTGCAACTGGACGTGGTATTCATCATGGGCGTGGCCATCCAGATTGGTACGATGCTCGTTCCATGGTTCCAGCGGTCCGGGCAAGACGGAACAGCGAAGAGGAAGCCATCCTAGCCCGCAAAGAGGCAAAGCTGACTCGTCAGGGTGTGCGATTTATAAACCAGGCGCTCCATCAAGCCTCTTCGGAGAGGATGCTTGACTCTATCAAGAGTCATCGTAGATATCCTAGCTACAAAGAGCTGGTTAAGAGTCTTCTTTAGGATACTTCACCTGTCCCAGTAGAAGAAGTCAGGGCAAATCAGCCGTCCACTGAAGAAGTTCCTCCTCCGTCCACCGATGTCAACGCACCAGATGATCAGATTTTCCTCGACTTTCTTGCGGCCCTTCCATCAATTTCAGGCCCAAACTTCTTACAGGATGTCCTGGCGGATATTTGAGTTCGCGCTCCGCATGTGCCTAAAGATGTTACATACGAGCAGTTATGTATATATCTTAGGTCAATTTTTTCTAGACTGGACAAATCGAAGCCTGAGCCTATACTCAGTATAAGATCTAGGCTGTCCAAGAGAAGAAAAAGACGTGTGCAATATGCTAAAGCACAGGACCTCTGGAGGAAAATTCGCTCTCGTTGTATTAACGAGATTAGGAAAGATATGGGTAATGTCACTCACCCACCTGAGGAGAATATGACCGTCTTCTGGAAAGGACTCTCTAAACTAACGACTCTCCTGGTGTTAATCCACCGGAGACGATTCTTAACGGCTTATGGAAAGCAATTACAGTGGAGGAGATTAATAAAGCCTATTTGAGAAATGGCGCCGCAGCAGGACCTGACGGCGTCACTCCTCGGCTCCTTCGCAGCGCCCCAAAAGACGTATTATTAAGAATATTTAAACTTTTTCTCTTCGTGGGTAGAACTCCGCCCTTTTTATTAGAATCGAAGACGACATTTATTGCGAAGAAGCCTAATGCTAAGGATCCGGGTGATTTTCGACCCATTGCTGTCTCATCTGTCCTTATTTGTTGTTTCCATAAAATTCTAGCCACAAGACTCTCCAGAAGGCTATCACTAGATAATAGGCAACATGGTTTCCGCCCCTCAGATGGCTGCTCAGAGAATGTCTTTCTCTTGGACCTAACTTTACGTTACCACCATCAAAAGTTTAAGCCTTTATTTCTAGTTTCCATCGACATCGCCAAGGCCTTCGATTCCATCTCCCATCGAGCCATTATTGATTCCCTCATATCTGCTGGTGTTCCACCTTCTCTCGTGGAATATATCAACTATACATATAACGAAGGCTCCACGCGTTTTCCGGTCCTGAATGGATTTCAGCGCCTATTAAACCAGCCAGAGGCGTCAAATAGGGCGATCCCTTGTCGCCTATATTTTTGAACATTGTTTTGGACCGGTTGTTTAAACTTTTACCGGCTAATGTAGGTGCAGATGTCGACGGAACTAGAGTTAATGCTGCTGCCTTTGCTGATGACCTGCTCTTTATGTCATCTACGCAGAGAGGCCTCCAAACCTTGTTGGACATTGCCTTTTCTTTCTTCTCTCAGTCCAGATTATTTATTAACACAGGTAAGTCTTTTTCTATAACTATTTGGCCCGTACCGCATAATAAGAAAGCGGTCATCGACGCTAAGACCACCTTTTCCATCAATTGTCAGGACCTAATAGCACTGAAAACAACGGATCAGTGGACTTATCTGGGGGTCCCTTTCACACCCGAAGGCCGCCTTTTTGTTAATCCAACTACTGACTTAGCCCAAGATTTGGAGCGCCTAACTAAGGCACCACTTAAGCCGCAACAAAGGCTCTTTGCCTTGCGGGTATTTATATTTCCGGGACTATACCATGTTTTGTCCCTCGGTAATGTTAAGCTGGATATACTCTGTAAAATCGACGCCATTGTCCGTTCTGCTGTCAGGCAGTGGTTGCACCTACCACATGATACGCCCAATGGCTATTTCCACGCTACCTCGCTAGATGGTGGGCTTGGTATCCCGTCATTCAGATGGACGGCGCCACTCCATCAGCTATCACGCCTTAAAAGTTTGCCGTTGAGTAGGCAGGCGGCTTCGGGTGCCTCCGGATTCTTCCTTCAGGAGGAAATACAGCGACCTGAGCGACGGTTGAACGATCATGGTATTGCCTTTGATACCAAAACGAAAATCAATAACCGCTCGGCACAGTTGCTTTATAAGTCTGTTGATGGAGCAGCATTGAAACAATCTCGCTCGATAAACGGCCAGCATGACTGGACAAACGACGGAACTCGCTTTTTGTCCAGTAAAGATTTTATTAATTGTTGCCAAGCCCGAATAAACGCTCTACCCACACGATCGCGTATATCTAGAGGTCGTCAAGCCCATAGGCAATGTAGGGCCGGCTGTTTAGCTGCCGAGACGCTGAATCATGTAGTTCAGCACTGTTATCGCTCGCACGCAGCTCGTACAAAAAGGCACAATGCTATCGCGCATTATTTGGAGCGAAATATGCGTGCCTTAGGTTTTAATGTAGACAGTGAACCGCACTTTAACACCGATGATGGTCTACGAAAACCGGAACTAATAGGATCTCGTGGTGTAATAGTCATAATTGTTGATGCACAAGTTGTGAGCGCGCAGTCATGCCTAAAGAGAGTCCATGAGCAGAAAGTCAATTATTATGCCCAGAACAGAAGTCTGATGAACTTAATTAAAGAAAAGTATAACGCTTCAGACGTCCGCACCTTGTCATGTACCCTAACATGGCGGGGCATATGGTCCCCGTAGTCGGTTACCGGTCTACTAGAGATTGGTATCTTAAGAAAAAGAGACATGAAGGTACTGTCGAGTCGGGCACTGGTAGGAACACTGGCGTGCTGCGACCAGAATGGAACGGAACAATGTACCTAGTACATTCACTCCAATTAAAAAAAAAACAATCGCTCCGTGTTTCGCCTCCGGTTCGCCGGGGGAAGAACTCTGTCGCTTACGTGGGTCATAGTTGCAAGGATGGCAATACGTAACTCAGACCTCTTGTTAGGTCCTTCAGCCCCTCCCATCCAAGTCGTACGACCTACCTCCAAGTGGTACCTGCCGGTAACGTGACTGGTTGGCTGTTTAGGTGACTCACGTCGCCATCGCAGTCCCAGTCACGGCTAAACGGCGCGCGGCGAACCTGGCGAAAACCAAATGGGATGCTTGGGTTTGCTCCCCACTCATCTCATGCCTTCGGGCGAACTTATGTGCACACAAGGGAAAAGACAAGCCTCGGATGCTGTCGGTCCCTAGCAGTGGCGACAGCGATGGTGGAAACACCATCCAGAGTGATCCTAATCCTCTGATTTTACCCCCAAACTCTAACTCTATGTGTCGACGAAGGAAGGAGGTCCCCACGCGATACCCTTTTTGTCTTATCGACCTATCTGACAGACCACCGTCAAGTGCATCGCAGCATGTTCGTAGATGCAGTGCTCCCCCTCTGCAACCCGACGGCTACGCTTGCGAGATTTGCTCTTCAAAATTTAAAACATATCCTGGCCTAAGACAACACATCCGACGAGCACACACAAAAGAATACAATAGTTCTGATTTACAACTGGCACATAGTCGGTAGAAATCTGCTCGCCCTCAACATAGTGATGGTGAGATTAAATCTATAGCGTCATTTGAAGCCTCAATTCACAATAGGTCAAAATTATTATCTAAGGAAATAAACTTAATATTATCTAAAGAAACCGGGCGAACAATAGACCGGATTAAAAAACTACGACAAAAGCAAACATACTAAAGCTATATTTCAGAACAACTTGTTGCTCTCAACCAATTCAGACTCCGCGATATCTGCCCATTAACACCTAAAATTGTACTGTCCAAAATTGACGGCATACCTGCTCGCTCGCTTCCATCCGTATCTGATCCGTCCTCTCAATCCATATCCGATAATGCAAATAGTATAAATTTGCCGAACACCCAACAACAGCAGATGTGGGTCCGTCGTGCGCATTGATCTCATCCAGTGAAATTGTATCAGTTCTTATTAGCATACGTGAAGAAACAACTTCTGAAATGTCAGCAATTATCGAAGCTATCCTAAGCAATAGGCCTGAAAAAGACGTAACCGACATGCTTGAAGAGTACAAATAACAGTATAGCAAAACCTACACAAAAACATTCAAAACAACGCAAACAAAACAATACTTACACTAAGCGCAAAGGAAACCGTGCCAAAACACGGTTGAACACTTGAGATCAATGCCGTGATCGACTTACATGCACTGCTCAATATAATTTGGGGTATGAAATGTTTGCCCCCCATTCTACGATCGAACCGTACTTCCTTGATCCCCAAGTCTGGCAACACCAAGGAACTGAAGCAGTGGCGGCCGATTACAGTGTCTAGTAGGGTGTTGAGACTAATCAACAAAATTATTGTTTTTCGCTTGGAAAATAAAATTCAACTCACCTATAGCCAAAGAGGATTCACAAAAACTGATGGTGTCATGGCCAATAATACAAATCTACAAACAGCTATCCGTACAATGAGAAATTCTTCGAAACTCTTCATTATTCTATTGCTACGCGGTATTTCGCGGCTAGCTCGTTCGTTACCCGCGACCCCGCTAACGGTGCTATGTCCCGTGGTTTCCGATATCCGTTCCCCGACCCCCGAGATACCACGCGGAACGTTATCTTGCATGACGGAATTCGATCTCTGGATCCCTTCGGACCGGGATTGACGGGAAGCCCTTATCCACGGTGGTTCATAGTGGCTAATATTCGGAATCGAATCGTTCAGTGATATTTCGGTACGTTGTGAACGCTTTTCTATCGGTAAGTCAGCCGGCGGTACGCAAGAGTCGGTATCGGTAACGGTTCCCCTTCCTTTGGTACGCTCAAGTGGTGGTCGTGTCGGTAAGTCAACTGTATGTCCGACCTGAATAGTGCCTAAGACGTTGCTGCGGAAGTGGGGGTCATTCGCGCGTTGCGGGATTGCCCCCGTCGAGAGACGAGGTGGGAAGTAACCGGTCTGAGCGGAACGCAGGGGATCGGGGAGATGGTCCGTCGGTGGCGGGTGTCCACCCGCAGCCCCGGGTGCCACCTTACCACCCGTCGCCACCCGCTCTTTTCCTAAGTGTTGTTCGAGTCTCGTTCTTAATACCGGTAATATTCCCTTGGTCGATAAACCCCGAATCGCTAATTGTTCGATTAATTCTTCCACTGTCAAGGATCGTACCCAATCCTTCCCGCAGGGTGTTCGAAGCATTTTGATCGATAATAAATGTAACGGTATGCGGTAACCCTAACTCAATTACACGGAAATTTAAAAGGAGAATCTATAGATCTTTTTTCCAACGTTCGCTATCGCCACTACACGGTTACCCGTTTCAACGGTAAGGACACGTGGTAAACAAACTCGGCCCGGTTACGTCGCGCTCGCTCGTGGCCTTGACGCCCCTTTGACAGTTTCTTTGTGCGTTAACGAAAACAAGTCGGAATATCTGACTAGAAGGTTGTATACAATTTTGTAACGTCCCCGGGAAAGTCAAACGGTCCAGTCGATAAATAAAGAATCATCTTAATTCTAATATCTTTTTCTATTCGATTACCGACCGCGCCATTAATTGTTTAGAGTAACATGCAACATTGTTTAGAGTAGATCACCGATCGATGGCGCGCGCGTTAGTTAGAAAGAGACAGAAGATATACTTCGAAATAGAGTTATTATAAATTATTATTTAAATGTTTATAATGTATATATTATTAATTATTTACTCATTATAAATTGTGTTATATTTTTAGGTATTATTTTATGTATTGTTTGCGCTAAATTAATTCTTCCATTAAAACACTTATAATTTGCATATCTAAAAATTATTAAAAATACGATTTAACGGGAAAACTTGTGAGAAACTAGTTAATAATAAATCAAAGCGTATTTTTATTAATCAAACTAATATATATTTGTTGCTAAATAAAGCGTAATAAAATAATAACTACTTTTTGAGCGGGAAAAACCCATGATTTTCTGGGTATAAAAGGGCGTGCAGCAGCGGCTGCGAACGCAGAACAATCATTGAAGTACTACGTGCCAGACCTCTTATGAAGCGACTAACTGGAGCAGTTTTAACTGGTAAGAGCCTACAAGATTCTTCGTTTTGTCTGGACAGCGGGTATCAGCCATTTGGATACTCGATCGTTGGGTAATTCTAGCAGCTAGTTAGCGCAGGCTCCCCGTTCAAACGATCTTGTCTCTGAAACTCCATAAGGAAAGTGCTATGCTCAGCCCCAGAAAGAACTAAGACATCAACGAGAGCTCACCAGTCACTTATATATATATATATATATATATATAATATTTATATTATATTTATATTTATATATATATATTTCTTGTTTTTCTAATTTATTAACTCGCCGTTAGACTCTCGGAGTTCGCTCTGGGTAGTTTAGTAGCTAGCTAACGCAGGCTCCCCATTATTGAGCGGCTTGGTCTCTAAAGCCCGTGTCTTTTGGGTGGCGTTTCAGTAACTTCATCAAATAATTAAAAATCGAGTCATTTTTATTTGCAGCCCTGTTGGTCACACGTCGGTCACTTGATTCTTGTATCGTTGGGTAATTCTAGCAGCTAGCTAACGCAGGCTCCCCAATTAAGCGATCAGGTTTTGAGTGTCGATTTGTGCTCTGACAAAAAGGGCCATGAAACTAATTAGTTTAGAGTCAAACAAGGGGTAACTGTTCCACGTCTAATACAAATTTTAGAGTTTTTGTAATTAACCAAATATGGTTCTGTCAGTTTTGTTAGGATCTAGATCCATTATTAAATTGTGTTATTTTCTTGCGTTGCGTATATCATTATAAAACCGCGTAATTGAAGTAATTAGCTACTGTTCTACGGTTTGCGACAACAATAAGTCTATTATACTCCAATTTGCTTATAGAATTTAGTCATACATACATTTTTATATTCGCTAAAGAAATTGTTAATAATAACTCTTTTCCTCATCATTATTTAAATAAACCTAATTAATGAAAGGTATTAACCTGTAGATTTCACTCTCTAACCACACGCCAGCACGATCCCACATTCTTTTAGAATTAGTTATAGTAAGAACGAGTTGCTTAGGAGGCAAAAGCCGCTCTTTGCTTCATAAGTGCTGTAAAATACCTGAGTCTAGTCGCAGGGACGTTACAATTTCAACCTAGGATTCGAAATCTAACCGTTTCAAGAAGACGGTACGGTACGAGAATGCGTGTTTATTACACTTGAACGATTTACGACGTTATTGTCCCCGACACTTTTTCTATACGGTACTTATGTTTGTCCCCCAAACTCGATCGAGAACCGAAGACGGTTAACTCGATGGGTACGAAAAAAAACGTGTTTAGAATTTTCGGAATATCTTCGTAACGGAACTCAGCGAAATGCGTGGCTAACGGTATTTTTTTACGAGAATAATCAGCAGAATACTTTTAACGATATTTTTGATACTTTCACGCGATCGGTAATTAAATTCCGTAATTATTCTAGCGTCCTTTACTATCAATTTACCCTTCTCGGGCCCCATGTTAGGCGCCAATTTGCTACGCGGTATTTCGTGGCTATCTCGTTTGTTGCCCGCGACTCCGCTTCGCCCGCGAATACCCGAACGGCCCTTCCCGACCTTGCCCGCGACAATGACCGCCGCGGCGCCTCCGCGGATTCGCGGACGAGTAGTACTTCGGCGCCCGATTCGAATCCGTTCAATATCGCTTTAATTTATTTTATAATTGGGCGTCAGGCGCTTCTTAGCGTCGCGATAAGGAACTTGATGCGGAACGAGATTCTAAAGTGAAAAGATAGGAAAATCGTTTATATCAATCCCGGGAAAAACGCAGAAGACTCGAATCGGCGGCGGAACGGCGCGGTAGCTCAGTAACCGAACGAAAGGGTAGAGTTGCGGGATTCTTCAAGGGGAAAGGAACTATTCGCGGAGGCGGACGAGAGAAATGATTCGGGATAATCCGCGGAAGACCTCAATTTAGCGGTATTTGTTAAAACAGCGGTGTTTCTTTAAAATGTAATTAACCTAGACGTACAGTGTGATCCAGTATCGAAACTCAATTTAATCGTGTCGCGCTCGGCGGAAGGCCGAGGGACGATCTCCGCGAGATTTTATCCACGGAACGGTTAATGCCAGGTCCTAAGTGGAATACAATCTTTGATTTATCCTCGATTCTCGGAACGGTACGCGACGCAACGAAGTTTCTAAAACGCAACGCAAATACTTAACAAAACGCGACGCAATTATCCGAACGGATCGTAACGCGACGAAACGCGACGAGACGCAGTTATTCCAAACGCAACGGGATCAAACGCACTTAAATTACACGCGACGCAACTTAATCTTACACGCGAATCGATTCTGTATCGGCGACCGTCTAGGGAGAGAAGGCGAGAAGTTACGCGACAAACACGGAATGCCTGGTACAACAAAACTTGCACTTTACGATCTGCTCCCGTACCAAGAGTTCGCGAAATCGAGACGTGGGAGGGCACAATATTGGCAAAGGCCTACTCGAGACAATACTTTAAATTGTAGCTAACGCTGTACCATTCCCCGGTACAGGTTCAGTGATCCAGCCGAGTGGCGATTCGAGAGATCGAGAAGCGATCTCTTGACGACGCGAAAAGTCCGAACGTCGGGATCCTCGACCGTCCCGGACAGCTACCTCCGGTATTACCCTTCTAACTTAAACTTATTTCCCTACGATACAAAGCCACTCCGGTCACACTTTGCAGAATCTGCACTCGAATGGCAAGCCAGTTGGACGACAACCCACGATATGGTAATCTCGATTTCGCGCTCTTTTACATAGATAGCGGTAAATGATGGGGCTTACCAAGGTGTCCAAACACAGGTCACGGCGGGCACGGGATAATTTTCCTCTCGGAACAATATTGCAACAATAAGACTGTACTCAACACGCTAGGCAATTGCCAGATACAGAATAAGAATCCGCGAACCCTTGTGCCGGTATTAGGTCATCTCGTAGCCTTCCCCCACCATCGGCCGGAGTCTTCGAATTCTAGCGAAATCTTCTTCGGCAGGACCTCCTCCGGCTGCACAGCCTCTCTTCCTCTATTGTTGGGCCGTAGCGGGGAAGCGAAAGGGTAGCGGCGCGTTCCCTCTACGTACGTCGTTCCCTCGTTGACAGTGACGTCATTCTTCGGCAGTACATACAAAATAATACAGCAGCAGATTTCGTTCATACGATATTATACGCCCTTCGTTCTCTCTCTAGACGGTTTCTGCCCATGACCTATGACCTGTCCGACCTGCCGTGGAGGCTCCTTGTGACGGGTATAAAATACCACGCCACACTATCCATAGACCTTGCTAAGGCATTCGATCGCGTCTCCACCATTTCCATTATTAACGCTCTACGGAAGCGCGGTATCGATGAACATACCATCTCTTGTATTGAGCCCAACTACTGCAATATAACAACGACACTCGAATGCCATGGAGAACGCTTAAAGCCAATAAATATCGAACGAGGCGTTAAACAGGGTGACTCTATGTCTGGGTTCCTGTTTAATGTTGTGCTTGATGAACTGCTTAAACAACTGCATGACCGCACAGGCATCCATATAAACGACAAGAACATCGTCGCATTGGCATTTGCCGATGATATTGTGTTGATGGCACCATCACCTGTAATCATGCGCAGTCATATAAAAATAATTGAGGCCTTCTTTGCGACCCATGGCTTTGAGGTAAATGTCGATAAATGTGCCACATTTCAATACTTACCTGTTCCCGGAACAGAAAGACTGGTGGTTGAAACGAAACCACTGCTTAAAATTAATAAAACTGATGTACCTACTCTAAATGTTTCCTCCCATCTTAAATACCTTGGCCTCTAGTATGGGTTTCGAGGTGCAATGTGTCCATCACCATCACATACTGAAGAAATGTTAAGCCGTCTTGGTAAGAGCCCTTTAAAATCGTGGCAAAAACTTAATGTTTTACAACGCTATTTAATACCCCGTCGGCATCATGGTATGCAGACGATGGATGTAAATAAAAAGAAGCTGGCTTGCCTTGATGGATGCATTATCAAATTTGTTAAAAAGACTCTGCATCTCCCTAAGGCGACTCCAACTGCTTTCATTCATGCTCCCCAAACAAGTGGCGGCCTGGGTATTCCGTCACTCCGCTTTAATATTGCTGCAATATACCTTTGACGACTGGAACGGATCTCAATTCGAGGCGATAGCCAGGTGCGTGCTGTAGTTGAGTCCCGCATTGTGCGGGCATTATGTGCCAAACTTAAAAGAATCCTAGGTGGCCTGGATGTAAGAACTCTGCATGCTACTGCGCTTGGAGCCGGACTGCAGACCATGTCCCCAGGTGTGTCGTCTTGGATTTTCCACCCTCCGGAATTCTGGGAAGGACGTGACTACATTGGCGCAATACAACTGCGTATTGGTCTACTACCTACCAAGGGGACGCCCTATATGTCTGATACGGACTGTAGTAACCCTTCATGCGCCGGAACAATAGTCTCTGTATCACGTCTTACAGCGATGCCCTATCACGCATTACGCACGCGTTAGCAGGCATGATAATATTAACCGTGCTCTAAAATCATCCATTCAAAAAAAAGGGCTGAATTGTGAAGAAGCACCACGTTTGACTACCAAAACTAATAGATACGTACCTGACCTCATCTGCATAAAAGTGCAACGACCCTGGAATCTAAGTTCAGTTTGTTACAAGCGTTAAAAAGGTAAAGAGCGACTTTTACCCCTAAACGTTTCGTTTTTGCAAATAAAGATTGTGGGATTCGTGTGGTGTGCGGTTAAGGAGTGAAATCCAAAGGTCAATATTGCTACACGGTATTTCGCGGCTAGCTCGGTAACGGCCCGCGACCCCGCTTCGCTCGCGAATTCTCGATCGGCCCCTCTTGACCGTGCCCGCGACGATGACCGCCGCGGCGCCTCCGCGGATTCGCGAGCGCGTAGCACTTCGGCGCCCGATCCGAACCCGTTCGATATCGCTTTATTTTATTTGATAATTGGGCGCCAGACGCTTCTCAGCGTCGCGATAAAGAGCTTAGACGCGAAACGAGACTCTATAGCGGGAAGATGGGACAATCGTTTATGTCGATCTCGGAAAAACGCGGAAGATTCGAATCGGCGGCGGAACGGCTCGGTAGCTCAGTATCCGAACGCAATGGTAGAGTGGCGGGATTCTTTAAGGGTAAAGGAGCTAGACGCGGAGGCGGACGAGAGTACGTGATTCGGGATAATTCGCGAGAAACCTCAAGTTAGCGGTATTTGTTAACAGCGGTGTTTTATTTAATATCTAAGTAACCTAGGCGTACAGTGTGATCCAGTATCGGAATTTGATTTAACCGTAACGTTCTCGGCGGAAGGCCGAGACACGAACTCCGCGAGATTTTAACCACGGAAGCGAAATATGCAAGTTCCTAAGCGGAATACAATCTTTGATATTTCCTCGATTCCCGGAACGGTACGCGACGCAACTAATTTAACGGAAACGCAACGCAAATACTTAACCAAACGCGACGCAATTATTCTAACGGAACGCAACGCGGCGAAACGCGACGAGACGCGACGAGACGCGACGGGACGCGACGGGACGCGACGAGACGCGACGTAACGCAATTATACTAAACGCAACGGAATCTAACGCACTTAGTTTTATACGAGACGCGATTTAATTCTACACGCGGAACGATTCTGTATCGGCGACCGTCTAGAGAGAGAAAGCGAGAAGTTACGCGACAAACACGAAATGTCCGGTACGACAAACATGCACTTTACGTTCTACTCCCGTACCAAGAGTTCGCGAAATCGAGACGTGGGAGGGTACAATATTGTCAAAGGCCTACTCGAGACGATACTTTCATTGTAGCTTACGCTGTACCATTCCCCGGTACAGGTTCGGTGATCCGGCCGAGTGGCGATTCGAGAGATCGAGAAGCGATCTCTCGACGACACGAAAAAGTCCGGACGTCGGGATCCGCGACCGTCCCGGACAGGGGCCCCCGGGTTTCTTTACCCTTCTAACTTAAGCTAATTTCCCTACGATACAAAGCCACTCCGGTCACACTTTGCAGAACCTGCCCGTGAATGGCAAGCCAGGTGATCTACAACCCACGATATGACGATCTCGATTTCGCGCTCTTTACAACTATATGGCGGTAATTGAGGGGGCTTACCAAGGTGTCCAAACACGTGGCGGCGGCTCGGGATGCGGGAAGTGGTTCTTTTTCCTCACGGAACGCTATTTAACTTTTTTTTGAAACAAACTAAGGCAAATGCCGAATACAGAATAAGGATCCGCGAGCCCTTAGGCCGGTATTAGGACACCTCGTAGCCTACCTCCACCCTCTGCCGGAGTTTCCGAATTCTATCGAAGTCTTCTTCGGCAGGGCTTCTTCCGTCTCCGCAGCCTCTCTTCTTCTACCGTAGGGCCGGAGCAGGGAAGCGGCAGGGAATCGGCACTTTCCTTCGGCGTGCGTCGGTTTCTCGCTGGAATCACTCCTCTTACTCCGCTGCCTCTCTTCGTCTATCGGAGGGTCCGAGCGGGGTAGCGGCAGAGCAGCGGCGTTTTCCCTCGACGTACGTCGCTCCTTCGTTGACTGTGACGTCATTCTCCGGCGGTACATATGAAACAGTATAGCGGCAGAATTTGTTCTTACGATATTATACGCGCTTCGTTCTCTCTCTAGACGGTATTTGACTGCGACCTATGACCCGTCCGGTCTCCCGAGGAGGCTCCTTGTGACGGGTATAAAATACCACGTCACAACTCCCCCCCCCCCCTTACGGAAGACCGGAACGGTCGAACGAAAATCAAAGCAATGCATCTGTTTGCGCTCATACTGATCGAAATACCCGCGCACTTGTGCGGGACAACTTGGCAACCCCTCGCAGGAGAGAACGAAAGTGCGGTAGTGAACTTCTTTTATTGGACAATTACAACAACCAAATAAAAGGAAAAGAGAAGAAAATTGAAAGAAACGTACCCGAATTACCATATGGTCCGAATTATTACGATACATTAATACATTACTTACCGTGTTTGTCTGCTTCTCCTCCTTCGCTTTCTCTGCTCCTATATCTATCGCTCGCGATTTCACCCGGTATTATCTAGTCTAATGTCCGCGGAATGTTTCGCTGCGTACGGATCGCCTATTTCCTATCGATATGTATTGCGAGAAAAATAGAGAAGGAATACGAGAAGGGTAAGGTGTCAGCAGTACCGTTATACCGAATAATGTCGCTGTAGACTCCAGGTATAGAAAAATAAAAACTACTTTATTGTTAACGGTATTGTCCGCCACGGAATCTCTGGCAGTTCTCCACGCCGCGGAAATATTTTGCGACGGTACTTTTTATTATTTCCCGCGCCGGAATGCGGCGCCTGGCGGTTGGCCGAATTGTTCGCGCCGGTAGTCGGGATAAATGATCTCCGGCGAGGGTTCGCGCCGCGTCGGTTTTGGGGCCTCGTTCGGCATCTCGCCCCGTAATTTTTGGGCTGGCGGCCCCGCGGCATCTCGCGCCGGGACGACGTGCTTGGCGCCCCTACTGTCTCTTCACGCCGGGATGGTGAGCGAGGCGGGCTCTTCCGGGACTCGCGTCGGGACATGGTGGCCGACGCCTCCTTGGTTCTTTCTTCTTGGTTCCATTCTTCCGAACACCTGGGGCACGTTCGCAGCGATACCCCCTTACGGCCGCACCGGTAGCAGTACGGTATCTGCTGCGGCTTCGGGCACCTGGAGTATCGGTGCCCGGTCTTTCCGCAGTTCCAGCACTCCGCTGTTTCTTGTTTGAGCGGAAACAGCGATGAGTCGCTCGCGGTAGTGCTGGGACGCTCTGGTGGTACCGGTGTGCTGCGGGCGGGTACTCGGGGTGTTATAATTTTCTCCACCTCCCCCGTTTGTACTGCCCGGTCGACCGTAGGGGGTCCTGACGGCGTCTGCGTGGCTCGGGTCGTCGGTTCCATAATGGGGCTTGTCTGAGTCGCCTGACTCCGAAACGTTCGCCCCGGAAAAACTGGGCGGCCACCTCCGACCTGCACTCCCGTCGATACTGTATGTGGCGGGATGGTCTGCGTTCCCGCCTCGGTATGTGGCGGAATTTCCCGCACTGTTGCTCCGTGAGTCGTATAGAAAAACTCCCGGGCGTCTTCGGCGGCTTGTCGAAGGGCCGCCCATGCTGCGGGGTTCTCCCGGATGAATCTTTGATACACCCGCATGTGCGGTCGGAGGTGGTCCCAGGGGTTCGTCGCAGAATCCCTCTTCATTTCAATGCTGCGGTAATTGTTGGCTCGTGATTCGGTATGTCAGTGGCGGCTTTCGCCTCGGTACGGTATGTTGATACGGTACTGCTGAAACGGGAGTAAGTTACATTTTAAATTGCTTCAAATCTTGAATGTGAGCTTTAATTGGTTGGCGATCCGTCGCCCCCTGTATTTCATAAACTATTGGTGAAATCTTACGAACGATACGGTACGGGCCTAGGAACTTCGGCATTAATTTCGCGGCGATATTTTTTTCGGCCGACGATAACGCGTGATTCCGACGCAACACTAGATCACCTACGCGGTATTGTTCGTCTCTACGTCTTAAATTGTAACGCGACGCCTGGTTAACTACCGCTTTATCGAGGTTTTTCACGACCCAGTCTTGAATTAACTTTAATTGTTTTAATCGTTTTTCCCACGCATCGCT
Organism: Megachile rotundata; assembly: GCF_050947335.1. Taxonomy (NCBI): domain Eukaryota; kingdom Metazoa; phylum Arthropoda; class Insecta; order Hymenoptera; family Megachilidae; genus Megachile; species Megachile rotundata. Next base: position 261,619 of record NW_027473389.1, on the reverse strand, counting down.
GGTTGACGGTACTATATCCTCGGTTTTCGAGGACGATTCGCGGTAACAATTAACTGGTCTAGGTTCTCTACCAAAGTTGAGAAAAGCGGGAGAGAATTTAGTAGAGCTATGGTGCGCGGTATTATACGCGAAACGGAAATCGGTAAGGTGTCGGTCCCATTCTCGATGGTCCTTCCCTATGTACGATACGATCATAGTTTTCAATACTCGATTCACTCTTTCCACGGGATTGGCTTGTGGATGATATGGTGGGGTAGTCGATTGAAGAATGCCAAATTGCTCCGCGAGATCGGAAATTTCTCGATTTTTAAATTCGGTTCCGTTGTCGGTAACTAATACGCGCGGTGCGCCCCAACGGCATAATATCAGGTCTTTTAACGCTTCTTTTACTTTTTTCCCGGTTGCACTCCGTAAGGGGCAGCATTCAACCCATTTCGTGAACAAGTCCTGGACCACCAGTACATACATGAAGCCGGAAAGACTTCGCGGAAACGGACCCATAATATCCGCGGCGATAATGTCCCACGGTTTCTCCGCGACTCGATATCCCATCAACCCGGCCGGAGCCAGCTGTTCAACCTTGGCGCGTTGGCAAACGGTACAGCGTCGCACATACTCCGCGATATCCTTGTACATCCCTGGCCAATAATATCGGATGGCTACGCGGTCATAGGTTTTATCCACCCCTAAATGTCCGGCTTGAGGCTGATCATGTGCCTCGCGATAAATTTCGGGTCTTTGATCTTGCGGTATTACTAGTTTCCACTCGTCAAGATCTACGGTAACATCGGAAATATCGGTATTGGGTCTCTTCACGTATAACTGGCTGTCCAGAATTTTCCACTCCGGAAAGCGGGACGGAAAGTTCTTTACGTCGGTAAATTTTCTTGAATACCAATCCGGGGTATCGATAATTGCGGTAAGAGCTTCGGCTTCTTCAACCGACTCCTCATACATTCGAGATAAAGCGTCGGGGACGCGATGCAACGCGCCTTGCCGGTAAATCACTTGAAAATCATATTCGAGAAGAGACAAGGCCCAGCGAGCTAGTCGACCGTTGGGATTTTTCATTGACCTTAGCCATCGGAGGCTATTATGGTCAGTAATGACCGTGAAACGATAACCTTCTAGGTAATGGCGGAATTTTTCTATTGACCAGACTATGGCTAAACACTCCAATTCGGTAGTGGAATATTTTCTTTCGGTAAGCGATAATGAGCGGCTCGCATATGCTATCACGCGTTCTTCCTCGTCTATTTGTTGAGTAAGAACGGCGCCGACCCCTACAGTGCTTGCATCCGTTGCTAGCACGAATGATTTTGTAAAATCGGGACAAGACAGTATTGGAGCGGTAATTAAATATGTACGGACGGAATCAAACGCTTTCTGCTGTGGCTCCCCCCACTTCCACGTTGCATCCTTACGTAATAGTCGCGTTAAGGGCTCCGTTATTGTTGCGAAATGCGGAATAAATCTACGATACCATGAGCCCATTCCCAGAAATCTTCTCAATTGTTTAATGTTTTTCGGAACGGGATAATTTAACACCGGCGCTACTTTTTCGGAATCTATTCGGAGGCCTTCTTTACCGACAATAAAACCCAGGCAACGGACTTCGGAACGGCAAAATTCGCATTTTTCGGGATTAATTGTCAAGCCCGCGGTAGTAATTTTTCTGAGCACTATTCTTAACCAGTGCAAATGTTCTTCAAATGTTTCTGTTACGATAATAATGTCGTCTAAATACGCGAACGCGTGGGGTTCCATTTCCGGACCGATCAATTTGTCTAATAAGCGTTGAAAGGTGGCGGGGGCTCCCGTTAAGCCATACGGCATCCGGACGAAATGGAAGAGCCCCTTTCCCGGTACGGTAAAAGCAGTGATTTCCCTACTGCCCTTTTCTAACGGAATCTGAAAATATGCCTGACTCAAATCTAAAGTCGAGAGATAATGCGCGGCACGTAATTTATCTAATATTCCCGTCATATTCGGTAATGGATACGCATCTTTCTTGGAAACTTCATTCACTTTCCGAAAATCTAAGCAAAACCGATATTTACCCGTCGATTTCTTAACCATCACAATGGGACTAGACCATTCGCTATGCGATGGTTCGATAATTCCGTCTTCTAGCATTTTATCTTCTTCGGTATAAATGGCTTGTTGTACAACCGGCGAGACGAGGTAATTCCGTTGTTTAATCGGCCTACTATCTCCTACGTCAATTCGATGTTCCGTTAATGTGGTGCACGAAGGTCGAAGAGGGGTTGGCGGCAATTCGGTATTTAAAAATTGATCGAGTTCTTTTCGTTGTGCGGGAGTGATTTCGAAAATTCCTAAGCATGACGGATCATAATCGGAATATTGCGCGTTGTTTTGTATATCGAACGAGAATTCGACTTCGGGATCGGAAGAAAAGTACCACGCAGCGCGAGAAAAATCTACTACGATACCAAATAGCTTTAGGAAATCTATTCCTACGATACACGGAACGGCAAGATCGTTTAAGAGGTATATTTCGAGAGTGCGAGTTTGATCTTTCAGCGTGATTGTCGCGGTAATACTGGTATTCGTTTCCTCCACCTGACCTGTAGCGGTCATGATTCGGCACATTCGGGATGTCTGTCTCGGAAGATCGACCGTTGATATAGCGGTATTTCTCAAAAACGTTCGACTCGAACCGGAATCTAGTAGAGCGCGAAGGGAAGTTCGCTGAATCTGCAGCTCGATAAAATACAACAAATTAGAAGCGGTATGCGCGAATGCATTGTAGAAATATTCTGGGGGGTCGGGAACGGAAACTGGGGCTTGTTGAATGTTTTCGGGTGGAGTCGCGTGGGCCCCTAACGGCGACTCCGTCTCGGGTTTCCCGCACACTTCTCACACGTCTCAACCGTTTCATCCTTTTTCCCGCATCGATAGCAGTATCGACGTTGCGGGAGCGGGCAGTTGGCTGCTCGATGCCCCGTCTTCTCGCAGTTCCAACACTTTCCCCCCTCGCTTTTCGCGGTGTTGTCGGGTGGAGGGTTCGCGTTATTACCAACAGGATCGCCGTTTCGCGCGGCGTCTCGCGACGGAACCGCTCTTCCTGTTCCATCGCCTGTTCTTCGGAACATACGGGAACTATTCTGCTCCGCGCGCCTACTTTGGTTCCGGTATGGAATGTCACGATATTCGGGATGATTTGTATACGGATCGGTATACGCGCCGGAAGTCATCGGCGCGGGGTCTTCTTCCCATGCGGCATATACGGGATGATATCGCGTCGCGGCACGAGAGCTCGGACACGCCAGTGCGGGATACAATGATCGTTCCGGAGGTGGAGGAAGTCTATAGGCCCTCATGGCACTCTGGGTCTGCTCCGCGGATCTCGCCGCGAAAGTCAAACTCGCGAAATCGGTATACTCTCTTCGGGACACGGCTTGTTGTAGTCGCGGGACCATATGTTCGTGCGTGCACTTTAATTGGTCTACTAAAGGCCACGGTGGTCGTAAACGATTCAATAATGCGCGCATGCAGGTAATAAAATCGACAACCCTCTCGTGCTCTCCTTGAGTTCTATTCGCGATTTCGCGCCGTAACGCGCTTTGTAATTCATGGTCGATAAATCGCGCCCGATACGCATCTTTAAACTCTTCCCACGTGGTCCAGTTCTCATCCCGAAATCTCGCCCACTCAGCCGCGATACCCCCCAAAACAAACGGAATACATTTTAATAACGCGTCATCGGGAGTGGCGGCATAGGCGCGACATTCTTCGACCCGTGTTAGAAACATTTCGGGGTCCTCCCCTCTCGCTCCGGAAAAGCGGATATTCCATCTGCGTAATAAATCTAGGACAGCGGTATTCAAAACGGTATGATGTCCTACGGTTGCCGGTATCCGTTCCCCGACCCCCGAGGCACCACGCGGAACGTTATCCTGTACTGCGGGATCGGATCTCGGGATCCCTTCGAATCGCGATTGACGATGGGCCCTTATCCACGGTGGCTCATATTGGCTAGGGATCGGAGTCGCATCATCGAATGAAGTTTCGGTACGTTGGGAACGCTTGTCGATCGGTAAGTCAGTTGGCGGTATGCGAGGGTCGGTATCGGTAATGGTTCCCCTTCTTTCGGTACGCTCCAGTGGTTGTCGCGTCGGTAAATCAGTTGCCTGTCTGACCCGAGCAGCGCCTAAGGTGTCGGCGCGGAAGTGGGGGTCACTCGCGCTCCGCGGAATTGCTCCCGTCGAAAATCGAGGCGGAATGTAACCGGTCTGAGCGGAACGCGGGGGATCGGGGAGGAGGTCCCGCGGCGGCGGGGTGGCCGCTCGTAAGGGCGGTTCACCTGCAACCCCGGATGCCTCCTCACCTCCCGTCGTCACTTGTTCCCCTCTTAAATGTTGTTCGAGCCTTGTTCGTAAGATCGGTAATATTCCCTTTGTCGATAAACCTCGAGCCGATAATTGCTCAACTAACTCGTCTAATGTCAAGGATCGCACCCAATCCTTCCCGGGGGGTGTTCGTTGCATTTTTAACGATAATAAATTTTTCGGTACGCGGCAAGTCTAACGTAATTACACGGAAATTTAGAAGAAGAACCTATAAGTTTTATTTTTTTTCCAACGTTCGAAATCGGTGCTATTCAATTACTCGTTTCAACGGTAAGGACACGTGGTAAACAGGCTGTTTACGACGCGCTCGCTCGTGGCCTTGACGCCCCTTCGACAGTTTCTTTGTCCGCTAACGAAGACAAGCCGGAATATCTGACTCGAAGACTGTATACAATTTCAACCTACGTTCGAAATCTAACCGTTTCGTGAAGACGGTACGGTACGAAAATGCGTGTTTATTACACTTGAACGGTTTACGGCGTTATTGTCCCCGACACTTCTTCTATACGGTAATTATGTTTGCCCTTCGAACTTGGTCGAGAACCGAAGACGGTTAACTCGAGGGTTACGGAAAAAAAAATTGTGTTTAGAATTTTCGGAATATTCTAGTAACGGAACTCAGCGAAATGCGTGGCTAACGATATTTCTTACGGGAATAAACAGCAAAATACTTTTAAAGATATTTCCGATACTTTCACGCGATCGTTTTTCGGTAATTAAATTCGATAATTATCCTAGCGTCCTTTACTTTGAATTTACCCTTTTAGGGCCCCACGTTGGGCGCCAATTTGCTACACGGTATTTCGCGGCTAGCTCGGTAACGGCCCGCGACCCCGCTTCGCTCGCGAATTCTCGATCGGCCCCTCTTGACCGTGCCCGCGACGATGACCGCCGCGGCGCCTCCGCGGATTCGCGAGCGCGTAGCACTTCGGCGCCCGATCCGAATCCGTTCGATATCGCTTTATTCTATTTGATAATTGGGCGCCAGACGCTTCTCAGCGTCACGATAAAGAACTTAGACGCGAAACGAGACTCTATAGCGGGAAGATGGGAAAATCGTGTATGTCGATCTCGGAAAAACGCGGAAGATTCGAATCGGCGGCGGAACGGCTCGGTAGCTCAGTATCCGAACGCAATGGTAGAGTGGCGGGATTCTTTAAGGGTAAAGGAGCTAGACGCGGAGGCGGACGAGAGTACGTGATTCGGGATAATTCGCGAGAAACCTCAAGTTAGCGGTATGTGTTAACAGCGGTGTTTTATTTAATATCTAAGTAACCTAGGCGTACAGTGTGATCCAGTATCGGAATTTGATTTAACCGTAACGTTCTCGGCGGAAGGCCGAGACACGATCTCCGCGAGATTTTAACCACGGAAGCGAAATATGCAAGTTCCTAAGCGGAATACAATCTTTGATATTTCCTCGATTCCCGGAACGGTACGCGACGCAACTAATTTAACGGAAACGCAACGCAAATACTTAACCAAACGCGACGCAATTATTCTAACGGAACGCAACGCGGCGAAACGCGACGAGACGCGACGAGACGCGACGGGACGCAATTATACTAAACGCAACGGAATCTAACGCACTTAGTTTTATACGAGACGCGATTTAATTCTACACGCGGAACGATTCTGTATCGGCGACCGTCTAGAGAGAGAAAGCGAGAAGTTACGCGACAAATACGAAATGTCCGGTACGACAAACATGCACTTTACGTTCTACTCCCGTACCAAGAGTTCACGAAATCGAGACGTGGGAGGGTACAATATTGGCAAAGGCCTACTCGAGACGATACTTTAATTGTAGCTTACGCTGTACCATTCCCCGGTACAGGTTCGGTGATTCGGCCGAGTGGCGATTCGAGAGATCGAGAAGCGATCTCTCGACGACACGAAAAAGTCCGGACGTCGGGATCCGCGACCGTCCCAGACAGGGGCCCCCGGGTTTCTTTACCCTTCTAACTTAAGCTAATTTCCCTGCGATACAAAGCCACTCCGGTCACACTTTGCAGAACCTGCCCGTGAATGGCAAGCCAGGTGGTCTACAACCCACGATATGACGATCTCGATTTCGCGCTCTTTACAACTATATGGCGGTAATTGAGGGGGCTTACCAAGGTGTCCAGACACTGGGCGCGGAATCTCGGGATGATTCTTGTGTTTTTCCTCACGGAACGATAATTACTTTACGAAAACTTAGGCAAGCGCCGAATACAGAATAAGGATCCGCAAGCCCTTAGGCCGGTATTAGGACACCTCGTAGCCTACCCCCACCCTCTGCCGGAGTTTCCGAATTCTATCGAAGTCTTCTTCGGCAGGGCTTCTTCCGTCTCCGCAGCCTCTCTTCTTCTATCGTAGGGCCGGAGCGGGGAAGCGGCAGGGAATCGGCACTTTCCTTCGGCGTGCGTCGGTTTCTCGCTGGAATCACTCCTCTTACTCCGCTGCCTCTCTTCGTCTATCGGAGGGTCCGAGCGGGGTAGCGGCAGAGCAGCGGCGTTTTCCCTCGACGTACGTCGCTCCTTCGTTGACTGTGACGTCATTCTCCGGCGGTACATGTGAAATAGTATAGCGGCAGAATTTGTTCTTACGATATTATACGCGCTTCGTTCTCTCTCTAGACGGTATTTGACTGCGACCTATGACCCGTCCGGTCTCCCGAGGAGGCTCCTTGTGACGGGTATAAAATACCACGTCACAGGCAAATACCGTTTTTGCATTGACTTCAGGCAGGTCAACCAGCGTACGGAGAAAGACGCCTACACGCTACCCCAGGTACAAGCTACGCTGGAGAAGCTACGGGAAGCACGCTACATCTCCATCATTGACCTTGCCGACGGCTACTGGCAGGTCCCGCTGGAACCCGAGAGTCGATCTATCACCGCCTTCACCGTGCCGGGACGAGGACTCTTCGAATTCACCGTCATGCCGTTCGGACTACACTCCGCCCCGGCTACCTTCCAGCGGCTACTCGACCAGGTCATCGGGTCCCGACTGGCCCCGCACAGCTTCGCCTACCTCGACGACATCATCGTCCTAGACAGGACATTCGAAGAACACGTGGAGAACCTGCGAGTAGTCTTCCAGCGGCTGCGAGATGCGGGCCTCCGCCCCAACCCGGAGAAATGCCACTTCAGCAAAACGGAGCTGGTCTACTTGGTCCATGTGGTGACCGGCCAGGGGATACGCACCGATCCAGGGAAGGTGCAGGCCATCAGAGAGATCCCCGCTCCGACCAACGTCAAGGAGCTACACCGATTCCTGGGAGCCGTGTCGTGGTACAGGCGGTTCATCCCTCGATTCTCGGACCTGACCGCCCCTCTAAACCGCCTCCTCCAAAAGCGTCAACGATGGATCTGCACCTCGTCAGAAGAAGCCGCCTTCCAGGAGCTCCGACACCAGCTCGCCACGGTACCCATGTTGGCCTGTCCGGACTTCGACCAACTCTTTGTCCTCCAAACCGACGCCAGCGGCCATGGCCTCGGAGCTGTCTTAACCCAGGAACACGACGGCGAGGAAAGGGCCATCGCCTACGCCAACCGGAGCCTGAACAAAGCCGAGCGGAACTATTCGGCCACCGAACGAGAATGCCTCGCCGTAGTATGGGGCATTCGGAAAATGCGGCCGTATCTGGAGGGATACAAGTTCACCGTCCTCACCGACCACCAGGCACTGAAGTGGCTCCAGGCCATCAACAACCCGTCCGGACGTCTGGCCCGCTGGAGTCTGGAGCTCCAGCATTATGACTTCCAGATCCAGTAACGCCGGGGGGAGAGCAATCTGGTCGCGGACGCACTATCGCGTCAGCCCGAGGAGCCGGCCGAAGAGGTGGACGCGATAGAAGACCCCTGGTATACGAAGACCATCCGAGCCGTCCAGGATCAACCCGAACAGTTTCCGGAATACCGCCTCCAGAACGGACAGCTGTACCGGTACTTTCCGGATCACACGGGCCTCCATCCGGACCAGGCCTGGAAACTCTGTGTAGCCAAACCCAACCGAGAGGCGGTCCTGCGAGAAAATCATGATGCCCCCACGGCCGGCCATCTGGGCATTACTAAAACCAGCGCCCGTCTGGCTTAACGATACCACTGGCCAGGAATGTTCCGGTATGCAGCCCGACACGTCCGTCGGTGTTCGAGCTGCCAGCAACATAAAGTCCCGCAAAAACCCCAGCAGGGAAAATGCTCACCCTCCCAGCGGAAGAGCCTTGGAGTGTGGTCTCCGTCGACCTGGTGGGACCCCTGCCGCGTACTACCAAGGGCCACACCACACTACTAGTAATGCAGGACAAGTTTTCGAAATGGGTCGAGCTACACCCCCTCCGTCAAGTCACGGCTCCGGCAGTCACCAAGGCCTTCCGGGAGAAGGTCGTCCTCCGCCACGGCTGTCCCCGGTGAGTGATCACGGACAATGGGCGACAATTCGAGAGCCGAGAATTCACCAGCCTCCTCCGTGGGTACGGAATCCGACACCGGAAAACGCCGCCGTATACTCCGCAGTGCAACCCCGTCGAAAGGACCAACCGGGTCATCAAAACAATGGTCGCTCAGTACACGCAACAGGATCACCGGACGTGGGATCACTGGCTAATGGAGCTAGCCTTCGCATATAACACCGCACAGCACGACTCCACCGGGTACACGCCAGCCTATCTCAACTACGGCCGAGAACTCCGTCCACCGGCCGACCAAGCTCTCGACTCCCCTCCGACCGGACAATCGCGGCAAGAGGCGCTGGATCACGTCCAGGACGCCATCAAACTGGCGCGTCGCGCACTGGCAGGCGCCTATACCCGCCAGAGCAAGTACTATAACCGGCAAAGGCGAGAATGGACACCAGCAAAAGGGGACTACGTGATGAAACGCACCTACCCCCTCTCTTCAGCGGAGATGGGATTTAATGCGAATTTGGCCCCTAAATTCACTGGACTATACCGGGTGACACGCTTCACGGGACCAACGGTAGTCCTCCTGCAGGGGCCGCGCGGCCGGCCACTGCGCGCGCACCTGCAAGACCTCAAGCCGTGCCCCACCACTGAACCGGCGAGTATAAAAGACCGGCAGCCGCGAGCTGCCAATCAATCACTCCAAAGCAGCGATGAAGCGAGCCGCAGAAGAGGCAGTGCCACTAGGCAGAAGCGAGAAGCATCGACCACCCGAGTCCAGACCGAGGATCCGGGAAGTTCAAACAGGCCACTGGCCTATAGTGGTAGCGCATGGACCACCGCCGCCGCCCCAACCCACCGGACGACCCGGGGACCACAGAGGGAGCCGACCCACACCGAAGTCAGGTCCCGCCGACGTCGGCCGCAGAGTGTCGAACCGAGCCCGACCGAGGGCACCAGCCCGGCAAGCCCCACCACAGCCACCAGGAGAGGCCCTCTGCCTCCACGTTCGGGACCATGGCGCGCCAAAAATCCCGCTACCAGCCGCGCCACCGCCACCACCAACCAAGCAGTAGCTGGAGCTGCTACTCACTCCGCCACCGCCACCGCTGCTGTCACCGATGAAAGTGACTCCACCGCCACCGCCACGAACCAAGGTTCCAGTCCCGGCACCGGCCACGAAACCAGCCCCGGCCTCCAGCGATAAAAAGGAGAAGGGTAGTTCGGCCACCCGGCCCAAGACAACAAAGTCCCGCCGACGGCGGAACATGGTCAACAATGTGACTCAAACCGCAACGAGTGTGACCCAGGACCAGGCGACCCAGATCGTAACTGGCGTAACTCAGGACCAGGGCACACAAACAGCCAGGCCAGAGGACCGACCAGCCAGGACCCAGCCGATGGTCCTCCCAGCACCAATCACCACGGCCGAGGAGGACGATTTTTACTTCGACCCTTTGGACGTCCCGCCGCGCCGGGTGCTCGAGATGAAACTGTCGGACGGCCGCCGGATCGCCGTGAAAAAGACGCTGGGCGGGGCAATCCGCATCCGGATCCGACCACCCCACGCCGCAGCTCAAGGCTCGCCAGCAAAGACTGTAAATAAACACCACCGGACCCAGTCCGGTGATCACATGGTTATGAGTTACTTTTCTTTTATATATTAGTTTTATCCTTTAAATAGACGCTATGGAACGACGAACCTTTTATTAGGTAATTACCTTCTAGATGGGGGAGATTTTTTAATAGGTTAGGAAGGCATGTGTTTGAGTTATATCCTTGGTGTGATATATGTGTGTAAGTATTGATCGTATGTGAATGTTTTATTTATTATCGTGACGCTCCTAGTTAGGATTAGTTTTGTAAGTAGTTTTCTTATCTATTTACTTAACCTAACTCCCTATGGAAGGTGGGGCTGCCTGCGCACCCACATGTATGCGTACCCTTCTTGGGGGCAACTGCCATAGCCCGTCCCAAGCCGGGTTGCGAAAAGTAGAGGAGCCTAACCGCACCTAACCTGTAATCCCCCAACCGGTCACTCTACGCCAGGGGCAGAAGAGATGCCGAAAGGCGATTGCTCCATCCCCTTGGCTGAGGAACCCCAACTCGGCGGTGGTTTCGGTCCAAAAAAAAAAGGTATGGGAGCCTAAGAAAAAAAGCGCGGCTGGCTGTCGTGGCGATCGCGCGTGTTCGATAAATAATGTTGTGAAGTGAGGGGAGACCGTGGGGAAAGTGAGCGGTGAAGTTTTGTAAAAATCGGAGGTGAAATAATGAATTTATAAATAAAAATCGAAATCACGATAACGGCGACTTCCACGCGACGCGAGGGAAAGTATGGGGTGCAAACCCATGAGTAATCGAAAGCGAGGAAACGAGTGTTCGGGCCGACCGCGGAATAAAATAAATATGTACGAGACTTAAACACGATTATTTTTATATATCGCGAGTGAAAATATTGAAATTTAAGGGTGAAAGTTGCCCTCGAAGAAGGACTTGCGCGAACACGTGGTCGTGCGACATGTCGAAGTTGCGAGAGAAAGTCGCGGAAATTAAATTAATTAATTAATAATGTAAATGTCATTAGGGATATAGAGTGCGGGAAAGGGCGAATGAGGCATATTGAATGCACGCGGTGATTAGTTTTGGCTATTTTCGTATTTTCGTGATTTGATAGTAAATAAATAATGGCGTCAGTCGAGCAAGCTTCGATATATCGTACAAACACGTGGGTATCTCCGCGCGAGGGAAAGCGTAGAGCGTAAAGGCCGGTTTGCAAACATCGAACATGGCCGAGGAAGGGTCGCTGCAGCCGCTTGGAGAGCGGCCCTTAAGGACAAAGCCTAAGGGCGAAGCGGAGGTACGCGGCAACAAGCAAGATGGCGGAGACATGGCGCGCGTTTTTCAAATGGTAAGCAGATAGGTTGAAGCAAGAAAACAGTGAGGAGGAGAAGAGGAAGAGGCGAGACGACGCGGAATGAAATGAAGGAAGGAAGTAATTAATTAATAAATAAATAAGTGAAGTGAATGAGAGTATTAATAACAATAATAATAATAATAATAATAATAATAAATTAATAATTAACTAATAAATTATTTATAAATAGTGAAGTGATTAGTAGATTAATAAATAAATAAATAATAAAAAATAAATAATAATTGACAGCTAGGCAATTAATTTGGTGTAGTGTTGGGAAAGTGTTATGGGAGTGCAGTGAAGTGCTGGAAGTGTTGCGGATACAGGGGAATATACGTGATCACGTGCGCGAGTGCAGAGGAACAGTGCAAAGCTGGTAAATGGTGGAAAAGTGATGGAAGAACTGCGGAAAACGTCCAGCACCCTGGAAACTCCGAACTCACAACGATGGTGGAGCAAAGGGGCCGCATTGAGAATATCCAATATGGCGAAGGAAGGAACGCTGGGAGCACTTGGAGAGCGGCCCTAAAGGGTGAAGGGAAAGGATGCGGCAGCAAGCAAGATGGCGGAGGCATGGCGCGCTTTTCAAACGGCAAGAGGAGGGGAAGAAACGAGAAGACAGCGAGAGGGAGAAGAGGAAGGGCAGGAGTAGAACAGGCGGAGAAACAAACAAATATAGACACGACCGATCAAACGACTCAAACCTGCAAGGGGGGAAACCGGTGTCAGCCTGGTGATAGCACGATTAGGGGGCACACAACGGGGACCGACAGAGCGGGGGAGAGGAGAGAGAGAGGTCAAATTGAGCAGAGGACCCTTCTGATCAACTGTTGATTCAACTAGGGACCCAGTCGTCAGCCTGGTCATGGCACCATTAGGGGGCGACAACGGGGACCGAGGGGAATCGACAGGAGAGAGGATGGAGAAATTTTACCAAGAGCAATGGGCTCATATAGCGCTGTGGAACAAGACTGGGGCGCAATAGGTAAACGCGTGGGAAAAATCGGCAAGCGATGAGAATGAAAGGGGTTAAAGGACGTAAGGGAAGATGAAACAACGCGAAACGAGATGGGAAACGAGGCGCGAAACTTAAAAACGGAGCGACTCCGGAGCGAATTACTGACGATATTAGCGACGAGCGGGCGGTAGCGGAAAGAAATCTACGGGAAGAGGGCGAAAACACAACGAAGCGGCGTGCGCAAAACGAAAGCAAAGCGATCGCGGAACAGAACGCTAGTGATAAGCGCACAGCAGCAGGGAATAAAATGCAACCTTAAATTTAGATAGTAGTTTTCATCTCTTATATATTTATTAGGTATACTTATTTAATTAATACAGAGTAAGGAGCAAGCATTAACAAAATTAGGAAACAAGCTAGAATATTAAATGAGCAAGGTGAGGAATAGTCGAGATGAGTTAATAATTAGCGATAGCGAATAAATAGGGTATCATGGAGTACATAGGGGCGGTGGGGCGGGCTTGGGGGTGGAAATTTCATAAACCACAGGAACCGAAGTGTGAGCAACGGAGAATAACATAGAATATGAAGAAATGACAGAATATAGTTAGAAAGCAACTTTACCGATCTGAGAGGGGTGGGGGGGTGGGGGATTATTATTAGAAAGCAGATAAACTAGGAAATGCGGCGAAACCAGAATTAAGTATAGAAAACACACTTAGGTTGGAAATGGTGGGGAAAGGTCGCGGTTTTTGCCGTATGTTCGAGCCCACCGGGAGGCGGTGCCAAGGGGGCGTTACAAGGACAGTTGGAGGTCAACGCATTTTGCCCGGGAGCCTCCCATAGATCTTGACGCAGCCTCTCGGGCCAAGACCCTTTGGTTGAGAGCATCCATTCCCAACACATGGAACACATACGCGAGGGCGGTTGGCGGGGGGAGGGGGGGGGGGGGGGGCAGTCTTTCTTCCACAACTGCGAGCAATGGCCTAGACCAGGTGGACTATGCCGTCTCCGGTAGGGAAGCATGGCGGGTTGCCGCCACCCCCCGCCCTTGTGGCGGGGGCGAGAGACAGTTTTAATGGGTATGCGTGGAAACCGTCCCTCTTCTAGGGGCGCCGGAAGCGTGAGTCTTTCCACACTACTTGGGCTATCTTCCCAGGTGTCCGTAATAGGATTTCTGTTTTCCTCAAACAAAAAAAAAAAGGTAGGGGAGCCTAAGAAGTGATAAGTTGTATATCGTTCAGATAAGTTGGATATTAAAGTGTTTTTATTACAGTGTTATACTGCAACAGCACGTGTCAGTTCTTTCCCTACTCCAAAACCCGTTACCATCAATAAGAAACCTCAGAAGAGGCTTACATAAATTATAAGTGAAAATTTAATATAAGAGACTAAAATAAGTGAAAAACTGTGTTGACCGGTGTGCGAGCACGTGTTAACGGATAGAATTTCAGTGGACAATATATGCGTCGAAAAGAGCAAGGACATTGGATTATTATATACTATTGTGTTCGTGAATTTTTTGTACATCGTTTGATATGGTTATACATGAGGTCAGAATTAAAATAATAGAGAAATTAAGGTTTTAATGAACAAAGAAGCACGTGCTCGGTGGTAGCCATATTGTGGAAGAGGCCAGGGCCGTATTCACGAAGAGACCTTAATAATGAGGCCCGCTGAGAGCTATGTCGTTAGAGTGCCTAAAGGGGCGCAAGAAATTTTAAAATTTATATTGCGATTTTTTTCCTGACTTTGACTAATATTCCTAAATAGGTTCCGTTGAATAGAATGTGATAACGTTGAATTAACAAAATTTGATTAACAAATTACAGAGAAACAATTAAATAAAACGTCGAGGAATTCGACAGATGGCGCCACTATAGTTCCAGAGAAACCCGATAGATGGCGACACTATAGTTCCTAGGTGATTCGATAAATGTCAGCTCTATACTTAACGACTAACCGGGTGTCCCTAAAATACAGAGCAACGGAAGTCATCAATAAACTTATACAAGGAGTTAAATTATTCTAGTTTTAAGTTTATTATAAGCTTAGTGTTTGAGAAACGGTCGAAATGTTTTCGAACGCGCGTTCTGTCTCGCTCGCTCGTCAGCTCGCGCGACGGTTGAGCCTCGTGGCGAGGGTGACGCGGGTGGGCGGCGATAGCCTCCAACAATATATGTTTTGTCCCGCGACGGTTACCTTACTTGTCGTTCCGAATTGTAATCATCAACTTCGGCAAACGAAACGATATTTCGCTTTTTTAACCGACTTCGAAAAAGGAGGAGGTTACTCAATTTGATCAGTATATTTTTTTTTTCTATGTATGTTCGCGCATTACGCCTAGCTGGATGGACCGATCGGAATGAAACCTTTTGCATATGCTAGGTGCTGACTCCCCATTGGTACCATTATCAAAACATTTTTCATTTTTTAATTGCAAAGTGTTGTTATTGCAAAAAAACCAGCAACTTTTGAAATAAACTTTTCTCGATTTTAGTGCGCTTTTATCAGGGACATGATTCTGAACAATTTTGTTCATATACAAATTTCGCGGAAAGATTTTGTTGTCGAGATATTAGCGAAAAATTGTTATTAACTTTTGAAATCAACTTTGAACGATTTTAATGTCCTTCGAATATGTTGTAAGGGGCGTGGTTCTGGATAACTTTTTCCTCTTGCATAATTGACGGAAAGCTTTTGTTTTCGAGATATTAGCGAAAATTGTTGTTAACTTTTGAAACCAACTTCGAACGATTTTAATGTCCTTCTAATACGTTATTAGTGGCATGATTCTGTACGAGTTTTTCCTTATGCATAATTGACGGAAAGCTCTAGTTTTCGTGATATTAGCGAAAAACTGTTGTTATTAATATCCGTCGAACGCCCCGTGCTATGCACGGGAAAGATAAGAAAGGGCAATTACAATGCACTGTACCAAAACACTAACTAAGCTTCGCCGCTTTGACACGCGACTTATGCAGCAAGATGAGTTCACATTGACGTTGGTGTATTATTCCCATTGCTTGGTACAGTCTCCGTATCGTTCTAAAAATGCATCAATTTGATTTGTTAGAAAATTTGTTGCGCTGGATCTGCTAATATTTTACGGTTACTCTGACCCTTGCGCAGTCCGAAACCGTAAGAGATACACATGCGCAGTAAATTTTTGCAAAGAAAGTTAACAAAGAATAAATGAATGAAGAACCCTCAATCATGATGTAATTAGTTGGTAGTTGTCCCTGAAAGAGTGTCCCTAATTTTTTTTTGTATGCATGTTCGCCGGTTTTTTTCCTAGGTGGGTGGTCTGATCGGAACAAAGCCTTTCGCATCTTGTAGGGTCTGACTCCCCATTGGTACCATTACCAAAAATTTTTTCATTTTTTAGTTGCAAAGGATTATTGTTGCAAAAAAAATTGAAAAACGAATATCCATGTTGTCTTTTACTTAATTATGCTCATGGCATTTACGCAGACAAAAAAAAAGCCCGGAAGAACTGTCTCACAGTATACTATACAATTCTCTCCATTTCACTGAAAAGCGTGAAATAAAATAATTTTCAGAAAAAAAATACACCGACTTCGAAATGCACTAAAATGTATAAAATAATTTCTATTTCCTAATGAAGTAATTTCTATTTCATTGAATAATACAATTACGTCACAGATATGAATGAAACCTATTTACTCGTTAAGTAGTATATTAAATACATTTCAACTTTTTCAGAGGCGACGCAAAATTAAAAATACCTCACTAAACGTTGCTGCCAATAACCAGTTGATTGTGGTATGGCGTTTTGGAAATTAATAAATCCTGAGAAAGAATGCGTACCATTACAGATGTATCTGGTAATATACGTAAATGTAACGACTGCATCTTCATTTCGCAATGTTTTTGATATAAATGAAATTGAATTGACTTCGTTCGTATGTGGAAGCCATGGATCTAAGAACCTATAAACGGAGCCCACGACGCGGGAATTACCAAATTTGCGGCAGATGGGCTCTATCTTTATAGTATATGCGGTGATCCAGTCTTTCCGTCGCATACTCTATGAATCTAGCCCTTTGCGGACTATCGCCGCATATATGCGTTCTGCGTAAATTATCAAATTGGTGGAAGAACTCATATATGCGTTTGGCGAAAACAGTTGATTGATCCGAGAAACGCACACGTGTGTCCCACGTAAATGCGTGGGTATGGCCGAGAAACTTAACTATGCGTTCCGCGAAAACAAGTGATAGAGCCGAGAAACGCGTACATGTGTGCATGCACGTAAATCTGTGCATGTACATATAATATGTCCAGAATTTGACTTGGAATGCTATGAACGAAAACCGCGTTTAAGCAGAAATATGCGCTGGCAATTTTTAATAACTATCGCGGCAGGAGCTCAGCCCCACGGTGCGGTTCACTTCGAACCGTCCGCTCTGCAAAGGGCTAGATAGACCACTGTTACATTCTATACGCACTAACACCTACTTCGCGGCGTGCTGTCGAGTTATATGTATAGAAAAAAAAATAGCTATACGAGCTTTCCCTATGTTTGGCTGTCCAAAGGTTGACATGTTCAAGAAAGTCTTTTAATTTTACGCCGCCTCCGAAAAGGTTGAAATGTATTTAATATACTACCTAACGAGTAAATAAGTTTCATTCATATCTGTTACGTAATTGTATGATTGAATGAAATAGAAATTTCTTCATTAGGAAATAGAAATTATTTTATACTTTTGAGTGCATTTCGAAGTCGGTGTATTTTTTTTCTGAAAATTATTTTATTTCACGCTTTTTAGTGGAATGGGCAGAATTGTATAGGATACTGTGAGACATTTCTTACATAACAATACCAAAGAATAGGATTTTGAAATAACAATAGATATTATACATGTATACTTATTTTCGGCTGACAAGACGTGTTTGTAGAAACAGTAAAAAATTGGCGACTGCATGTTGACTCATTCACCACCAGAGACATGGAGGCATACGTAGAATTCAATATACAGTATTCACTCCGTAAATGTTAATAAAAAGATTTCTACCGTAAATGTTAAAATTGTATCCCCACTACTGGGGGGATCCCCCTCGAAATCAGTCAAGAATGAAACACTTTCGTGTAATGAAAGGTACATCAAGAATGTAACTTTCTTATTTCTTACTATTTTTTCATGAAACTTTTACTGTTGTATTTGTCTAGATTTCCTGATTAAAATGACACCAAACATGATATAATTACGTTAACAATTGTGTGTGTAACGAGTGATTGAAGTTTTTAACAAAAAAGAAGATGGCGAATGGAAAAGAAAGAGAAGCAGAAGGTTGACGCGTTCGGTAAACATGAAACATTCGTGCGTCTTCTGTCTTTTAAATTCAAAAATCAAAATTCTTTATTTTTGGGGTTGCATTAATGAAGCTTTGATTATCGTATTCGTCTCGTTTTTCTGATTAAAATGGTACCAAACACGGTATAATTAAAATCATAATTACTTGTATAACAAGCCTTTACTATACAAGTAATTTAGTTAGAGGAAGTCGCACCTCTACCGTAAATGTTACATCCCAAACTTTTATGGCTTGTTACATAAGTAATTACGATCGTAATCTTATCGTGTTTGGTGTCACTTTAATCAGAAAAAGGAGACAAATACGATGGTAAAAGCTCCATTGATGAAAAACCAAAAATAAAGAATTTTAATTTTTAAATTTAAAAGACAGAACACGCACGAGTCTTTCATGTTTGCCAAACGCTCGAAACTCTATCCCTCTTTGTCTTTTGTATGGCTGTCTCTTTCTACGTTCGGCACACTACAAAGAATGTAGGACCTCTACCGTCATCCGCTAAATCTTATTTCGGGCTGTGAAGAAGCCACGCGTCCCAAGCACAGACGTCCTAATCTGTAGCTGAATTTATAGGAAAATGCTATTTTCCTGTCCGTTATGCAGATAGCGTTATATAATTTATAACTTGATGCGGTGACCATTTTTCTTTGATCGTTGGAAAATTCTTTGCCTTAACAAATTTCTTCTGGAACGCTTGCTTCGTACGACCACATCTCTTGACTCCACGTTTCCGATTGTTTCGTTTCCGTAATTTTGCCACACCCTTAGATGCCAGTTCTCATGTATTATAAAATTCGCTATTGCAAAATTACGAAGCGCGGGAAATTTGAATTATTTCACCCTTGTTTGCGCGAGCGCTTATCTTTCAATCGATTCTCGATCCCTCATTGGTAGGTGGGCCTTCTTAATGCGATCCTTTTGAACAATCCGTCTTTTGTTTGTCGCACCTACTTGCAATTCTACATTATTTTCCTCTATGGTTTCTGTGATTTTATAGGGACCAGAGTACTCCTTCCCTAATATATTCTGTCGTGGTGGATTGAGAAGAAATACGTCTTCACCTGTTTCATATTGCGTGGGTCGAATCTTTTTGTCATAATAATACTTTTGACGATATTTTAACAGTTTTAGATTATTTCGTGCAGTGTTCCGAAAATTGTGTAATATTGTAATGAGGTTGTCTACGTAATCTGGGTATGTACATATAGTTTCTTTAATTGGAAAGTTTAATCGCTGCCGCGCTTTTCTTCCGTATACTAATTCGTGAGGTGTGAATTTAGTTCCTTCCTTGTATACTTGTACTATATGAGAACATTGCCTGCGGTAACCAGTCATCCCATTGTTTTTCTTGCGTAAGGAAATGTTTTAACCCTTTGCGCTCGAGAGGCGCCATTCGATTTAATACAATAATTTAAAAGAAGCATTATTTAATTAATTCTATAATAGTGTTTATGTGATGTATAAACACAGTGAAATAGACAATAGTGGTAATTATTAGTAGAGAAATAATAACTTCAAAAGAAGTCATTTAACATTTTAATTAATATTTTAAAGTTGCTGTTTGCAAACAGTAAAATTATCTTCAAATGCAAAGGGTTAAATATTCAATTAAAATATGATGGCTTCTTTCTAGGGATTCGTTTGACTGGGGGTGGATGGATGAAGTTCTGTACGTTCGAATGTAGAATATTTTTGCCAACTTTTTCATCAAAGGACTCATAAAGCATGTCCCTTGGTCTGTCAGAATTGCTTTGGGGCAACCAAATTTACAAATGAAATGTTCAGTAAATGCTTTGGCGACATCTTCTGCAGTTATTGAAACAATGGGTGCTGTTATGGAGTACTTAGTTAAATTGTCTTGAATTGTCAACATGTAATTGTATCCTTTGGACGTTAAAGGTAATGGTCCTAGTATATCTAATGAAACTTTATCGAATTGTAACGGAACCATTTCCGCCTGCCGCGTTGCTAGGCAACGCGACGGTATCCGTGCCTCGCGGGCCCCCGGTGCCGGACGCTTCAGCGCGCCAGGGTCGCTGCGAGGGGGTCGATTGCGGAAGGAAGGGGACTTATTGCGGGTAAAAGAGGACACTGGGTTGACTTTAACTAACTGACTTAATAAATTGTTGTTCGGGTCCGCCGGGGTCGCAGGTGGAGGTGGCTGACCTTCCACAGTTTTCGGTGGCTACAATAAGCAGACGGTGTTAACAGAGTCTTTATTACAAGATGGCGGCGGTGGCGGAGCGGAACTTAAATGCTAACCCTTATACAATAGAGACTTACATGCTATCTTACAAACTATGTCCGGCGCGGCGTTCGCGGTTCGGTCGGTCGGTCGGTCGGTCGGTCGGAGGGAACTTCTCGCGGAGTTTGCGGGTCTCGCGGTACTTATATCTACGGTTCGGTACTTGCGCCCAAGAGGAGGAGGAGGGAAGTGGAGTAACTGTACACCAGGTAAAAGGCCTCTTCTGGCCTGCCTTGCTCTTATTAATACAGAGAGTTGCTCCTGAGTTAGCTTCCCAGCGGTTCGGCAGACGCGCTGTCTACCCCGGCTTACCTTCCCCAGGCTTAGCCGCAAGGTAGAGAAGCCAGTGGACCGTTTACTCGTGTCCCTCCTTTTTGCGGAGCTAGGACTTGCCATTGCTCTACGGCCGGTGGAGATGCCGAGGGCTGGCGCGGCCAGCCCGGGTGTGTGGACTGTTCGTCACACCGACGCCGGCCTCCAGCTTCCGCACACTGAGGAGCCTTAGTGCCTTGAAGCGGACCTCCGGAGAGATCCTGTCGGGGCCGAAGCTCCGAACCAACTCATCGATCACGCGATCGATCGGTGACTAAATGGTATCGGGTCCCGGTGGGGGGGTCCCCACCTCGCGGTGCGCGGCTGACGGTGGT
Organism: Megachile rotundata; assembly: GCF_050947335.1. Lineage (NCBI taxonomy): Eukaryota > Metazoa > Arthropoda > Insecta > Hymenoptera > Megachilidae > Megachile > Megachile rotundata. Next base: position 240,758 of record NW_027473389.1, on the reverse strand, counting down.
GCGGTTGACGGGGCGCGGTTGACAGCGCGTGATGTATTCGTCACAGAATGCATCCAGTGGGGTGTCTGTAATAACCATTGGTTCTTTATTTTTGACGCGAACTAACTTATTTCTTTGACAGTCTATACAAAGCTTGACGTAATCAGCTATGTCCCTTTTCATATTTTTCCAATAGTAGTTATCTCTGATACGGTGGTAAGTCTTTTTTATTCCCTTATATCCCCCAGTGTGTGTAGTATAATTTTCCTGAGTAATGGGAATTTTCTCCTCGAATGACGGAGTCTTAATGTCTCCTGTGCAGATTGTGATTCGAATAGGTATGTCAGCAAAGATTATGTATACTATTTTTCTAAGATATCTCTCATTCGGTAAACTAATGTTACTAATTTTATGCTTCTAAAGGAGTAACGCAAGTTTCCTAAGAATTTGTGGTAATTCCTTTTTTGATATAACTGTTATGCCAAATATCCATTGTTTCTTTAACTTAATTTGTGTTATTTCTTTCCCAGGTGCTGGTCTGGTCTTTCTTATTTTAATTACCACTTCTGATTCAGGATCTAAAGGAGTGACCTGTGAGTTCCTGAATACTGCTATTGGTCCTTTCCTAGTCCAAGGATGATATTTTACTTCAGCTATAGAACCACCTTCCTTTTTTATTTTAATGGGAGTTACTGGACCGGATTTATTTGACATTTCAGGTTTGTAAGGAGGAGATTCTTCTTTTTGGATTCTGGAGAGGAAGAGTCAGCGTTAATTTTGGTAGGATCTTTGAACAGGTGCTTTGGAATTATCGCATCTTCATGTAATTCTTCTATTTCATCCCCGATTACTATAGGATCGTTTTTTCTTAAAATTAATGGTGGCGGAGTCTTTACTTTAAACTCCGCGGGTGGTTGATGTATTTGGGCTTGTACTTCCATTTTATATTCTTCATTTCCTCTTTGGCTAATAATTCCGTCATACGAATCGTCCGTATCGTAGTAATATGATTCGTCAGAGGTTTCTTCCTGTTTCAGTTTCCTTCTCCGTTTATTTGGTAGTTGGTCAGAATTTATGTCTTCTAATGGACGCGTGGGGTATTAATGAAATTTCTTCTTTTTCTTGATTACCCTTGAACTGGGTGTTGATTCCCGTGGTCGGGTTTTGTACTGATGCCATTCTTTCCTCTTTTTAATTTCTCTCGAACTAGATGTAGCCGATTCTCGCGGTCGAGTTTTATATTGACGAAATTCCTTTTTCCTTTTAATTTCTCTTGAGCTAGATGTAGCTGATTCTCGTTGACGAATTTTATATTGATGCCATTCTTTCTTCTTTTTGATTCCCTCTTAGTGTATGTGCTTGTAGTTGATGATCGAGGCCTTTTTGCATTAACTGGTAGTACACTTGCTCCCGTGTTGGCGTCCAAACTTCCAACCTTATATTTAATTTCATAGTCGTACTCGCTCAGTTTGATTCGCCAGCGTAGTAACCTCGTTGTTGGATCAGCGACACTGTACAGCCAGACTAAAGTGTTTGTAGTCCATGACGAGGAAGAATTTTCTTCCGTAGTTGTATGGGCGGAAATGATGTACTGTATAGAGTATGGCAAATAATTCTCGCTCCATAGTATAGTACCGTGTTTCAGCAGGGTTAAGAACTCTTGAAGCGTGCGCGATAGGCTGGTGCTTTCCAATTTCACTGAGGTTGGCTCCAATTGCTATCCCTGACGCATCTGTAGTAATATTGAATGGTTTTGTGAAATTTGGATGCGTTAGGACTGGCTCTTTACAGGCTTTCCCGAATGATAGTAAAGGCTTCCTGTTGGAGATGTGTCCATTCACACTTCCGCTCCCTTTTAGCCAGATCCGACAGAGGTTTGGCTATCTTTGAGAAATCTTTTATGAATCTTCTATAGTACCCTAGAATCCTAGGAACTGCCTTACATTTTTTACTGTTTCTGGTACTGGAAATTTTTCTACTGCTTCTATTTTCTTGGGGTCTGGCTTTACCCCATTTTCATCGACGATATGGCCCAATATGTCACGATATGTCACTTCTTTTTTCAAAAATTCACATTTGTCAGGCTGCAGGCTCAAGTTGGCGTCTCTTAGTTTCTCCATCAGCTTGTGGAATTTGATTTCGTGTTCTCGTAGTGAATTGGCGTAAATTACTATGTCATCTAGGTATACGAATATTTCTATCCCTTGAAGTCTGGGTAGTACATTGTCCATTAGTCGTCGAAAGGTGGTCGGTGCCTTCTTTAATCCGAACGGCATTCTGTTGAACTCATAGTGGCCATAGGGTGCCGAAAATGCAGTTTTACTTTTATCGTCAGGATGCATGGGAATTTGGTGAAATCCTGACTTTAAATCAAAAATTGAAAAATATTTGACACTTCCCAATTGGTCCAGGCTGTCGGTGATGTCAGGAAGAGGATATATATCTCCAATTGTTTCCTCGTTTAAGTTCCTAAAGTCGATTCCTAGTCTCCACTCCTTTTTACCTTGAGAATCTTCTTTTTTCGGTACAATCCGTAGGGGTGAATTATAGGGTGATGTCGATTGTTCTGTAACACCTTGCAACGAGGCATATTTTTAAAGATCAGCGGCCAAAGAAGATGCATCCGCGGCCCCGGGCGCGGGGGAAAATCCCAACCGGAGAGATGGAGGCGCGGGATGGAGCCCAACAACGGAAGCCGCCTGCTGACCGGTCGCCGAGCCACCCGTCCACCTCCGCGGGGGCGACCGGCAGCCAACACCGAGGCCAGGCCTGGGGACGAGCCAACTCCAGCTGCCACCCGAAGGGGCCCCAGGACCTGGCCAACACACGCCACTTGGCCCATACATTTGTATCAAGCGCGTATACCGTGAGCCCCCGTGTCGCGATACCCTTTTCCGCTTTTGGCGATCGTGACCCGGTTCCTCATCGAATTTTGCACCGCGAGGGGCTCATTCTCGTTCTTCTCGAAGGGCTAGTATCGGCCCTTAATAAAGCTAAATTTATCTTAGATACTCGCGGATTCTCTACTTATTTTCTGTCCCCCCTTGAGTACCGCTCCCGGAAGAGCTGCCGGAAGGGCGATTCCCCGGACGCGTGCGCGCCCCTTTAAAGAAGTCGTCCGTGGGTGTGCGTATCGGGACGTGGAGGACCGCTCTCCCTGGCTGCCTTCCACCTCAGGTACTTTTCCTTTCATCCCTCCCACAGATCCGTCACAACCTTTTTGGAGGAGGTCGTCAATTTGCCTATTAATTTCTTCTTTATGGTATTGTGGATATCTATACTGTTTGACGTTGAATGGTACATCATCGGTAGTAATGATCCAATACAATACAATAGAGTTTCGATAATTAATGACTGCATCGGTGCTTTGAAAAAATTCATTTCCGAGGATTCCGTCCTGTTCTATTGGCAAATTTTCGGCTATACGTAATATCTTTTCGTGGTTGAATATCTTAATTTTGATGTACCCTGTCGTAGAAATCATTCCTTTAGCAATGCCACTCAATTGCAAACAGACATCCGTATTACTCGTATTATTATCAGTATAACGTACATTATTACCCATACCATGCTTTTATGATCGCTAGAACTGTAATTATTATCCTTATTCCTCTTGTTGTTATCAATATAACGTATATTTTTCCACATATTATGCTTTTACTATAGCTAGAACCATAATTATTAGACTACTAACTCTTACTATTATAGAAATAATGTTTATTATTACCCATACTAAACTTTCATGTTTGCTAGAAATATAATTATCCTCCTTATAACTATTATTATTATCCATAGAGCGTATATTATTAACCATACTATGCTTCTATGATCGTTACAAAAATAATTATTATTATCAGCATAACTACATCATTATCCATACTATGCTTTTATGATCGCTGGATCTATAATTATCATCCTTATAACTATTATTATTATCAATATAGCGTATATTATTAACCATACTATGCTTTTATTATCGCTAGATCTATAACTATTATACTTCTTACTATTATTATTACCAATACAACGTATGTTATTACCCATACTATGCGTCGATGAGCGCTACAAAAATAATTATTAATATTATTACTATTATTATTATCTATACAACGTATATTTTTACCCACATTATGCCTTCATTATCGATGGAACTATAATTATTATCCTCTTAACTCTTTCTTATATAAATATAACGTATAAAGGGTTAACACACATATCACTATTGCTATTATCGTTAGAACGAGTATTGTCATCCATATTGCATATATTATTGTCAACTGCTACGCGGTATTTCCAGCTAGCCCGCGACCCCGCTTCGTCAGCGAATACTCGAACAGCCCTTCCCGACTTTGCCCTCGACTACGACCGTCGCGGCGCCCTCGCGGATTCGTGGACGAGTAGTACTTCGGCGCCCGATTCGAATCCGTTCAATATGGCTTTAATTTACTTTGTAATTGGGGGCCAAACGTTTCTTACCGTCGCGATAAGGAACTTTGATGCGAAACGAGACCCTATGGTAGGAAAATGGTAAAATCGCTTATATCAACCCCGGGAAAAGCGCGGAAGACTCGAATCGGCGGCGAAACAACTCGGTAGTTCAGTAACTTATTTAGATACGCCCGCAGACGAGCGTTGCTTCTTCGAATTATGTCGTTATATTTTCTATGAATTCTGTCTGGTTTAAGCCCAGCTTGGACTTCTCAGCACGAATAAAAGTACTTTAATCTACGAATGATTTAAGTGGAGGGTTCGGGCCTCCAGGTGCTGGACAGCGGAGTGGTCTGACTGGTCATTAAAGAAAGTTAGAAACCTTTTTTGTTTATAATGAACATAAGACAATATATTCTGCAAAACCAACACACTTACATAAATGTCTAGCAATGAGAAGTTTTGCTATTTATCACAATATTAAATCGCACGCATAAGAAAGTATATTTACTAATTTTGTAAGACAATTATTTTTTCATTCAATTTATTGATTTTCAATGAATCGATGCTTAATGATACGAAAGGAAATTAAATGCTTTATGTGAAATCTCAATTGGTTAAATAAATTATATAATATATATATATATGTGTGAAGTGGGGAGTCATGTACCCCCACTCCATAGAAAACATGCGCGAGCCGTGGATATAGCGAAGCGGTGTTCGGAGCACGCCGGGAGAAGGGAACCGAGACGTGCGTAGACGGACGAATTCGTAAGCGTGTGAAGTCATGCCGTCCATCGTTAACACGGCGAATTGTTGTTAAGAAATTACATTATAAAGCAAAAATTGGTGAAACCACTCGCGGGTCTTTGGAACCCTGGAACGAGCCCTCTACCTGTGGAACGACATCTTTTCTTCGGCTTCTCCAGGTGGGGACTGAACCACGTGTTGTATATGTTACCCGAATTGTAATTGTTTCACTGTTTATCCGAGTGTTAATTGTATCTTCTCAAATATATAAGGTTAAACTCCAGATTTTGGAAGAAATACCGAAGTTGTACGATTCTTCAGAGAGAAAAAACAAACCTACCGACCAAATCCCTTACAAGCCGAAGAGGTTAGGATGGATCTAAAACTTCGATTCTACATCACGATGACTGCCGGTCCGGACCCAAAAACCGGAGCTGTAGTGATTCGAACGATGACTCTAATCGAACAGAATCGGACGTTCATTTTCCCGGAAAGCCATCAAGCGATACTCCATCACTAGGAGATAATGGAACTACCGGCAGCGAGGGCAGCGGTAAAAGCACTCACAAAACGGGGAGCATTCCGAGACGTTACTATATCACTACAACCGGAACTCTCAAAATTGTATTTCGATGCGGATTTAAATCCGATCTTTAAGGGCATAATGCTCGAAGAGGAAGGACAAAACCCGTTAATCAAACACCAAAAGGGTCACCGACTCCCGAAGCGCGCGATATTTTAGATAAAATTACAAAACGTTTTGTAATTGCTCGTTATAATAATATTAACCAAAACGCACTTCTATGGATAACTACATTCGAAACAGAATGTGACACATTCAAATTACCCGTGGAACGGAGAGCAGAAGCCTTACGTTTATTTTTTGATGATACAGCTGCAGATTGGTATTCTAGCCTACTAATAAATAACTCCGTGGAAGATAAATGGGATTTTTGGCGAGACGAATTTCTTGCCGCATTCACCAAACGCGGCTGGGAACACGTCGCTTATGCGTTCAATTATCAATATTTATCAGGGACACTAACAGATTTTGTAATCTGGAAAAAGACCCAAAATTTGCTGAGAGACAGCGAGTAGACTTAATTGTTTGCAACTTCCCGAAATATGTGCGAGAAAAATTAGATCGAGAAACGACAAATTCAATTAAAAATCTATTCGAATCTGTTAAAAATTATGAGACATTAGTAATAACTCGAAAACAGGAAAGTCCAAAAATAGAGAAAAAGTTTAACACTTAAAAATTAGAAAAACAAACTTCCGGTTTTTCGCCAACCGTTTCCTTTTTAAAACCTCGATCTCCGACTCGTCGTTTGCCTTGCTCTTACTGTCAAAAACTTGGGTCTAATAGATATCATCCAGAATCCGTTTGTTGGTATAGAAACTCTGATAATCAAGACAAAAATAAAAAGATAAACCAAATCGAACTAGAACTAAATAACAAAATCGATTTAGCTCAGAAAGCTTCAAAATACGATTGATTCCGTTGATTGAGGTTAAGGTGCTGGTAGATAATAATTGGAAAACAAACGCCATATACGATTCAGGCGCAAATATTTCAATGATGAGTTATAAATTCCTAAAAAAAATTAAACGAAATGAAAAATCTTCCAAAAGCGCTTTCCGCACAATCAACGGAATGAATAAACGTTTTCGTTACAAAAAATATAAATTTCAAATACGACCTTGTTATTGGGATACATGCAATATCAAAATTTGGATTACGACAAAACGAAAAACTATAAATTGATCAAAAATTTTCAGAAAAACAAAATGAAAAAAACAAAAATGAAATTATAAATCTATTAGAATATCAGTATCATAAGGATAAGTATATTAATAATAAGTTACTTAATATATTATCTAGTAATAGAAAGATTTTCGCTAAAAATAAATATGATGTGGGATCGGTCAAGAATTACGAAGCCCACATTAGATTTAAAAAAAATCAATATGTTGCAAAAAGACCGTATCGATGTTCAATTCCGGACCAGATCGAGATTGATGACCAAATAAAAAATCTACTGCAGGCAAATCTCATAGAAACCTCTAGTTCACCTTTTGCGACGCCAGTAACGTTAGCTTATAAACGCGAGGAGGGAAAAAAATCGAGGTTATGCATAGATTTTAGAGAACTATACAAAATCGTAGTTCCTGGGCCACAACCATTTCCCCTCATCGAAGACATTGTAACAAAAACGTTTGGTTGTTCTTGGTTTTCGACTCTGGACATCAATTCTGCATTCTGGTCTATACCCCTCCACGAAAAAGATCGACATAAAACGGCATTTGTAACGCAAAACGGGCATTACCAGTAGAGATGTCTTTCATTTGGCTTAAAGACATCTCCGGCAATATTTCAAAGAATACTCTCAAACATACTTTTAAAAAAAAATCTACATCAGTTTTGCTCAGTTTATATTGATGATATTATCATATTTTCAAAATCCCTAGAGGAGCATGTACAGCACCTGGAATCGGTCCTGGTCGCGGTTGCGGACGAGGGATTTCGCTTCAAACATGAAAAATGTCATTTTGCACAGAGGTCAATTAAATACTTAGGACATATCTTGGAAGAGAATTCAGTAAGACCCCTGCGGGACAACTTAACTGCAATTCGTGACTTTCCAGTCCCGCAGAACAAAAAAAATATTAGACAATTCTTGGGAAAGGCTAATTTTTATCATAAATGTATACCAAATTCTACTCGCCTTCTGGAGCCTCTACATGCGTTACTACGGAAAGGAACGGAGTTCGAATGGTCCGCTGACTGTGAACGAGCTTTCCAGAAAATTAAGAATCACCTCTGCTCAGAAGCAATTCTGGCGATTTACAGTCCGAAATCAGATACTATTATTCAAACAGATGCGAGCCTTGAAGGTATAGGCGCTACTTTAAAACAGAAACAACTAAATGGAACTTGGAAACCAGTGGCCTATTTTTCAAAAAAATTAAAGAATACACAAACAAGAAAAAAGCAATATACTTAGAATGTTTGGCGATTAAAGAAGCCATCCGCTACTGGCAATATTGGCTGATTGGAAGGGAATTTACAGTCTTCACCGATCACAAGCCTCTTGAAAACATAAATATAGGGACCAGAACGGATGAAGAACTTGGAGACTTAACTCTTTACCTATCACAATTCAATTTCAAAATCAAATATGTCCCGGGATCACAACACCAAGAAGCGATTGTTTATCTCAGAACCCAGTTCTAGAACCAAATAGTGAAAATGAAAAAGAAATAAAAACAATGAACCTCATAACCATTGAGGAACTACAAAGAGATCAGAATAATATCAAAACAAATTTTAACGAGTATGAAGTGACATCGGAATCAGGAGTAAAAATGATAAAAATCAAAAACAAAAAGAAAATATTAATCTCTTCTACACTAGCAAAAAGACTAATAAGAATGCGCCATTCGAATTACGGTCACATAAATAAAAATCAAATTTGAAATATGATAGGATAATACTATTACGTAAAAAAACTCGGCCAAATGATTCAGAATCTAATCTCGGAATGCAAAACCTGCATAGAAAATAAAACGAGACCAAACAGATCATGGCCAACGCTGGCGGAGGAGGCAGTGGAAGAATATAACAACACTGTTCACTCCGCAACAGGATTTTCACCAGCATACCTGTTCTTGGGGAAAGAATCGAATCTAATACCACAAGAACTTCGGAAAACATCGAATCTACAAGCAGATCGAGAAATAGCATTTCGAAATTCACAAAGATAACGAAATAGAAATCTCAAAAAGATCAATAAAAATATTATATATATATATATTTAAGGTAGGCGATCTCGTGTTTGTAAGCGTTGGAAACAAATTAAACAGAGGAAAACTAGATAAAGTACGAAAAGGACCCTATAAAATTTTAAGGAAAATATATATTTATATATTATATATGTATTATATATATGTATATACAGGGTGTTCGATAACTGGTGGTACAAGCGAAAAGGGGGTGATTCTACATGAAAAAATAAGTTGAAAATATACAATAAAAATTTTTCATGTGAGGCTTTGTTTTTGAGAAAATCGACTTTGAATTTTCGCTGGCTACGCGTGCACTTGATCATGTCTCGTTATAACGGATCTCACTTTAGATCATTGTCTCGATTGAAGTTTATGTTGATAAACACTTCCAGTATCATGGAAATGTTTATTGTAAAATATTATTGTAGCCTTTCATACATTAAAACAACAGAATACGTTAGAAAGTGTACATAGAAATTTAATTAGAAGAGCAGAATTATGTATTCGGCAGAATGGGCAACATTTTCAGCAATTTCTGTAATAATAAATTTCACGATTACTTCAACATCCTATTTCATTACGTGTTTCTAATTTTCCGTTACGATAAAAACAAACTTAAACTGCGACAATATCCATTGAAACAATGATCTACAGTGAGATCCATTATAACGAGACATGATCAAGTGCACGCGTACCCAGCGAAAATTCAAAGTCGATTTTCGCGAAAACAAAGCCTCACATGAAAAATTTTTATTCTCTATTTTCGACTTATTTTTTCATGTAGAATCACCCCCTTTTCGCTTGTGCCACCAGTTATCGAACACCCTGTATATTTAAATTGGTGGAGTCAATACCTCCGTGAATAGCACGATTGTGGATTGTCGCAGCACCTTTTACACTCGGCCGATAAATCGGAGGAGATGTTCCAGTGGAGACTCGCACGAAGTCGAGGTCAGGTTGAGACACTTAAGAGTTTGTCAAGAGGAGCTTGTTGGGGCTCAAGACTTGCTCTGATGCCGGACGCCTGATTCCAACAGTACTGATCCGATCATGTAATTCGCGACGCGAATAGTACAGTAACACACAGATTGCTACGCGTTGCTACGCAGCGCAGTGGAGTACGCGGCTCACGGGCCCCCTTGTGCCGGACGCTTCAGCGCGCCAGGGTCGACGCGAGGGGGCCGATCGCGGAAGGAAGGGGACTGGTCGCGGGTGAAAAGAGAACACGGTGTTTAACTCTAACTATGCTTATTTATTCATATCAGCTGAGGTGCTCAGACCTTGGTCCGCCGGTTGTGTCGATGGAGTCGCGGGTGGCTGTTGGGCCGCTGTCTTTGGTTTCTGCAAGTACAATCGAATCGTGTTAGCGGTGGTCCGTACAAAATGGCGGTGGTAGCGGCGCGGGTCTTACATACTAACGCAGTATAATATAACCTTACATGCTACGCTTATACAATATAGTCTTACACGCTATCCCTATATGCTACGCTAGTCCTACGCTTACATTCTATCTTATAAACTATACCCGGCGACGCACAGTGGTCCAAATCGAGAAATTCAGTGACATTTCATGAAAAAATCAACTTTCTAATATGAATACCTACCTGGTACACATTGATTCCTAAATGTCCACTGATGTCGAAAATGAAAAAATTAAGAAAATATAGTACCACTTTTGAATGATATGAGCATTCAAAGTTGGATATTTTAAAAGTACAATTGTCCGCCCGAAAAATCGGGTCTTTTTGTTGAAGATTTTCTCAGGGTCTATTTTAATATTTTGCCTTCATTTTTTTTTCTTAATAAAGAGCATTCTTTTTACATTAGAAATATGGCCTCCGTTAATAGTTACTGTACATAGTGCCTTTAGGACATAGCGTTAAATGAAACGAAGAAAATTCTTAAGAATCGTTACAATTAGCAGGTCAGATCTTTCAAGTCCCAAGGAGTCCCAGTATGTAACAAATTGGAATGTTTTCAGTAGATCTTCTTCTTTATAATCATATAAAAACTGTTTCCCGCCTCGTGCCACTATTGAAATTATCACTATTTGAAGTTGAGCGTGGCATGTCATTTTACGCGTATGCGTTTGCATCCGCTATGGAATCCCTGCATCGCAATAAGTTCGTTCCTCGAACGAACTGTTTAGATGTACACACATAAGATGTTTATACTATGACTCTGACAATGAGAAGACTTCGACTAAGGCTACAATTTTCTGACTGCAGTCAGTTAAAACAGTACCATTCGAGCTGCATCAGCGAAATATTCAGAGACAAATTTCCGAGCAATAATTAACCGTGGCTATTAATTGTATATTTTATATTATGCTTTTTGTGTATTTTATATTGTTTGTCAAATTTAATTTTATTATATATATACATATATGCGTGTGTGTTTTAAGTTACCAATTTTATTATATTTTGTTCTGGACTTTATTTTTTTTGTATCTGTTACACTTTATTATACTTTTTGCTGGTAAGTATAAAAATATTTAAAGAGAGATTATACAAATTTTTGTATAATTTTTCAATTTTTTTCAAATTGATTTCTTTTCACTCATTTAGGAAAAATGCCAAACATTCATAAAAATAGAGATTTATATTTCATATTAAGAAATAGTAACAGAGATATGGATGATTACGAATTTTTATACAAAAAGATATGTGAATATTATAATACAATACAATTCAATACAATAATAATAATAACAACAACAACAACAATTATGATACAGTTTTTTTTTTACCTATTAATAGCCTAGTATCTCTACATTATCTGGTTCAAATTGTGTGATGATATGACGTACGGTTTAAAAGTTACACCAAAATGTCACTGAATTTCTCGATTTGGACCACTGTGCGGCGCTCGCGGTACGGTCGGTCGGTCGGTAGAACGGGGGAACGCCACGCGGAGTTACGGATCGGTCGCGGCACGCGTTCGCGAGTCGGTCGGCGGAACATCTCGCGGAGTTCGCAGTACGGTCGGCCGAACGCGTTCGCGGTTCCTATATCTATGGGTCCGCGCGATTGAAAGGAGGAGGGAAGGAGAGTAACGTACACGGGGTAAGTGGCCAGTTCTGGTCCTGCCTTTCTCTTATTAAGACCGAGAGTGTTCCTGTTGCTGGCTCTTCCCTCCACGGTCTGGCAGGCGTCACGCTGTGGGCTACCCTCCAACGTAACGACTACCCCGGCTTACCTTCCCCAAGGGCTATCCTCGAGGTCGGATAAGTCGGTTGACCGTTGGCGCGGCCAGCCTCGGCGCGTGGGCTACCCTCCACGCCGACGGTGGCCTCCAGTCCTCCCAGTCCGAGGCTATCACCGGACTAGGAAGACCTTACTGCCTTGGAGAGGACCTCCGGAGAGATCCTGTCGGGGCCGAAGCCCCAAGCCAACTCAATCGATCACACGATCGATCGCTGTCTAAGTAGTAACGGGTCGTGGTGGGTGGTCTTGGTGGGGGGTCCCCACCTCGCGGTGCGCGGCTGACGGTGCGCGGTCGACGGAGCGCGGCTGACGGAGCGTGGCTGACGGAACGGCTCGTGACGTATTCGTCACACCTTATAACTAGTATTGTTATCAAAATAACGTTTATTACTACCCATACTAAGCTTTCATGATCGTTGGAACTATAGTTATCCTCATAACCATTATTATTATCAATAGAGCGTATATTATTAAGCATACTATGCTTTTATTATGTCTAGAACTATAACTATTATAGTTATTACTATTATTATTACCAATACAACGTATATTATTACCCATACTATGCTTCTATGATCGCTAGAACTATAATTATTATCCTTGTTACTACTATTGTTATCGATATAACGTATGTTATTACGCACAGTATGCTTTTATTATCGATGGAACTATAATCATTATCATTATTACTATTATCCCTCTAACTCTTATTACTATCAAAATAACGTATTTTATTATCCATACTATGCTTCTGTGGTCGCTACAACTATAACTATTATTCGTATTACTATTATTATTATCAATGTAACGTGTGTTATTATCCACATTATGCTTTTATTATCGCTAGAACTATAACTATTATCCTTCAAACTCTTATTATTATCAAAATAACGTACATTATTGCCCATACTATGCTTATATTATCGCAAGAACTATAATTATTATACTTCGAACTCTTATTATTATCAATATAACGTATATTATTTCCCATACTATGTTCCTAGGATCGCTATAACTATAACTACTATCCTTCTAACTCCGACTATTATTAGTATAACGGTTATTATTACCCATACCATGCTTTCATTTCTTCGATTTATTCGACTTATTCGATTTATTCGATTCATTCGATTCGTTCGATTCATTCGATTCATTCGATTCATTCGATTCATTCGATTCATTCGATTCATTCGATTCATCGATTCATTCGATTCATTCGATTCATTCGCTTCATTCGATTCATTCGATTCATTCGATTCATTCGATTCATTCGAATTATTCGATTTATTCGATTTATCTGTATGACGTTGCCCGAGCCAACGTTGGATCTAGTGGCTAAGGTTATGTTCAGGTTATATGAATTCCAATTATATTCAAATATGTACTTTATTATATTAGCTTCATTGTACAGTTGTAAAGCATGATAGTTATCCTGTGTTCTCTGTTATACACATGTTCATTGTTCTTACTTGCGTTAGCGTATTATATATACTCCATATGCTGTTCGTTATCTTATCCCATCATGTTCTCTATTACATTCATCATGCAACTATCATTCTTTATCGCATGCCTTTACATATTTTATACTCAGCTTATACGTTAGATTGTAAGTACACAGACACCACACATGTACGACTCCCTTGTACTGCACATAACATCGTATTCATCACGTAGCATTGGGATTCCAAATCGCATCATATTATAAACATCCAGAGCGCTACCGCGCTCCTTTGTAAAACACCGACACCGCGTCACGTGCGACATAAACAAAAGACAAACACCAAAAACATTACCGCGCTCCTTTGTAAAATACCGACACCGCGCCACGTGCAACATGAGCATAATATTGCATCATGTACTTCCCCCAACGGTCCTCTGACATAAAAACACATCGCGTTCCGCCGATTCGCGGAGTCTACACATTTAGTCGGTACGGGTCGGTCGACACAGAGGTTCCACCATGCATAGTCCATTTATATTTACCAATTCCTAAACATTTAATACACATCAATTCCTAGTAATTAATACTTACGAATTCCTCAACTTGCGTTCATCATTAAGATTCCATTTTCGCTTCGTAGCTTATATGTATATTATATTATATTTAAATATTATTTGTTATACCTAAGCAAACTTACGTTCGATTTTATTGCGTTTAATATCTGCCCTATTGTTAAGTGATAATTGTTCTATATATGTAAGTGACCATCAAAGAGCTATTCATATCGTGGAAACGTAAAGGGCGACACGAATTCATCGTAAACACCTTGGGATCCCTGATAGATGTCGGACGCAAGTGCCGCATGGTCTAAAAGATCGTTACATTATCTGCTGTTCCGGGCCTAAGTAATACGCTTGCGTGGGCAACGATCCTGGACGTGACAATCTGATTTATTCGATTTATTTCATTTAATTGATATAATTGATTTATTTAGTGTAACGGATTTAGTTGATTATTGGATTTAATTGATTAATTATAAAAGAGATTAATTAATTTTGAGGTTTTCATTTTGAATTATTACAATATTCCTCTCAAGAGGAGGAGTGTCGCTAATGCCGACCCTGTAAATCAGCCTCCGCGTAATAGGGGTCGTCCGCGGAAGCTCATACCATCATTAATCAATGATAATGAGGAGACTGAAGCGAAAAAGAGGCCTAACTTTGACCATTTTTTTTTTTGGAAAAACGATAAACGGAAAAGAATTTCTTTTCAGAGAGTTTATTTAACACATATTGAACTAAGACAAAATAATTTTTTATTTTTTTTTTCGTACAAAATGGAGGCGTCAGAGCCAATCGACGGAAACAGCTTTTGTAAATAACACTCCTACGGGAGGACGGATTTCTCGGTATGTATGAGTCGTGGGATAAGAAATTAAAAGAATTTATAATCGATATACTATTGGCTTTGGAAGTACGTAGGGGCTTTTTGATTAATCAATTTTTGTGAAAGTTATGCGTTTTTTAAAGGAAAGAATCGACTTTTTGCATGAAAAATGAGCACTAAATTGTTTATAAAAAAAAAGTTTACATTCAATCAAAAACGGCTACGTGCTTCCAAAGACAATATTGTTGTAAAGCTACTGTAAAAATTTCAATTCAATCCATGCAATAATCACCGAGAAATCCGTCCTCCCAGTATGAAGAAACTGATTTCGAGAAAAACGCGTTCGAAGTTTTATGAACATTTTCATCCTTAAATTCTCTGTTCACCGCTAATCTGTAATGCCTGCACTATACATTTGGCTCTCCAGATCAGTGTCTACCAGCTTATCTAGTTTTCTGGATACTTCTGTTTGTTTTGTAGGTAACAAGTAAACTTATTATTTTAAATGATAACAATAATACGAAAGCGATGAATTGCAACATACCGCGCGAATACTCAGTGCGCGCACTAAGGTGCTGCGGTAAAATTGATAATTGAACCATTTAAAATTTGTTTTCCACTATAAATCACATGGCATTTTGTTCCTAAGACCCTAAAGTATTGTTTCAGCAAAAAAAAAAATCGATTTTCTGAAAATCCTAGAGTGGTGTAACTCCTTAAGTTGACTGGTTACCTATATAGTCCAGATTTAATTGGGAATATCAGTGGCAAGTTGCCATCTGCATTAAGATACTTACATCGACTTCTTATATCGAGAAGCCGAGTTAGCCATAAAAGCTGGCGTCTTTGTCACCGAGACCAAAAATGTGATGCCACGCAGGCGACTCGAAAAATCGAAATCAGGCTCTTGAACAACCCTTTCAGGTGTTACATATACCGTTGTGCACGAAGAAGGTAACCAGGACTCAACCAATGGGGATAGGCGATCGACTGGTATGTTTGTTCTGTGCAACAGGAACAATCACAATCTACCGGAGTGTAGAGTCTTCGCCAAGGATACACCTCAACGTCGTTGGTATATAACGAGGAAGTATAAGTTATGTCTCAAATATTTGCGTTCTGGTCATTTCCAAACTACTTGTACTGCAAAAATTTGTTCTGTTTGCAATTCTAGGCATCATGATCTGCTGCATAATCTGAGGCGTGCTGTAGGCGGTAAATCGCGGGCATATGCCAGGAAGACGGCAATTAGCGCAGAGGATAGGAATGATCGCGCGGGTCCTTCGACCAATGCGGTGGAGAACAGGGAGAAGAATGCATGACTCGATTATTTAAACGCGCTATTAAAAATCGTTCTAGTGCACGTCATCGGACCAGCCTCTTGTATCGATACCTACGCCCTTTTGGATGCGAATTCGACCATTTCATTGATCGATGATACAATTTCGCGTTTTATAGGAGCGCGTGTTCCGCGAGTTGATGTTGCCCTGAGAAGGATAAAATCCTTACGGGAGACAGGCCTATTATGGTCTAAGAAGCCGCTTCCAAAGGTGGATAGTCGAGTCACAGCGCAAAAGCGTCTCTTTTCGCTCGTGAGAAGGCTAGCTAGCGATCCTGGGTATGCATCACTATAGTATAGAGAAATGGAGCGCCTTATAGAAAATGGCTACGCGAGAAAAGTAGACGACGATGTGCGCAGACCGTTCACCTGGTATTTATCCCATTTCGGTGTAAGGCATAGGTTCAAGCCAAAGAAGTTAAGATTAGTTTTCAATGCTGCCGCAAAGGCAGAGGGCGTGAGCTTGAACGATTTATTGGAAACGGATCCAGAGTTAATACAATCATTGCTAGGAATACTGGTGCGCTTCCGGCGATTAAGTCGGACATTGAAGATATATGCATGCATACTGAAGTAAGAGACGCGGATCGCGGAGCTCAGCGATTTTTATGGCGTGGCAAACAGCGCAACCTCAGATCTGATATGTACGAGATGACTTGTCCCCTCGTCGGCGCTAAGTCATCCCCATGCAACGTGATATATATTAAAGATAAGAACGCAGCGAACTTCTCCGAAATTGTGCCGAACGCGTCCCGAAATATAATCAAGAACAGCTATATGGACGATTTCCTGACTAGATGTAAGATAGCGAAAGAAGCCGCGAAAATGGTGGCAGATGTAACAAAAATTAATGCGTACGCCAATTTCAAGATGCACGGATGGGCGAGCAACCGCGCATCTGTCCTCAAATCCGTGTCGGGTACAAGGATATCCGTAGATCGCAAGAATATGCGAATCTGCGCCTGGGGAGGAGAGAAGGTTTTAGGAGTCTCTTGGAATACGGAGACAGACGAACTCGGTTTTAACGTGGGATTAGAAAGAATATGTGCCGATATCTTAAACGGAACGGCGAAGCCGAGCAAATGGCAAGTCCTGAGGGTGATCCTATGCTACTAACCGAAATAGAGCACTCGGGACATCCTCTGATGAAATTAGGCTCGCAAAGTACGAGGCCCAGACGACCTGTTTGAGAAAGCAGTGATGGATAGCGCAGGCACTGGCCGACGGTTTTTGGAAGAGGTGGTTGAGGGAGTACCTGCCCACCTTAATACCAACCACCAAATGGAGTGAAAAGAGTGCCCCACTGAAGGTAGGCAGCTTGGTTCTCATCGTGGATTTCCAAGCTCCAAGGAAATCGTAGTTGCGCGGAACGGTCACCCAAGTCTTCCCAGGATCGGAGTACCAAGTCAGGGTGGTGAAGTTCAATACTGCAACGGGGAAACTCACACAGCCAGTGAATAGAATAGTTAAATTGTATTCACCCTCTTCCAGTGTACAAAATTGACATTTCGTTTTGTACGGGGAGGAGGATGTTAAGTGTAGAAGTGCAAGAATTCTAAGTTTAATTTAAGCGCTTACATTATTTTTTAGTTTCACGTTATTTAGTTATTTGTCGTAAATAAAATTGTAATTTCGGTTATTATGCATTTATGCACGTCTTTGCATACTGTTAAGTTCGTAAGACATGTAAAGGAGTAAATGAGGAACCCGAGAGAAAGGTGAAATATTGAAAAATTCACGTTTAAATGGCAACCTGGACGGTGATCTCTTTGCGTGCACAGAGACGCTTTTGCGAACCTGGGGCCGTTCAGGCCGTGGCTAGGGTGTCATTCATGACGGACCCTCGAGGCCTCCATCGACCCCGATTTGGACGATGCTTGTATCTGGTGAGGGTCTGCGGGTCCGAGACGTTCAGGCTGGTCCTAAGAGTAAAGCCGCCAGGTATTCGCAATTGTATAGGCCGGAATGGGGGAAGGGCCACATCATAGCGCGGGGCTCAGGCCGCTACGGCTTATCAATTGCGAGGATTATTTCGTTGACCGTCCTTTCGCTCGGTTCGTTCATTGCGCTCCTCCATACAAATCGTTACTTTACTGTAAGTTATTATAATAAATAAAGCTACGCTATTTGAGTTGCTTTAAATATTATATGCAAAACTGATTTGCAATTTTGTTTGTATATATTGTAAATAATTTAATTTTGTTTTTTCCAATAAATATTAATTAATTAATTCCTTACCTTCGTTATTTGTTTTGTTATTTATATCCTTAA
This sequence comes from Megachile rotundata, assembly GCF_050947335.1. Lineage (NCBI taxonomy): Eukaryota > Metazoa > Arthropoda > Insecta > Hymenoptera > Megachilidae > Megachile > Megachile rotundata. Next base: position 222,169 of record NW_027473389.1, on the reverse strand, counting down.
CCTTAAATTTAATTCTGTATAAGGATATTCAATGATTTGAGCTCCTAGTGATGTTAATATAATAAAAATATTTAAAAATATTCAGAATATAATTTGATTAATTGGATAAAGTTTATTAGATCTTATAGTATATGTTATTACTAAAGGTATAATAAGTAAAATTGGGGATACACCGTAAAATTGAATAAGCAAATAAAAAATATCATTCTGGTTTAATATGAGTTGGGGTATTTATTGGACTTGCTGGTATAAAATTATCAGGGTCACTTAATGTATGAGGGTATTCTAAAATAATAATTGTGAAAATTAATAAAACAAAAATAGATACTAACAAATCTTTAATTGTATAATATGGATTAAATGGAATTTTGTAAATATTATTTCTTCCTATAGGATTATTAGATCCTTTCAAATGTAAAAAAATAAATGTAAAATTACTATAAATAAAATTACAAAAGATATAATAAAATGTAAAGGAAATAATCGATTTAAAGTAGCATTATTAATTAAAAATATTGGAGATAAAAACGATACACAAATTAAATTTTACATTTGTCTCCATCTAACGGTATTAACCATGGTTAATTATTTCTTCTTGTATTCGCATGTTTCGATTCAATTTTGTTAAGGACTATGATTTGTAACATCCCTGGAAGAGTTTTTTTTACTTTTTATCACCAACATGGCAGTTCTGTGCTCAATTCAATTACCCACCAATAGTTTAGTTACCGACAATAATGAACTGTTACCGACGGTACATTGTATATCAGTTATCCTGTGTATTTAGCTTTGACAGTCGGTAATCATTAGATATATATATATATACCGACTGTCAAAGCTAAATACATATATATATATATATATATATATATATATATATATATATATCAATATTCTTAATTTTTATAATTATTTTATGTTTCTAATTTAAAAAGAGTAATATGTTTCATTAAATTAATCAAATGTTAAGTTAATTTATTTAAAACAAGTTAATGTATTATTTTATAGGCTATTGTAATAAATGTATTCCGCAATGCTATGTGCCTACGTCCCGCGAAGCTAGCCCCGAATTTCCTGGAATCCTAGCAAAGCTTAGAGAAGGATAGAAATACATTTTACAATTTCGATATTATTAATTATCAAAAAATATTAGTTGAACAAATCAGTTAATGCATATCAGGCGTATTAATATTATGTCATCCGAAAATAGAGTCAGATGTTAGTTTATTGCAGAATATATTGTAAATTATAATATTATTCAATGGAATGTTCTAGAAGCATCCTATGCTTATACATTTACCTCCGATCCGTTTAGAAGTCGTGCGTAGTGTATAGAAGGAGATAGAAAATGCAATTTCATTAAAACACTATTAAATTACTATTTTTATATCAGGAATATAAACTATTATGTAAAATGCGATATTAATAATATAATTGAATCGTTCGTTTTCATAATTAATGCCTAATTGCGAATTTATACGACAATCATATATTTCGACGTTATGGGGGTTTTCCAGGAATTTGCCAGGCTGGCGAGTATAAAAGGCCGTGCGAAACTCGCCTAAATCGCAGAACAGTTTTCGAAGTCGAGCCAGCTAGAAGTCTTCAGATAAGTATAACCGGAACAGTTTTCGCTGTGAAGAGCCGCAACGATTCTTAATACTTGACTGGTAAAGTGGGTATACGCCATTTGGATACTTGGTCGTGGGTCGTTCTAGTAGCTAGCTAACGCAGGCTGCCCATTCAAACGGTCTCGTATCTGAAACTCCGCTAGGAGAGTGCTATACTTGGCGCCAAGAAAGGCTAAGATATCGAAAGGATAGTTCTCAGCTACTCATATTTGATTTTACATCGGATTGCTAACGAGCCATCAGATTCTCGGAGCTCGCTCTGGGTAGTTTCGTAGCCAGCTAACGCAGGCGCCCCATTTGAGCGACTTGGTCTCTGAAGCCCGTGTCTTTTGGGTGGCAGTTCAGCAATTACGATTTTATATTAGAATCAATTGATTTGCTACCCTGTTGAACTTATACTGTTCACCCTTTTCCTGTATCGTTGGGTCGTTCTAGTAGCCAGTGAACAACAGGCTCCCCAATTAAGCGATCTGGTTTTGGCTGTCAGTGTTCGTTTTGACAAAAAGGGTCATGGACAATTAGTTGTCGAGACAAATTAAGAAAGAGTAACTGTTCCGAGTAAAGTTCATTAGAATCAAACAAATCTTGGAATTTTGAATTAGTAAAAGAATATTGTTCTGTCATCAGCGTAATTTCCGTAGTCGACTACACCGCGTTAGATAATAGATAAAATCGTTAATCTGTCTAACTTTGCGATAGCGTATTTAGGTACACTTAGAGAATCACACTTAGGTCGTGTTCCTCGCTGCGGTAGACTATAACGCGCTAATATTATTAATTTCATAAAAGAATAATTCATTATATATACTACAAACGTACTAATCAAGATAAACTTTGTAATTGCGATAGCGTTCGAAACCGAGAATCAAATCCTATAGAAAACCGAATTCAATTAATTACATAAAAGCGAAGTTAGCTTCATCCGAAATCAGACTAAGGTACGATATAATATAAAGAATTAACTAACGAGAATCAGATTTAGTTATATTCACAATTACCTATTACGTATTGTTTAATTTGCCAAGTTCTATTATTTCTATTATTAATATTATATAAAAATCTATTTAGTTTCTTTTGATCAAACCAGTATACTTTTCATATTTTGTTGTTATTTGTTACTTGTTATTTGTTAAATTCATCATCTTCGTTATTTTATTGAATAAACCTTATTGTTGAAAGATATTGACCTGTAGATTTCACTCCTTAACCGCACACCACACGAATCCCACAATCTTTATATTTAGTTATTTTCCAAAACGAGTCGTTTAGTTGGTAAAAGCCGCTCTTTACCTTCCTAGCGCTAGTAACTATCTGCACCTAGGTTCCAGAGTCGTTACACGTTTTAAATAGAGAAAAAATAAATTTTTTTGGTGACAGCGGTGGGATAGTTCAGGTACAGGTCATTGAACGTAGCTGCAATTACGTGTCACTGATCTCCTGTGTGGTAAGAGAACTTTTCTCTGCGGAGGTCAAGATTATTCATATCTAAAATAAAGGATAGACGATTGAAAAGTATATACATAGAGAGAAAATATAAAAGAAAAAAAAAATATATATATATATATATATATATATATATGACAAATAATACATATATTGATTATGTCACGTCTCAGGCGTGATAGGATTTTAAAAATTTTTAATTTTTCAGGAAAGGAATTATTTTCAGGCTTTCGGCCACGCGGCACTTGCGTCCGTCGTTTAGCCGGGACTCCCACGGATTTAATTTGATGAAGTGTCAGATTTTAATTGATTTTCGAGGTGTTTTAGGCGATAGAACTCGTAACGGGGATCGTTGGGAGGAATGTTCTCGAGCGGCGGCAAGGATTTCTCAAAGACAACAGGGCGTGATTTCCAGGAATTAGAATGTTGAGCGGTTGCACGTGGATTGATTGGGTTATCTTCGGTGGAGAAACTGGCGGTGGATGTTGCTGCTTGGTGAACCGGCGAAGTATCGCGTTTCGCGGAGCGCGCTTTTACGACCGGACGGACTGTTTGTAACTCGATCCCGCACACGGAGATAAAATTGATATTTCTTAACTGTGTTTCTTTAATTACTCTGGGGAGTGCCGAAACTCCAAGAATATTATTATTGTCCGCAGCGGAGTTCAAAAACTGGCTTAATATTTTGTGTTCGGGGAATTTGTTCGATAGAGAAATCTCGAATTCAAATTGTCTGCCCGAAATGAAGATTTGCCGGTCTGCACGAACGAAGCTACTCGTTATTCGTTTGTAAGGGTTGGAAGACTGAAAGAGTGTATTTTAAAGAGAGATTTAAATATATTTAAAGAATATAAGATTACAAAAAAACTGTTGATGTTTACTCGCTCGCTTCTATTTACGTACTAGACTCGATCGCGATTACCCCTCCCTTTATACTGGTCTTCCAGGAACTCTCCAGAACTTTGGCGTTACTCGAAATTTCACGATGTCTCGCGGCTGCCCTCCCGCTCCGCACCACTCTCCCCGAGGCCTACGAGGCGGGAAGTACACAAACGGAAGGGAAGCTCGTCGAGACATCGTTCGTCAAATTTAAAAACAAAACACAAACGTTCTGGGAATTTCTGGAGCGATCCTTGACCGTTTCTTGAACATTTTGCGTAACTGGAATTTTCTTCCACCACGACGTGTTTTTCCCATTTCCTATTTTTGTGCTCGTTGGCATTTCGGATAAACGAATAAATGAAATAGAATAAAGGACACTGAAACTAAAACCCAAACGGTTAAGCAAAACTGAAGACTGAGTACAGTTACGCGTAGACCCGTGTTTATGATCCTCAGGTAACACAGGAAAGGACAATGTGCGGCGCGTCCAGACACCAGAGTCCTTGTAGGGTATAGGAACGAAGTGTGCGGCGCGTCCAGACACCACTTCAGGTTTATGTGAGAATTGAAGGAGATCGACAGCGTGCGGCGCATCCAGACACCACTGCGATTTTAGGTTGAAGGTTTAATTGGATGAAGCGAGCCGAGAATCTCAAACTCGTATTTGGCCTCCGTGAACTTAATATAACAAGCGTGATTCTAATTCTTGAACTTCGCTTTATTCTATTTGGAAACTAACGCGATTTATTAACATTTAATTAAATGAGAACGTATTTGGAATATTGGATTAGCAAAGGAATAAAATGAGAATATTTCAAAGTCAACTCTATATATATTGACTAAGGTTTACAAAAATAACTCGCAAATACAAAATAATTCTAAGTATCTATGGGATAAATCGAAAATAGTTTGAGTATAGAAATCGAAAATAATTCTAAGTACCAATAACAAAAATTGAAAATATTTCTAAGTTCGAATTGGAGAAATGGAAATAATTCTAAGTTCTTATACGCGAAAATTAAAATAATTCTAAGTTCAGCTATGCCAGAGCTTTAGGAAAATAATTCGAAGTGACTCCTTGCGCGAGTCAGAGTGACGTGACCTAGCCGTAGGTCAGAGGTCGACGAGAATTGGAATTAGAATGCGATGCTAATGGGTGACTCCGTGGCTTTTTATACAATTTTCCCGGAGGTGGGAGTAGTGCCTAGAGTGGGGACTACTCTGTACGTTGCGGAGGCTAGCGAGCGACTGGTGGCTCGCGCCTGGTGGGGCGATGCGTGCGCCGCCTGTTGGATTCTGAGTCAACTAGTCCTCTCTCGCTACGCGGTACGGTCGCGTAGTGGAGGTTGCCTGCGTCGCGGAACTACCTGAACCACGGAAAGCGCAACCCGAGCGTCATCGGATGTTCCGCTCGTGGAAATCAGGCGTTTTGAGAATTATACTTTGATTTATTTCGAAGAATGCATGAATATTTTCCATTCCTAAGATGGATTCACGCTTGAGAAATCCGCAGGGCCCGAGGAGAGAGAACTGAACATTTAAATATGTATAGAATTTGAATTTATACCTTGATAAATAGCCACGTGCATTTAAATTAATTGAAGTCTACTTTTCTCAAAAATATGCTCTGGAATGTCTGAATATTTTAAACGGAAACTTATTATGCGGAACTTATTTCTACAGCGACGATGATGTCTAAATCTAACCATACATAAGATATTAATAAATCATAAATTATAATATAAACAATAATTAATAAACTAACCTAACTCAAGATGACCGCAGGTCGTCACAATTAATTATAATAGCATAGATTTTGTTACTCGAAATGGATAACGAATTAGAAGCTCAGGAAGGAAGTTTAGGAATTCAGTCAGCGAGCACTACTCTCCCCGTTCCTCAGATTAGTATACGGGATGCTGCGGATATTGTGCCTCCATTTGACGGCCATAATATTCCTTTGTATCAATTCACGAAAAATTGTCTAAATGCGAAAAGTATTATTTCATCTCACGCCGAGTACGGTTTAGTTCAATTAATTAAAACTAAATTATTCGGGCAAGCATCTAGAGTAATTTCAAGCGGAGATTATAATACTATTGATGAATTACTTACTGTCCTAAAATCACGCTTTGCACCATTATACACTTCATATCAATTATACGGCGATCTCTCTAAAATGGCATAAATGCCAAATGAAGCAGTAGTAGATTATAGTAGTCGTGTGTCGAGCCTCTTATTACAAGTTAAAAAGTGTAACGAAATAGAGCAACCGTAGCTAGCGCCGCAATACAATAAAACCGCCGTGACAAACGCAGCTAGGATATTTCTAACAGGTTTAAGACCAGAAATTTATGGTAGGCTAAGAAATCATGAATATACATTCTTAGACGACGCGATTAGCGCAACGATTCTCGCCGAAGCGGAATTTAGGGAAAATCAGGTTCGCTTAAAAATGGCAGAAGACTACTCTCGCGCTAGTAATTATAGGTGTCCAAATTATATATCAGGGTCTCAGCAGACGGCTAGGGTTCAATGGCAGCAAAAATTCTGTCTGCACTGCCAAAGGTTAGGGCATAGAACGCAGAACTGTCGAAACATAAGTCAGCCAAGAAGACCATGGACAGAAACTAACCAGAGACAACCAGGGCCACAGCATACAGCCCCAAGTCCAAACAGTTAGATAGCTAGCCAAAGTATTCTTAGAGGGCCTTCAGTAGCCAAGCTTCCTCCTCCTACTTGCTCATTTTGTAAAAATATTGGGCATACGATAGAACAATGCAGGAAAAAAGCCTATCAGGATAAAAAGACTGAACAGGTGCGTAGTAGAACAAAATTTATAGTACCTACTAAAGTCATTAAGAAACCTCCTAGCATCGCGGTAAAGAATAGAATTTTTCAAAACGGGTCAGCCTTGCTTATGATTGATACGGGATCTGATTTAAATTTAATTAAAGAATCGTCATTAATACACCCTACTCAGATTTATACCGATGTCTGTTTGCAATTAAGTGGCATTACTAAAGAGAAAATTTCTACAACAGGGTACATCAAAATGAAGATATTCAACTACGAAACGATATTACACATTGCCGAAAATTTGCCAATAGAACAAGACGGAATTCTCGGGAATGAATTTTTTCAAAACACCGAAGCAGTCATTAATTATCCAAAATCCATTGTAATTACCAAAGACTTCACAATACCATTCGAAGATCCAATAATTCATATAAAACCTAGGGAAAGAGACGTGATTCTAATTAGAGTTTTAAATACCAATGTCAGCACCGGATACGTTCCGAAATTAAACATAAATTCAAATTTCCATCTCGGTAACGCTATTGTCACTAACAGAAACGGAGTAGCATTCATTTACGCAATTAACGTTTCCTCTGAAGAAATTAAAATTCCTATGCCAGAAATAGAACTACAACCATTTGAAGAATCACCCATCGAAAATTTACCTTCACCAGATACACCTAGGGTACAACAATTATTTCAACTATTACGATTAGACCATTTAAATTCTGAAGAAAAATCGAGTGTTGAAAATTTAATTAGGGAACATGCAGACAGATTTAATTTGCCGGGAGAAGATTTAGAAGCAACAAATAAAGTACACCACCGGATCATTACTACCGATGATGTACCAATTAACGTTAAACAGTATAGATATCCACAGTACCATAAAGAAGAAATTAATAGGCAAATCGACGATCTCCTCCAAAAAGGTATTATAGAACAATCAACATCACCCTACAATTCACCCCTATGGATTGTACCTAAGAAAGAATATTCCCAAAGCAAAAAGAAGTGGAGACTAGTAATCGACTTCAGAAAGTTAAACGAGAAAACAATCGGCGATGCATATCCTCTTCCTAACATTACCGACATTCTTGACCAATTAGGAAGCGCGAAATATTTTTCAATTTTTCATCTAAAGTCAGGATTTCATCAAATCCCCATGCACCCTGACGATAAAAGCAAAACTGCATTTTCAACCCCCTATGGCCATTACGAATTTAATAGAATGCCGTTCGGACTGAAGAACGCACCGGCCACTTTTCAACGACTAATGGATAATGTACTATCCGGACTCCAAGGGATAGAAATATTCGTATACCTAGACGACATTGTAATTTACGCCAGTTCACTACGCGAACACGAAATCAAGTTCCACAAATTAATGGAAAAGCTAAGAGATGCCAACCTAAGCCTGCAGCCTGACAAATGTGAATTTTTGAAGAAAGAAGTGACATATTTGGGCCATATCATCGATGAAAACGGGGTAAAACCAGACCCCAAGAAGATAGAAGCAGTAGAGAAATTTCCAGTACCAGAAACAGTCAAAAATGTGCGGCAGTTCCTAGAACTCTGCGGGTACCATAGAAGATTCATAAAGGATTTCTCGAAGATAGCCAAACCACTGTCGGACCTGACTAAAAAGGAGCGGAAGTTTGAATGGACACATCTTCAACAAGAAGCCTTTACCATCCTTAGGGAAAGTTTGTGTAAAAAGCCAATCCTAGCGCCAATCCGGATTTCAACAAACCATTTAACATTACCACAGATGCGTCAGGCATAGCAATTGAAGCTATCCTCAGCCAGGGTGAAATTGGAAAGGACCAGCCTATCGCATACGCTTCAAGAGCTCTTAACCCTGCTGAAACACGGTACTCGACTACGGAGCGAGAATTACTTGCCATAGTCTATGCAGTACATCATTTCCGCCCATACGTCTACGGAAGGAAATTCTTCCTCATCACGGACCACAAACCTTTGGTCTGGCTGAACAGTGTCGCTGATCCAACATCGAGGTTACTACGCTGGCGAATAAAAATGAGCGAGTACGACTACGAAATCAAATACAAAGCTGGAAATTTGAACGCTAACACGGACGCACTATCCCGTAATTCCGTTCAGACGAAAGTACTACCAGTCAATTCCAAAAGGTCTCGATCATCAATTACAAGCACAAACACTAAGAGGGAAATCAAGAAAAAGAAAGAATGGCATCAATATAAAACTCGTCCGCAAGATTCAGCTACGTCTAGCTCCAGAGAAATTAAAAGAAGAAAAGAATGGCATCAGTATGAAACCCGACCACGGGAATCAACGACCAGTTCACGAAAGGTTAAAAGAAAGAAGAAATTTCACCAATACCCTACGCGTCCATTAGAAGACATAAATGCTGACCAATTACCAAATAAACGAAGAAGAAGAATAAAGCAAGAAGAAACCTCTGATGATTCGAATTATTATGATACGGACGATTCAGACGAAGAAATTATTAGCCAAAAAGGACACGAAATAGAAGTACAAGCCCAAATCCACCCACCACCCTCAGAATTTAAAGTAAAAACTCCGCCACCACTTATTTTGAGAAAAAACGATCCTGTAGTAATTGGGGATGAAATAGAAGAATTCAATGAAGATACCATAATTCCCAAGTACCTATTCAAAGATCCTCCCAGAATTAACGCCGACTCTTCCTCTTCAGAATCCCAAAAAGAAGAAACTCCTCCTTATAAACCAGAAATATTAAACAAATCTGGTCCAGTAACTCCAATTAAAATCAAAAAGGAAGATAGAGAACTTACTGTCAGTAAAGCAAGAAAACCAAAAATAACAGAAGAAATAGTGAGTTCCATAGCTGAAGTTAAAGATCATCTTTGGCCTAGAAAGGGGCCAGTAGCAGTATTCTGGAATTCTCAGGGAAATCCTTTAGATCCTGAATCAGAGTTGTTGATTAAAAGAAGAAAGATCAGACCAGCACCTAGGAAGGAAATTACACAAATTAAATTAAAGAAACAATGGTTATTTGGCATAACAGTTAGATCAAAAAAGCAATTACCACAAATTCTTAGAAAACTTGCGTTGCTCCGTAAGAAACATAAAATTAGTGACCTTAGTTTACCGAATGATAAATATCTTAGGAAATTAGTGTACATAATCTTTGCTGACATACCAATTCGAATCACAATCTGTACTGGGGACATTAAGACTCCGTCATTCGAAGAGAGAATTCGCATTATCCAGGAAAATCATACTACACCCACTGGGGGACATAAGGGAATTAGGAAGACTAACCATCGCGTTTGAGACAATTACTACTGGAAAAATATGAAAAAGGACATAGCTGATTTTATTAAAACTTGTATCGACTGCCAAAAGAATAAGTTGGTACGCGTTAAAAATAAAGAGCCAATGGTTATTACAGACACCCCATTGGACGCATTCGACAAGGTTTCATTAGACATACTAGGACCGTTACCTTTAATTTCAAAAGGGCACAGCTACATATTAACAATCCAGGACAATTTAACTAAGTATTTCATAGCAGCACCTATTGTCTCAATAACTGCAGAAGATGTAGCCAGAGCATTTACCGAACACTTCATTTGTAAATTTGGTTGCCCCAAAGCAATCTTGACAGACCAGGGGACATGCTTTATGAGTACCTTGATGAAAAAGCTGGCAAAAATATTTCACATTCAAACGTACAGAACTTCATCCTTCCATCCTCAGTCAAACGGTTCCCTAGAAAGAAGTCATCAAATTTTAATAGAATATTTAAAACATTTCCTCACGCAAGAAAAACAATGGGATGATTGGTTACCACAGGCGATATTCTCATATAACACGAGTATACACGAAGGAACTAAATTTACGCCTCACGAATTGGTATACGGAAGAAAAGCGCGGCAGCCATCAAACTTTCCAATTGAAGAAGCAATGTGTACATACCCAAATTACGTGGATAATCTCATCCCAAAATTACATAATTTCCGAACCACTGCGCGAAATAATTTAAAATTGTCGAAACATCGTCAGAAATATTACTATGATAAAAAGATTCGACCCATACAATACGAAACAAATGAAGACGTATTTCTTCTTAACCCACCACGGAAAAATAAATTAGAGAAGGAATACTCTGGTCCATACAAAACTACAAGGACCATAGAACCAAATAATGTAGAATTGCAAGTCGGTGGGAGGAACAAAAGGCGAATTGTTCACAAGGATCGCATTAAGAGGGCCCACCTACCAATGAGGGATCGAGAATCGATAGAAAGATGAGCGTGCGCGCAAACAAGAGTAGAATAATTTAAATTTACCGCGCTTCGTAATTTTGCAATCGCGTATTTTATAATACATGTGGGATTCGGTAAAGGGGAATTAATTTTTGCGTGGTATGAGTGTGTGTGATGTACGAGTGTGAAACAAAAGAGTGTGAATGCGTAGTATAAAAAAACGCGACAGCGTCGAAAGGACAGTCTAGTCTTGGCCGAACCGTAGAAACCGTGAACTATCATCAATATATTAAATTTTGTATTCCTTTCAATTTATTAAAATATTTACTATAACTTTAATCCGTTTCTCATCTTCTTGCTCCCATCCTACATACATAAGAACTGGCAACTAAGGGTGTGGCAAAATTGCGGAAACGAAGTGTGTAGCGTTAGAACGCAAAAGCAATCGAAAACGTGGCGTCACGGAGAATAGTCGTGCATTTTATTAAAAAGAATTCTTTCAATAATCCAAGGAAAAATGGATCAAAAACGCCGATGTGAGAATATATTGAACGTAATGTGCGTCAAGGATAAAGAATTGGCGTTTAACTGCAAGTACAGCCAAGAACTGGGACGTATATGCCTAAGTTGTATTGTGTCGGCACATCCCGAAGCCAAGGAACAATGGTGGAACTCAGGCAAGAATCAAGCTTCCATTATTACTTTAACAAAATTAATACAATCTAATATAATATATTTACGTGTATGTACATATAGGCACCCACCATTTCATTAAACAGGAGGCTGTCCTGAAGAAAAGCGAATGCATAAGGTGCAAGATTCAGCTCGCAGAGTTGAAACCAGCAATTGCTTGCACCATGTGCTGCAAAAAAATCTTCTACATGGAGGACGATGACGACGAGGCACTCAATGCCGGCGTCCTAATGAACGCTGAAGATTTATATCCAATAGTAGAATTACGAAGTATATCATTACGAAATGGAAAATTACACTACGAATAATTAATTTATTTTTTGAAATATGTAAATATATAAAGGAGGAGGAAGTTATATTTGTTAAGAGGAAAGAAAGTTTTGTTAATATTTAGTTTTTGAATAAATTTTGTTTGTTATTTTTGATATATAGCGGTGTATAAAATTATTACCCGTACAATTAAATTAGTAAAACGAAAGGAAAAGAAAAGAATCATACAATAGATATAAATTAAACATGCGCCATTACTATATATTCTACGATACTTCTACAATTAACGACGCCACATTAGTCTATCAAAATGTCACGAAGGGCAGGAAAGAAAGTCTTGTTAAGAAATCTTAAAGCTAAAATGAAGAAGAATTTAAGCCAGGTAAATCAAAATATATTAAAATATACACATATATAACTAAACAGATCATAATTTTCATATAATTCAGGAAGAATCCACTAATAAGTGGAAACTGATCGAAATTGAAATACCCGATCCGCCGTTCAAAGAATATAAACAAATAGACAATCCTCAAGACCCAAGGCGAAAATACTGGAAATCGCTGTGGCTGTTTGGGCGAGGTGCTGCATTACCCAGGAACAGCGAGAATAATTGCAGATGCACGAAATGCATAATCTCAAAATTAGTAAAACAAAAGTCTCTTGAGGACAAGAGACCTACATAAGGGGGGAGGTGTAACATCCCGGGAAAAGTTTTTTTATATATGACAGTCCTATGTTCAATTTCATTACCCACTGTGAGAATAGTTTAGTTACCGACAATAATAGACTATTACCGACAGTACATTATACACCAATTACCTTATGTATTTAGTTCAACGGTCGGTAACCGATACATATATATATTTATTTTTATTTTCATTTTCAATAATTATTTTATATTTTCAATTTAGAAAGGATAATGTAATTTACAAAGACAATCAAGTTAAGTTAGAACAATTAAAAACAAGACTAATGTATTATTTTATAGTCATTCGAATAAATGTATAATTCTATATGGAAAATTCCGTAATGCAATGTGCCTACGTGCCGCGATGCTCGCCCCGAATTTCCTAGTATTCTCGCGTAATCCTAGAGAAGGATAAGAATACATTTTACATTTAGGACATTATTAGTTATTAAAAACCATTAGTTGAACAAATCAGTTAATGCATATCGGGCGTACTAATATTATGTTACCCGAAATTAAAGTCAAATGTTAGTTTATTGCAGGATATGCTGTAAATTATAATATTATGCTATGGAATGTTCTAGAAGCATCGTACGCTTATACATTTAGTTCCGATCCGTATAGAAGTCGTGCGCAGTATATAGAAGAAGATAGAAAATGCAATTTTCATTAAAACACAATTAAATTACTACTTTCATATCTGAAACATTGTAAACGTAAGTTTGTTTATTTAGATACGCCCGGAGACGGGCGTTGCTTCTGTAACGACTCTGGAACCTAGGTTCAGATAGTTACTAGCGCTAGGAAGGTAAAGAGCGGCTTTTACCAACTAAACGACTCGTTTTGGAAAATAACTAAATATAAAGATTGTGAGATTCGTGTGGTGTGCGGTTAAGGAGTGAAATCTACAGGTCAATATCTTTCAACAATAAGGTTTATTCAATAAAATAACGAAGATGATGAATTTAACAAATAACAAGTAACAAATAACAACAAAATATGAAAAGTATACTGGTTTGATCAAAAGAAACTAAATAGATTTTTATATAATATTAATAATAGAAATAATAGAACTTGGCAAATTAAACAATACGTAATAGGTAATTGTGAATCTAACTAAATCTGATTCTCGTTAGTTAATTCTTTATATTATATCGTACCTTAGTCTGATTTCGGATGAAGCTAACTTCGCTTTTATATAATTACTGAATTTGATATTCTATATTATTTAATTCTTCTTTCGAACGCTATCGCAATGACAAAGCTTATATTGATTAATACGTTTGTAGTTTATATAATGAATATTCTTTACGGAATTATTAATGTTAGCGCGTGATAGTCTACCGCAGCGAGGAACACGACCTAAGTGTGATTCTCTAAGTGTACCTAAATACGCTTTCGCAAAGTTAGACAGATTAATGATTTTATCTGATATCTAACGCGGTGTAGTCGACTACTGAGTTTACGCTGATGACAGAACAATATTCTTTTACTAATTCAAGTTCAAAGTTTGTTTGAATCTAAATGAATTATTTCCTCGGAACAGTTACTCTTTTGATCTGGCTCAACAACTAATTGTCCATGACCCTTTTTGTCAAAACGAACACTGACAGCCAAAACCAGATCGCTTAATTGGGGAGCCTGCGTCAGCTAGCTACTAGAACGACCCAACGATACAGGAAAAGGGTGAACAGTATAAGTTCAACAGGGTAGCAAATCAATTGATTCTAATTATAAAATCGTGATTGCTGAACTGCCACCCAAAAGACACGGGCTTCAGAGACCAAGCCGCTCAAATGGGGCGCCTGCGTTAGCGGGCTACGAAACGACCCAGAGCGAACTCCGAGAATCTGACGGCGCGTTAGCAATCCGACGAAAAATCAAATTTGAGTAGCTGAGAGCTATCGTTTCGATATCTTAGCCTTTCTTGTCGCTAGGTATAGCACTCTCCTAAAGGAGTTTCAGATACGAGACCGTTTGAATGGGGAGCCTGTTGTTCACTGGCTACTAGAACGACCCACGACCAAGTATCCAAATGGCGCATACCCGCTTCACCAGTCAAGTATTAGGAATCGTTGCGGCTCTTGACAGCGCAAACTGTTCCGGTTATACTTATGTGAAGACTTCTAGCTCGATCGACTTCGAAAACTGTTCTGCGATTTAGGCGAGTTTCGCTCGGCCTTTTATGCTCGCCAGTCTGGCAATTTCTTGGAAAACTCCCATAACGTCGAAATATATAATTATCGTATAAATTCGCAATTAGGCAGTAATTATGAAAACGAACGATTTAATTATATTGTCAATATCGCAATCTACATAATAGTTTATGTTTTTGATACAAAAGTAGTAATTTAATAGTGTTTTAATGAAATTGCATTTTCTGTCTTCCTCTATCTATATCTATATCTTCATTGTTTTATTGAATAAACCTTATTGTTGAAAGATATTGACCTGTGGATTTCACTCCTTAACCGCACACCACACGAATCCCACAATCTTTATATTTAGTTATTTTCCAAAACGAGTCGTTTAGTTGGTAAAAGCCGCTCTTTACCTTCCTAGCGCTAGTAACTATCTGAACCTAGGTTCCAGAGTCGTTACAGAAGCAACGCCCGTCTCCGGGCGTATCTAAATAAACAAACTTACGTTTACAATGTTTCAGATATGAAAGTAGTAATTTAATAGTGTTTTAATGAAAATTGCATTTTCTATCTTCCTCTATATACTGCGCACGACTTCTATACGGATCGGAACTAAATGTATAAGCGTACGATGCTTCTAGAACATTCCATAGCATAATATTATAATTTACAGCATATCCTGCAATAAACTAACATTTGACTTTAGTTCGGGGTAGCACAATATCAGTAGGCTCGATATGTATTGACTGATTTGTTTAACTAATAATGTCGCAATTGTAAAATATATTCCTATTGTTCTCTAAGATAACACGAGAATACTAGGAAATTTGGGGCGAGCATCGCGACAGGTAGGCACATAGCATTACGGAATTTTCCATGTAGAACTAAACATTTATTACCGATAGTTTACTGAATTCTTATGGTACTTGATTTGTCTAATGTCACGGTCGGTAAGAGAGAATACAGTCGATAATTGAAGAAATGACACCGCGATAAAAGTTTGTAAATTCTTCAGGGATGTTACACATATTTAAACGCGATTTGTAAAATTTGTTGGAATTTTCATAGTGATAATGTTAATTGCGGCTTTCCAAGTAGATTCAACCCATTTAGAGTTGAACAATTATTAAAATTTGTATTTGTCGAATAATACTAATAATAATACCAAACTTACACTTATTTTTTATATTAATAAATACTGCTTAAAAAATCTTTCTGTTGCTTTGTAACATATTTGATTTTAATATTTTGGTGGCAATTTTATTCTCTTTTTATTCCACGGTGTTAACTATTAATCTACCTCTATTATATCATTATATTAATATATGTTCTTTTTTATTTTTTCTTGTTATTCTCTGGATGTTGTTTATTGCAATTTTTTTATAATGACATTTATTTTATGCAATTCGTACAGTGCAATATTTTTGCTCTTTCTTCTTGTTTCTGTGACTGTACGAATCTCGAGCAATACCGATGACGGGCTCAAGTTGGCGCCTCGGTCGGTATACCCAAATCGTACACCGTCGGTTCCCGATTAGCGCGCCGAAAAAGTCTCTCCGAGCGCCCGAACGGTAACCGAGTACACCTGTTCGTTGCGATCTTTCAAACGTACCGCATCAATTCAAATTCGCTCAGTTCTAAAGTGTTCGTGGCGATCAATAACCAATTCCGTCTCGTGTATTTCTGTTCTTTATTTGTATTTTATTGTTATTGTAACGTTAACTAGTTGTTTAGTTGTATTAAATTGGAAATACAACATTCAAAGAACAGTGCCGATTTTCCTCCTCGAAATCCAGTGACTATCCCACGCTAAAGTAAACCAGTGATTTCCTATGGACTGGTGTCCCCACATTCACCGAATCACCACACCATCCGAAATAGTGACATTAATAAATGTTATCTGTAATCCAAGAGGTACTTTATTCATGAAGTATAAAAAATATTTATTTATATTCTCACCGGTCAAAAGACATAAACAAGATAACGCTCACCGGTCAAAAGACATAAACAAGATAACGCGTGGTCCAAACGTCGAAAACAAGATAAGCCGAAAACGATAACGCAATCAGGAGATAAGCAAAAGTATAAAAGAAGAAGCAGGCCGGCGCGCGCGACAATATTACAAACGCAGATCTTCAGAAACGAAACATTCGAGATACTCGGAGCTCAGGTTTCGGACGAGTCGTATTGCGAGATCATTCTATTGCGACAAGTGTATTCATTGTAAAGTAGTGTAGTGATTAAGAAAGAAAGTTTTTTTAAAAGCACAAACTGATCGCTTTCCCGCGTAACAATATATATATTTTAATTTATAATCTTAAGATGCTTGAGTACGATACCTATAGCTCTAAGTACTACTGTTTAATATCCTCGGTCGATATATAACCGTCAGTAGGTAATCCTACCTGTCTGCGTACCATATATTATACACTATATTTGTAATAGTTATTACTCTCAGAATAGACTAACTATCAAACTATCTTATCGATTAGCGTTTATTATTCAATCCTGTCGCTATTCCTGTCTAAAATGCCGCGCTGGTCCCTTCTTCCTGTCCAGTAGAATACTAGCATTAACAAAACAAAAACGAAGAACAAGGACTCTTTTTTTATCTTTCGTAAGTAACTGTGAACCATATCTCATCAGGTACATCATTATCTCATAATCGTGAGCATCTCTCTATATAATTTCCGTTTTCATCTATTCTGACCCGATTTCTTTCATGGGTCATTTATTAAAATAAGAAACATATGTAGCCGTATGTAATTTTGCATGCATTACTTTAACATGGCCTTCTTCAAAATATCGTCTGTCGATAAAGTAGAAATATCTTTATCTTCTCTTGGACTTTATACCAAAAGCACCTTACTCAATATCAGCTGTGGTATCAGATGTAAGTGTAATATCACATGGTAATAAGGTATAATTATAATTTTAATATCATCCCATCTCTAAGTCGATACCCCGTAAAAGAAGAAATCAGTGGTAAGTACTCGAAACACTCCTTTCCTCACGAGCCATCAGAAAGGGTCTATCTTGTAATGTATCCCTCCCAGCAAATATTGACTAGAATACCATCCGTTAATTTTACTCACGGCTGATTTCAGCGATCTTATTAACTCGGCAGATATTAAGACTTTTGGCTAATTGATTATTATTCCGTTATTTATCCTCCTATTAATCTCCGCTGTATGTTTTCAGTATTTGTTGAGTCTCTTTAGTGAAGTAAAGATATTTCTACGTCTACATGGACGTCCCAACAGTGGTCGCAATTGCAGTTTTCTTCCCCACCTTCCGCCTCCGAGAGATAAATTACGTCCCCCTCTCTCCAGGGGCCCCAATCAATTTGTATTTCCATATAATCTAACAAGGAAAGGAACGCAAGTGTCCCCCTGCGATTTTGATGAAACTTCGTAGGTTTGTTAAGCAAGCAAAAATAAGCGACACGTATTTTTATTTATCGGCTGAGACGCGGGTTTAAGGAGTGAAACGAGCCCTTAAAGTTTCGACCCCTTTTGGCTATCTCGAAAACCATACGAGATACATTAAAACTTATAATAGAAAAGTTGTATGGTTTCTTGCGTATAATAACAGGATGTTAACGAATTTTGCAAAATACAATTTGTTTATAACAAACAAATTTTTCATAACCTTATTTTACAATTTATTCAAATTTGTATAATGACAGGAAGTGTAGAGAGTTTTATTACAAATCCATTGGTATATATACATACGATATTGCCTCCTACAATTCCTCAGATTTTTATCATAAAGGTTCGCGCGCGCGCCCGCATGATACTAAACTGGATCATATCGGACGATATTACACTACCAGTGAACGTCATTTTTAGGCATAAATAAAAAACAATTATATTTGCGTTATACATAACTGTTAATTTTATTAAATTTGTATAACAAAACATTTATTGGTAAAGTACATAGGTATTCTATGTATATGTCAATTTTATAGGTAACGAATAGTTTGAATAAGTTAGAGAACATAATCGTGGCAATAATGGTATTCTTCGAAAAAATGTTTCAAACACAACGGTTTCCGACATTAAGTATAATATGTAATAAGTGGTACGTCACGGCATATGTATATGGCATAGTGGTTCATTATGTGATGCATAGCAAAATTCTACTGTATTTGGAAAATGAAGTGGTTTTGACGATATGAATCCACTTTTAT
Source organism: Megachile rotundata (assembly GCF_050947335.1). NCBI lineage: Eukaryota > Metazoa > Arthropoda > Insecta > Hymenoptera > Megachilidae > Megachile > Megachile rotundata. The sequence goes on along the minus strand of NW_027473389.1, from coordinate 203,189 downwards.
ATCATAAAATGAAATTTTCAAATCGTGGTGAAGAAAACTGATTATGAACAAGTCATTGTAGTTTTAGAATGGTATCTCGTATGTGGAGATTAATGTCATATTGCAATATAACAATTATGTCCGAAAAGCGACAAACAAAATTTTTCCATACGCGAAATCCGTACACATGTAATAGTTGTAAATATTTTGTAGATCCAGATAGAATCATAAATAACATTATTTCTTTATTTATCGGAATAGCTTCGTCAACCCTACGACAGCAATGCGCGCTCCAAGAATCTAATAATAGAGCTGCTTTGTTGTTTGTATTTGGAGAATAAACTTCTGTTAACCAGGTTTAAAAATTTTCTTTTGTAAGTTTTCCAGGTGTCGATGCCATAAAAATATTTGTCCCCTTGAATATGGTCTGCTGTAATCGAGGTTCAAATACTCCATGGTATAAAGTAGATACATATCGTCAAGACCTCATTTTCAAAATCCCGTATTTTGCTATGCATCACGTAATGAACCACTATGCCACATATGTAGTGACGCAGCAATTATTTCATGTGCATGGTGCATCGAAAACCGTTAGAATCATTTCTAATAAGATTAACATATAGAATACCTCTGTACTTTAACGATAAATGTTAATTATAACGCAAATGTAATTGTTTCTCATTTATACTTATAAATAATGTTGACTTTTTTTTTTTAAGGGCCGAAACCATCGCCGAGTTGGGGTTCCTCAGCCCGGGTGTGGAGTATTCGCCTCTCGGCATCTCTTCCACACCCGGCGTTGGATGGTCGGCGGGGACACAGGTTAGGTACGGTTAGGCCCCTCTACCTTTCTCAACCGGGCTTGCGACTGGCTATGGCGGTAGCCCCCTGGTTGGTACGCCCCTCCCTGTGGGAACGCAGGGTAGCCGCCTTCCAGGGGGTGTTAGGTACGGTTTTTCTATCCCTAAAGTCACCCTAAACTTAAAAGCACTCAACACACACACCCCCACACCCATATATACACACCTACGTTCAGCACCCATGCCTTCACCGCAATATATATAAAGATATAAACAAACAACCACAATCCTTCACCCACTCATAAACACGAAAACACACACCCACAAACACACACTCACCCAAGCACATCCAAACCCACTCAAACACACGCACAGTAAGCTTCTCATACGGCATAATCATTTAAGTTACGTCGCATGAGCTGTCATCAAAAAACACACACAGTATATATAAATAAAAACAAATAACTAGGGACACTTACAATAAGTCACACAAACATAAAAAACACATACACACATACAAGTTTTAGTAAATAAAATAAGTAACGTAAGTGACAAATAATATTAAATAAATAAAACAAATAACGTAAATGTATAGAAGAAAAGACTATTAGGTAAATCAATACCATCATCTACCAATAAAAACGTACACACCTACGGCAAGTTCCCTAAAAACCAGCTTTCCTATAGTCATCCTCCTTATGACGTATGATATCCGAAATCATCGCTTGTACTGCCAACCAGCCCTCCATATTTTTAAGTATAATGCTCATTATTTCCGAGCATTTATCCTTCTCCGAATTAGCAGTGAGATTAATTCCGTATCGCGATCGAACGCCCGTCCAAAATGGGCAGGAGACCACCGTGTGAGCCGGTGTATCAACCTCCGCGCTGCAGTACCTACATAATGCCGAAGATCTTCTCCCTATCCTCGCAAGGAATGAGCTAAAAGTGCCATGTCCAGTCAGAAACTGGACAAGGCAATAATCCAGATCTCCAAATTTACGATGAACCCACCCCTGGATTTTAGGGATGAGCGTCTTAGTCCATACCGATCCCGGACACTCCTGCCATTTGCTCTGCCAGCTTTCTAGAAGCACAGCTTCTTGCTCTCTTTTTATATTCAATTTCTCCCTATTTAGAACCACCCCTTCACTTTTCCTTTTCTCTCTTATTTCCCTATAGATATTTCCTCTCATAGCCGCCATTAGGCCCAGCGGAGGTAATCCTGCAATAACCCTGGCACCCAGCCCAGAGGAGGACCTATATGCGCCGGACGCTAATTGGGCACACCTTCTATAAATTGTGTCGATAATTCTTTGATTCTTCTTGAACCCTTCCAGGGCCCCTACACAAATTGGGGCCGCAGAAAGCACAATGGAAATAACCACAGAAACTAATAGTTTTCTTTTTTTAGTTTTGGGACCACTCACCCTCGGTAAAATACGAGCCAATGCCTGAAGGACGCTAGACGCCTTCTCCTCGACTCTGCGAAAATGTGCGTTAAATGTGAGCCTTGAGTCCAGGACCACCCCTAGGTATAAGATCTTATTTTTAGTTACAATTTTAGTGTCCTTTATACCTATCTTTAGACTACAATTATTTTTTCGGTTATTATTGAATAGAATCGCTTCAGTTTTATGCGGAGCATTATATAGCCATTTATTTTCAAGCTCCTTAATTAACTTTTTAAGAATTCTATTCATTTTTCGCACCATTTTCTTCGGACTACATCCCCTCACGAGGAGCAGAGTATCATCGGCATAACAAACGGGTATGGCTCCCAAGTTTTCAATGAAATCTAAAATACTGTTGTATGCTATATTCCATAGCAGGGGCCCTAGAATGGAGCCCTGCGGAACCCCACGAGTAATGTTGAACACCAAAGGGCCCTCCTCCGTCTGGAGTACTCCCTTTCTTTCTTTCAAATAATTTTTAATTACCAACGTTAAATATGACGGTATGCCAAAAGCATCAAATGCTTCTATAATAGAACTCCATAGGATGGAGTTGAACGCATTCCTAATATCCAGACTCACAGCGAGAACCATACCTTCCCGTCTAGTCCCTCTTTGAACCACTCTCATCACCCTGTCTATTGCATCTATCGTCGAAAGCCCTTTCCTAAAGCCAAACTGGCTCTTATGTAGGGGTGCATTCAACTCCATCCAACTTTCAATCCTATTGCAGACCACCCTCTCGAATAATTTTCCAACCTCGCTAATGAGGCAAATGGGCCTAAACTTTCTTTCTACGGCCTCCTGTGTCTTGGGAATCAAAACTACTCTAGCGGTCTTCCAACACAAAGGGAACTCTGCGTCCTGAAGAATTTTGGTAAATTGTGCTGCCAGGAAACCAGCGTTGGCCTTTGCCAGGAGTGCCAGCAGATCTCCGGGAATGGCATCTAAACCTGGGGCTTTACCCCTTCTAATCCTTTTAGCCGCGGTAAGTACTTCAGCACTAGAGATGTTCAATATTTCCCCTCATTCCATCCTAATGCTCTCAATTCTAAATTCCCTCCTCCTCCTTCCCCTAAGACCTGCTCCCTTTGGAAAAAGCTCCTCTATAGCTCACTTCCCCTCCTCTTTGGGGGGGGGGGTCCTTGTTCTTTAATTTTTTCATTACCACCTTAAAAGCTTTACCCCAGATATCCCTATCCAAATCCTTAATTAAATCGTCCCAACATTTACATTTTTTGCATTTAATTAACTTTTTTAGTTTTCTTTTCAGGTGCAGATATTCATTCCTAGCTAGTAGGTAAGTACTACAGTCGAGTCCATATTTCTTTTTGATTTTCTTTAATAATCTTCCTTTTTTGTTGCAGGTTTTCCAACGCGCTTCCACCTCAGGCTCCCACCAGTATGCATTTTTCTTCCGATTTGCTGTACACTTATAAGATAAGTATCTCTCTGCTATATTATTTAGTATTCTATTAATGTTTTCCGCAGGGCTAACTTCCGTGGATGCTCCCCAACTCATCGGGTCTTTACACGCCTCAATTATAATTAACTTATATTTTTCTATTCTTTTCAGATTCCAGCGGGGCACCCCACTTAGCGTAGGAGGACCTTCAATGCCGGTAAGTAAAACGTCGAACCTTATATATTTATGGTCGCTTAACGTTTCTTCGTCTAAAACTCCCCAATTACAAATATACTTTGTTGTTTCTGCAGAGCCCAGGGTAATATCTACCACAGATTCCCCTAAGGAACTAACGTATGTAGAAACTCCCATGTTATTATAGCATGTGAAGTTTTCCACTAGAACCCATTCCCCGATAATTTCCCCCCGTCTATCCTGACTGTTTCCACCAGAGATGTTACTGTGTGCATTGAAATCTCCCGTAACAATCAAATTGCGCTTTCCTTTCTCCATCATGGTCTTTATATTCCTTGTAAGACTATCCCATGTTTCAATAAAATGTGCTAAGTTCACATTAGGAGATATATACACCGAAACCAAAACAAAACCCTTCACCTCGACAATCACATAATCCCTACATACCATCAATCCCTTACAGGCTAAGTCCTTTCCTTTTATAATAATAGCAGCTTTTTTATCGATGCTCCAAAAGCACCTCAAATTCCCTATTTTCCTAGGCGGTTCTGAAATTAAAGCGATCTCCAATCCCTCCCTATTCATTTTTTGAGTTAGGAGGTCAAGAGCTCCATATGCATTATTTAAATTAACTTTAATGCATTTCAAACCTTTAACCCCGTCCATAGTGTTACCAAAAATATTTGTATTAGGCATTTAATATTCAAATTTCCTCTTCTATACTACTTTCCGACTGAAAGCTAGTGATCTTCGCCAGTGTTGTTCTCACCTGTTCCATTGCCTGTGTTAAATCCAATTCTAAAGACTTCTCCCCATCCCCTCTTAAACTCCTATCTTTATCTCCACTAACCCTCCCCGTTCCATTAATCCCTTTCCCTTCTTTAACCCTTTCCTGCTCCCTACACTCCTGGGTAGAATGTCTGGTCCTTCTACATTTCCAACATCTTAATAATATACGTGAGTACCTCGCTACCCTGGCCCTGGTCCAGCCCATCTTAATTGTACCTTTTTCTATAAGCAACTCAGCTGCCTTAATTGGCAGCTTTAATATTGCCGTCTGTTGAGTAGTCTGCTCCTTAAAAAATCGAGCAACCTCTATCGCGCTCTCTTGAATTCCTATCCCTTCTAATTCCTGGACGACTGCCTGTACCACTTCCTCCCTACTCACAAGTGGGTCAATACCTCTGATGCTTAACCCTTCTCTAGGCTCCAAACATCTTACCCTGCCAACGTCTTTTAATTTCTCCTCAATTTGTTTTGCCCAACTATCTCCATCTTGTCCTTGCATTAGTTCAATTAAGATCCCCCCGGGTCTCGCCTCCCTAATTTCTTTAATGCGTAAATCTTTGGGGGAATCCACCCTTTTCCTTAAGTCCTGCAGATTCTCCTCGTATTTCCCCGAGCTATATTTAATAAAAATAGCTTTGCTCTTATGTTTCCTGACATCCTTCTTTGTACCCTTTTCCGTCTCCTTTCCCCTATCTTTCGAATCCAGCCCCCCTCCCTGGCCTATACCCTTCTCTTTACTAATCCTATTCTCCCTCCTACCTACCACCACCTCACTCCATCTAGGTGTGGATTGCTGTATTGCTATTATCTCCTCGGTTTGCGTACCAATTGTCCTTTACCTCCCTCTTACCGTTTCTTCTATTTCCCCCTCCTCTGCTCCCCCATGTCCCTGTTGAGACAACAACTGATTCTTCGACCTGTTAATTTCCTTAGAAATTAGGGAGCTTTGATCCTCCACTAAGTCCTCTTGCCTACCTCTATGAAACTCCTCACTTCCCTTACTCGGTGCATTAATGCCTAGAGCCCTATCCTTATCTCCTATCCAGCCAGGGCCTCTCTTCTCAGCTTGATTACTAATCCCTTGACTACCACAATGCCGCTCAAAATGCCCCTCCTTTTTACACCGGAAGCAAATTTTATTCTTAAGTTTGCAGGTCCAAGCTAAGTGATTCCTCGCGCCACACCTATAGCATTTTCTCTCATCAACATATTCCCCAATTCTACACATTACCCACCCTATTCTTATCCTACCAGCCTCTATCATTGTCCTCGCTATATCTTCCCTAGCATCTACACAAGCTGTCTTTACCCCAACCCTATTACATTTGCAGAATATCATTCTCGTATCCGCAGTATTTGTCACCGTATTCACAGCCTTCAGTATCGTTTCTTCCTCCTCGTCTATATTAATTCCTACTATTACCATTTTCTTTCTCCTCCCTTGTAGCCTCTCATATTTATAACCCTTCTCTTTGATTCTGTCACAAATCTTATTTAAATCTTCCTCTGATTCCGCATAGATCAAAATATCGTTTTTTCCCCGCGTTCTCCTAATATCTGTGATCCTACAGCCGTCCATACTAACTTTACTCTTCACTTCCCTAAGTAATTCCTCGTATCCCTTCCCTTCCTGGCTAATTATTTTAATAAAACCGATGAATGTTTCCTGTTTACTCTCTTCTAACGTATTTTTTCTCATTTCAGATGCAACCCGTTCAGGGAGATCCACCCCATCAATCTGAGGTAAGATCTCCCCACTCGCGAGCGATGTCTCTCTAGCCCGTTTTTTATTTGGAAGCGGCGGCGTTGAACCTGAAGTATCACTATCCGATACAATCCTAAGATCTCTACCTGGCTTTTTCCTCTTCGATCTGACCGATATAAAGGCTTGTTCCTCTTTGTTGGGTGTGGGAGTTGAGCAGGAGCTGATCAACGTTTGATTGGAATTTCGAGGGCAATCCGGTGAAGATTTTCAATGAAGAATTTATACACGACTTTAGCTCGATAGATTGTCACTTTATTTAACGAACACTTAACGAATAAGACGAACAATTAATTGAAAACGTACAAAGATAATAAAGATGGTAATTTCGAAAGATGGTTATTGGTATGGTTTGGTAATACGGTTCGTTAACGACTGACTAAAAATCGGTTGCGACAAAACTCTTGAAGTTTTTGCGGTGGGTAAAGCGCATGCCCGAACGCTCGATAGTTAATATTTGTCTCGGGTGAGTGCGCTGACACTCGCTAATTCGCGGTGCGGTCTAGCGCGTTCGAACGATTCCGAACACTCTTCATCACTACTTACCCCTGTTATCCTTTGTCTCCCACCCTCATCCTCATCTAGATCCCTACTCCCCCTCCTATCTTGCATTTCCTCTCCTACCCTACGAAAAGCGATTTGATCCCTACCCATCCTAATTTTCCCCAAAATCTCCTCCAATAAAGCATTACTAAATCTTTTATTGTTTCTCAGTAGTGCAACTATCTGTTCCATTTCCCCAGGCCAACCTATAATAGCCTGCACCAGCTTCGCCCTATCCTTATCTGTAATTGAACTCGAGATTTTTAAAATACTTTCTTTCAACTTCCTATTAGCTTCAGTCCTGATTTCCCACCTTAAATTGCCACTTCCATTGTAAATTACAGCGATATCCTCACTATACTTTACTAAGTCCGTCGCAATCATAACTCTTTGAGACATTTGTATCTCACTATCCTGACTCCCCATAGACTCCCCCCCCCCCCCCCCCGTTCTCACTCTCCCCCTCTATGTCCATACCTTCCTCATTTAAACTTTCCCCCCTGACCTGTCTAATCTCACCAAACCCCTGAGTTTCCCCCTTCATTAACGTTATCCTATACGTTCATCCAGTCGTATTGCCTGTTCGTACGTTATCCATGTCGTCGTAGTCAGTTTCCTTGTCTTCTGTATTTGTGTTCGTTAGAAAAGATTTATTTATGTGTTCCATATGAGTCCCACGCGCGCGACGGAAAAACGGTCCACCGTGGTAGAGCCGCGTGCCACGGTAAGCCTAATACAACCGGGGACGGCCTGTCCCCGGAGGTTGGCATGCTAGGGACTGGTGTACCCACCAGCCACGCACCCGCGCACGGGACCGCCGAAGCAGTACTCCATGGGTGGTGCGCGCCCTCATCGCCGCAGCGAAAGCTTGGGGCTAGGGATTTTTTATAGAGGTTATCATCCTCGTGGCCCAACCAACTAAGGTAAGGCCCCCGTTCCTGCGAAACATGACCACGGGTTTACGGCGTACAAAGAGCTCGGGTACCCTGGGATCGCTAAGTCCCAAACTGTGGGTGTTTTCAGGCAACCCACAGCCCCTGGGGGAATAAATAATGTGGACTGACAGTGTAATATCGTCCGACTTTATCCGATTTAGTATAGTGGGGAGCGTCAGCGGGCGCGCGCGCGAAACTTTATGATAAAAATCTGAGGAATTGTAGGAGGCAATATAGTATATGTATATACCAATGAATTTGTAATAAAATTCTCTACACTTTTTGTCATTATACAAATTTGAATAAATTGTAAAATAAGGTTATGAAAAATTCTTTTGTTATAAACAAATTGTATTTTGCAAAAGTCGTTAACATCCTGTTATTATACGCAAGAAACCATATAACTTTTCTATTATAAGTTTTAATGTATCTCGTATGGTTTTCGAGATAGCAAAAAGGGGTCGAAACTTTAAAGGCTCGTTTCACCCCTTAAACCCGCGTCTCAGCCGATAAAAAAAAATACGTGTCCCTTATTTTTGCCCGCTTAACAAACCTACGAAGTTTCATAAAAATTGGAGGGGGACACTTGCGTGCCTTTTCCTACATCATGGAGACGTTGTTGGTGTCGATTTGATATGGGCCCAAGGTCAATAGGAGTAAGTGGTCTCGAGTCAGTTTCGGGAAGTCGGTCAGGGTGGTGACCGAAGTAGGTGGTGGCAATAGAGCGCAGAAGCACACTTCTGCAACGGACTTCGGCCACCACCCTGACCGATTTCCCGAAACTGACTCGAGACCACTTACTCCTATTGACCTTGGGCCCATATCAAATCGACACCAACAACGTCTCCATGATGTTCGTAAAAGAAACACCGAACATCGTCCGTCTAGAAATTAAGTCGCGACACGTGAACGCAAAACCTTACCAGCTCTATATTGATTACGAACCGAAAATGGACCAGGTTGAAGGAATTCGGCGATATTGGTATGAGTGCCCGAATGGAAACCGAACAGTAGGCTGCTGCTCACATGTGGCCGCTGCCATCTTCTACTTGGCCCATGCTTGGTACCTCCTGCAGATTCTGCGCCCGGCTGCGCAGTTAACGGAGCTCTTCGTACCATCCGGAAAAGAAACGGTAGCAGAAGGAAGTGACAGCGAGGCTTAAGTGTTTCCAGAACGGCTTTCTCATGCTTATATGGAGGTAGGTGTGCGAAATGCGTAAAATCGGGTGCGACCATCTACGGTTTCTTCTAAATTAAAATATCGGGCCCCTAATGGATTTTCGATTGGGATATCGCATTTTGTTCGCCTCGAAGGGGGGCACACATTGAGCCTGTAGCTAGAGTGGTCCGTCGAATGCATTTGTGTGCAATCAATGAATTTCAGTTCCTCCACTCGGTAGCATCTTCATCGCTACTTTCTTAATACTTGATACACGCATCAGAAATTACGTTTGTCCAGCTTTCCAAAGAACACTCGATTAGCTCTGTAGACCTAAACGCGGGTGAGATATGAGCATTTCAAGTCGCCGTATGTCCGATGTACTTCGACCACTCGGGAGACATTTCCTCCTCTTCTGGAGCGATGCCGGTGATTTGGAACGCCAAACATGGGTACGTGTGGTCTACTCGAAGCAGGCTACACGATCCATATGGTTTTTTTGAATTTTATTTCCTGGGGCCGTTAAGCGCTCAGACCCTTTGTCAAGTTCCCTAAGAGCCGTTCTCCTTCAGGAATCCCACCTTCTTTTCTCTTTTCCTCCCATGCGGGGCAGTAAAAAATCGCATGTTCTACGTCATCACAGTTATGTGAGCAATACTTGCATCTAGGACTATCCCTTCTACCTATCTTACACAAGAAATAATTGAAAGCCCCGTGCCCCGACAGCACCTGGGTAATGTTATATCCGATCTCACCATAATTCCTATTCCTCCACCTGTTAATATTTGGAATAATCCGCCTTGTCCATGCACTGCTTTCCCCCGGACCCATAACGGACCATTTCTCCTGCCATTTCTTACTTATCTTCTTCTCTACTCTTCTCTTAATATTTTTCTTAAGTTTACTGGTTAGCCTTAAATTCCTATTCTCTAAGCCCTGCCAGGATTCAATGCTCTCCCTCCTGGCTTCCGCAACTAAGCCCAGGGGTGGGAGTCCAGCAATGACCCCTGCTGCCATCCCTGAGGTGGTTTTATATGCACCACATATTAATTGCGCACACTTCCTATATATTTTATTTATTCTGTCGCGAATCCTCCTTTCATTATCTTTATCTGTCCACACGGATGCAGCATACAGGATGATGGAAGCCACCACCGAGGCCAACATTCGCCTTTTTCTGGCTTTCGGACCCCTTAGATTAGGTGTAATCTTGGCTAGGTTCTGCACCGCTATTTCGGCCCTATTTTCGATCCACTAGATATGTGCGTTAAATTTTAGAAGTGCATCTAATTGCACACCGAGGTATTTAATGTTCCTTTTAGGTGTTATCGTGTCACCATTAACTAGAATTGGATATGAAATCCATTCTTTATTCGTTGTCGTTATACCGAATATTATAGCCTCGGTTTTAGTAGGTGAAATTCGTAGACCTAGACTTTCTATGAAGTCTATAACTTTGTCAAGTGCGTTGTTTAAATATAATATAGTTTTCTTGGCGTTTTGGCATGACAGCAGGATCAAGGATTCATCCGCATAGCATATGGCCTTGAGTCCCGCCGCCAGGCATACCTTTAGCGTTGCGTCATATACCAAGATCCACAGTAGGGGCCCGAGAATAGAGCACTGTGGCACTCCTCTGCTGACCTCAAAGGTAAGCGTTCCATCATCCACTTCCACCATCCCGTTTCTTTCGCTCAAATATGAGTATATAAAGGCCTGCAAATACATTGGGACTCCCATCACTTTTAACGCTTTCAAAATTGCCCCCCAACTCAAAGAGTTGAAGGCATTTTTTATATCCAGTGCCACAGCGAGCACTTTATGCTTCCTCCCTTTGGCTTCCGTTATGAATCCTTTAAGGTCCAGCAGTGCATGGATGGTGGACTTTCCCCTCCTAAAACCGTATTGTTGATTAGCAAGGTTGTAATGCCTTTCCACCCAAGACTCTATCCTTCCCGCCACTATCTTTTCAAAAACTTTTCCCATTTCGCTAATCAAGCAAATAGGACGGTATTTCTTTTCGTCTACATCCGGGCTCTTTGGTATAAGAACTACACTAGCTTGTTTACAGGACCTTGGAAATTTTAGATTACGCTAGGGGTGAGACAGAAGATCTGCCATCTGCTGTCCCCTCCCCAGAGCCAACATTTTAATCACCTGCCCCGGAATGCCATCGGGGTCCGGAGCCTTGCCCGCTTTAATTTAATTTTTTCGCAGCATTGATTATCTCTTCTTTTCCTATTCTTAAGCATTCCTCCTCCCTTTGCCTAATACTGCATAACACCTCTTCTGTAAGATTTAAGGGCCCGGCCTCGATTTTGTTTACCTCCGAATCGATCGAAGAGACAATGTCTATGAGCGGAGGAAACAGGAAATAAAGTAGACAACTCACGTTGCGTCCTCTATCAACTAGATCTAGAAATATACCTAAACTCTATTAGCCACCTACTCCTACTCCTGTTACCCACCAACTTTTGGCAAAGAAAGCCTTCGACCCGAAGGCATCGTTGCCGGATTGTTACGCTGTTGCCATAGCTATCAATCTATTTTTAGACGTCAAGCAACTTGCAGGAATACGGGCTCGAGCCAATTTTCCGAATCCTGGCGAGCGCAACTCGAGAAAAGGGAGGGGATAATCAAAAATGCACTTGAGCCAAATAAAATATCCAATACGCCAGTCGATAGCATATAAAAAAAGAAGACACCTTATACCAAGTTTCAACCACCTATCTCAATCATGGGGGCAGTAAAAAGGAAAAAACGAAATTTTGGTTTTTGGTCTATTTTGCCTATTTAATCTCGTATCAAAATTCTGAAAAAATTCTAAAACATTGAGATTCATATAGCGCATATTATAAAATTTTTTCAGATTTTTATATTGCAAATTGTAGTTGTAAAAAATGAAAACCCGCATTTATTAATTTTACGTCATATCTGGTTATATTCAGAAACGTAAAATGATACTACAACAGCATTATTAGCGAAAGCGGTAGGACTCTTGCTTCGTAATCGGTGGATGTTTTCTAGGAGTGGGATCGAATCCCCCGCTATAGAGTAGTTTGGGGGAAAACATTTACTTTGCATGTTGTTTTTAAATTTTTTTTTGTAATACTTTTAATATGGGTTGAGTTAAGTGATATTGCCCATAATAGTTCCAGTATTATATTAAATACTATTGCATATACTATTATATATATAATTATATTATTTTCTGTTATATAAATTCGGTGTAATGTGATTCCTCCATTACGACTGTTAGAAAACGAATTTCCAAGAAATTGTATGGGTAAATGCGTAGAGTCGGCGACTACGATTCTTGGGGTTTCGGGTTCGATTCCCGGTAACCGAGATCGCATTTCTTTTTCTCTTTGAGAAATAAGATCCGACGATACTGATGAAATTGAGATTTTATTTTGCTTTGGTATATACACTATATGGTATTAACTTTTATTTAGTCTAGCTGTAAGAATGTCGGTGCGTATGAAATGAGATATTGAGTTGCGTTTGCGAGAGGATGTTTAGAAGATCGGTTCGAATGTCGTGTTGGGTGTCCGAGTTCGAGGAATGCCTGATAAGAATAATCTCGGGCGAGAATGCATCAGCGTGCGTGGAGATGAGTAATTGTTCGTGCGAGTCAGTTCATCACTGTTGGCGAAAGCGAATGGTCGAAGACTATCTCTGTTAATAAAGCCCAGAAAAGTTAAAGGTGGAAAATTGAATTGAATACGTGACGTGCGCAGTGGAATGCGCAGTGTCATACCTAGTCCGGAAAACTGTATGCAGTTACCGACAGTTTCGTGTTTTCCTCAACGTGGTAGGTAACTTGACCGAAACCAGGAAAACTCACGACAAATACTACAAGCGCTGCAAGTGGAAAATCGTGAAACTATAATTGTATGGCGGAACACCGTTGACAGGCGCAAGTGCACGAAATCGTATTTTTCGTTTCACGTCTTCAAAAAGCAATAAATTGACAAAAAATGGACCAAGCCGACATCGTACCATTACAGTAATGTCGGGCTGCTATCGCTTTCGGTGAGTAAATGCCTAAATTTTACGTAAAACGGAAAATACGGCGCAACGTGTCTAGAGGCAGCCATCTTGATTGTCTGTGTCACGTTGACGTCCGAAGAATTTTTCGTTTCATTCAAAATGTGAGGCTTGTTGGCGTAAAATCGATAGCAGCCCGATATTGGGCATATCTACCGGTGCTAAAGCTATCCTCAGAAAGTGAATTTATGCAATTTTCGAGACGTGAAACGAAAAGTACGAAATCGGACCTCTCTCTCGAATTCGCCTATACGTACACGCGTCGCCACGTGTTAGTGTACACGCACAGTTACTGCGAGGCCGGGCCCTTAAGACAGGTTCTCCTTCCGGGAACAGCTCTTCTATTACCCTTTTACCCTCTTCCCTACTTAGGGGAGGATTCCTTTTCTTTAATCTTTTGAATACTATTTTATAGGCTAGTCCCCATATATCCTGATCCAATTCCCTAATCAGTTTCTCCCAGCATTCTCTCTCTTTCCTCTTAATCATGAGTCTCAGTTCCCTCTTACTAAGTCTATACTGCGTCATTATCTCCTCATATTCCTCTCTTCTACGTTCCATTTTCTTTCTTAACCTCATAACTCTCCTTGCTAACCTATTACAAATTCTCCAGGCCTTATCCACTTCATCGTCCCACCAGTAAGCATTATTTTTCCTCTTAGTACTCCTCCTTCCCCCTTTTCTCTTTAAGTGCTTATTACATATCCCGCCCATGATCGTTTCTATTTTCTCTTCTATCTGTCCCCAATTAAGCTCCCCTTCTCTCATCTGGTCGCCTGATTTCACACACTCGGTTCTAAAGTCCCTAAGTATATAGCTTCTCTTTTCCTTAATACCCTTTAAGGACATTCTCCTAACAGCCTGTTCCGTTATTTTTCCCTCCTGTTTAACTAACTCCAAAGTTGTATATCTATGGTCGCTTGCCGTATAAGTCCCCTCCACTATCCACTTCCTTACATGACTATACAGGTTATTAGAGGCGAAGGTAATATCTATACTCGATGTCCCCCCCCCCCCCCCCCCCACAAACGTAGATATTCCTTTTTTGTTTAAGCAGATGAAGTCCCTCTCATCTAACCATGTCTCCAACAGTTTTCCCCTTCTATCCACTCTTCCTCTTTCTGTCTTACCCCATCTAATGGAGTGGGCGTTACGATCTCCCGCTATCAGAATTTTATGTCCCTTGTAACACCGGTGGGCTCACGGTGAGCCCGCGGTCGCCGAGAATTACACAGTCGCTAGGTCCGGGTACGCTTGCTATACAAGTTCCGCGGAGGAAGGTAGGAATATTGGGAGCGGAGTTCCACACTTCGCCGGTTATAGGTCGGAACGGCTGCCGATAACACACGCCGTCCTTCCCTGGCAGGAGGCCGTGGGCCCAAGGACACCCTGCAGATGACACACGAGTGTTTCCTTGGCGGTCGGGATGTCCCCGTTTCGTAGCGTAACTACGACGACAAGACCGGGAGGTACAGGGGATATCGGCGGGCAGTAGGCTGCGGATAACACACTCCGTACTGTGTCCGCCCCCTGTCGGAGGAATCAGGGATACAACCAAAAGTAGGTGGAGAGCTATGTTTGGTGTCGGTTCGCTCGCTGCGATACGGTAGCTCGGATCGGTTCGCTCGCTAGGACGGTACCGGACGCTCTCCGGCCGTTCGATATCTCGCGCCGCCTTGTATACGCGATCGGTATTTGATTACGCTGCGAGAAACCGCGACTCGCGGTTCTCGCCACCTATCGGCGGCGCGAGTAGTTCGCGCCTCAGTTATCGCGTTATACCCTTTGATACCTTCTTAATACTATCTACTTCCTTCGAGAGCTCCTCCCACCTCAACTCAAAATCACTTAGGGACCTATTTGGTGAGATGTATACCGCTATCAGGAACACATTTCCGTATTCACAGATTATGACGCTTTCCCCCTCCTGTCTTAATCTCAGCCCTTTATTAAGATTTATCCCTATAATAGCCGCGCCTCTGTCCCTACTCCAGAAAGCTGTATTCTCTCCCATTTTCTTTGGGGGTTCACTTACTAACGCCAGCACTATTCCCTCCCTACGCATTTTGTTGTATAGCAAGTCCCAGACAGTAGGGGATCTGTTCAGATTTATCTGTACAATTTTCATTTCCAGGTCCATCGTCAACAACTAAAATGTAAGTATTAAATAACTAAGTATTGCTGATTAACGGTCTCTATGTGTAATAATGAATAACTTAAGATAAGTAACAAAAGATATAGAATAAATAGGTAGAAAACAATAATAACAAAAATAGAAGAAATAAATAAATAAAATAAATAACAAAGATATAGCAACAAAGTAAAATAAAGGTAAAGAGAATAAGTCAGAATATACACTACTCAAAAAAATTAAGGGAACAAAAAAATTCCTTACAATTTTAGGTCATTTTCAGATTGCTGTATCTCCGTTGGTATTAATCACAGAAGAATTCCAGAACAGTCATTTTGAAGCTTCAGGTCTCTAGTTTTCGGCCCTTAGTCTCAAAAGTATTTTGCGCCTATTTTCATTAACAAAATATGCAAATAATCACAATGAAAAAATTAAAAAATTTTTTTTCTTCTTTGTACGGTTTGCACTGACGCAGATAAATTTTTTTGAATAATGCCATTTATCGGGCGCTATTCTTTGTTTCTTCCCCTATAATTTGCATGTCCAGGAAGTCGATTTCGACGTTTGGTCACAAAGTTATGAGCTATCAAAGCAAAAATGACGCTTTTCCTTTTAATAGTCATTATCTCATGAACCCAGCATCGAACAAAAATTCTGAATACGGTTCCAGAAAGCAGAGAGTATACCCTTTGAGATGGCTGTCTCAGTTTTTCACTAAATGTTTTCTTTTTAAGCTTAATATTGATGTAAAGAAACGTCAAAAAACGGTGTTTTTTCCTCAAATTACAAAAGTTACGATATCTTTGTAAATAAGTATTGTAATGATTACGCCTATGTTTTTTTTTAAGCTCATATTGCCCACTAAATGTATGCGAAGTTTCAAATCGCTCCGATTCGTTGTTCCCTATGACCCAATGGATCAAACTTTGACATTTGAAGGAAAAGAGGTAAGGAAACGTCATTACTGTTCCGATACGCGACTAGTGCGCTTAATGCATAAAAATGTTTGTGCCTTTACATTTACCGGTACTATTGCGGAATTTTTAAAGAATGCTTTGATTTGAGAAGATCGGGTTACGCTTTCTCTTGTGTGTGAAAGTTAGTGTGTATGTGTGCCGTGTATATGCAGGTATGAATGTGTGCGCGCGCATTTTAAATTAACAAATTTAAAATTTACTTAAAAATTCTTGCTTACGGAATAAAAATTTCATAAAATTTTTTATTTGATTATGGCTCGACGTCATTTGTGTGAGGCGGAAGTTGCTCGTCTCGTAACCCTCGTCGAGGGGGGCTATCGTTACCGCGAAATCGGGAACATCATGGATATAAGTCTGTCGGTCGTTTGTCGAACTTATGCACGATACCAACAGACTGGCAGATACGGCCGACGTCCGGGTCAAGGTCGGGCACGTATCACTACCCCAAGAGATGATAGGGCAATAGTAAGACACGTAAGAGTTGAACCCTTTGCCCATGCGGATGTTATTGCCCTGCGATTTCGAAACCGCCGCCGTCAACAATCTCAGCGCACCATTTCAGGTCAAACTGTTCAAAATCGTTTGAGGCAGGTTGGATTACAAGCGAGACAACCTGTTCGCGTACCAATGCTTACGCCTAGACATCGCTGCAATCGTTTAATGTATGCACGTCAGCACGTTAATAGGCGGACACGCAAATGGAACAATGTGTTGTTCACAGACGAATCGAGATTTTGCCGCCACGGAAACGATCGGCGTCCTCAAGTTTGGCGTTATCGCGGAGAGCGAAATCGTCAGAGAAACACTGTTCCTGTAGCAGCGTATAATGGTGGTTCGGTAATGGTTTGGGCAGGTATTTCGCGGTTTAACCGGACGCAATTGGTAATCGTACGTGGTAGGTTGAATGCTGGCCGGTATATCAATGAAATTTTACGTCCACATGTCCTACCTTTTCGTCAACGAATTGGAAACCGATTTCGATTAGTCCAAGATAATGCTCGGCCACATACAGCGAACATTACAAGACGGTTCCTGTCGCAACACCGAATTAATGCGCTACCACATCCAGCAATGAGCCCAGATCTGACTCCAATCGAACACGTTTGGGATATGATGGGACGTCGATTGCGAACGGAGTATGCGCATTTAAGGAATTTACGTGCGTTGGAAAATGCGTTTCTTCGAATTTGGGACCAAATTCCACAAACCATGATACGGCGATGCATTAATATGCGTGAACGATTGCAGGATGTGATTAACAACCGGACAATAGCAATTAACGTAAAGCAAAACGATAAATTCAAGGTAAGTATAAAGATGTAAATACAATATAATGTAAATTGTTAGAATTTAGAGACCGCCCGCCGTGAATAGCTTAATCTTACGAAACGACGCGGAATCTATTTTTTCTTGATTTCTGAAGCGTCGCGTTGAGTGACGTCAGCGGTCGGAACTGGGAGGGGGCACAGTTTGACGATTGGTCTCGTCACTGAGCCGTTAATAGTGCGTAGCGTTACCACTCTAGTTTCGCCGTCTTTCCCTGGATGAACGCGTTCGACGCGGCTCATCATCCATTTTGCCGGTGGTTGTAGTTCGTCGCGCAAGAGGACCAAACTGCCCACCTCCAGATTTTCGGACCGCTGGCGCCACTTCGGAAACGGTTGAAGGTGTTGTAAGAACTCTCGTCTCCACCTGTGCCAAAATTGAGATCGCATGGTTAAAATTTTTCGTCAACGCGTTGTTAGGGATACATCACCGCTTTCCGGTTCGGGTTCGGGGACGTTGCACGTCGACTCCCCGATAAGGAAGTGTCCGGGTGTGAGCGCCGACAAGTCCGAAGGATCATCCGAAAGCGGTTGTAACGGTCTGGAATTCACGCACGCTTCTATCTGACAGAGAAGCGTGGACATTTCTTCAAAGGTTAGTTTTGCATCTCCCATAATGCATCGAAGATGGTGCTTGACCGATTTAACGCCCGCTTCTCACAGGCCCCTGAAGTGCGGAGAGTAGGGGGGAATGAATTTCCAGTCCGTCCCGTCTGTTGCGAGCAAAGCGGCGGCCTCTTTGTAGAATTTTGACGCGCTGCTGAACATGGATCGCAATTCCCTGTCCGCGCCATGGAAAACGGTGCCATTGTCGCTCCACATGGTGGCACAGCGGCCTCTTCGCCCCACAAATCTTCGGAAAGCCGCGATAAACGATGCTGAGGTAAGTGATGAAATTGCTTCCAAGTGTATTGCTCGTGTTGTCAGGCATACGAATACTGCAATATAACCCTTGTATGACTTGTGTCCACGACCCGCAGAGGTACGCAGCATTATGGGCCCTGCATAGTCCACGCCTGATGTGAGGAAAGCACGCTGCGGGGTCACTCGGTCCAGAGGCAGCTGTCCCATCAATTGCTTGGCTGGAACTCCACCGTATCTTGCGCAACGAACGCAATTTTTTATGACTTGACGGACCAAAGGACGGCCATGGAGAATCCAAAATTTTCTTAATAGCAGGCTCCTGGTCAGTTGCGGTCCACCATGGAAAGTGTGCAGGTGAGCGTCTGCCACTAATAACTTCGTCAAGTGACACGTTTTCGCCATGATCGCTGGATGCTTTTCTTCGTAGGGAAGCAGCGCGTTTCCCAGTCGCCCCGCCCCCCCCCCCCCCCCCACCCGAAGCACCCCATGAGGATCGAGAAAGGGCTTCAGCGAGGCGAGAGGCGACGTCTTCTTTACTTCGCTGCACTGCTGGAGACGTTGAATTTCCTCCGGAAAGCTGGTCCCTTGGGAAAGCCGAATGAGACTCAGGAGTGCATGGGCCCGTTCCTTGGCGGTCAGGTGTCCAGTCTCGCAGGTTTTACGTCTGGTGAGTAGGCTGAACCTGAAGCAGTATGCAATGACCGATTTGAGGCGCGAAAGGGATGAGAAACGCGTAAGGAAGTCGTTCCCCTCAACAACGTTGGCCGAGAAGGCGTTTGCTTTGGCCCTTTCTTCATGCATGTCTTCGACCTCGAGCACTAGTGGAGGTGGCCATGTATTGGACGAAGTGGTCAACCATGCGGGCCCCTGCCACCATAGGTTGGATTTTCTCAGTTCGGTGACGGCGATCTCCCTAGTTGCCAGATCCGCTGGGTTTTCTGACGTTCGACAATGTCGCCAATGGTCAGGGGAGACGCAGGTTTGGACTGACGCCACTCGATGAGCCACAAATGGCTTCCAGAGAGATGCGTGGCCCTTTATCCAGTGCAGCGTCACCGTGGAATCCGTCCATGCTGTTATGGGAGCAGGTATGTCGAGTCCTTGCTTCACTTGGACGATCAGCTTGGCCAGGAGGACCGCCCCGCAGAGTTCCAAGCGCGGAATGCTTATTGTTTTCACCGGTGCCACTTTGGTTTTGGCCACCAATAACGTGGTGAAAAGAGCTTCTCCCCGGACCACTCGCAAGTAGACAGCAGCTGCGTAAGCCCTTTGAGACGCGTCGCAAAAGCCATGCAACTCGAACTCTTGATGGCCACTCGTAAAATGGGTCCACCTGGGAACGTTTAGCGTGTTAAGTAGGTAAAGCGACTCCTTAAAGCTTACCCAAGAGGTTTGCAACTTTTGTGGCAGGTCCTGGTCCCACTCCACGCCGAGTATCCAGAGATCCTGCATCAAGACCTTGGCGAAAATGAGCACTGGTGCAGCCCATCCTAGCGGGTCGAACAGACTGGCCACTTCGGACAGAATTCGCCTCTTGGTATATCGAGCGGGCGGGTTTGCGGGTAAGTTCACCCGGAGTGAAAATGAATCGGTTTTGGGGCTCCAGAGCACCCCAAGCGTCCCGATTCCAGAGGCCTCCTGGAAGAGACATTCTTCGGACTGACCCTTTTCTTGCAGGCTCGGGGTGTTGGAAGCCCATTTCGCCAAGTGGAACGCCCCTGCCTCGAAGATGGCGACGACCTCCTTTTTTAAATCCTGCAGCAGTCCCTCGTCGTCCGCCCCCGCCAGTATGTCGTCAACGTAGGTGTGACGCTTGACGACGATTGCCCCCGATGGAAACCTTCCTTTCTCGTCTTCGGCCAGCTGCTGAAGCACCCGAAGAGCCAGAAACGGAGCACAGGATGTCCCGTAAGTGACTGTAGATAAATCGTAATCTTGAACTGGTTCATCTGGTTTTTTCCTCCACAGGATGCGTTGCCATTGTCGGTCCAGAGTGTGCACCCTAATCTGGCGATACATTTTGACGATATCCGAGGTGAATACGTTTCGGAATAGTCTCCAGCGAGCAAGTACGAGCCACAGATCCGCCTGAAGTTTCGGGCCCGTGCACAAGCAGTCATTTAGAGAATTTCCCGTAGATGTCGGAAATGAGGCGTTGAAGACGACGCGCAGCTTGGCCGAAGGGTCGTGGCGCTTCACCACGGCGTGATGCGGCAGGTAATAGGCGTTGGTCTTCTTCTCTAAATCCATGACGGGCTCCATGTGGTCGAGGTCGAGGTATTCCCCCATAAAGGCCCGATAACCCTCCGCCAGTTGGGGGTTGGAGGCCAATCGACGCTCGCAGCTCAACAGGAATTTTAAAGCCATAGCTTGCGTCGACGTTAAAGCGCTGCTGGGATCCTGCTTGAAAGGTAAGCGTACGCAGTACCGTCCGCTTTCATCTCGGGAGTGCGTGTCCTTGAAATGGCGTTCGCAATTCTCCTCCTCGGGCGACAAGGGCGATCGATTGGGAAGTTCCTCCACCTCCCAAAATCGTTGGAGTAGTTGTTCCGTGGTGTCGTCGCAACGGCAATGATACGTCCGAGCGACAGAGCCAATCCCAGCCTGGCGTCTGGAGGTGGGACCTAGTAAAACCCAACCGAAAGGCGTCAATTTTCCCACTGGGGTACCTGGCTGTCCGCTTCGAGTTTGGTCCAGGAAGAGAGCTCCACAAACATCCGCGCCGAGTATAAGGTCCACTCGGGATGGTATACCGAAGCCAGGATCAGCCTGTGTAACGCCGCGTAGATGATGCCAATTTTTGTTGTCCATCTGCTGGGACGGTATCAGCGAGGTCAGACGCTGGAGCACCAGGGCGCGCACGGGAAGTGTGAAGTCCTTTTGTAGCTTGGAGCGCACCGAAAATTGAACCTCACTGGTCGCTGCGCCGGCTTCCCTATCCTGCACCCCCGAGATGGCCACTTGAACCGCCCGCCGTGGCAAGCGTAAAGTTTGTACGACCCATTGGCTTACGAGGGACGTGTCGGAGCCGGTATCCAGCAGCGCCCGAACTTCAATGGAGTCCCCCGATGGCGCCTCCACCTTGACCCTCGCGGTGGCGAGTAGCGCAACTCCCCGGTTTGTGGCGAAGAGATCTTCATCCTCGGAAGGCCGTTGTACCATCGATGCGTGAGACACCGTTGAGCCAGGGAGAAGCATCGCCTCGTGGAGTAACGTGTGGTGACGCTTTCCGCACGCCAGACAACCCTGTTGCGAAGGGCATTTCGCCATTTCATGGCCTGCGTTTAGGCAATTGAGACACGCCTTTAATTGAATGGCTCGATCCTTTCGCTTCGAGGCGGAGAGTGCTTTGAATTTTGTGCAGTAGCTTATGTTGTGGGTTCCGCTGCACGAGAGGCACTTCCGAGATGTCAGATTTTTTGCCGATGCTGCGTAGATCGTTGAGTGTGTCTTCTTCGCGCTCGACTCTCCTTTAATTTTAGGCGCAACGTCTTTGGCTTGCGGGGAGGATCTGATCAACGATTCCGGGATCTGAGCAGCGTCCAAAGCCTGTATCCGGTTCTCGAGGACATCCGCCAATTGCTGGAAGGACGGGATTTCTCGGCTTTTCGCGAGGGACGTCTCCCAGGCCAAGTGAGTGGTTCTGTCAAGTTTCTGACTTAATAAAAACATGAACCACTCGTCCCACGCCGTTACAGGTTTCTTCAATGCTGAATAGGCTCGAATGGTCTGCCTGAAGGTGTCCAACAGGCGCTTCAATTCCGACGTCAATTGCCGTTGAGCTGGTGGGCATGTCAGGATGGCTCGGTGATGGGCGAAGGACAGCAGCCTAGTGTTTCCGTACCGGACCTCGAGGTCTTCCCATGCTCCTTCGTACCCCGCTTCCGTGATGGGAGTGTTTTGGATGACCTCCAACGCTTCGCCGGACAAGCTGGACTTCAGGTAGAGAAGTTTCTTGGTGTTGGACAGGTGCGGAACGTCGTGTACTAGACTCCTGAACAAATCGCGAAAACTCTCCCATTCCAGTGGGTTGCCTGAAAACGTAGGTAGATGAATTTTCGGCAGATGAGGTTGCGATAGAATAGATAAGGGATTAGGAGCTCCCCCCGCGGCGCCCGCGTTGGGGAGTTGCTCTACCAGTTGATCTATTTTTGCAGCGGCGTCAAGATAGGCCTCTTCAACTTCCGAAAAGAGATCATTCTGCACGTAGGTTGACTTTGATGCCTCCCTGCACCGCATCAACTGTCGATGGCCAGAGAAGAAGGAATCCCAGTACCGCTCCAGTAGGGTTTTCCTTTGAACCAGCACCGAGCGTGTGATTTTTTCCTTCCCTAATTTGCATAGATTCGTCCAAAACCGTTGGATCCAACCGGCCAACTCCGTTTGCTCTCGCAGTAGATCGTCGAAAGTGGGTGAAGACATTTCGTTATTATGGAGTTTTGAATTTGTATCGAAATGGTACGGTTGACAAAACGTTATGTTCCGTTTTTGTTGTTAGAAGCAGAAAAACAGCGAGCGATAGAAACGGTAGTGCGCTGAGGTCGACCGTTGTCACCTCTTTGTTATGGGTGGCAACAATACGGAGTCGACGACTGTTAACGTCTCGCCTCCACGGTAAGGTCACCCAGGAAGTCGATTTAAATGCGCCCGTTACTAACGGCAATGTAACGTTTTGTAACCGTTGGCAATGAAAAAGATACAACGCTTATCTTTTCTTACCGCCACTGCGCTCGAAAATTTCCAAAAAAACTGATCTTCCTTTTCCTTTCCAGAACCACAAAGTCCAAGTCGTGAAGATTGGCAGGAACCGGCGATGAGTTGGAGTCTTCGAACGATTATTTCAAGCACTCACGAAAATTGTCACAAGAATTGTTCGTCGAAATTATCCGGCTCGAAGGACCAAATGTTGGGGCAATATCGCTCTTGACGAAAATCGCGTAGAGTTAGATATTGTTCCCGAGGAAATGAAAACGATAGGTTTTGCCGGACTTCCGACGGAACAATAAACTTATATGTTTTAAACGAAAAAGGAACTGTACATTTGTCAAAAGTATTAAATATAAATCGCACGATACATACACAAATCAAAAATGTCTTTTAATTTAACTAAGTAACTTATTAAATACAAAGAGAAACGTCTCCGAAGCAGTACGTTTTACTGTTCGTCTAATTGATCGCGAGGATATCTCAAAAGCGAAAAAGCGAAATATCGTTTAGTTTGCCGTAGTTGATGATTACAATTCGGAACGACAAGTAAGGTAACCGACGCGGAACAAAACATATATCGTTGGAGGCTATCTCCGCCCCCCCGCGTCACCCTCGCCAAGATGCTCAGCAGTCGCGCGAGCTGACGAGCGAGCGAGACAGAACGCTCGTTCCAAAACATTTTAACCGTTGTTCGAACAAGTCGCGTATCGGAACAGT
Source organism: Megachile rotundata (assembly GCF_050947335.1). NCBI lineage: Eukaryota > Metazoa > Arthropoda > Insecta > Hymenoptera > Megachilidae > Megachile > Megachile rotundata. The sequence goes on along the minus strand of NW_027473389.1, from coordinate 179,397 downwards.
AATGACGTTTCCTTACCTCTTTTCGTTCAAATGTCAAAGTTTGATCCATTGGGTCATAGGGAACAACGAATCGGAGCGATTTGAAACTTCGCATACATTTAGTGGGCAATATGAGCTTAAAAAAAAACATAGGCGTAATCATTACAATACTTATTTACAAAGATATCGTAACTTTTGTAATTTGAGGAAAAAACACCGTTTTTTGACGTTTCTTTACATCAATATTAAGCTTAAAAAGAAAACATTTAGTGAAAAACTGAGACAGCCATCTCAAAGGGTATACTCTCTGCTTTCTGGAACCGTATTCAGAATTTTTGTTCGATGCTGGGTTCATGAGATAATGACTATTAAAAGGAAAAGCGTCATTTTTGCTTTGATAGCTCATAACTTTGTGACCAAACGTCGAAATCGACTTCCTGGACATGCAAATTATAGGGGAAGAAACAAAGAATAGCGCCCGATAAATGGCATTATTCAAAAAAATTTATCTGCGTCAGTGCAAACCGTACAAAAAAGAAAAAAAATTTTTTAATTTTTTCATCGTGATTTTTTGCATATTTTGTTAATGAAAATAGGCGCAAAATACTTTTGAGGCCAAGAGCCGAAAACTAGAGACCTGAAGCTTCAAAATGACTGTTCTGGAATTCTTCTGTGATTAATACCAACGGAGATACAGCAATCTGAAAATGACCTAAAATTTTAAGGAATTTTTTTGTTCCCTTAATTTTTTTGAGTAGTGTATAAAATACAACAAGGTATAGATATATTGTAACGAGGCATATATTCATTTAGTTCATTACGTTCTTTTTTTTTGGTTATGCCTCGTTACGAGGATCCTCCCGAATTGCCGGCCCCACTCCTCCGCCCAAGTGGACCGCCTCGCCGCTGGGGCAAGTATGAGTAAGCGTGTGTGTGTTTTTTCTTATTGTTTTTATTTATTTCGGACGCCACGATTTTCTTTCCCCCCTTTGCTGCCTCCAACCAGCACCGGAGCCACCGTTGTCCCCGGTCGCGGAGGAACCTCTCCCTGAGCGACGGAGGCGCGGGATGGGTCCACCGAAGGAGATACCGGCTGTCCGGTCGCGGCGCCACCCCGTCATCCTCCGCGGGGGCGACCGGCAGCCGACCACCGGGAACCGCCAGGCCTGGGGACAAGCCACCCCCAACTGCCACCTCGAGAGGGCCCCAGGACCTGGCCACCAAACACCACCGTGGAATGGCCCATCCTCGACGCCGAAATCCTCGGGGTGGGGGAATACCGTGAACCGGGGAAGAAGATCGGGAGAAGCTAGCGAGCAGCCACGCCAGTCGAGCCTTTCGCCTACAGCCCCCGCTGAAATCAAAATCTTTGTTTTTTTTTTCCTCTTTTCCGCGTTTTCTTTTGGTTCGATGTATTTTGTGTGAGTAGTGCGTTCCGTTTCTTTATTGAGTTTTCTTTTGTTATTGTATTGTGTGCCTGTGTGGATTGGTCGCCGCCGCCCCAGCTTGGATTTCTTTTTTTTTGGTGGTTGGACACGCCAGCGCAAAAAGGTAGGAGCTATCTCCATACCCTTTTCTTTAGATATTTATTTGCGCGTGGGCGAGGGCGATAGGACCCCTGGCCCCTGTGACGAGTACCCTAGAGGCCGCGAACAGTCTACGTCGATACCGTTCCCTCTAATCTACTTTTCACGCTTCTGTATTTGGTATTTAGGACCAACATCCCCTTGTTGTCCACGACCCCTAAGAGGGCGTGCTCCCTGCGGACGAATACTTCGGGTTTTCCTTAGTTTCTGTCTTTCTTTTGTAAGCGCCGCGCCGCGAAAGCCTCCCTCGCAGTTGGCGAGTCGATCCTTTTTCCTCGACCGTTAATTGTAACGCGTGGGACCCACTCCTGTTTTTTCCTGTTCTGCTTACGTGGTCTACTTGTGGTCCGAATAAAAGCCTTTTCTCTGTTGTATACGAACTCACGGGTCTTTTACTCATTTTTTTTTTGACCCCCTCTAATTCCCGCTCCCGACAGAGCAGCCGAAAGGGCGATTACCGCGGACGTGTGCATTGGCACTGGCGCCCCGTGAAATAAATCAACCGTGGGTGTGAGCATCGGCACGTGAAGGGCCGTCTTACCGGACTGCCCCCACTCTAGGGAACCCCATTCGGGCTTTCCCCCACCGATATGTCACAATATATTATATCATATTGTTAAAACATTTAAATTAGTATGAATACTTAGCTTCTTCAAACAAAAGCGAGGCGGAGGAAGACTGCCTGGAGCAGAAAAGACTGAAACGTGTAAGATTGATTAGAAAGGAGAACAAGTGGTGTGGCAATGAGACAAGGGGACGTTAAGTTATACTAACCTGGGGACATCAAGTTATACTAACCTTGTACAAGTCGCTGATCCCTGAGCGGAAGCGAAGGAATGAACACGTCTGGAGGCCACGAACAGCAAAGTGGAGCTCGGAAGTTTAAGGGGTGTGACGGATCGGTGGGGCGAAGCCCGAAGGGGGTTCCCTAGAGTGGGGGCAGTTAGGGAAAACGGCCCTCCACGCAGCGATGCTCACACCCACGGCTGATTTATTTCACGGGGCGCCAGTGCCAATGCACTCGTCCGCGGAAATCGCCCTTCCGGCTGCTCTGTCGGGAGCGGGAATCAGAGGGGGTCAGAAAAAAATTAGTAAAAGACCCGCGAGTTTGTATCCAACAAAGAAAACTTTTATTCGGGCCTCCAAGTGGGCCACGTAGACGGAACCAAAAAAATGAATTCTAGTGGGCCCCACGCGTTACAGGCCACGGTCGATGAAAAAGGGATCGACTCGCCAGTTGCGAGAGAGGCTTTCGCGGCGCTGGGGGCACACGGTACGCACGAGTATAGAAGAAAGATAGAAGGTACAAAGACATGCCGAATGATCGGTCCGCAAGGAGCACGCCTCTCCAGGGTCGTGGACAACAAGGGGACGTTGGTCCTAAATACCAAATACAGAAGCGTGAAAAGTAGATTAGAGGGAACGGTATCGACGTAGACCGTTCGCGGCCTCTAGGGACCTCGTCACTGCGGCCAGGGGTCCTATCGCCTTCGCCCACGCGCGAATGAATAAAAAAAAAACAGAAATAGTAGGCAAGGGGATGGCGCCTACCTTTTTCGCCGTGGACTCCAAAAAACTTCCTCGGTGGGGCGGCGGCGACAAATCCACAAACAGGCACACACACACAATACACTATACAAAGCGAAAGCAGAAAAAAAAACAAAAGGAACGCACTACTAAACTCAAAAACGCAAAAGAACGAAACTGAACCCAAAAATACAAAAGTAAGAGAACCGGCTATAAACTCTAGCGGGGCTTTTGCGGAAAATCTCACTCTACTTCTCGCGGCGGCTCGCTAGCTTCTTCTTCCTCGTAATCTCCTTCCCCGGTTCGCGGTATTCCCCCACCACGAGGATCTCGGCGTCGAGGATGGGCCATTCCACTACGACGTCTGGTGGCCAGGTCCTAGGGCCCTCTCGAGGTGGCAGTTGGGGATGGCTCGTCTCCAGGCCTGGCGTTTCCTGGTGGTGGGCTGCCGGTCGCCCCCGCGGACGGTGACGGGGTGGCGCCGCGACCGGACAGCCGGTGTCTTCCTTGGTGGACCCATCCCGCGCCTCCGTCGCTCAGGGAGAGGTTCCTCCGCGATCGGGGACAACGGCGGCTCCTTCTTAGTGGCTGGAGGGTAGAAGGAGGGGGGGGGGGGACAAAAGCGGGGCTCGCAAAACATATATATTAAAAAAAAATAAAAAGAGAAATGCACGCGATTGACAATCAACGAGAAACACACACGCACGCTTACTCATTCTTGCCCCAGCGGCGAGGGGGTCCGCTTGGGCGGGGGAGTGGGGCTGGCAATTCGGGGGGATCCTCGTAACGAGGCATAACCAAAAAAGAAGAAAAGGGCTAATCACTACATGAAAATATGCCGCGTTACAGGAGTAAAGGGAAGCAGCCAAGAGACAGCAGGAAAGCAGGAACAGCTAATAAACAGACACGAGTAAGTATCGAGGGCAGAAAGAATGTAAGGGGAACGGGGGAGTTAACAAACAAGTAGAGGTGAGGAAAGGAACGGCAGGAGCAAGGAGGAGCGAAAGATAGTGAGAAAGGCCAGGAAACTGACAGAGCAGGAAAAGAGAGGTAACGTAGCAAACCTCTGCAAACAATCACAAACATAAAATAATTTTAAGAAAAAAAATGCGCCGACTTCGAAATGCACTAAAAAGTATAAAATAATTTCTATTTGCTAATGAAGTATGTTGGGGCAATATCGCTCTTGACGAAAATCGCGTAGAGTTAGATATTGTTCCCGAGGAAATAAAAACGATAGTTTTTTGCCGGACTTCCGACGGAACAATAAACTTATATTTTAAACAAAAAGGAACTGTACATTGGTCAAAATATTAAATATAATCGCACGACACACACACAAATCAAATGTCCTTTAACGTAATTAACTAACTTATTAAATCCCAAAAGAAAAGGTGCCGAAGCAGTACGTTTTACTGTTCGTGATCGTGAGAAATAGAAAGAACGTTTCGTTTGCCGAAGTTGCTGGTAACAATTCGATACGATAAGTAAGTTAACCGTCGCGGAACAAAACATATATCGTTGGAGGCTACCCCCCCCCCCCCCCCCCCCCGCGTCACCCTCGCCACGAGGCTCAGCAGTCGCGCGAGCTGACGAGCGAGCGAGACAGAACGCTCGTTCGAAAACATTTCAACCGTTGTTCGAACAAAGTAATTTCTATTTCATTCCATCATACAATTACGTAACAGATGTGAATGAAACCTATTTACTCGTCAGGTAGTATATTAAATACATTTCAACCTTTTCGGAGGCGGCGCAAAATTAAAAGATTTTCTTGAACATGTTAACCTTTAGACAGCCGAATATAGGCAAAGCTTGTATAGACAGTTGAACAGACAGTTCTTCGCACCACCGGGGCGCGTCGCGACGCTTCTTACGGCGTAAAGGAAGTGATGGGCGGGAGGAGTCGAAAAGAGACTGAAGGGTGGCCAGCTCAGCATCGATCTCGGTGCGCGAAAACAATTAAGAAAGGGCAGAAAAGTGACGGGAGCAAAAAGGAGAGGATGAGAGAGTCTCAAGCCAGGCATCAATGTCGATAGGGCGCGAACGGGGCAACCATGATAAATCAGAAGATGAAGTCGAAGAGATAGAGGGAGTAGGGGCAGATGAAAAAGCAGAAAAACTGTGTAGCAAATAAGAGTGGTCGGAACCAGTAAAATCTGAAAGCACGGTAGAACGGGACATGTGAGACAACAAAGCGGGAGAACAAACAGCAAAATCTATTCGAGACGAGTAGGCACCGCGGTGGAAAGGACCGCCGCCGCTGCAGACTGGATCAACACACAACTCGGAGAAAAGCAACTCGAGAAGGCGACCGCGAGAGTCTAGCGAAACGGAACCCTAAGCAGGAGAGCGGGCATTAAAATCTCCATAAAGCACAATGGGTTTGGAAGATCGAAGAATAGAAGATGACAAGTTGGATAAAATATGGTCCAGCTCGGAAGGAGAAAGATTTGGGGAAAGGTAACACGACACTAAACAAAAATCACGCGTTTCTACGACAACGAAACCATCACCGCGACTAGAACAATGCACAACACCAAAATCGGAGGAAAAATAAGGGCGAAACCACACGGCACTTTTGGAATCCAGACTCACAAACCACTCACTCCTGATTCCATACGGTTCACAGATGCAGACAAAATCCACGCAACGCTCGCTCGCTGTCTGCCACAGAAGATCCTGAGCGAGACGACAGTTATTCAGGTTCAGTTGAAGAATAGAGAAAGGAGACGACATGGTAGGAGGAGAATGAACACCTGAAAGAAGATGAGATAACATTAGTTACGGATAGTTTAACATTGACAACACGTTTAAAATACAAGGTAGGTTAGGACAAATAAAGTGACAGAAACGACAACTTACCGCTGAAAGAAAAGTGAAAACGAACTGCGAAGAGGAATGGAGAGAAGTCAGGTGGAACAACAGTAGCCAAGCAGAAATCAGGAATTCTCTAAGCAGCCAACAATCCTTTCGAAGCACAGCAAGAAACAAGAAGGCAGCCTGATGATTGCAGCAAGAGCTGAAGAACCTGAAATAAACCAAGACAAGGAAGGGAGTGAACGAATCAAGGAAATGGGAGGGAATGGACAAACAAGGACGAGATGAATGAGAGATAAAGGTGAGCTGAATGAAGACTAAAAGGTAAAAGGAAACAACAGTAACTTTTGCATTCGTAGCGGTTCGTGCAGAATTATTATTTTCATAATTATAATTTTTTATCAAAATATCTATCATATTAATTGCATTAATTTTCATGATGCTACAACTAGATTTACTGGAACTATACAAAGAAATACGTGAAATGTATTATACAACTGTATACAAAATTTAAAATATTGGACAAATAATATGAGAAATATTTATAAAGCTTATAATATATGAATATTATGATAAAATGAACGTAAATACCGTATCCAAGTGGGTCAGAGAGCTGAAAGAATAACTGCAGCAAGAATACTTATAGACAATTAAATGTCGCTCCAATAATAATCGAAGTCGGTACAGCTGAACTGCGCCTACGCCTTATGTTAAGGAAAGTATTATCGGTGGAGCTAATGAGAGACTTTTTTAACCGACTTCGAAAAAGGAGGAGGTTACTCAATTCGATCAGTATATTTTTTTTTTTTTTCCTATGTATGTTCGCCGATTACGCCTAACTGGGTGGACCGATCGGAATGAAACCTTTGGCATATGGAAAGTGCTGACTCCCCATTGGTACCATCATAAAAAAATTTTTCATTTTTTAATTGCAAAGTGTTGTTATTGCAGAAAAACCGGCAACTTTTAAAATAAACTTTTCTCGATTTTAGTGCGCTTTCAATATCTTATCGCGGACATGATTCTGTACAATTTTGTTCATATACAAATTTCGCGGAAATGTTTAGTTTTCGAGATATTAGCAAAAAAAATTGTTATTAACTTTTGAAATCAACTTCGAACGATTTTAATGTCCTTTTAATATGATGTCAGGGGCATGGTTCTGAACAATTTTGTTCATATACATATTTCGCCGAAATGTTGAGTTTTCGAGATATTAGCAAAAATTGTTGTTAACTTTTGAAATCAACTTCGAACGATTTTAATGTTCTTTGAATATGTTGTTAGGGGCGTGGTTCTGGACAACTTTTTCCTCTTGCAAAATTGACAGAAAGCTTTTGTTTTCGAGATATTACAGAATTTGTTGTTAACTTTTGAAGCCAACTTCGAACGATTTTTATGTCCTTCTAATACGTTATTAGTAGCATGATTCTAAACGAGTTTTTCCTTATGCATAATTGACGGAAAACTTTAGTTTTCGTGATATTAGCAAATAACTATTGTTATTATTATTAGTGGAACGCCCCGTGCTATGCACGGGAAAGACAAGAAAGCGCAATTACACTGCACTGTAACAAAACACTGTGACGAATACGTCACGAGCCGTTCCGTCAGCCGCTCTCCGTCAGCCGCGCTCCGTCGACCGCGCACCGTCAGCCGCGCACCGCGAGGTGGGGACCCCCTACCGGGACCACCCACCGCGACCCGATACTACTTAGATAGCGATCGATCGCGTGATCGATTGAGTTGGCCCGGGGCTTCGGCCCCGAAAGGGTCTCTTCGGAGATCCTCTCCAAGGCAATAAGGTCTTCCTGGTCCGACGATAGCCTCGGACTGGGAGGACCGGAGGCCAGTATCGGCGTGGAGGGTAACCCGTGCGCCGAGACTGGCCGCGCCAACGGTCAACCGACTTGTCCGACCCCGTGGGTAGCCCTCGGGGAAGGTAAGCCGTGGGTAGTCGTTACGTTGGGGAGATAGCCCACAGCGTGACGCCTGCCAGATCGTGGAGGGTAGAGCCAACTCCAGGGACGCTCTCAGAGGTCCTCCCCGGCAGTAAGGTCTTCCTGGTCCGATGGTAGCCTCGGGCCGGGAGGACTGGAGGCCTGCATCGGCGTGGAGGGTTGCCCACGCGCCGAGGCTGGCCGCGCCAACGGTCAACCGACTTGTCCGACCTCGTGGATAGCCCTCGAGGAAGGCAAGCCGGGGGTAGTCGTTACGTTGGAGGGTAACCCGCAGTGTGACGCCTGCCAGACCGTGGAGGCAAGAGCCAGTAACAGGAACACTCTCGGTCTTAATAAGAGAAAGGCAAGGCCAGAACTGGCCACTTACCCCGTGTACTTTACTCTCCCTCCTTCCACCTCTCAATCGCGCCGAACCGTAGATATAAGGACCGCGAAACCCGCGAGCGCGTTCGACCGACCGACCGTACCGCGAACTCCGCGCGCTGTTCTCTCCGTCCGAACCGCGAACGCCGCGAGAAGTTCCTCCGACCGACCCGCGAACGCGTGCCGCAACCGACCCGTACTCCGCGAGGCGTTCCTCTCGACCGACCGACTGACCGACCGGACCACGAGCGCCGCCGAGTATAGTTTGTAAGATAGAGTGTAAGAATAGGGATAGCGTAGTATGTAAGGATAGTATGTAAGACTCTATTGTATAAGCGTACCGAATAGGATTGTATTATAGCCGCGTAGCATGTAAGAACCGCGCCGCCGCCGCCGCTATTTTGTAACACCAAACCGACTAACACGAGCCGATTATCATTGTAGAAACCGAAGACTACGGAGGCCACGGCGCCTCCACCGGCGACGCCACCACCACAGGCGGACCAGGGCCCGAGTACCTCGGCCCCCACTATATAATAAACCAGAATAGTTAAGAGCGAAACACCGTGTTCTTTCTCAACCCGCGACCAGTCCCCTTCCTTCCGCGATCGGCCCCCTCGCGTCAACCCTGGCGCGCTGAAGCGTCCGGCACAAGGGGGCCCGTGAGCCGTTTACTCCACCGCGCTGCCTAGCAACGCGGGTGGAGGAAACGGCTCCGTTACAACACTAACTAAGCTTTGCCGCATTGACACGCAACTTATGCGGCAAGATGAGTTCACGTTGACGTTGGTGTATTATTCCCATTGCTTGGTACAGTCTCCCTACCGTTCTAACAAACATTTTTTTTATTGTTTAGTTGCAAAGGATTATTTTTTCTATGCATGTTCGGCGGTTTTTCCTAGGTGGGTGTTCCGATCGGAACAAAGCCTTTCGCATCTTGTGGAGTCTAACTCCCCATTGATGCGATTATCAAAAATTTTTTCATTTTTTAGTTGCAAAGGGTTATTGTTGCAAAAAAAGTTGAAAAACGAATATCCACGTTGTCTTCTACTTAATTATGTTCATCGCATTTACGCAGACAAAAAAAAGCCCGGAAGAACTGTCTCACAGTATCCTATACAATTCTCCCCATTCCACTAAAAAGCGTGAAATAAAATAATTTTCAGAAAAAAAATACACCGACTTCGAAATGCACTAAAAAGTATAAAATAATTTCTATTTCCTAATGAAGTAATTTCTATTTCTTTGAATCATACAATTACGTAACAGATATGAATTAAACCGAGTGATGCCCACTTGGATGCCGACCGATTGGACGGTCCCGATTCGACGCGTTCCAATTCGAAGCGGTGCCGATTGGACGCGTTCCAATTCAAAGCAGAGCTTATAGAACCTAACCTAACCTAATCTAACAGCTTCGAATTGGGACGCGTCCAATCGGCACCGCTTCGAATTGGAACGCGTCGAATCGGGACCGTCCAATCGGGACGCGTCCAAGTGGGACACCCCCAATTAAACCTATTTACTCATTAGGTAGTATATTCAACACATTTCAACTTTTTCGGAGGCGGCGCAAAATTAAGAATACCTCAGTAAACGTTGCTACCAATAACCAGTTGATTGTGGTATGGCGTATTGGAAATTAATAAATCCCGAGAAAGAATACGAACCATTATAGATATATCTGGTAATATACGTAAATGTAATGACTGCATCTTCATTTGATCAACGTTTCTGATATAAATGAAATTGAACCGACTTCGTTCGAGTGTAGAAGCCATGGATCTAAGAACCTATAAACGGAGCCCACGACGTGGGAATTACCAAATTTGCGACAGATGGGCTCTAGCTTTATAGTATATGCGGCGATCGAGTCCTTCCGTCGCATACTCTATGAATATAGCCCTTTGCGGACTACCGCCGCATACATGCGTTCTGCGTAAATCATCAAATTGGCCGAAGAACTCATATATGCGTTTGGCGAAAACAGTTGATTGAGCCGAGAAACGCGTACATGTGTTCATGCACGTAAATCTGTGCATGTACATATAATATGTCCAGAATTTGACTTGGAATGCTATGAACGAAAACTGCGTTTAGGCAGAAATATACGCCGGCAATTTTTAATGACTATCGCGGCAGGAGCTCGGCCCCACGGTTCACTTCGAACCGTCCCGTTCGCAAAGGGCTAGATAGACAATAGTTACATTCTATACGCACTAACCCACTTCGCGGCGCGCTGGCGAGTTATATGTATTGAAAAAAAATAGCTATACAAGCTTTGCCTGTGTTCGGCTGTCCAAAGGTTGACATGTTTAAGAAAATCTTTTAATTTTGCGCCGCCTCCGAAAAGGTTGAATTGTATTTAATATACTACCTGACGAGTAAATAGGTTTCATTCATATCTGTGACGTAATTGTATGATTCAAAGAAATAGAAATTACTTCATTAGGAAATAGAAATTATTTTATACTTTTTAGTGCATTTCGAAGTCGGTGTATTTTTTTCTGAAAATTATTTTATTATACCTTTGCCATAATTTTCAATCCCTACTCCAAGAGCTTCAACCGATCAGAAACTTACTTGGAGCCGAACTCTTTTCTGGGAATGAATAAAAGGAGACCGAAATCATTTTTCTTCGCAGTTAAATGCTGCACAAATGAATAATAACACCAGCTCTTTTCAGAGCTACGATATATTTATAAACGTGGAACAACTTGGTTTCAATTGCCAAAAACTTGAAAAAAGTTGGGTGCAATAGCCCCCTCAATAAAAGTCTTGTGACCGCGCGGAAAAACCTTAGCGGTCATCGCCGGCTAACTCTTATACCGGGGACGGTAATACTGGCCCCAATTGAAAAAAGTTGTCAAGTTCACTGTAATACAGTTACCAGTAAAGACATAGAAGTTCTTTACGTACTTGATTATATACATTCGAAGACTGCGTCCCGAAAAAGTACGATAAAAATGCAACTTCGTTAACTACACCAGTCAAAAAAATTAAGGGAACAGAAAAATTCCTTAAATTTTTAGGTCATTTTCAAATTGCTCTGCCTCCGTTGAAATTCATCACAGAAGACATCCAGAATAGTCATTTTGCAGCTTCAGGTCTCTAGTTTTCGACCCTTTATCTCAAAAATTTTTTGAGCTCGGATCGGTTCGCTCGCTAGGACGGTACCGGACGCTCTCCCGCCGTTCGGTAACTCGCGCCGCCTTATATACGCGATCGGTAGCTGATTACGCTGCGAGATACCGCGACTCGCGGCTCTCGCTATCTATCGGCAGCGCGAGTAGTTCGCGCCTCAGTTATCGCGTTACAAAGCCACACTCACATTCTTCTCATTCACAACGTTACCCAAATCACACAACACACTATACGACCTCTGACAATTACCCTACAATATTTTCAAACACGCATCAGTCATCACTTATCCTGGCCTTCTTTCTCTTTAACATACGCACACACTCAGGACATTCACACGACGAAACCGAATGGTCACACACTCTCCCTTTCATTTTGCAATTTCTGCACACGTTAATGGCTGGTGCTCCCACCAGCCCACCCCCAGTGCAAGATTGGAGGTGCCCCATCGCCGCGTACCATAGCTTAGTGTTAGGGTATTTTTTATAGAGGTTTACATCCTCGCGGCCTGGCCGGTTAAGGCAAGGCCCCCATTCCTGTAAAACATGACCACAGGCTTACGGTATGTTAGGGCTCGGGTACCTCGGGACCGCGAAATCCCGTACTACGGGCAAGCCGCATAGGGACAGAGTTATTCTGTATCCGGCCTGACCAAATCAGGCTGCGGATGTGCTACCTCACCCGGTCGGGTATACGCGACAAACACCCCATTTCTACACCCCAAGTTCACTACCCCTAAGAGTCCATCTCCAAATAGACATGGCACCGGTCCACATCCCGGTGGGGCATTCCATGCCACCCTTAGTACCTGTGATAGCAAGAATGAACCTCAAGCAACGTTAGGCAGGTCACAGTTGAGGGCGTGACCCCGAAGGGCGGGTTTCCTCTACAGCACATCAATTTCTGCCGGTGGCATCCGTTGCTCAGAAACCTGAGATTGACAGTTTTATGGCTGAAAGTCGTGCTGTCTGCCTCGCTGATTCGTCTCGGTTACTAGAGTAACTGGGTCCATCACTCCGACACCTTAGCGACGGCCGTGCATTCACCCAACGCACAATTCCATGTAAGTAGGACTCCTCCTACGGCGTTTGATTCCTCATAGCGACACCTCTTCCACGCAAGTCTGCACACCAAAGGCATCCGTTAGCCAGAGTTCTGGGATTGGGCAGCACACAAATCCTTGGGGTCGACTCGAGATGGCACCCAATATGCTCCTCTCAACTCTACCACACGTACATACCAAAGGCGGTTGCACTTTGCCCAGGATCCTGGGATCGAGCAACACCATGCGCAATGGTTTTGTGGCCCATAGCAGTGTGGTCTGGCCATGGGCCCGGTAGATAGGGACAGATTGGGAATCTCGTTAATCCATTCATGCACGTCACTAATTAGATGACGAGGCATTTGGCTATTATACGATTTATTGATAAATCATTATCCATGATTACCGCATGGAGACGGTTACAAAGACAAGAAAAAAAGCAAAAGATATATAAAAGGAAAACAGAAAATTAGAAAATAAAGAATAATAACACAGATCGAATTTCTCGCCTGACAAATATATAAACAGTGGACAAGCATGAAGCATTGGCTAAAAAAACATTATTCTGGCGTAACGCATAATTTAAATAATTACTCATAGGTAGAACAAATATGTCTGAGGTGACATCGCTCAAATACTCAATATTATATAAGTGAGGTCTTTTAAATCCCTGGTAACGCAGATAATACAAGACTATGCACATGATCCTAATACTACACATAAAGGTGGTAAAATCTAACAGATTAATGACAATCGGCACATAAAATAATACAACGTAACGACATAGTATCCTTAATGAAAAAGAAAAGGCGGATGAAAACTTGTAAATCTTACATATAGAGTCTATGAATTATGAAGGTGAAAACTAGCGGTAACAACATAGCCTTAGAGTTAGGTTTGATAAGCTTTCTAACCCTTATAACCTATATAATTATACGATGGACTTGTTCTATTTATCTTCTAATGCGAAAGGGCCAAAGATTCCTGTTTCTGACTGTTGTCATTTGATTAAAATGCTTAAAATTTAGATATGAACCGTGGATCACCTTCGTCGTAATAGAATTTAGCTGGCTTTTAGAGAAACCCAAAGACGATAATAATCGTGCTGACGGTTGTGCCCAGACACCCCTCCATGACAGTGTAACGGAAGAGAAGGTGACACTTCTGCCTTGCACATTGAAGGTAGACGCGATATACCGCACGATATCCTCATTAGCAGCATAGTACCACTTTTTCTAGTTTTCTTCTCTTTTCCCGATGGAATCAAGCTAAGAAATCGGCATTTTTCAGGTGCAACCCTCAATCTATGATGAGCAAGTTCATTGGAGATCATATTCAGACATTATTGCATTCCTTTCGAGGTGCTGGCAATGATGACCAAATCGTCCACAAATGCTAGTGAGTTGAATAGCATATCAGAGATCCTGTTATGTATTGGGAAACAATGAAAAAAACACAACCACGAAAATGAACCCCAAAAAGAATAACCCTTCACCTTTATTATACTTTACTACAATTATCTCCGCTCAACTCGCTCAGCATGTACAGTGTAGCTCGCTATCTCACAGACTGACTCATATTACGTTCGTATCCGTTCCTATGAGGCGTCGGTATGTTAGGGCACCGACAATATCACAGATCCCATAACCGATTTTATCTAGTATGGCAGCGAGAACATTATCCATAACGAAATTAAAAAGAAGAGGTGAAAAGGGATCACCCTGCTTGATGCCCTGCTTCGGGAGAATACGGGAAGGTGATCTACCGTCAACTTGAATACGCAATCCACCAAAGGCATATAAATTTGCTATATAATCGCTTAGTTTTCGAGGGATTTTTCTCTTAGCTGAAGTATATTTAATAGAAGAATGAGCAACAATGTCGAATGCCTTCCTTATATCGAGAAACATCATATGGAATTGTCTGTTATTTCTCCAGGCGTCATCCAAGATTGAAGCTAAAATAATGGTGTTCTCGGCTGTACCATCAGCATTGATAGAACCTCGTTATGCTGGATCAAAATTCAATTTTCTTGAAATATGTGCGGCTAAAAGTTTATGTAAGTACCTTAGAACAATTAAAGTAATTGAGATGGGACGAAATTTGGACAGGTCCTGGCCAGCACCCTTTTTCGGAATGAGGATGGTCCTCGCGTCTCTCCAGAACGATGGAATCGAACGAGCGGCAATAATAATATTAAAAATAATGGCCTTCACCATATCCGGGACTTCATTAATCCAGACTTGCGGTTTTAAATGGTCCGGACCTTGTGCAGATTTCTGATCTCGTTTAATAATGGGCACATCATTTACTGTAATAGGCGCCAAAATATCATTGTGTTTTTCAGAATCAGCAGGCAAAGGCTCGTCATAATAAAGGCCGATAGATTTGGCTTCAAAAAGAGGTTTCCAGTAGGAGACCTGGTCTTCTAGAGTTGGATGCGATTTAGTACTATTGTCACCATCCAAAACCTTTCCTGTCGCTTTTGATTGATTGCGTTTCCATAGGTGTTGTAGTGTGGCGTATTGCTCACGACGCTGTTGTTCCTTAGAAGGGACGAATAGGAGTTTTATGAGTGGAAGGACCACATATTCCTGATCTTATGGAAAAACGGCGTTCAAACCAAGATTGAAGAGAGCCTTCGGGGTCTCTAAGAGCCATTACATCCTCCACCGCTTGAATGAGGTATTCTTTGGCAGGTTCATTGCACCTCGATGATCCCAGGTAGCGATAAACGGCATTAAACCAGTCCGCACGTTGTTCTTCAGGACAATAATTTTGACCAGGACCATCCGAATTGCCTGCCTCAATCTGTGCTGAAGACGGCGGATCAGAAGAATGGATCTCTGTTACATTAGATGTACTAGCCTCTATCAGTTGGCTCAGAGTTTGGCGATATATAGGCCGCTGCCTTAGGCTTTTTATAGACTCTAGGGTCCGTGGTGGATTGAACTTAACATTAGCCAAAATAAACTCATTAATTCTCGGATGGCCTCGGTTCCGATTTTCAATTTCCGCTATTTTTCGAATGTATTCGGGAAGCCATCTTACTTTCTTCCTATCAATATTAATTTACTCATTCACTATCTCCGGATGTTTGATCTTTCTATGCACTCCCAGTCCAATTTTGGATGGAAAAGACCTCCCGCAGTCCTTACAAGAGATGCTGGGCGCAGGATTCGCCTCATTTGTTAGGCTGATAGGCGCCGATGATGAAGAAGGACAAGAAGAAATATCAACAGATACAGAAGAAGTAGAGATAGAAGAAAAAGAAGGAGTAGGTCCACTGAGGGATTGTATAACATTACAATCCCTTTCATTATTTGTTTTTCTAAATGAGTTTCCTGAGGAAGGATTTCGAGATGAAATCAATGGACTGTTTCTTAAGATATCGCGCGATATTGTTGCGCGACCGGAAGCAATGGAGAATTGTTTTTCCGGCAGGAAGTCACCACTAGTGTCATTAAGTGTCATTGGTGTCATTAAGAGAGTCATAGTTACTAGTGGACCCATGGAGTCCCTGGTTAAAGTGGAATCGGAAATATAAATAAGCTTTAAGGAAATACCTACTATATGTTGGTACAGTGGCCCGTGCTGTTAATGGATGTAGCAGTAGTGTTGTAGTCTTTGGGATGGTTGTGTTCGTATGCTGAAGTATTTGATGGCTCGTCTCGGTCACGGTCAGCTTAGATGAAATGGTCCAGAATTTCAAAAAATGATGTGTGAGAATGTAATGCGATGTTGTATTTGTTGATTTACTCGTCGGTTAGCAGTTGGTTGTATACTATATTTTTGGTGTGGGATGGGTCCGGATGTGTTGGATATGCTGCGTGGCCGATGAGGATACGCAGCTGAGAGCGTGAGGTGACGCTACTCATGGCAACGTACAGCTGACCGTGATCGAGGACACTATCCTTGAGGTATATACCGACGCGTTGAAGAGTTTGGCCTTGCGATTTATTGATGGTCATAGCGAAAGCGACCTTAACAGGGAATTGTTCACGGCTGAAAGCGACGCACAATGTGATGTCGCTTGGTGCTAGTTTGACGCGAGGAATGATGGCATCTTAGCCAATGTGATTGCCTGTTATTATTTTGGCGCGGAATATGCGACTGCCAAGAGAAGTTACGCATAGACGAGTCCCGTTCACTAAACCGTCGACCGGAGACATATTGCGGATGAGAATGACAATAGCGCCGACTCGGAGGCGAAGTTTATGTGGAGGCAGGCCAGCCACTTCGACGTGATTGAGCAGTTCAGTGGGGTAGTCTACATTGCTTCGGCTGATGGATCGATTAATTTGTCTTCCGAAAAGTAAATCCGCTGGTCTCTTTCCAGAGAATCTAATATGCGGTTATTGACATAATCGCAGTGGTCGTTGCGGGGACAAAGCGAAGCATGATCCGGATTTGGCTGAGCGATGTTATTCTCATAGACCCAGTCAATTCGATCCTGCGGGGAACCGTGAAATAATAAATCGTCAGGAATGCTCATGATGTCTGTGTCGGGGACGTTTGCTGATCCATTGCCGATAGTCAGCAGGCAGTCGGCGAAATCTTGTTGGCCGGGTCCAATTCGCATGTTCTGCGTAAGGTGGATAATTTTGAATTACGGCCATAGAATACTACTACGTATGGACTCGGCGATGTTTGAGCCAGCAGGAGCATTAGGAATTATTGGAGCGCACTGCCTGAAATCACCGCCCAGCAAAATGATTTTGCCACCGAACGGCCTCTCCGAGTTTCCTGTCAAGTCTTTCAGTATGCGATCCATCGCCGTAGGAGCCCGTCCTTCACACAAGGACGCCTGGTCTATAATAATTAATTTCGCGTCGAACAACCGTTGGCCTGCAACGCTGGCACGGTATATACCGCAGTTCAAATGTTCCATCAGAGGAACTGGAAATTTAAAAAAATAATGGGACGTACGGCCGCCAGGCAACAGAAATGACGCGAACCCAGTCCACGCCGAAGGGATGACGACGTGCCCGTTATTCCTAAAATACTGACTAAGAGCTTTGTATACAAATGTTTTACCCGTGCCACCCGGGCCATCGAGGAAAAAACAGGTAGGGCCAGTATACGTCGGACGGAGTGTTTCTATGATGGAATTGTAGGTAATTAGCTGCCCTAAGTTCATGCGACCAACATATTCCTCATTGGGAATTACGTAGTCGTCGAAAGCAGCTAATTGGCGGAAAACGGAGGGCGGTGGTTCCGGAAAGTTTAAATCTGTCCAATCGACCAAGTTGGCTTCGGCAATAATCCGTATATCACGCAGATCGTGCGCGTAGCGAAGGTCGTCGTCGCTGCCATACACACGGATCAGGTCGTGTGTGAAATCTTCTTTATAGTGCTCCCACATTGGGCCGCCATTGGGTGGAAGGGTCAAAAGCAAGTAGTTGCCCGAATAAGACACGAAAAGCCCGTGGATGTTGGCATTTCTCCGCTTCCTCCAACGTCTCTTGGAAGGCAGTGCCACTGTTAATTAAGCTGCGGGCGTGGCAAGCTTTTTAGTCGGAAGTGTACACCCTGCCGTCATAAGTAAATAGGTCGTTCCAACTGCGGAGACTCTTGACGTGGTGCAGTAATATGCGAGTGGCTACCAATTTGGGGTTAGTCGGCGGCACTTGGAATATGCGGCCAATTCGCTGCGCTCGCCAAACACTGGCGGTCCTGGTTTTTCTGCTATTATTCCACACAAAGGCTTGGGGGATGTCACGGTATAAATATTCGCGAGCAGCTGGATTCCTTGCGTTCAGCTTAAAAAATGCCGTGAGCTGGGTATCACGATTGACTGCCGTATTGGCCGCGCGACTTGCCTGACCATCCGCAAAATATACCGTACGATCGCTTCTCGTGTGGATCGTGAGCTGCACTACGGTGTGCGAAAGGCCATACATATTGTACGCCATGAGATGCCACTGGGCCTCGGATGATCCTACGTACCGCACCGTCCGATATCTCCTAATCTCGTTGCCAGGCTCGGAATTCACAATCTCGGCAATGTGCGCCACGTCATGACCTTTATTGACATAATTGAATATGTATTTAATCACACGAACGCCGGACATGTATTCGACATTCACGTGGCAGCCGAACATTTTAGCCAGGTACGGGTTATATGGGACAACGTGACGGTTGTCCAAACGTACTGATACCTGACCGCGAGTCTTAATAACGTGACGACCATTGTCTCGGCGACGATAGAGAGGATACCCGTTTAGTTGGACTTGAGTATGCTCTTGAAAACCTTTCGGAAAGTTTTTCTTACACGTCAAGCCGCCATCGGGGGAACAGATTTCTGTGCAATGATGCAGGTAGTTCTTGCAGATGATGTCATATAACTCAGGGTCCGCATCTGGGTCCAGTATTTTGGCCGATATAACTCGATCGATGTACTCGGGGTCTCTGGAATTGTTCGGTGGCTCGACGGCGATGATCCAATGAGAATGGGGGATTTGTCGCTTCTGCATTTCGACAGAGTACCCGTAGTATCGGCAAGGACCGAAGAACGCCCCTTTTGTCACCACAATCCTTGAAGCGCTGTTGCTTGGAGTGGAACACGCGATTGTCGATATCGGGCCTTAAGTCGCATTTATTTCCTGGATTTATACTATTTTCAATCTTCGGCTACGCAGGGTTGGCTGTAAATGTAACAAAGAATGTCGCAGCACCAAGTTGCATGGACATGGCCAACATGTCGCGCATAGTATTCAATGCATGACGGGGTCCCCCGATGAAAGAAGATGGCAGCAAGATTGGGACACTTGTTTCTCGATTCGTCTGGTTCGTAAGAGAGTTTCTGCGAGCGGGATTATTAAAGTCGCCGATGTTCTGCAAGGAATCCAAGCGGAGGGCAGTCTGGTTCTCTTGTAACCATTGAAGTTTATCCTCTTCAACCTGCAGAGCCTTGTCCACCAACCATTTGTGACGTATACGTCACGATCCGGCAACCGCGCCCCGGCAACCGCGCTCCGTCAGCCGCGCTCCGTCAGCCGCGGGTCGTCGACCGCGCACCGTCAGCCGCGCACCGCGAGGTGGGGACCCCCCACCGAGACCCGAGACACTTTATCACCGATCGATCGCGTGACCGATGAGTTGGCTCGGGGCGTCAGCCCCGACAGGACCTCTTCGGAGGTCCGCTCCAGGCAAATTCGGCTTCCCCGGTCTGCGGACAAGGCTCGGACTGGGAAAGCTGGAGGTCGGCACCGGTGCGAAGGCAAGGCCACGCACCGGAGCTGGCCACGCCAACCCTCGGCGCCTCCACCGGCCGTGGAGCAAGCGGCAAGGCCCAGCTCAATAGGAGTGGAGGACGCGAGACAACGGTCTACCGACTTCTCTACCGGTTGCGGCCAGGCCCGGGGTAGGTAAGTCGGGGTGGACACCGTGTCAGAGGCCAGGCCACGGCGCGGAGTCTACCGGACCGCCGGGAAGCTAACTCAGGAACATCTCTGGAACATCTCTCGGTTTAATAAGAGCAAGGCAAGGCCAGAAGTGGCCACTTACCCTGTGTTCTTTATTATCCTCCCTTCCTCCTCTTCTCGATCGCGCACCGGCCGTGGAATAAGTACCGCGAAACCCGCGAACGCGTTCCTCCGCCGAACCGCGAACACCGCGACGTGTTCCTCCGCCGAACCGCGAGCACCGCGACGTGTTCCTCCGCCCGCATCGCGAACGCGTTCCCCCGACCGATCCGCGAACTCCGCAAGGCGCTCCTCCGACCGAACCGACCGACCGAACCGCGAGCGCCGCGTCGGACTTAGAGATAAGATAGATTGTAAGAATAGGTAGGAATAGTACATAAGCGCGTAGCATGTAAGACTATATTGTAAGCGTTAAGTATAAGACCCGCGCCGCCACCGCCGCCATATTGTACTGACTATCGCGTCTAACACTGTGCATTGTATATTCTAGAAGCCGAAAACCGCGGAACCACAGGCGACTCCACCGGCAGCGGACCCGAATAATAATATTAATAAATAGAGATAGTTAGAGCTAAACCGTGTGTTCTCTATTGTACCCGCGACCAGTCCCCTTCCTTCCGCGATCGGCCCCCTCGCGTCGACCCTGGCGCGCTGAAGCGTCCGGCACAAGGGGGGGCCTGCGAGCCGCGTACTCCACCGCGCTGCCTAGCAGCGCAGGCGGAGGAAACGGCTACGTTACACATTGCTGGAACAACTTGCCGGTGTCGTGCAAGTATTCCAGATCGTCGCGAATGGTCATCTGATGAACGGCGTGCAGGCGAATGGTCACATATTTCCGGACCTCGGTTGTAATGGCATGACGGATACCCGTGTGCCATCCGATGATGGAGTACGGATCAAGAAGTAGGTAGAGCATGGCGTCAAGGAGCGGATTAACGATCTTAACAATTTGCAAAGGATCGGTGTTAGGAGTGGCACGGTGTTGGATTAGGAGTTGGTGTTGTTGGCGCGGAAGACCATCATGGTCACCATATAACACTGCTACATCCTCGCGTGTAGTCGGAAGATTTGTTCGGCCAACGTGTATACCGGCGACAGCAGGGCCAGGCGACAACTGTATATATACTGTTGGGCGCGGTTGTTGTCGGCGAATCATTTCCTGCTCCTTTTCGTACGCATGAAGGTACTGTTGAGCGAGCGCCGAGTTCTCCTGCGTAATCACACTGATGTCGTGGAGTATGCGAGGATTCAATTTAGCGGCCTCGTAGCGGAGTCTTGTGGCTGTTTCGATGTTGCAAGAATATGCAGAGCAATACGGCATATTTGCGTTTGTGTACGAACTATCTTCTTGGTGCAAGGGACTAACACGGTGAAA
Organism: Megachile rotundata; assembly: GCF_050947335.1. Taxonomy (NCBI): domain Eukaryota; kingdom Metazoa; phylum Arthropoda; class Insecta; order Hymenoptera; family Megachilidae; genus Megachile; species Megachile rotundata. The sequence goes on along the minus strand of NW_027473389.1, from coordinate 158,176 downwards.
GAGTTCTCCTCTACCAATGAGATAGTAAGCGCAAGGCGGAGGGTTATCAATTTTAAGACCGAGAGAGCAGAAACTGAAAGCGGAGTTCAGGTAGCGGCTGTTCTCCTGAAAATAGTTGAAGTCCATGTGGTCCGGATTGGTGAACACCTCACGCAGGTACGGGTGGATCGGCCGAAGGTTAGATAACACTTTTCCGTTGGAACAGCATGTTGAAAAGTGTCCAGACTGTGTGCGCTCTGCTGCAAAGTGTTTAGCAGAACAGTGAATGCAGAGGGCATTCATCGGACTCAGATGATAATAAGAGGCCTTCGTCGATGGCTTTGTGGCCGTGGCTGCTGTGGTTCGGCGTGCGGCCTCTTGGCGTTCTTTTATGCGGTACTTTTTTTTCCCTTTGCAAACGACGCCGACGTTCGTCAGTCCCGGCACGCGTACATCTACCCTCTTCATCTTCTTCTGTGGGTACCAACCACCGCGGACCATAGCACCGGTATCCGGTGTATGGGAGAACCTCGCCCTCCGATCCTATATTGCCATAAGTGGCTGGTCGGCTGACGGTACGTGGATTATCTGCGGTGCTGGTCGATGGCGCGGCGTACGGCGCGGTGGAATCACGCACGTGAGTGTCAGATGTAGACTCCGTCCTTGAGAAATTTGTCACAGAGCGGCTCTGCGACTGTGCTTGTGATTTACGCCGGCGATCGGTGTTGCCAGTAAGCGTACCCCGTCGACGTGTTCTGGATGGTTGACCACTGCGAGTGGTATTTCGTGCTGAATCGGCCATAATTAATATCCGATGCACTGAAAGAAACCGAATTAATACAAAATGTGTGTATTTGTAATAGATACAATTGACACTTACGATGAAATAGGAGGGGGTGTCCCACTTGGACGCCGACCGACTAGACGCGTCCCGATTGTACGGTCCCGATTCGACGCGTTCCAATTCGAAGCGGTGCCGATTGGACGCGTCCCAATTCGAAGCTGTTAGATTAGGTTAGGTTAGGTTCTATAAGCTCTGCTTTGAATTGGAACGCGTCCAATCGGCACCGCTTCGAATTGGAACGCGTCGCATCGGGACCGTCCAATCGGGATGCGTCGAATCGGTCGGCGTCCAAGTGGGCATCACTCAAATAGGAAGACGGAGTTGATTAGTTAGAAGGACGTAATTGCTCACGGTCCTGTACAAATTTTTATTATTTAGTGAAAGAAACAGAATTATTAAAAAATGTATGTAGTTGAAAGTGGTGAGATATACTCACGTTGAAAACGAAGCAGAGTCGGATGACCTCAACGAAACCTCTATGATCATGAATTGCTCACGGTCTGGAAAAATTAGTATTAGTTAGTGAAAGAAACCGAATTATTAGAAAATGTATGTAGTTTTAAGTGATGAGAAACACCTTGAACAGGTGAAAAAAGTCGGATTACCTCAATGAAAGCTTGATGGTAGTGAATCGCTCACGGTCCTGTAAAAATTCATATTTGTTAGTGAAAGAAACACAATGATTACGAAATGTATGTACTTTGAAGTGATGAAATGAACTCTCGTTGAAAACGAAAGAAAGTTGGACGACCTAAATGAAACCTTTATATTTGTTTCAACGGAGATATTGAGTCATCGAATTGCCGGAACGCTCAGCGCTGAGCTAGATAACGTGGGATTGGTTTTTGGGTGCAAGAAAAGTTCAAATAGACAACTAACAAAGTTTATTTTATAAGCTAGATTCACGAAAGACTTTATACACTCACGATTACACGACAAAACTTGACTGTACACTTTATATTTAACGACACATAAAGAAATATATATACAGTTTGAAATGCAATGAAGTGTCATTGTTAAATTGTTCACAATTTGTGTCGAGCCTTGGGCGGCTTCGTGAAACTAGAATTTGAGTGTCTTTTAATTGGCGACGCAGTCGCGCTTAGCTAAATCACTTTGAACGGAATTGAATCTCGCAGAGATGCTTGTTCGCGATTATGTTAACGTGAGGCTTCGTAAATCAGTAGAACGCCCAAGGGTCCCACGCTCTTATATGTACTCGCCGGTATTCCGCGATTGGAGCAATCAATTTTTCTCCGTTGCGGCAGTTCGAGGATCCAAACAAAGCGTGGAGTTCCGCGGGTCGCCTGATTGGCCTAGCTGTTGCCGTGCGTCGGTTTGACGGTTGGAGTCGCGACAACAGCTAGGCTAGAAAAACAAGACACCGCCAACGACTTTTGCTGCTGTTGTGAAACGGTGCCTAGAAAAAGTGTATTTTTCGCGGTTCTAACGGATTATGCTACCTCTTTGTTTGGATTCTCGGACAATATTCGTGAATTGTTCACGGTCCTGTAAAAAGTAATATTTGTTAGTGAAAAAAAACATAATTTGTAGAAAATGTATTGTGACGTGGTATTTTATACCCCGGGTATAAAATACCCGGGTCATAGGTCGTGGTCAGATACCGTCTAGAGAGAGAACGAAGCGCGTATAATATCGTAAGAACAAATTCTGCCGCTATACTATTTTATATGTACCGCCGGAGAATGACGTCACGGTCAACGAAGAAGCGACGTACGTCGAGGGAAAACGCCGCTGCTCTACCGCTACCCTGCTCGGATCCTCCGATAGACAAAGAGAGGCAGCGGAGTAAGAGGAGAGAACCCAGCGAGAAACCGACGTACGCCGAAGGAAAGTGCCGATTCCCTGCCGCTTCCCCGCTCCGGCCCTACGATAGAAGAAGAGACGCTGTGGAGACGGAAGAGGTCCTGCCGAAGAAGACTTCGATAGAATTCGGAAACTCCGGCAGAGGGTGGGGGTAGGCTACGAGGTGTCCTAATACCGGCGCAAGGGCTCGCGGATCCTTATTCTGTATTCGGCATCTGCCTTAGTTTTTTCGTAAAGAAAGTAATTATCGTTCGGTGAGGAAAACCAACGAATCCCGATTCCGCTGCGACCTGTGCCTGGACACCTTGGTAAGCCCCCTCAATTACCGATATATATTTGTAAAAGAGCGCGAAATCGAGATTGTCATATCGTGGGTTGTAGACCACCTGGCTTGCCATTCACGGGCAGGATCTGCAAAGTGTGACCGGAGTGGCTTTGTCTCGTAGGGAAATTAGTTTAAGTTAGAAGGGTAAAAAACCCGGGGGCCCTTGTCCGGGACGGTCGCGGATTGCGGCGTCCGGACTTTTTCGTGTCGTCGAGAGATCGAGAAGCGATCTCTCGAATCGCCACTCGGCTGGATCACCGAACCTGTACCGGGGAATGATACAGCGTAAGCTACAATCAAAGTATCATCTCGAGTAGGCCTTTGCCAATATTGTACCCTCCCACGTCTCGATTTCGCGAACTCTTGGTACGGGAGTAGAACGTAAGGTGCATGTTTGTCGTACCGGACATTTCGTGTTTGTCGCATAACTTCTCGCTTTCTCTCTCTAGACGGTCGCCGATACAGAATCGTTCCGCGTATAGAATTAAGTCGCGTCGCGTACAAATTTAAGTGCGTTAGATTCCGTTGCGTTTAGTATAATTGCGTTTTGTCGCGTCTCGTCGCGTCTCGTCGCGTTTCGTCGCGTCTCGTCACGTTTCGTCGCGTTGCGTTCCGTTAAAATAATTACGTCGCGTTTTGTTAAGTGTTTGCGTTGCGTTTCCGTTAAATTAGTCGCGTCGCGTACCGTTCCGGGAATCGAGGAAATATCAAAGATTGTATTCCGCTTAGGAACTTGCATATTTCGTTTTCGTGGTTAAAATCTCGCGGAGATGGTATCTCGGCCTTCCGCCGAGAGTGTCACGGTTAAATCGAATTCCGATACTGGATCACACTGTACGCCTAGGTTAATTAGATTTTAAATAAAACACCGCTGTTTAACAAATACCACTGAATTGAGGTTTCTCGCGGATTGTCCCGAATCAATCACTCTCGTCCGCCTCCGCGTCTAGCTCCTTTACCCTTAAAGAATCTTGCCACTCTACCATTCCGTTCGGATACTGAGCTACCGAGCCGTTCCGCCGCCGATTCGAATCTTCCGCGTTTTTCCGAGATCGACATAAACGGTTTTCCCATCTTTCCGCTCGAGAGTCTCATTTCGCGTCTAAGTTCTTTATCGCGACACTGAGAAGCATCTAGCGCCCAATTATCAAATAAAATAAAGCGATATCGAACGGGTTCGGATCGGGTGCCGAAGTGCTACGCGCTCGCGAATCCGCGGAGGCGCCGCGGCGGTCATCGTCGCGGGCACGGTCAGGAAGGGCCGATCGAGAATTCGCGGGCGAAGCGGGGTCGCGGGCCGTTACCGAGCTAGCCGCGAAATACCGTGTAGCAGTATGTAGTTTTAAGTGATATACTGTACTTATAACGTAAGCGAAGTAGAAAGATCGATGATCCCAATACAACCTTTGCGGTGGTAATTGGATTGTTAAAAATATATGTAAAATATAAAAAATATAATTTATAAGAAGTGTAATTGGTTTGGATTGATATGTTTATTTACGACGTAAAGGAAAACGTAAACCGCAAGATGTATTTATCCTGAAAAGGACAGTTAGCGACGAATCGGAAAGTGAGTTAGTTCACGTAGATACTGCGAGCAGGAGACGGAACTATTGCCAGGCTCAGCGCAGAACTGCTAATGAATGTAGTACCATGCGCGTCATCGCGTATGTAGGGTTCTGTTGTTCGGTTAGATGGCGCATGAGAATGTGTTCTATCCTGATTATTGTAAGTGTTATTTTTTCCACTTACCGTAAATAGTTTTTATTATTTTAGATCATTGTACTGTAATGTGTATAGGGTGTTTCAAAAATATATAATTTTTGCTATATTTCGTAAATTATGCATTTTGTTAGTGTTATCCACTTGCCGGAAGTAGTTGTTATAATTTTTGACTACTCTAATAAAGTGCATATAGGGTGTTTCAGGGAGCACGGCTGGCTGTCGTGGCGAGCGCACGTGTTGGGGGGTCGCTCCGCGATAAAGTTCAATTTTGGTGGGAAAAAGTGGTTAAAGTGTGATAAATAGTGTTGTGAAGTGACGGGAGACCGTGGGGGAAGTGAGCGGTAATGTTTTGTAAAAATTGGAGGTGAAATAATGAATTTATAAATAAAAATCGAAATTTCGGTAATGGCGACCTCCACGCGACGCGACGGAAAGCATGGGGTGCAAACCCATGAGTAATCGAAAGCAAGGAAACGAGTGTTCGGGCCGAACGCGGAATAAAATAAATATGTGCGCAACTTAAACACGGTTATTTTTATATATCGCGAGTGAAAATAGTGCAATTTAAGGGTGAAAGTTGCCCTCGAAGAAGGACTTGCACGAACACGTGGTCGTGCGACATGTCGAAGTTGCGAGAGAAAGTCGCAGAAATTAAATTAATTAATTAATAATGTAAATGTCATTAGGGATATAGAGTGCGGGAAAGGGCGAATGAGGCATATTGAATGCACGCGGTGATTAGTTTTAGCTATTTTCGTATTTTCGTGATTTAATAGTAAATAAATAATGGCGTCAGTTGAGCAAGTTTCGATATATCGTACGAACACGTGTTCATCTCCGCGCGAGGAAAAGCGTAGAGTGTAAAGGCCGGTTCGCAAACATCCAACATGGCAGGGTCGATGCAGGCGCATGGAGAGCGGCCCTTAAGGACGAAGCCTAAGGGCGAAGCGAAGGCATGCGGCAACAAGCAAGATGGCGGAGACATGGCGCGTTTTTCAAATGGCAAGTGGATAGGTTGAAGCAAGAAGACAGTGAAGAGGAGAAGAGGAAGAGGCGAGACGACACGGCACGAAGTGAATGAAGGAAGTAATTAATTAATAGATTAATAAACAAATGAAGTGAATGAGATTAATAATAATAATAATAATAGTAATAATAATATTAATTAATTAATAATTAACTAATAATTATTTATAAATAGTGAAGTCATTAATAGATTAATAAATAAATAAATAATAAGTAATTAACAGATAGGCAATTAATTCGGTGTAGTATTGGGAAAGTGTCATGGGAGTGCAGTGAAGTGCTGGGAGTGTTGCGGATACAGGGGAATATACGTGACCACGTGCGCAAGTGCAGAGGAACAGTGCAAAGCGGGAAAATGGCGGAAAAGTGTTGGAAGAACTGCGGAAAACGCTCCAGCACCCTGGAAACTCCGCAATCACAACGATGGTGGAGCAAAGGGCCCGCATTGAGAATATTCAGCATGGCGTAGGAAGGAACGCTGCAAGCACTTGGAGAGCGGCCCTAAAGTGTAAAGCGAAAGGATGCGGCAGCAAGCAAGACGGCGGGGACATGGCGCGCTTTTTGAACGGCAAGAGGATGGAAAGAAGCGAAAAGACAGCGAGAGGGGGAAGAGGAAGAGCAGGAGTGGAAGAGGCTGAGAAACGAAGCATAGACACGACCGACCAAACGACTCAAATCTGCAAGAGAGGAAACCGGTGTCAGCCTGGTCGTAGCACCATTAGGGGGCACAAAACGGGGACCGACGAAGCGGTGGAGAGGAGGGAGAGAGATCAAATCGAACCGAGCACCCTTCCGATCAACTGTTGATTCAGCAAGGAACCCAGTCGTCAGCCTGGTCATGGCACCATTAGGGGGCGACAACGGGGACCGAGTGGAATCGACAGGAGAGAGGAAGGAGAAATTTTTACCGAGAGCAATGGGCTCATGTAGTGTTATGAAAGATGACTGGGGCGTAATAGGAAATGCGGGGAAAATCGGTACGCGGCGATAACGCAAAGGGTTAAAAGGGCGCAAGGGAAGGGGAAACAGCGCGAAAACGCAATGGAAAGCGGTACGTGGAAATTTAAAGTACAAAGCGACGGCGAATATGCGGTAACGGAAACAAACCTAGTGGGGACAGAAATTTCACGAATTTTCATGAGTTGAAACTCATGTAACTGAGAATAGCATAGAATACATAGAGGTGACAGGATCTAGCTAGAAGGTAAACTTTCCTTGCTCAAGAGAGTGGCGGGGCATTAAGTAATTTTAAGAGGATTCACGTTCACACCTTTCTTCATGCATCTTCCATGAGAAAATGACATGAAAATTCAAAACAGAAGTTTGTTTTTCGCGCGAAAAAATCGGTTCTTGATTTTTTTAACTATGGCGCACCTCACCGAAAAATCTGAAAGAATTAGAGAATAATAGTTGTACTAATACCTAACTACCCCATTAGTATAAAAGTAGTGCTCCGACATCTTCACTAAAAAATCGCATTTTTTCGGATTTTTCTTCAGTTTTTGATTTTTCATGACTACAGTTTGCGATCAAAAAATCTGAAAAAATTCTGTAAGATGCGCTATCTGGACCTCAATGTTTCAGAATTTTTTCAGAATTTTTGTACGAAATTAAATAGGCAAAAAGGGCCAAAAACCGGAATTTCGTTTTTTCCCTTTTACTACCCCCACGGATGAGATAGGGGGTTGAAACTTGGTGTGAGATGTTTTTTTTGGATATGCTACCGACTGACAAATTGGGTTTCTAATTCGACTCAAGGGCACATTTGACTACCTTATCCGGCTATACCCTTTGAAAACAAAACAGACAAAATCAGATAATTGCGACGAAATCAGAATCAAGTATAGGAAATAGACAGCGCGCTATGATACTTAGGTGCGAAATGGTGGGGAGAGGTCGCGGTTTTTTGCCGTATGTTCGAGCCCACCGGAAGGTGGTGCTGAGGGGGCGTTACAAGACAAGCTGGAAGTCAGCGCATTTTTGCCCGGGAGCCTCCCTTTAGATCTTGACCAGTCTCCACACATGGAACACATGCGCGAGGGGTGTGGGGTGGGGGGCGTAGTCTTTCTTCCACAATAGCGAGCGATAGCCTAGACCAGGGGGACTATGCTTAACCGGTAGGGAAGCCTGACGGGTTGCCGCCACCCCCCTCCCTTGTGGCTGGGGCGGGAGACAGTTTTAGTGGGTAAGCGTGGAAACCGTCCCTCTTCTAGGGGCGCCGGAAGCGTGAGTCTTTCCACACTACCTGGGTTATCTTCCCAGGTGTCCGTAATAGGATTTCTGTTTTCCTAAACAAAAAAAAAAATAGGGTGTTTCAAAAATATACAATTCTGTGAATATTTCCTAAAGTATACATTTTTTCGAAAAATGTTTAGGACAAAAGTTGTAAGGTTGTCGGTGGGGCACTCCATGGTAATATGTAAGTATGTGTACCTGTTGTAAAAAAGCGAATCGTCCTTCAAATAGCGTGAAATGTTGATCTCGCACCCAAGCCGATAGCAGGGGCTGGTGCAGCCTTTCAAACCCTTCAACTTTTGTCTGAAACATTTTTCTCTAAAGTCAATAGTTTTGGAGATATTCGCAAGGACCACTATTTTTGAGTCACCCTGCATAAAACGTTCTGAGTGCAAAATCGTATTCTGTATGGGCAGCACTCCAAGTTTTGCCTTAAACAGTTTTCTTTGAGACCTATACTTTCGTAGATATCACGACGAAATACTTTTCTGAATCACCCTGTAGAAACGAAATCGGTGCAAAAGGATGCAGTAAGGGATGCCCTACAACTTTTATTTGAAATATTTTTCTGTAAAGCTAATAGTTTCGGGGATTATACCGGCGGACCACTTTTCGTGAATCACCCTGTATATCCGGAATTTGTCGTACGTGGGTGCGGAAGGAGGGGATTTCGTACGGGTTTTCCGCTCTTTCGAACGCCGTAAAAAAGTTGTAGTCGTTTTGAAAATTTTTGAAGATTTTGAAAAAAATTCCCCCCCCCCCCTCCCGATTTTGAAAAATTTTTTTCTCGAAAATTAATCTACCCGCCGAGCCGGTTCCAACGACACCAAGCACGCGTTCGTAGCCCCAGGAGTAACGCGGGAAATAAAGCGGGTAATCGTTGAAAAGGCTACAGCTGTTTCAAAAAAGGTGTCCGGAAAAGATGGCGAACAGGGTTTTAAACGGTGTCGGAAATATCATCTTTCGAGAGAAAAAAGATTGACTTTCCTATAAGGTTCTTAAAGATGTTGAAAAAAATGTTTACCCCCACCACTTTTTGGAAATTTCATAATTTGGGTATATCTACAGGCCGAGACCTATACAACGGTATCTCGCACGGGGGGGGGGGGGGGGGGTAGCACCGGCAATAGCGTGGGAATAGGGATGACAATAATTTGGTTATTTTTTTCTTTTTCTTTTTTTCCGGAGGGTAGGCAGTGGAAATGCATTTACGCAGACCCGTTCAGATGTTCACTGGGTACTATGGGACCCCTGTAGACTATCCACTAAAACCACTGCCCACGGCTTTATTGCGTGCGGCCGATTTATGGTGGTGGGGTGCACTGTTACCCAAAATTTGGTTCGACATTTACCCGATACCTGCTCGCTGACGGGATGTGCGCATCGTTGTCATCTTGTTCCAAAGTGTCCAATTAGGATGACTGCCTCTCAAGACCCTTAGGGTGATGAAGCCCAAGAGCTTTTTGGACAATCCCACCTTTAGTAAGTCTGCAGCGGACCCAGGTGACCATACAGCCCTCCAAGAGATGGTGCATGACGAGTATACAACATTCGATGGAACAATGTTGTGTTCAATTGCAACAGTTACGTCACTATTGTCTGAATAGTACTTGCGCTTGGTCTCATGCGCCTCGTCAAGTGATCCAGATCCGCTCACGACCTGTGCGTCTATTACTCTTGCGACGCCGTCCTTTATCGCAACTATGTCCGGTTTCCTCAGACCTTGTCGCGTTTGCAGTCTAGGCTCCTCTCGCGCCTCCCAACCCTTATCGCGAAGGCCGGACGCCAGCACTTTGCACACGGCATTTTGTAGAAGAATCCGACCTCCATGGGTACGGTGGCAAGACTGGATGACATGCGCTGCGGTTTCAGTTACCTGACAACCAGCCCGACACATGACGTCCATCTCCGTTCTTCACATACCCCGAGATGTTCTAACGCGAGTCGGGAGAGAATTGATGCGCACGTGATGGTACTGCACATAGTCTCTGCCGGTGATGTGAAACGCGGAATTTACCCAGATGCTAGACGAGCTAACGCCTGAGCACTCACGCAATTCGCGACTATCCACCGATTTATGAAGTCTACTGGCCCACCATCGCTCGACGTCCATCATACATGTTAGAGCTTCTCCGTTCTTGGCGAGAGCGGCCGTAGCCCAATGGATGCGTTTCTGCACCCAGTAGCCTTGAACCGCCGCCCTAGCCGCTTTACAAGTCGAGGTTTCCATCGACTTTAGACGAGCTAACATCTGACATGGAATAGACGTCTCAAACGCCGGAAGACCCAGACCCCCTTCCTTTGTTGTTGTGTGGAAGTAGGCAGTGGGGATATCGCGCGGCAGAGACAGCCACCTACGAAAAGTTGCGCGTACTTGCAGGTCCAGGCCTCTAAGGTGACCAAGAGTTGTCCTGGAAAGTACAAGATGGTGGTAATATCGCGGCAGTAAGTAGGCTCTGAGGATTAAAAGCCGTTGTTGTGGTTTGAGGGGGGCTTTCGAAATGCGCTCCAGCTCGGTTTTGAGACTCCGACTAGCTGTTTTTGGTCCGGAGTATTGGAAGTCGACTCCAAGGTAACGACACTTTTGCGAGGGCGTTATCTGGGTAATAAATCCTTGCAACGTTTTGAACGTTGGAGTCGTTCCAACCTTCATTTTCTTTTTCTTTCCGGACGGTATTAAGGAAAGGGCTGAGCATTTCGAGGTGTTAAAAGAAAGCCTCACCTCACCGGCACTTTCTTCCACACTCCGGAGCAGGATGTTCATCCCCGGAGCAGTCGTCGAGACGAGGAAAGCATCACATAAGCGAGTCATAGTAAACTCCCGCCGTTTGCACGCGCTTAATTGAATTTCTTCACGTTGACATTCAGAGCACTGGGCAGAAATCACATTGCGTCATCACGGGAGACACGGGACCGAGCTCGGATTCCGGGACGCGATACGAAGTCGCTAACCGTTCACCTCGCCCAGGCCCGGCCCGCTTATTCCGAAGTTACGGATCCAATTTGCCGACTTCCCTTACCTATATTAATCTATCGACTAGAAGCTCTTCACCTTGGAGACCTACTGCGGATATGGGTACAAACCGGCGCGATACCTCCACTTGGCCCTCTCCTGGGTTTTCAAGGTTCGAGGGAAAAATCCAGACACCGCCGCAACTGGGGTGCTCTTCGCGTTCCAAACCCTATCTCCTTACTACAGGTTTCCAGGGAACTCGAATGCTTATACAGAAAAGAAAACTCTTCCCAGATCTCCCGACGGCGTCTCCAGGTCATTTTGGGTTACCCCGACGAACACTCTTATGAGGACCCGACTGGTATGCGGTTCCGCTGCCGGGTTCCGGAATAGGAACCGGATTCCCTTTCGCCCGATGGATGTGTATTTTCCAAAATCACGTAAAATTATATAAACAACGACACATCTGCGACGCAGCGACGACACGACTTGTGTTCGACAGTTTGTAAGATTTGACCAAGCAAAAAATAGAAAAAAAATCACTTTCAGGCGTTCGACAACGTCGCATCACGTCGAACGCGAAGTATCCATCGATCCGAACTGCGACCATTTTTTTCGGCGTTCAACGTTTTCGTTAATTTATCAATAAAAATGATCATGTTCAAGCGGTGGATTAGAACACAAACACGAAACGACGGCGACGTAAATTGTTATTTAACTGCAATTTTTTTCTTTTTAACATTTTTTGCTTTTCGCGAGCGTACGTGTGTTTGTCATTTGCATTCGAAAAGCGTGAATTTTAAGACTCCTCATGAACATTAGATTTCTTTTATGGCTTAGAATCGATGTGCAACTGACTCGTGTGCAACGGCTGTTCACACGAAACCCATCTCCACGTCAGTCCTCTAGGTCCTCGCTGGAGTGGCGGACGAACTGGTGCCGGGGTGGCACAAGTCGGATCTCCCACCTCCACGTGGTGTTCGCTGGGATAGAGGAACTGCGTCTTCGGTAGTCGATCACTTCGGTGATTGGCTACCCAAGGCCGAGGGCCTCTATGCTAACGGGAGAACGGCGGGTCCCCAGTGGGAGGCTCATGCTCACACCGTAAGCCTGTGGTCATGTTTCGCAGGAACGGGGGGCTTGCCTTAACCGGCTGGCCCGCGAGGAGTAAACCTCTATAAAAAATCCGTTGTGTGGTTCGCGGGGCGGAATATGGCCACGGTATCCCCTGCCTTGCGGTATGAGTCCGCATAAAAGGGGTGCTCCCGTCGTCTTCAAGTAGGCCCGATGAAGAGCGAGGCGATGCCGGCGGAGTCTTCGGACCCTGGTAGGGCCTCCCAAGTCGGCAAGGCTCAAGCTGAGGGATGAAAACGGGGGCGGCGGGAGCGAGCGAGGACGCCTGAAATCAAGGTGTAAGGCAACCGTGCCGAGGATTGCGTGGCCGCCTAGGCGTTAAATAGGGCGATCTCGAACGGTCTCCTCGGGGGTACCTACAGACCCCTCGAGTATTCAATGGCTTCCCCGGGTAAGGCGGCTCTGCCCGGGGCGACATCCCTTCTGACCCCACTCGTGGGACTAGTTATGGACAGTTCAAATTCTTATTCAAAAGCTGTGGTGGGCAGCTTAAAACACAGCCAAACAAGCGGAGAGGAGCATAAACAGGAGAAGGCCCGGAACGTCGGGAAGGACAGCTCTGCCGGAGCATCTATGCCGGTGGTGAGGTGTATTGATATTCTGGCATCGTCAAGAACTGCCAGTATCACCGATCTGAGCACAGCGACCGGCTCAGAGGCGCCCGGACCAGTGAGGGATGGAGACTCCGGATCGGAGACGGAGTGGAGGACGACGAGGCGTTCAAGACGCATGAGCAAGATGCCGTCGGACACTGGGGAGCTGGGTCAGGAGAGACCCGGTACTGACCGGGGAGGAGATCCGCCAAAACCATGTGCGCGAGCACCCATCCCCAGGAGGAGGGGGTTAAATGATGACGGGGACTCTGACTCCTCCGTCATCTCGGTGGAGACCGAGCCGTCGAGGAGCGTTAGTAGGGGCTCCCGTGGAAGGGGCCTGCCGCCAACGACGGGGGAATACGTCCGGTTGGCCGAGGACAAGTAGCGACTGGCTGAGGCGAAGAGGGCGGAACTTGAACTCGACAAGGAGCTGGGGGCGTATGACCTGACTAAACCAGTGAGGGGTCCGAGTAAGGGGAGTAAGCCCTTTCCCGACGTGAAGTAGGTGATGAGCGAGGCTAAGCGCCTGCACACGGTGGACCTCCACCCAGAGCTCCTCAGGTATACGGACTTGATCCGAAAGGTGGCTGCGGGTTCCGCGAATCTAGAGGGGACATGCATCCGCCAGCTGCGTGTCTCCTCAAATTATATCGAGGGCTACACCGCGGAGCTGTTGAAGAGACGGGCGGCGGGGGATGGAGATGCTGAGAAAGCTGCTCCAGGGCTCGCAGCAGCACCCTCCCCGACAACGCGTACTTCGGCTGAGGACGCCGAAAAAGAGCAGCTGAGAAGCCTGCTCAGAGCCGCGCAGGAAGAGAGGAGCAGAATGGCCGCGGACTTAGCGGCGCTTCGCCTGGAGGTGGAGCGCCTGAAGAGGACACCGCCCGGCGTGGCTCCGCCCCCGAGCGAGCGGGGACCGAAACCGGCAAGAAGGACACGGTGAAGGGTATTGTCGCCCTCCGAATCGGAGCGGGAGGACGTTAAGAGGAGAATGGTGGCAAAAACGGACAGTCCGCCACCGGAACTAATGGGCCCGACGGAAACTATGAACGACTCTCCAACCATGGTAATGGAGACGGAGGAATCGCGGCGGGCACTGGCAGCAGAACCTGTGGGGACAACGGAGGATCCGGTCCCGGCTCCGCAACGGGATGCGATGCCGGAGGAGGCCCCACGAACGAGGAAGCCGCTGAGCGGAGAGGCGGTGTCAGTCCCGGTCCGGGGTCTGGAGAAGAGCGACGCCCCCGCGACCGGACCCGAGATGGTACTTGCGCACCTCGTGCAGAAAGTGGAAGAACTGTCCGCGCAGCTAAGAGGAAGAACGAAGGAGCGGGCGACCAGTAAAAGCGCCCAACCGAAAGTTCAGCCAAAGCCGCAACGGCGAGCGGCGCCGAGGAGGGCGAAGACATTAGCGGAGGCCGCAAGGAGTGCGGCTCTAACTGCCGTCCCATCTGTCGCCCCTTCGTCTGCTGTCGCTTCTCCAGGGCAACAGGGGGAACTATGGACGACGGTCCTGGACCGTAAGGCCAAGCAAACAGCCAAGGAGCAGGCGCAGCGTACGTCGGGAGCTGCGCCTGCATCAGGGAAGACGGCCAACCGACCTTTGGCGACACAACGGACGGTAGGTGCCAAAGCAGCACAACCAGAGGCGAAGAAGAGGGTTAGGGTTCCACGCCCACCAAGGACGGCGGCTGTGACCCTCACAGTGGCCCCTGGAGGACACAGTACGTATTCCCAGGTGCTGAAGAAGGCGAGGCAGGCGGTCGCCCCTCAAGAACTCAACGAGATGGGAATAAATGAGTTCAAGATAAGAAAGGTGGCCACCGGGGGGCTCGTACTAGGAATCCCCGGAGAACAGAACAAGGCGAAGGCGGCCAGTGTGGCAGGAAGATTGAGAGAGGTGTTTCGGGAATCCGACGTCAGGGTGGCGAACCCGACAAAAATGACGGAGCTCCGATTGTTAAATCTGGATGACTCCATTGAACGGGAGGAGGTGGCCGAAGTCCTGGCGAAGCTGGGAGAATACTCCGCCCAGGAAATTAAAGTTGAAGAGCATAAGAGGGCCCGAAACGCTATGGGCACTGTATGGGTACGCTGCCCCTTAACAACTGCGAAGAAGGCGGAGGCAGCGGGACGCGTACAGATCGGATGGATGTCGGCGCGGGTCGAAATCCTTGCGGCTCGCCCGATGCATTGCTTCCGCTGCCTCCAGAAGGGGCACATGGCCCAGCAATGTAACGAGGACGTGGATCGGTCTGGGCGCTCTTACGCGTGCGGAGAATGGGGGCACAACATCGCTACGTGTGGCTATAAGCTAAAGTGCCCCTATGCAGCGATATAGGAAGACCACACGCGCACCGACTGGGATCAGCGGAGTGCGCGCCACCACCGTCAAAAAAAAGGATGGCGGCTGAGACCGGAAAAGAAAATGGGGCGGCACAGAAACCCACCAGCGACGCCAATACGCAGCAGGCCACGCAAGCTGAGGCGAGCACCATGGAGGTGGCTCAGGAGGGACGTCAGTGATGGGGCCGCTGAGCCCTATTTTACAAGCAAATGTGAACCACTCGGCGGGGGCCCAGCACCTCTTCCTGCACACCCTCGCCGAGTGGGATTGTTCATTGGGGGTTGTTGCAGAACCCTACCGCATCCCGGACCAGCCTAACTGGTTCGCGGACGCGGAGGGCCGCGGCGCGCTAGTTGGTATAGTGTCGCGTGGGGCATCCGGCTCCCCCCCCCCCCCCCTTCCCCTGCACCGCGACCGCAGCGGGATGGGTAGCCGTCGCGGTTAGATGGGGGGATGTGGCGGTGGTGGGCGTCTACGCACCACCCAGCTGGCCAGCTGGGAGAGGCCTCTCCAAGAGTATGAAGAGTTGCTCGACAGGGTGGGGCAGTTAGCGTCGCGTTGCCCCACCCAGCGTGTTTTGGTCCTCGGGGACTTCAACGCGAAGGCTCGCGAATGGGGTTCCCCGAGAACCGACGCGAGAGGCCAGGCAACCCTGGATTGGGCGGCGGTGCAAGGGCTCCTGTTACTTAACAGGGGCTCGGCGAGCACATGCGTGCGGCCTCAGGGGGAGTCTGTAGTGGACTTGTCCTGGGGCTCCCCTGCGGTCGCGCGCATGGTTGCGAGCTGGCGGGTGGCGGAGGAGACTGAGACTTTGAGTGATCATTTATATATTCGCATAAAGTTCTCCTCCGAAACCCGGCGTCGCCGGAGTGGACGCCCACCGCCGCAAAGATGGGCGCTGAGGAGGCTCGATAGCGATTTGATGGTGGCTGCGGCCCTCGCGGTTAGCTGGCCGGCTTCTCCGGCCGGAGGGGTCGCGGACGTCGAGGGCGAGGCTCAGTGGTTTCAGGGCACCATGCAGGATATTTGCGACGTGGCAATGCCCCGAGCCACCCCTTGCCCGCGTCAGGCGGCGTACTGGTGGACGGGGGAGATAGCGCAACTGCGCGCAGCTGGTCCCATTGCGTCGCCAGTATCAGCGCGCCCGACGGAGACGCAACCGCGACCCCGCGAGGGAGCAGCAACTTTGGGGCTGCTACCGGGAGGGGGTAATGGCCTACAAGAAAGCCATCAGGGAGGCCAAGGACGAGTTCCTCAGCTCTCTTGAGCGGGACCGGTGGGCTCGGCCTTATAAATTAGTCATGGGGAAGTTGTGACCATACACCCCACCGGTTACGGAGAGCTTAGATCCTCAGCTACTGGGGCGCGTCGTGGACACTTTATTTCCGCGAGACGACGATTCCACCGGCGCGCTCCGGTTCGTCGGCCCACCTTCAGTGGACCGACGATATGGGGGTCACAGACGACGAGCTCGTCTATGCCGTCAAGAGGGTCAGTGCTCGTAACACTGCACCAGGCCCTGACGGCATCCCGGGCCGGGCTTGGGCCTTGGCAGTCCCCTTTTTGGGAGATAGACTCAGGGGCCTCTACAGCGCCTGTCTGAAGAAGGGGACGTTTCCGCAGCTGTGGAAGAGGGGACGGCTGGTCCTCCTAAAAAACGAGGGCAAACCCGAACGGGAGCCCTCGGCGTACCGGCCGATCATTTTATTAGATGTGGTGGGCAAAATATTTGTAACAATAATAGCGAGAAAGCTCGTCGATCACCTCTCCGGAGATGGTCCCGACGTGGCCGACTGGCAGTTTGGATTTCGAAAAGGAAAAAGCACCATCGACGCGATACAGCGTGTTAGGGACATCGCCGAGTCGGCCACGTCAAGGGGCGGGGTGGCGATAGCTATATCGGTAGATATAGTTAACGCGTTCAACACCCTGCCCCATGGGACGACAGTACAGAGGCTCGATAGACACCGGGTCCCCCCGGTGATAAGAAACATAATAGAGGACTATCTCCGGGAGAGGGCGATCGAGTGTGTGGATCGGTCGGGCGCCATAAGAGTTTGGAAAGTGGAGCGGGACGTACCCCAGGGTGCGGTACTCGGACCGCACCTATGGATCGTGGGGTACGACCCCGCTCTGAGGGCCCCACTGCAACCAGCCTTGTATCTGACGTGTTTCGCGGATGACACGCACATCTTGGCAGTGGGGCGACACTAGGCGAGGACCAGCCGTCTCGCGGAGTTAGGGGCATCGGTGGTCGTTGCCGAGATCCGGACGCTCCGGCTGGAGGTGACTCCCCACAAAACAGAGGTCATGGCCTTCTGCCGGACACGTGAGCGCCGGCCTCCTGCCGGAGCGTCGATCCGGGTAGGCCGGGCCGAGGTCCAGATCGGGTCCGAGATGCGGTATCTCAGACTCCGGCTGGACAGCCACTGAAGATTCAAGGCCCACTTCGACGCGTTGGCCCCCAGGTTGGAGCGCGTGGCAGGCGCTTTGGCGCGCCTATTGCCCAACCTGTGGGGTCCGAGTGAGAAGGTCCGCCGGCTATACATGGGGGTCTTGCGGAGCATGGCCCTATACGGCGCCCCAGTTTGAGCTGCCGACATGGCTGTCAGTCGCCCCTCGCAAGGTGTTTTGCGAAAAGTGGAGCGGCGGTTCTCGGTCCGGGGTGTCGGAGTTCCCGGGATTGCCCGAGGCCGCCATGGCCGCAGGTGTCACAGGCGGGAGCCGGGGGCACCATTGCATGCGGCCAAGTGTATGGAGCCGACAGCGGGCGTGATTACGTCGTCGGCTCCGATAAGGGGTGGGGTGGGACAAAGTTTGGCGGGGAGGCTTCCCCTCCCCGCGAGAAGGGCGACACCTTCAGGGTCACATGGCGGCAGCTTGGCGCGTCGCGGTGACGATAACGCACGATCCCGGGACGCGCCATGCCGCCGGGGCGGGAATCACTGAGGGGTTTTAGTGAGTACAAATCCCACACTGCCCCCGCTCCTCCCCCGGAGTGGGAGTGTTTTTTCGAAGATTTCCTCTCGTAAAAAAAAGGTCCTCGCTGGAGTATTTGCTACTACCACCAAGATCTGTACCTCCCCCCCCCCCAGACCCTTGTACGCACACCGCCGCCACCCTCCTACTCGTCAAGGCTTCATGGAGAACGGAAAATGATTCCCCTTCCTGCGCACTTGCGGTTAACAGCGTAGTATAGGCACGACGCATCAGCGCCATCCATTTTTAGGGCTCGTTGCTTCGGCAGGTGAGTTGTTACGTACTCCTTAGCGGATTCCGACTTCCATGGCCACAGTCCTGCTGTCTTAAGCAACCAACGCCTTTCATGGTATCCCATAAGCGTCGACTTAGGCGCCTTAACTCTGCGTTTGGTTCATCCCACAGCGCCAGTTCTGCTTACCAAAATCCACTTGGCACTTTGATCCAGAAAAAATTTTATCAATTTTATATCTCGTAGCTTCATGAAAATTCAAGCAAGTCAGAGATTTCACCCATTTAAAGTTTGAGAATAGGTTGAGGTCGTTTCAGCCTCAAGGCCTCTAATCATACGCTTTACCAGATGGGACTCGTTATGCGTTCGAGGCGAGTGCCGTCTATCCTGAGGGAAACTTCGGAAAGAACCAGCTACTAGATGGTTCGATTAGTCTTTCGGCCCTATACCCAGTTCCGACGATCGATTTGCACGTCAGAATCGCTACGGACCTCTATCAGAGTTTGCTCTGACTTCGTCCTGACCAAGCATTGTTCCCCATCTTTCGGGTCCCAACGTGTACGCTCCGGGAGTGCGAGGCCTAATCGTAAAGAGGCCCATCCTCCCTTAGTCGCCTTCATGGACGACTTTCACTTTCATACCGCATTTAGGTTTATCAAATCTCAATGACTCGCGTACACGTTAGACTCCTTAGTTCGTGTTTCAAGATGGGTCCCGAGAGTACCCAAAGCAATGGCGTCGCCGACCGGTAATTCAAAGTTTGGCCAGTCAAAGGACTCTGCCTGCCAACAGCCCGCCTGACCCGCTTACGGCGCTAAGTCCGTACACCCGGTATCTAGACCGGTATAGACTGGAACGAGCTTGCGGTGGTCCTGGGCGCAATGCGTACGAGAATTTTGCGGCCCGATACCGTCTGCGTACCTTTGCGCAATCGGCCGGACATCCAAGAGCCGATTAGCGTACATCGTACGCTAAAAGCGACAGACAATCTCCGCCTCGGGCCTTAGACCGACACGCAAGGGGTCGTGACGTTCTACTAGGGAAGAAGTGCACTACTACATAGCCGGAACATTCGCCGCGGGTGGTGTGCCCACGCCGAAGGGAAACCCGCCGTAACGGGACCATCCGGGGCACTATTGCACCGTTGCGGACGCCAGTTTCGTTGACGATGAATCTCCCCATTCGATGTTTTGGGTTTCTCGGGTTTACCCCTGAACGGTTTCGCGTACTCTTGAACTCTCTCTTCAAAGTTCTTTTCAACTTTTCCTCACGGCACTTGTTCGCTATCGGTCTCGTGGTCATATTTAGCCTTAGATGGAGTTTATCACCCATTTAGAGCTGCAATCTTAAGCAACCCGACTCTAAGGAGAGATCAACCCGAGACGCGTACCGGTCGCTACGGGCCTGGCAGCCTCTATGGGTAAGTGGCCCCATTCAAGATGGTCCGTCCGGCACAAGTATGCACTTCGAGGACTGGACGACCGGAATCCGTATTGGGATCGCGCGGTCTTCCGCTTCTAATCAACGACAACGAAGCGATCTGCGCTTGTTCATGTAAAAAGAACGTGGCGAAGCTACGATCTCGTAATAATTTAACAATTTTAACCGTGAGAGAGCTTCCGTCGCACGTGTATTTTTAACTTTTCTCCTAGTCGTACAAACTTTCGCACCGTCGAAAAAAAAATTCGACAATCATTTTAGACAACGTCGGGAGCGCGGGGAAACGCCGTAAACACGCTCTACTCTGTGGGCTTGCTTCCTTCAATTGGTGTCTAACAATTCTCTCGCAGGGTCTAAATATCCGTCTGTAGTTAGGTCTTTCTACTTGGGAGCGCTCTTTCACGGGTAGTCGTATATGGTCTCTTTTAGGGGTTCAACTAGAAACCACGCGTCGCGCAAGCCGAGATAAGCGCATTCCGCCGAGAAGATCCTAAAACAAGGAATTGCGAGATATATGAAAATGTTCTTCTGCCGCCTCTGGAAAAAATGAACACTAGCAAGGAGAGGGCGACACGGATGTTCCATGTAACATTCTCCACGTCAAACGCCGACGAAATGTCCCACTATCGCTCGTACGTCTTCGCCAATTTCGCAGGTTGTTTTCTCTCGCGTTCGACCATCGATCCCGCTCCGAAACGTTCGACTTTTCGGCGTTTATCAATTTCGTTTTATCTAGTCGAACGACGGCGGGAACGAAAAAAAATTCAGCAATGGAGAGAAAACCTTTTGCTGCTAAAGGCAAACGCAAGCAGTCTTTAGTTATACAAACGACCCTCAGCCAGACGTGATCCAGGAATTGTATCCGTGGACCGCAATGTGCGTTCGAAATGCCGATTGTTCGAGACGAATTATATAGTTCTCAAATTCGAAAATAAACAGACGAGCGGTACCGTTGGACTGTCGTCGCCCCCTTCCCCGTGCTCCTCAGGTATCACGGGTGGACCGAGTAGCTCGTCGCCTGGGGGGTGCGGGGAAGCGAGGTCCTATTGTCTCTTGACAATAGGCGGCAGTTCAACCGTATCTCGCGACCTGCGATAATCAGATTAAGAGTGTTCATTTTCGTTTTTCCCCGAATTCCCTTCGGCTTTGCCTTTCCGGCCAAATTCCCCCCTTTGTCCGTGTGTTTACAGATCACCGCGGTTAGGGTTATCTTAATCCCGGGAAGTGCATATGTGCATATTATAAAGAAACCGTTGCATTACCAGTCAACAGATTCGACCCGAAAAGTTACGGGAAATCTAAGACACCGATGTTCACATATCCTGCAGTTCACGCGTTGACGCGCAATTAGCTGCGTTCTTCATCAACCCACGAGCCAAGTGATCCACCGTTCAGAGTAATCGTATAAAAATTATCGTTCAAATTTAACAACACAACGTCTGAAAACCAGTATGTACGTAATTTAACCTGGTATATAAATTCGATCGATTGTCCATAGAATACTAACACCAATCCAAGCGCAAGATCGTGTGTCGGTATTCGGACGTCGTCTCGTCATCGCTCCGTTCACAGATTTACCCGAGCGAACAACGTGATTTAACGGTGATTAAGACGATACGATAACGTCCATGGACGGGTAAAGGACTGTATAAAACTACAGAACCGCCGATGAAACAACATTCTGTGGCGCATTTCTTTTTGTGCGGTGAATTTTCAGTCCGTTTCGGGTGATAAAGTCATTCAAAAACCGTGGAAAATACGAAACGCGCTGTCGCGCGTAACGCAGAGTCTCCTGTTCGCTGCTTACATATATTGGACGTCTTGGCGGTATCGCGAGATTCGATACGGACTCCAGGCCGGCGTCAGATCGGTCTACCAACGAAGGAGAGTACGCTATCATTTTCGCTTCTCAGCCGGCCCGTAAGCGATACGTTACCATATCGTTCGTCGTAAGCAGGCGGACTCGCCTGAAACTGCGACTTCGTTCGTCGAGCGGTTTCGTGGTTCGATTTCCATCGGCTACCCGGACACCCCCCGTGCGTGAGAGCCTCCATACCACACTCTAAATTTCGTCTCTCATTTAACACGAAATAGAGAGATGCTAAAAAGGGGTGTTCCCTTTGTCCAAAGACAAAATTTATAGAGAGAAAGAAAATAAAATGGGAGTCTCTCACGAAGCGGGCGAAAAAAAAAACAAAAAATTTAACAATTTTTTTCGCAAACCCATGCATTTCGTTACCAAACGTCCCAAAATATTTCTTTATATTCTCTCTCGCGTTTTCACACGGGTCGATAGAGTACACAACACGAATCAAGAATAAAAATTATAGAAAGGAAAGCCCGATAAGAATATTTCGAGATATTTATAACCTTCACTACTCTTCTTACTTCTCCGAAATCTCTCGCTTTTCTGGTGCGTATCTATTTAACAATTTCGATTCTCTTCTCCCTTTAACTCAGACGTCGCACAGTGTGTCGTTTGGCCAATCTAGCGTGACAAAAATCCTGCTTCAACGAAATGTTGATTATTTTTCGTTTTATTGGTTTTTTATTAATCGAAAACATGATACTTCATTAAACATTAATTATTATATAAATTTGTTAAATTATTTAACAGTTAAATAAACATAACAATAAAATAAACATACAAAATCATTATACAAATTTTTCTATTATATTATACATTATTTATTCTATAAAACTATTATACAAAATCTTTATTATATTTTTTAAAACATGAATATATTTTTTAGTCAGCGTTGCTTTCGTGTGATACGTCTTCCGAGGAACTGGGATCAACTAATGGTTCTTCCAAGAATTGTTGTATTTCTATTATTATTTTTTTCCGGACAGTTTTATGAGAAATTCGTAAATGTGAAATAAGCAGATCTGAAGAAATTAATAATCTGTTGAATAAATCCCTGTTAGTATCCATTTTTGAAGCTATTCCGTTTTAACGAGAAGGGCATGCGTCAGCGCGATATGTTTAAATAAAAATGATAGATGTCAGTGTTTGTCTGTAATGCCCTTTCAGGTTTATGTTGTTTATAAGTCTAGCTTTCGACACAAAAAGTGGGAACATTGTATAAAGTGGTATACCATGTTAAAAGTCTACCTATACTGTGAAATAGAATTTAAATTATATGCTAACATTTGAAAGGGAATAGAAGATTAATAAAATGCTATTTCAAAATATAACAAGTGAAGAAATCATTCTGAATGATAGAAGATAACACTACGTACACACAAATATTAATATTGGATACTGGTACAACACAACTGTAAAAAATCTCAAGCGCGAAAAAAGTGCTCGTAGAGGCAGTTGCGTCAAACTAGATTTTCAGATACTAGTAACAGATCATTACACATTGTTTTTTACATTAATATTGTTATTTTCTTATAAAATGGACATTTTACTATCGATACATAATGTCAGTGGACGTGTCTGTGCAAGTTGCAAAATTGATTTTTGTCCCGCTAGATTGGCCAAACGACACACTGTGCGTCGCAAGGAACGGGTACACCATGCACACGATCCATTCTACACAACGAACCTTCTGCCGGTAAAATACGCGACAGATTCATTTATGTATAGATATATTTTTATATGAGAATGTTCGTATTATTTTGCTTCGAGTTCAAGTTGAACATTCCTGTTACGACTTTTTGTATTTATCGGAAGGATCTGGCGGTATCCGTTAATAAGGGTAAACGACGTCCCGGGAGAGTCGAAACCTTTCTTATACGCTACGGAAAAAAGAGCCGAGAAGATAGAGAGGAAACTCTCGATATCTTTTCGTCAGTAAACTTTCGTTGTTTCTATTTACAGCGTACGACATGAAACGGCGTTGCTCTCTCTTTTTAACTTTATTTAACGTTCGCGCTCGTTCGTACGAAACGCGTCGGCGGATACGAAATACGGACGGGAGTATCGACGATGAGAGCCAAAGCGACCTCCTACACGTAACCGTAAATATCTCTCCGCATCACGACTGCCTTAACGACGAATTGTCATTTAACATTTTTCGTATCTGTTTTTTCGTTTGTTTGCTACTACCTCCAAAAATTTCTCTCTCTCAATCATCTTTCGTGGCTCGTTTATACGCATTTTTGTTGTGTATGGCCAATATATTTTTGTTTATATACGCGAGGAGCTGCACTTTTCATCCTCATTTTTGCGTATCATGTGTTGTAGTCATATACTTTTGGCTGCTTTTCGGTTTTTGTCAAGCTTTTCTTTGGCACGTACTCTGTATATTATTATCATGTGTGTTCGTGTCTTGCGTATCATGTGTTTTAATGTCAAGAGCTCACGTAGTGATAGAGTTCTCTCTCTTTCAAACTTTGTAAGTTTGTTTAAATGTTCATTAATGATCCTTCCGCAGGTTCACCTACGGAAACCATGTTACGACTTTTACTTCCTCTAAATAATCAAGTTTGGTTATCTTTCCGGTAACATTGGCAATGTCTCGGCATTGCCGCGCACCAGTCCGAAGACCTCACTTAGTCATTCAATCGGCAGTAGCGACGGGCGGTGTGTAAAAAGGGCAGGGACGTAATCAATGCGAGCTTATGCCTCGCGTATACTGGGAATTCCTTGTTCACGGGAATAATTTCAAGCTCCAATCCCTAGCACGAAGGAGGTTCAGAGGGTTACCCGGACCTCTCGGCCAGGGAAAACACGTTGATTCCTTCGGTGTAGCGCGTGTGCGGCCCAGAACATCTAAGGGCATCATAGACCTGTTATTGCTCAATCTCGTGCGACTAGAAGCCGCTTGTCCCTCTAGGAAGATTTGTTTGTACGTTGGTAGTAAAAACCTCACCGTCCCAAGCCAGGGGCCTTCGAGATACCATAATTTACGTCTATTTAACAGGCTAGAGTCTCGTTCGTTATCGGAATTAACTAGACAACTAAGTAACTCCACCAACTAAGAACGGCCATGCACCACCACCCACCGAATCAAGAAAGAGCTATCAATCTGTCAATCCTTCCGGTGTCCGGGCCTGGTGAGGTTTCCCGTGTTGACTCAAATTAAGCCACAGGCTCTATTCCTGGTGGTGCTCTTCCGTCAATTCCTTTAAGTTTCAGCTTTGCAACCATACTTCCCCCGGAACCCAAAAGCTTTGGTTTTCCGGAAGCTGCCCGCCGAGTCATCGGAGGAACTCCGGCGGATCGCTAGCTGGCATCGTTTATGGTTAGAACCAGAGCGGTATTTGATCGCCTTCGAACCTCTAATTTTCGTTCTTGATTACTGAAAACATTTTTGGCAAATGCTTTCGCTTCTGTCCGTGTTGCGACGATCCAAGAATTTCACCTCTAACGTCGTAATACGAATGCCCCCATCTGTCCCTGTTAATCATTACTTCAGGGTTCCGAAAATCAATAAAATAGAACCGAGGTCCTATTCCATTATTCCATGCACAGAATATTAACGCGAAGATAGCCTGCTTTAAGCACTCTAATTTGTTCAAAATAAACGTACCGGCCCACCTCGATACTCAGCGAAGAGTACCGCGATGGGATATTTAACTTGGGCCGCAACTCCGAAGAGAAGCTAAACCCACCGGTAGGATGTATCGCATAATACCAGTTAAACACCGCGAGCGATGAACCGGCACTGCGACACACAGATTCAACTAGGAGCTTTTTAACCGCAACAACTTTAACACTATTCCTACCGCGACCGGTCAAATGACCGTTTTCAAAATTTCGATTAGAATTTCCTGTATAAAACGTAATTGAAACGCCTTCAAACTTCATGACTTTTCCTGAAACATGCATATAATTCTTTTTTCAATATTCACTTATTTTTTTATTGTTTATTTTCTGAGAAATATTTATAGTCTGTCTTATGTACCACGACCGGTCATTTGACCGGTAGTACGATTTATACATTTTTGTAATAGTTTCTCTCTAAGACTCAATGCCAAAACTATAAAGTCGTTACAAACGAAAGGTAATGTAGTTGTGGCACGATTTTATCCGAGAAGTGCCTTCCAGAAAATGGTTTTCGGCACTTCCAAGTGTTTACAGTTCTCGCTCGACTATCGGGTTAGCGGTGTTTATTTGCTTGATTGATATCCGATGTGGTCCAGATCCTCGAATGTTCTTACGCCATCTTATCTACTATGACGTAAAATATATAAACTTATAACTGAAGGAAATGTATAGACGTCTTCTCACGAATTCAAATCAGTATAGTCTTGCGACACGAACAGAGTGCATCGAAACGTAAAAGTCACAAAGAGCATACTTGGCAGTCTTTTATTATTATTTTGTTTTATTTTATACCGTATTACGTGTTATAAGTGCAATTTTCAAAATAGTGAACAAAACTAACAATACGTCGAAGTAAGTTTCACATTTTATCTTTTATTCATTTTTTTATCTGTTTTGATTTACATTTTCATATTTTAATGTTTATTTTCTCCGTTGAATATTTACCCCAAAATGTCAAGACGTTTGAGGAGTGCGAATGTATTATTAGAGAGAATAAATGATATCGATGCAGAATGTTCTGGAGATGATCAGGAAATTCTGGATATGGAAAATGACAATACGGAAAATTATGATCCATTTGAAACCGACTCGAACACCGATGAGAACGAAGAGAATACTTCGAGCGTACGTAGACGACGAAAGAGAAGGAGATTTTTAGTTAGTTCCGATAGTGAGAATGAGGAAGAGGCAAGCGAAATTGCGATGGACGGAACTGTTTGGCAGGAAGTAAAAATAGAGTCTAATCCTGGAAGAGCACCTGGTCATAATATTTTTAGGAAAACATCAGGCCCTGCTGGGTACAGTAAACGTAATATTATGAAAGGCGAAGTTAGGACGGCATTTTCTGTGATAATTGATAAGAATATAATCGAACTTATAAGAAAGTGCACAGAGGCAGAGGCATTTAGAGTGTTGGGATATAAATGGGAACTGTCTACTGCTAAGTTATATGCATTTTTTGCAATTCTGTATGCACGCGGCGCATATGAGGCGAAGAATATAGATGTAGCTCTTCTATGGAATAAAAAGTGGGGCCCGCCTTTTTTCTCAAATACTATGAGTAGACATGACTTTACGGAGATTATGAGATTTATTCGATTTGACGACAGAAATCAACGAAGCCAACGGTTACAAACCGATAAATTCGCTATGATTTCCGAAGTTTGGAACAAGTTTATTGACAACAGTCAAAATTGTTATAAACCAGGACCATATATTACTATTGACGAACAATTGTTTCCAACGAAAGCAAGGTGTAGATTCACTCAATACATGCCCAATAAACCGGACAAATTTGGTATCAAATTTTGGTTGGCATCCGATGTACGTAGCAAATATATAATAAACGGCTTTCCATATTTGGGAAAAGATGAAAGTAGAGAACCCTCAGTTCCTCTTGGTGAGTTTGTCACTATGAAATTAGTAGAACCGTATGTAGGATGTGGAAGAAATATAACCACAGACAACTTTTTTACAAGCCTACCTTTAGCAACAAAACTTTTAGCAAAAAAAACTACGATTGTTGGGACAATTAGAGCAAATAGGAAAGAGCTACCAAGATCGGCAAAACTGAAAAACGACGACATGGCACTTTTCTCAACCAAACTCTATCGCTCAAATAATTGTATGTTGACAATTTACAAAGCCAAACCAAGAAAGAAAGTTCTAATTCTCAGTTCAATGCACAACTCCGTACAAGTTGAAAAAAATGACACCCGAACACCGGAGACAATTCAATTGTATAATAGCACCAAATTTGGCGTAGATGTGACCGATCAAATGCAAGTATTTTTTAATATCTTAGATTTAGCCGGGATAAATGCATGGGTGTTATATAAAGAAACTATGGGAGAAGAAATTACAAGACAGGAATTTCTATTCCAATTGGCAGAGGAACTTGCCATCGAATACCAACAAGAGCTCGGCAAAGAAAATCAACCAGTACCCATCGCAAGTACAAATACACGTTCCCGTGAACGGAAAACATGTCAGATAAGGTTTTGTAAAGATAATAAGACGAACAAAATCTGTTTAAAATGTAAAAAGTACGTATGCGGAAAATGTACAGTTGAGAAGCCCATTTGTAAAAAATGCGACGAAAAAGAATAAAATGTAGATTATGTACTCTTGAATAAAAGAAAATACATTTTTATACTGGTAAACTGGCTATTGGTCTGCATTCAATATTGAAAAATATAAGTTGTGAAAGACCGGTCATTTGACCGGCCGCGGTAGGAATAGGTATACGTGAAGTGTCGGTAGGAATAGTGTTAATATACGCTATTGGAGCTGGAGTTACCGCGGCAGCTGACACCAGACTTGCCCTCCAATGGATCCTCGTTAAAGGATTTAAAGTGTACTCATTCCGATTACGGGACCTCGGATGTGGCCCGTATCGTTATTTTTCGTCACTACCTTCCCGTGCCGGGAGTGGGTAATTTGCGCGCTTGCTGCCTTCCTTGGATGTGGTAGCCGTTTCTCAGGCTCCCTCTCCGGAATCGAACCCCGATTCCCCGTTACCCGTTACAACCATGGTAGGCGTAGAACCTTCCATCGACAGTTGACAAGGCAGACATTTGAAAGATCCGTCGTCGGTGCTAGAAGACGCTCGTATTAAACCTCCACAATATCGATGTTCTTTCGCCTTTTTCATAAATACCATTTTTGCAATGAACCAATATCAGTTTAAAAGTTCCCTTTTTATTTGGTTCACATGTTTTCAGTTATATTAAATTTTCGTTCCTCGAAACTCTCTCTCTTTGTTATTTTATTTAAGAAACATCGACAAGGTTAGCGCGTACAGTGGCGAGCTGAACGTATCGTGATAGCGCGCACAGCGAACATGTGTAACATCCCGGGAAGAGTTTTTTTTATATGGCAGTCCTATGTTCAATTTCATTACCCACCAATAGTTTAGTTACCGACAATAATAAACTGTTACCGACGGTACATTATATATTAGTTATCCTGTGTATTTAGCTTTGACAGTCGGTAATCATTAGATATATATATATATATCTAATGTTCAATATTCTTTATCAATATTCTTTATTTTAATAATTGTTTTATGTTTCTAATTTAAAAAGAGTAATATGTTTCATTAAATTAATCAAATGTTAAGTTAATTTATTTAAAACAAGTTAATGTATTATTTTATAGGCTATTGTAATAAATGTATTCCGCAATGCTATGTGCCTACGTGCCGCGAAGCTAGCCCCGAATTTCCTGGAATTCTCGCGTAGTCTTAGAGAAGGATAGAAATACATTTTACAATTGCGATATTATTAATTATCAAAAACTATTAGCTAAACAAATCAGTTACTACATATCAAGCGTACTAATATTATGTTATCCAGAATTAAAGTCAAACGTTAGTTTATTGCAACATATGTTGTAAATTATAATATTATTCAATGGAATGTTCTAGAAGCATCCTATGCTTATACATTCAGCTCCGATCCGTATAGAAGTCGTGCACAGCGTATAGAAAGAGATAGAAAATACAATTTCATTAAAACACTATTAAATTACTATTTTTATATCAGAAATGTAAACCATAATGTAGAATGCGATATTTATAATGTAATTAAACCGTTCGTTTGTACAATTAATGTCTAAATACGAATTTATAAGACAATTATATATTTCGACGTTATGGGAGTTTTCCGAGAATTCGCCAGGCTGGCGAGTATAAAAGGCCGAGCGGAGCTCGCCAAAATCGCAGAACAGTTTTCGAAGTCGAGCCAGCTAGAAGTCTTCAGATAAGTATAACCGGAACAGTTTTCGCTGTGAAGAGCCGCAACGATTCTTAATACTTGACTGGTAAAGCGGGTATACGCCATTTGGATACTTGGTCGTGGGTCGTTCTAGTAGCTAGCTAACGCAGGCTCCCCATTCAAACGGTCTCGTATCTGAAACTCCTTTAGGAGAGTGCTATACTTCGCGCCAAGAAAGGCTAAGATATCGAAAGGATAGCTCTCAGCTACTCATATTTGATTTTACATCGGATTGCTAACGCGCCATCAGATTCTCGGAGCTCGCTCTGGGTCGTTTCGTAGCTAGCTAACGCAGGCTCCCCATTTGAGCGGCTTGGTCTCTGAAGCCCGTGTCTTTTGGGTGGCAGTTCAGCAATTACGATTTTATATTAGAATCAATTGATTTGCTACCCTGTCAACTTATACTGTTCACCCTTTTCCTGTATCGTTGGGTTGTTCTAGTAGCTAGCTAACGCAGGCTCCCCAATTAAGCGATCTGGTTTTGGCTGTCAGTGTTCGTTTTGACGAAAAGGGTCATGTACAATTAGTTGTCGAGTCAGACTAAAAGAGTAACTGTTCCGAGGTGAAGTTCATTAGAATCAAACAAATCTTGGAATTTTGAATTAGTAAAAGAATATTGTTCTGTCATCAGCGTAATTTCCGTAGTCAACTACACCGCGTTAGATATCAGATAAAATCATTAATCTGTCTAACTTTGCGAAAGCGTATTTAGGTACACTTAGAGAATCACACTTAGGTCGTGTTCCTCGCTGCGGTAGACTATCAAGCGCTAGTATTAATAATTTCGTAAAAGACTTTTCATTATATAAATTATAAACGTATTAATCAATATAAACTTTGTAATTGCGATAGCGTTCGAGACGAGAACTGAATAATATAGAATATCGAATTCAATTAATTATATAAAAGCGAAGTTAGCTTCATCCGAAAACAGACTTAGGTACGATCTAATATAAAGTATTACCTAGCGAGAGTCATTTAGTTAGATTCATAATTATCTATTACGTATTGCTTAATTTGCCAAGTTCTGTTATTTCTATTATTAATATTATATCAAGTCTATTCTAGTTTCTTTAATCAAACCAGTATACTTTTCATATTTTGTTATTTGTTACTTGTTATTTGTTAAATTCATCATCTTCGTTATTTTATTGAATAAACCTAATTGTTGAAAGATTTTGACCTGTGGATTTCAATCCTTAACCGCACACCACACGAATCCCACAATCTATATTCGCGAAATCGAGTCGTTTAGAGGTAAAAGCCGCTCTTTACCTTTTAGCGCTTGTAACTAACTAAACTTAGGTTCCAGAGTCGTTACACGTTTTTAATAACGAAAAAATAAATTTGGTGACAGCGGTGGGATACGTGGTAGGAGAACTTTTCTCTGCGGAGGCCAAAATCTTTCATCTCTGAAATAAAAGATAAACGCGTAATAAAGCATACAAGTAGAAGACGATCTAGTTAAAGAGAATAGGAAAAATTAATAAATAATACATACATATATTAATTAATTAACTATAGTAGCTTAGATTTTGTAATCCAAAATGGAAAGGGAATTAGAAGCCCAGGAAAGCAGTTCAGAAACTCAGGAAGAGAGAATTACTCCTCCTTCTCCTCAGATTAACATTCGAGATGCCGCGGATATTGTGCCACCGTTTGATGGTCACAATATTCCTTTATATCAATTCATGAAAAGTTGTATAAATGCGAAAGGTATTATTTCCCCTTATGCCGAATACGGTCTGGTACAATTAATCAAAAATAAATTATTCGGTCAGGCGTCTAGAGTAATTGCGAGCGGTGATTATAATACTGTTAGTGAATTAATTACTGTTTTGAAATCGCGTTTCGCACCATTATACACTTCTTACCAATTATATGGAGATCTTTCTAAAATGGCACAAATGCCAAACGAGGCGGTTGTAGATTACGGTAGTCGCATATCAAGCCTCTTATCACAAATTAAAAATTGTAATGAAATGGAACAACCACAGTTAGCGCCGCAATATAATAAAACCGCCGAAAGTAATGCTATTAGAACATTCATGACGGGTTTAAGACCAGAAGTTTATAATAGACTGCGACACCACGAATACATATTTCTCGACGATGCAATTAGCGCGACGATTCTCGCCGAAGCAGAACTTAGGGAGAGCCAGGTCCGATTGAAAATGGCAGATGAGAATGCTCGCGTTAGTAATCATAAGCGCCCCAATTATATGTCAGGATCCCAGCAAACCGCGACGGTACAATGGCAACAAAAATACTGTCTTCATTGCGAAAGATTAGGGCACCGAACCTCAGATTGTCGTAGATTTAACCAACACGGAAGACCCGCGAGAACAACCAACCTAGAACTACCACAACCACAGCACATAGTACCACGCACTGCACCAAGTCCAAATAACCAAGTAGCCAGTCCAATCACTATTCTCAGAAGGCCCCCAGTAGCCAGGCCTCCCCCTCCTACCTGTACGTTCTGTGGAAATATTGGCCACACAATCACACAATGTAGGAAGAAGGCTTATCAAGACAAAAGAGCCGAACAAGCTTATCAGGATAAGAGAGCCGAACAGGTGCGTAGTAGTACAAACCTCATAGTCCCCACTAAGATTATTAAAAAGCCCCCTAGTATTGAAGCAAAAAATAAGATTTTCCAAAGCGGGTCAGCCTTATTCATGATAGATACAGGGTCAGACCTAAATTTAATTAAAGAAACATCATTAGTATATCCCACTCAAATCTATACCGACGTCTGTCTGCAACTAAGCGGAATAACAAAAGGAAAAATTTCTACAACAGGGTACATCAAAGTGAAGATATTCGACCACGAGACCATATTGCATATCGCCGAAACCTTACCAATAGAACAAGACGGAATCCTCGGAAACGAATTCTTTCAAAGTACAGAAGCGGTTATTAATTACCCTAAAGCGATTGTAATCACCAAGGACTTCACCATACCATTTGAAGAACCAGTTATTCACATAAAACCTAGGGAGAGAAACGTAATACCAATCAGGGCCCTAAATAGTCATGTCAGCACTGGATACGTCCCAAAGTTAGATATAAATCCCAATTTGCATCTCGGTAACGCTATAGTCACTAATAGAAAGGGAGTAGCTTTTATTTACGCAATTAACGTTTCTTCCGAAGAGATAAAAATTCCCATGCCTGAGGTAGAGTTACAGCCTTTCGAAGAATCACCCGTAGAAAACTTACAAACTCCGGATACATTTAGGATACAAAACTTACTTAAACTATTGAGATTAGATCATTTAAATGACGAAGAAAGGGCTAGCATTGAAAAACTAATAAAACGACACGCGGATAGGTTTAATCTACCGGGAGAAGATTTAGCAGCAACGGATAAAGTATATCATAGGATTATTACCACCGACGACGTACCAATTAACGTAAAACAGTACAGATATCCACAAAGTCAAAAAGAGGAAATCAACAGGCAGATTGACGAGCTTCTCGAAAAAGGGATTATTGAACAATCAACTTCACCTTATAATTCCCCTTTATGGATCGTACCAAAGAAAGAAGATTCTCAGGGCAAAAAGAGGTGGCGATTAGTCATAGATTTCAGGCGCTTAAATGAAAAAACGATTGGCGACGCGTATCCACTTCCTAATATCACTGATATTTTGGACCAATTAGGTAGCGCGAAATATTTCTCAATTTTCGATCTAAAATCAGGATTCCAACAAATCCCAATGCATCCGGACGACAAGTGCAAAACTGCGTTTTCGACCCCTTACGGTCACTACGAGTTCAACAGGATGCCATTCGGACTAAAGAACGCACCAGCCACTTTCCAACGATTGATGGACAACGTTCTATCTGGACTCCAAGGAATAGAACTATTCGTGTACTTGGACGATATCGTAATCTACGCAAGTTCACTGCACGAACACGAAGTTAAATTCCATAAATTGATGGAGAAATTGAGAGACGCCAATCTCAGCCTACAGCCCGACAAATGTGAATTTCTAAAAAAGGAAGTAACATACTTAGGCCATATCATCGACGAAAACGGGGTAAAACCGGACCCCAAGAAGATAGAAGCGGTGGAGAAATTCCCGATACCAGAAACAGTGAAGAATGTATGGCAGTTCTTAGGACTCTGCGGATACTACCGAAGATTCATCGAAAATTTTTCAAAAATCGCGAAGCCACTATCAGACTTAACGAAAAAGGAGCAAAAATTCGAGTGGACTAATCTCCAACAGGAGGCCTTTACAACCCTTAGGGGGAGACTATGTAGAGAGCCAGTCCTCACTCATCCAGATTTTTCTAAACCCTTTAATATTACCACGGATGCGTCAGGGATTGCAATTGGAGCCATTCTCAGCCAGGGTGAAATAGGAAAGGACCAGCCGATC
This sequence comes from Megachile rotundata, assembly GCF_050947335.1. Classification (NCBI taxonomy): domain Eukaryota; kingdom Metazoa; phylum Arthropoda; class Insecta; order Hymenoptera; family Megachilidae; genus Megachile; species Megachile rotundata. Next base: position 124,363 of record NW_027473389.1, on the reverse strand, counting down.
TCATACGCTTCGAGAGTCCTCAACCCGGCAGAAACACGATACTCAACCACGGAACGAGAATTACTCGCCATCGTTTACGCAGTACATCACTTCCGCCCGTACGTCTACGGAAGAAAATTCTTTCTCATAACCGACCACAAACCCTTAGTCTGGCTGAACAGCGTCGCCGACCCGACATCGAGGTTGCTGCGCTAGCGAATCAAGTTGAGTGAGTATGACTACGAGATTAAGTATAAGGCCGGAAGCCTGAACGCCAATATGGACGCATTATCCCGTAACCCCGTTCAAACGAAAGTGCTACCGATTAACGCAAAAAGGCCTCGCCCATCAGCTACAAGTACAGACACCCAAAGGGAAATTAAAAGGGAAAAAAGGATCCACCAGTACAAGACTCGTCCAAGGGAATCAGCAACGTTCAGTTCCAGAAAAATTAAGAAAAAAAAGGAATCTCATCAATATCAAACTCGACCAAGAAAGTCAGCTACATCCAGTCCGCGAGAAATTAAAAAGGAAAAGAGGTACCATCAATACCCTACTCGTTCATTGGAAGATAAAAATTCGGACGCGCTTCCTCATAAACACAGGAAAAGGACAAAAGAAGAAGAAATAAGCTCCGATGAATCGAACTACTACGATACAGATAGTTCCGACGAAGACATCGTTAACGAGAGGGAAAAGGTAGAAGTTATTAACTACGAAAGAAATAAAGAAGACCAGATACAAGTCCAAGCGGAGATCCACCAACCACCCTACGAATTCAAGACAAAGACTCCTCCACCTCTAGTATTGAGGAAAAACGATCCTCTAGTAATCGGAGATGAAATAGAAGAATTCGGTGAAGAAACAATAATTCCCAAACACCTGTTTAAAGATCCGCCGAAAATTTATGCTGCACCTCCATCCTCAGAATCCGAGAGAAAAGAAGAAGAGCCTCCTTACGAGCCTAAAAAGTTAAATAAATCAGGTCCAATAACTCCCATTAAAATAAAAAAAGAAGATGGAAAACTCACAGTAAGTAAGGTACGGAAACCAAGAATAACAGGAAAAGTAACAAGCTCTGTAATTGAAGCGAGGGATCATCTCTGTACAAGAAAGGGACCAATAGTGGTATTTTGGGACTCCCAAGGAAATCCTCTGGATCCCGAATCAGAATTGTTCATCAATAAGAAGAAAATTAAAACGTCACCTGAAAAGGAAATAATTCAATTTAAACTAAAGAAGCAATGGATATTCGGCGTAACTAGCACATTAAAAAAAGAATTACCTCAAACCCTCAGGAAACACGCGTTACTCCTCCGAAACCTTAAAATTAGTGACCTTAGCTTACCAGATAGCAAAAATCTAAAAAAATTAATACACTTAACTTTTGCTGACATGCCAATACGTATCACCATTTGTACCGGGGATATTAAAACTCCGTCGTTCGCGGAAAGAATCCCTATAATTCAAGAAAACCATATAACACCCACCGGGGGGCATAAAGGAATAAGAAAAACTTACCATCGCGTCAGAGATAATTACTATTGGAAGAACATGAAGAGAGAGATAGCCGATTTTGTAAAAACCTGTATAGACTGTCAAAGAAACAAATTAGTCCGCGTAAAGAATAAAGAACCCATGGTAATTACGGATACTCCCCTAGATGCATTTGATAAAATCTCGATGGATATATTAGGACCCTTACCTTTAACCTCAAGAGTATACAGCTATATATTGACCATCCAAGATAATTTAACTAAATATTCAGTAGCCGCGCCTATCGCTTCAATGACTGCAGAAGACGTAGCGAAAGCATTCACCAAGCACTTTATTTGCACATTTGGCTGTCCAAAGGCGATCTTGACTGACCAGGGGGCATGTTTCATGAGCTCCTTAATGAAGAAATTAGCAAAAATTTTCCACATACAAACCTACAGGACGTCATCTTTCCATCCGCAGTCAAATGGATCCCTAGAAAGAAGCCACCAGGTATTAATTGAATATCTGAAACATTTTCTCACAATAGAAAAACAATGGGACGAGTGGCTACCACAAGCGATGTTTTCTTATAACACTAGTCTCCACGAGGGCACAAGATTTACCCCTCACGAGTTAATATTCGGCAGAAAAGCACGCCAACCATCCAATTTTCCAACAGAAGATGCAATATGCACTTATCCAGACTATGTCGACAATCTCATCACAAAACTACACAATTTCCGAAAAACCGCACGGAATAATCTCGAACAAGCGAAACACCGACAGAAACATTACTACGACAGGAAAATCCGACCGATTCATTACGAGACAGGCGAGGACGTATTCCTTCTTAATCCGTCACGGAAAAATAAACTTAAGAAGGAATACTCAGGCCCCTACAGGATTACGAGAACCATAGGTAACAACAACGTGGAAATACAAATAGACCATAGAAACAGAAGGAGAATCGTTCATAAGGACAGAATTAAACGGGCCTATTTACAAATGAATGAATGGAAATCAGCGGGGGTATGAATACGTGCGTAAGGGCGTAGCCGAACGAACAAGTAGTCAGTAATAAGAGTGCCATCCAGAAGAGTAGACACGGAGAAAGAAAGAAAGTAAGGATCACTTAAGACCCTGATAAAATGGACATCGGACGACAAAATCAGCAACTAACCACTGCACTCTGCATGAGAGACATGGGGCTGGTATTCTCTTATAAATTCAACCCTACCGTAGGGAGGCTATGCTTGCTTTGCATGGCACCCACCCACTCCGAGGCGAAAAGGCAGTGGTGGAGCGCAGGCAAGATTCAAAATTTCATTTTATATTTATCATTCAACAAATAATTAAACGAATAAATAATTGCGCACAGGGTCGCACTTCCACATCAAGAGGGACTACGCCCTAGGAAAAACCCGGTGCCTCAGATGCAAGAAGAGGCTGGCACACACCATGCCAGCCATAGCCTGCTCTGAGTGCACCAATAAAATTCTTCAGATGGATGACGAGGATGTGGAAGCGTTCGAAGCGGGAGTACCTCTGAACACCGAGGACACCTTCCGCATCACGGAACTGGAAAATACAACATCGGGGACCGCGCGAATGGGTTTAAACACCTACTAGTTACAAAAATATACACTCTGTTTTTCCTACTACTTGAAAAGATTTATATTTTATTAAATAAACTTTTGTGTGGTTAATGATAAACGGTATATAATATTACTAATAGCACCCCTTCCGCTGAGAAAGAAATAATCGTAAATCTTAAAAACTAGCGCAAGCCATTACGTAACCGCGACAATCAGCGACGCCATGATTAATCACACCACAATAGATCCCATAATAGTAGACAACAACACGCATTACAGTCAACATGGCTCGAAGGGCAGGAAAACGAAGTTGGTTAAGGAAACTAAAATCGAATATTACCAAGCCCAAAACCCAGGTAAAATAGATATACATATATATGTTTCACATATACATAATCAAGAATACGATTTAATCAGAAGAAACCCGCTAACGAATGGAGGCTAATAAAAATCGACGTGTCCGAACGCTCCTACGACACATACAAAAACATCAAACGAGGAGACCCACGACGCAAGGCCTGGAAGGCTCGGTGGTTATTCGGACAAGGTGCAGTATCACCCCGGAACAGCGCGGAGTCCTGCAAGTGCCGAGAATGCACCTCCAGACAAGCTACCAGCTAAAAAGTCTCTTGAGGACAAGAGACTTCACTGAGGGGGAAGGTGTAACGTCTCCGGGGAAACGTTTTTTTCTCTACCACCAACATCACGACAATCTTCTGCCCACCTATTAGAATACCCAATTACCGACAGTAGTTGCCAAATTATCGACAGTATGTCGCGTATCGATCATCGATCTATCAAACTCAGCAGTCGGTAATCAGAGTAGATACATATAAATATATATATAATAGCATTTACATTAATTATCTTATAATTTTGATTTAGAATAGGTAATATTTTCATACCAATAATTGAATGTTAAGTTGGAATGATTAAAACCAAGATTATGTATTATTTTATTTTAATTCTAATAAATGTGTAATTTAGTATGGAAATTTCCACGACGCTATGATGTGCCTACGTGCCGCAATACACGTCCGAAATCCTTGAGATCAGCGCTGATCCTAGAAAAGGATGGAGCTACTATTTCTATTTTCGGCATTTTTGACCATTAAATTAATTAATTAATTAAATCAATTTATATACGTAAAATCAGTCATTACTAAACTACTTATGACCGGAACCACGATTATTTTCTTAAACTAGAAAGCTGTAAATCGAAATAGACTCGCCTCTTATAGAAAAGGACAGAAAATGTAGTTTTCATTAAAACACCATTAGAGTACCATTTTAGTATCGAAACGATAGCCATTAATTGAAGAGCGACATTTAAAACATAATTAAACCGTTCAATTTCATAATTAATATATAATAACGAAGTTATATGAAAATTTAGATATTCTGACGTCACAGAAATTCCAGGAATTCAGCGAACCTGCGAGTATAAAAGGGCGAGCGAAACCCGTCTAAAATCAGAACAGTCTTCGAAGTCGAGCACGATACACGTCGCGTATATTTGTATAAGAATAATTAGGAATAGTTTTCGCTGTCAAGAGCCGCAACGAATCTTGATACTTGATTGGTCAAGCGGGTATATGCCATTTGGACACTTGGTCGTGGGTTGTTTCAGCAGCTAGCTAACGCAGGCTCCCCGTTCAAACGATCTCGTGTCTGAAACTCCGTCAGGAGAGAGCTATACTTAGCGCCAAGAAAGGCTAAGATATCGAAACGATTGCTCTCAGCTACTCATATTTGATTTTTCGTCGGATTGCTAACGAGCCTTCAGATTCTCGGAGCTCGCTCTGGGTCGTTTCGTAGCTAGCTAACGCAGGCTCCCCATTTGAGCGGCTTGGTCTCTGAAACCCGTGTCTTTTGGGTGGCAGTTCAGCAATTACGATTTTACAATTAGAGTCAATTGATTTGCTACCCTGTCAGGCTTATACTTTTCATCTGACTCTGGATCGTTGGGTTGTTTAGCAGCTAGCTAACGCAGGCTCCCCAATTAAGCGATCTGGTTTTGGTTGTCAGTATTCGTTTTGGCTAAAAGGGTCATGGACCATTAGTTGTCGAGTCAGATAATAAAAGAGTAACTGTTCTGAAAAGTAATTCATTTAGATTCAGATAAATTTCGATAATTCGAGTTATTAAAGGAATACTGTTCTCACTTAGCGTAATTTACGTAGTCGACTACACCGCGTTAGATAGTAGAATAAATCTGTCTAATTTTTGCGAAAGCGTATTTAGGTGCGTTTAGAGAATTTCACTTAGGTCGAGTTCCTCGCGGCGGTAGATTACAAAGCGCTAACATTATAAAATCTATCAAATTTCGTTTATACAAATCTAGATACCGAATTGCTCTTAGATTATAGCGTCGAGCACAAAAATCGAATATCAAATTTAGTTAATATTACGAATGCGAAGTTTGCTTTATCAGAGACCCGATTCAGATACGGTCCAATATAAAGTATTAAATTGCGAGTTTCATATCGTTAAATTCACGATTATCAATTACATATTGTTTAATTTATCAAATTCTATTACTATTATTATTTCGAGATCTATTTAGTTCTTTATACTAATCAATCATTTATAATTTATAGACTTTCTTTATTTTGTTGTTATTGTTGTTTGTTAGTTTCATTTCTTATCGTTTATTGAATAAATCTAATTGTTGAAAGATTTTGACCTGTGGATTTCAATCCTTAACCGCACACCACACGAATCCCACAATCTATATTCGCGAAATCGAGTCGTTTAGAGGTAAAAGCCGCTCTTTACCTTTTAGCGCTTGTAACTAACTAAACTTAGGTTCTAGGGACGTTACACATGCTGTTCGAAAAAATCGAATCGATGTAAGCACGTAGACAGAGAATTTTAGCTCGCGCTGGGCACATCGATTCTTAAAAATCCACCTAAATTTTTATTTTCTTTAAATTTCGAGTCATAGCTACGATCCATAATAATATTTTTTCGTACGTTCAAGCGAAAACTCGATGTTATATCGAGAAATCGTCCGTACCCAAAGCTCGTCGCTTTGGAAGAAGTTTCCATTCCAGAAACCGTTTTTTGCCAGTTATAGTTTCATATTACTTCATCTGAATATCTCTGGCGCTGTACGCATAGTGAAGCGTTTATTTAATATTATACTTCACCGTACCGAAAAAGTCTCCGCGAAGAAGAAGCTTTCTCGCGCATCGAGAAAATATTTAGGTGTTCGAGACGCACATAACATTAAGGGACATAATATCATTTCTGTATTGTAGGATAATGATAAATGTAAACACGATTGTGTTAAAAAAAGGTTTAATAAAGAAATACAATTTGGAAAAGCAATAATAAGTATCCGCGGGATTGTGAAACAATGGAGCCAATGAAGCGCGATCTTTTTAAAACGACGTCGTGGTACGCAATCCACGCTTTTCCCGCGAAGAAGCAAACAAATGCCGATCGCGGTTCTCATGATAATTCGGCACCACAGTATTTCGGAATAGATATTCCGTTTTACAATTTTTTAGCCTCTCGACTGAAGGCGTTGTAACAAACAACTTCGTTCAATACCTCTTTCTAGTTCATTTTTATATTATAAGTATTATTTTAGAAAACTTTTAGCCTGCTTAGAATCGGCCCGCTTCTCTTTATTAGTAGCCTGTGCCTCTTGACCAGTATGACGTACACACCGAAGTGCATACGAGTCACGAGCCTCATATTAAAGGTTCGTCGCATAAGTGCCATTTGGTCTTAGACGCCGACACGCGACAATGCAGTGTGGAGAAAATCCTGCATCGATACCGAGAGCACGAATAGTCGAGGCAACACAAAGTTACGCTTGAGGAGCGTTGGACTAGTTCTCAACCGAGGTCATAGAATAGCCACGCGCCCGACTCTGTTCCGTCTGGCACGATCGAACCGAACGTCTCCTTATAGGTACCGAACGGCCGGTCGGATGGTCGGCGACACCGACCGTTACGCACGGGCGCTTACGGCGCTGACGCGCGAACCGAACGTGCCAATTCGAATGTGCGGTGAAACTTAGCGCGAAAAAATCGGTTCTCCAAAAAGTTGTGACACACGCTTAAAATGATATGCAAGCGATTTTTACATATATTCTTTGAAATTTAACGATAAAATACATGTATAAAAAATTTTTTTGGTAGAAATTGAGAATAAATCCCTCCGCATAGTCGGTTCGATGAATTGATGACTGAGAATATATTTAAAAAACGAGTAGTCTTGTTAGAGTAATGTATTTTTAGTACTCCTATATGATTTTGGCACGTCCGGATTCATAAATAGCGAAGAAATTAAGAATAAATCGTTCCGCGCAGTCGGTTCGGTGAGCCACCTTTCGTTTTCGCTCTAAGTCCCGTCAATGGTACTTTCAATTTCGCTCCAAGTCTTCTTCGGTATTTTCGAATCAATGAAACGATCATCGACAACTCCTACAAGCGACAATTTTAATCTAAAGTGTAACATTTTTCAAGTTTATTCGCTACGGTTTATCACGTGCGGTACATGCAGGTTGAAATTAATAAATATTTATCATTAGTTGTGGTATAAGCCCAAGTTCTGACAGCGTATTGCTTTTTGTATACGTGGCTTAACTACAATTTCTGGTAGCGTATTGCTTTTCGAATACGTCATGTAAGGACAAGTTCTGGCAGCATATTGCTTTCGGGATTCGTAGCGAAATTTAAAGCTTCCTGCGGCGTATTGGTTTCTTTCGTTTGTAACAAATAACGATCGGTTCTGACTAGAACGTTTTTACATGAAACGGCATGGTAGAGTTCTTTCCTCTCTCCTGTTTCTCTTTTCTTTCGTCTTCTTCAATCTCATTTCTTACTATATATTGTTATATACATTGTGTTATGTACATTTTTTCTTTGGGGTCCTCGCCTAACCGACAAGGCGTATCCCCAAGCATAGGGCTGAGTCTCAACAGATCGCAGCGTGGTAACTGCTCTACCGAGTAGAACTCGACGTCGAACTTGGAGTACCCATGATCGACCGTTAGAGCGCCGTGGTCGTCGTACGGTAAGATCTCGACGACGAATCTGATGACGCCCATACGGCAAACTGGAGCCCGTGCGATGAACGATCCGAGGACCGTCCACCTAGTAGTGTCACATTGTTTTGAGCCTTTCGACCCACACGAGACTCCCAGAAATATCGTTGCCATCTTTGTCTAGAAAGGATACGGCCTTAGAGGCGTTCAGGCATAATCCCACGGATGGTAGTTTCGCACCACCGGCCGCTCGACCCAGTGCGTGAACCAAGTGTCTGAACCTGCCGTTTTTCTTGTACTGAGCAGGATTACTATCGCAAAGACACAGTTATCAGTAGGGTAAAACTAACCTGTCTCACGACGGTTTAAACCCAGCTCATGTTCCCTGTTGGCGGGTGAAGAATCCGATGCTTGGCGAATTCTGCTTTGCAATGATAGGAAGAGCCGACATCGAAGGATCAAGAAGCAACGTCGCTATGAACACTTGGCCGTCACAAGTCAGTTATCCCTGTAGTAACTTTTCTGACATCTCTTGCTGAAAACTCTTCAAGACAAAAGGATCGATAGGCCGTGCTTTTGCAGTCTCTATGCGTACTGAACATCGAGATCAAGCCAGCTTTTGCCCTTTTGCTCTACGCGAGGTTTCTGTCCTCGTTGAGCTGGGCTTAGGACGCGCCTGGCAGTGAACTCGAATCGGATCACGCAGAAGTTATTATTGGTGATCGACCCGCAGGCTTTCGACACCACTCTTATACGTTTGGTTCAAGACAACAAATACCGTAACAACCGGGTCGCAACCACGGTGCACGCGTTCCACCTTACCGAGTAAGTAAAGAAACTATGAAAGTAGTGGTATTTCACCGGCGACATGATATCTCCCACTTATGCTACACCTCTCATGTCACCTTACAGTGCCAGACTAGAGTCAAGCTCAACAGGGTCTTCTTTCCCTGTTAATGGTTCCAAGTCTGTTCCCTTGGCAGTGGTTTCGCAAGAAAGTAGATAGGGACAGATTGGGAATCTCGTTAATCCATTCATGCGCGTCACTAATTAGATGACGAGGCATTTGGCTAATATCCTGCGCACTTTGTGCGGACTTCGTTCGGTATTAAGCCCCGTACTTGGCTTGGTAACAATAACGATACGTCATAAACGATAAAAACACAGTCACATAGGTCATATACTCACATAAATCACTAATTTGTTTTTCACTATCGTTTATAATTCAGTAATAAGTCAATAGTTAACAAACGCAATATGTCAACTGATAAATAGCACACTACATCAATAAATAAATAAACATTAAAACAAACAAACAAAGGAAAAAGTAAAATTGCACATCCATCATAGTAGTGTCTCGTATACCTCGTCACATCAAATACACATAAACAAACAAACAAAGAGAGATATATAAAAAGAAATATAATTGCACATCCATCATGTGTTAATAACGCCTCGCATGTCTTACCATCAGTTTCATTTGATTTGATGTTGCATTTAGTATTTTATATTATTATTGTATTTTATTTCCTAAATTTTATCATTATTAATTTTTGTCTCTTAAGTGATTTAACTATAGTCAATGAATTTATTGTAAATTTCGAGTGAGCTGCGCAGCTCGACTATTGATATTGTTATAAAATCTTTTCGAGGAATTTCAAGTAGACTAAGTTCAGTTTGAGTTAATTTCGGCAAGGCACCTCTAGATCCAACGGTAATCTGGACTACACGAGCAGTTTGTGTATTGAACATTTGTCGGACTTTTGGCAACAGTGGCACATATTTCCTAATCGTTTCGTCATACGCCTCTCTCAGGAACTGATCTTGCTCATACCGGACGGTAACGTCGAGTATGATTGCGCCTGTCTCATTCATATTAATGACGAGGTCAGGTTTGAATAAATTACCTGATTGTGTAATTTGAGGCTCATCTAACGTCTCATATTTAACACTGAGACGATGTTCAATTAGGTCTTTTATCTCATTGTGCCTATGTGTACGAGCATTTTTGGGTGTAATGCATTGTCCCAGTATGTGGCCTACGGTTTCCTGCCCCTCATTACATCGACGACACGTAATGTCGATGTCAGCGTTATAGCAGCTAAGAGTTGTTCGATTATCTGCTGTATTAGTGCGCAGTCTAATTGCATCTAGCACTCGTGAGGGGAGGAGCATATCATGTTGCCTGAGCCATATATTGCTCACCGGGTGATCTTTGAAATAGAGGACCCCTTGACCTTGGGTTGGGTCATTTGACCATTGCCATATTCGAGATTTCTTTAACCCCGATTTAAATCGGTCCAACTCGTCTATTGCAAAAGGCCAGTTTAATCTCAAAGCTGCTGCATATTTTTTAAGGTGTTTCTCAGTGGACTCGCGGCGTAATACCTCTTGAATGACAGGATCGTTGGAGGCCATCGCTTTGAGCCCGATCCAATGTGCCGCAATCAACACTTGCTTTTCAATTTGCTGAACACCAAGACCACCTGATTTCACTGGCGCGTAGATAAAATTGGTCGTAACTGATTGTTTGATATGGAAGATATCTTTTATTTGGGTGCGTATTTCAGTGTCAATCATTCTTAACGTACCAACACTCGGTAGATTGACTATTAAGCTATACATATAACGCGGAAAAACGTGAGTTTTTAATAGTTCTACTTTTTGCAGGGTTCTCAGTGGTAGGCGACGCACTCCTTTAATCATATCTTCGAAGGCTCGAATCTCGAATCCATCTAGCAACCCACGCCATGGGCTTATTATTGTTTCGAGGTAACTGAAAGTCTCTTCAGCCGTTACTGCACGTATTTGCTGATGCTCTAGTGATAGCACCGAATCCTTTGAGAGGTAAACTTTATTTCCAGGCAAAATCTCAAATGCTACGCATTTGTTAATGGACAATTTCATGCCAAGTCTCGTTAGGTATGGATAGATCTTATTTTGTAGCAGTTGGGCAACTTTTTTGTTAGCCGCCAATGCGACGAGATCATCGGCAAAGGCCAACGATGTTAACTGGCAATCTCCAATTTTAATACCGCCTTCTACATTACTAAGGTCTTCCAGAAGCGGGTCTATACAGAGGTTGAAGAGAAGAGGGGATAAGGTGTCACCCTGCTTTACTCCCCTATGCATTTCTACGGCAATGTCACCATCACGTGTTTTAATGATCGTAGTACAGTTCGTCTGCTTGCCCATTATATAGTCGACCACAGTTATAGGAATGCCTTTTCTGAGCAAAGCAGATTTGATAGCAGCATGAGGCACCGTATCAAACGCCTTCTTTATATCGGCTATAATGCAGATGCCGCCGTTAACTCTTGTGGATTCAATCGCCGAATTTAGGGCTACTACATTGGCGTATCAGCCATTAACCGGAACAAAGCCCTTTTGATGAGGGTGTTGCTGCATATGGGTTCTTAGACGAGAGTCAAATATACTCGATAGGATTCGCGCCAATATGGAACTTATTGTTAATGGCCTCCGGGTCATTCCACGCCAAATCTGGTGAAATATGTTGTCGTCTATGCGAAAATAGGGGGGGGGGGGGGGTTAAGTCATTATTTTGGCGGTTTCAAATTTTTTAAGGCATTGCTAGTCTCAAAAGTTCGCAATTTTTGCCCATTTTGGCGAAAATGGGGTTTACTTAAGAATTTTTTTCACAGAAACTACTTAACCGATTTAGGCAAATGTTTTTTCCTTTTATTGACGAGAGATTGGAATATTTTAAAATATTTTTTCTAGTTCCGTCAATTTGTTACAAAATGTCGAAAAATTTGAACAAATTCTTTTTTTGCGTTTTTCTCAATGAGGGGCGTAAAGGGTTAAAATTTATAAAACATATGATTATATTCTTTTGAGCTTCTCCTTTGAAATAAGTTCTTCAGAACGATGGAGCCTCAAAAATTGACGCCTCTACAAGCTGGAATAGGACGCGGGGTACCCCGGTTTCAGGTACGTGAGTCGTGTGATCCGCTATTATGATCGGTTTTTTCATACTACCGGTCTCAAAACAATACGACGAGACTTCGTATACGATTAAATGATCCTAGCAAAGTATATAAGTACTTACTTTTGACGAATCACACATTTTTTAATCATAACTTCATTCATAGATATTAGTTCCTATATTTATTGTGTATATTTTAAAAAAGGCATCATTACTTGATAGAATCCGCGAGAAGTGAGTTCTTCCCATCGCAATGGGATTATGCTGGGCTGTGATCAAAAGTATAGAAAGTATTGTGTGCGGTTGGAAAAAATATAGTGACAATTAGTTAATGCACTAAATACAGAGCCATCATTATCGTACGAGCAAGTCCTACTTTATTTTCTTTATTTGATAATGACGCAAAGCTATGAAAACGTTTAGACCCTGTTATTGATAATGCTGTGGTCAAAAGAGCTTGTAAGTAATCGGTATATTTTTTTACTGCTCCCTTCAGTAACATAGCATGGCCCCTCTATCATGAGTAATTGTACAAGAATGCCATATTGCAAAAACACCGAAATCTCTTAAATGAATAGTTGAATTAATAAATCTCTTTTTGCTTTCATATTGCGTAGCTATCTTGTGAGACATGTTTTCCACAACTTAATGACTTTTACTCCTTTATTATTTTTAAACCGATAACCAAATAGTTCCTGCTTATATCACTTTAGGATTAAATCTAACATAACTATAAGTGTATCATTGACCAATTAATTATTAATATACTTTCCAAGGTACCAACAGGGTCATTTGATCGCGTACGAAGTCCTCTTGTATAGTTTTAAGGCCAGTGATATAAAATAACCGATCATAATAGCGGAGGAGACGACTCACCTACATGAAACCGGGATACTCCGCGTCCTTTTTCAGCTTGTAGAGGCGCCAATTTTTGGGGCTCTATCGTTCTGAAAAGCTCATTTTAAAGGAGAAGCTCCAACGAATATAGCCATATTTTTTATAAATTTTAATCCTTTACGTCCCTCATTGAGAAAAACGCAAAGAAAGAATTTGTTTAAATTTTCCGACATTTTATAACAAATTGACGGAACTAGAAAAAATATTTTAAAATAGTCCAATCTCTCATGAATAAAACGAAAAAAATTGCCTAAATCGGTTAAGTAGTTTCTGTTAAAAAAATTCCTAAGTGAACCCTATTTTCGCCAAAATGGGCAAAAACTGCGAATTTTGGAGGCTTGCCATGCCTTAAAAAATTTGAAACCGGCAAAATGATGACATAACCCCCCGCCCCCCTAATTTCACATAGAATACAACATACTTCGATTAGACCAAAATCGGAGATGATGACTTCCAAAAGTGATCGATTTGGCGTGGAATAACCCCTCCAGTTTTTTACCTCATTTTTGTCCTTCCCAGCTGTAGGTATGAGTACCGTCCGATTATTTTGTCAGTTGGTCGAGTAATAACTTTTTAGCAGGAGAAGGTTATAGGAGCATACTAACAAGGAAAGGCACGCAAGTGTCCCTCTCCGATTTTGATGAAACTTCGTAGGTTTGTTAAGCAGGCAAAAATAAGGGACACGTATTTTTTTTTATCGGCTGAGACGCGGGATTAAGGGGTGAAACGAGCCCTTAAAGTTTCGACCCCTTTTGGCTATCTCGAAAACCATGCGAGATACATTAAAACTTCTAATAGAGAAGTTGTATGGTTTCTTGCGTATAATAACAGGATTATTGCGGCTCCATTGAACCGCGGTGTGGTGCGAGAGGGGCGAGAGGCGTTTTATCCGTTTGTTTAGTCGTGTTCAATGTTTTGTTTTTGCATTTCGTTTGTTGGAAATAAATATTCTCGCTGGCTTCGCGCATAGGGTTGCAAGACCAAAAGGTTGGCACCCTGTCGCAGGCCCACGGGTAAGGTCACTGGAAACAGCGATCTAGGCCCGGGAGACCAAAGGGGAAAAGCGTAAGCGCATTTCCAAAAAATATTCAGGTCCGCGAGCACGGCAAGCCTTTTCGAAGGCGAACCGGGGCCGCTCGGCTGAGCGAAGCCGCGAGTCGCGATAACGAGGGAGAAGGAGTGGGGAGGCCCAGGTATCGAGGCCTCGCGAGCGTAGCGGATTAGGATTCCTTTGGTAGCATCGACGCGATAAACACTCTGCGTTCGCCTCGCACCAAGCAACATTTCGTAGTTAATATTTCACTATTTCGTTAATTGTAAAACGTACGGAATCTTTAGTTTCATTTTGTATAAACATCAAAGAATAAAGAGATTTTTTTGTTACAAGTATTATTAAAGTTTTTTTTTTTTTCTTCGATCAATCCCCCTATCCTGGTATTTTTCCGTTACAAGGATGTTAACAAATTTTGCAAAATACAATTTGTTTATAACAAAAACATTTTTCATAACTTTGTTTTACAATTTATTCAAATTTGTATAATGACAAAAAGTGTAGAGAATTTTATTACAAATCCATTGGTATATATATATACGATATTGCCTCCTACAATTCCCCAGACTTTTATCGTAAAGGTTCGCGCGCGCGCCCGCTGACGCTCCACACTATACTAAATCGGATGAAGTCGGACGATATTACACTGTCAGTCAACATTATTTATAAGCATATATGAGAAACAATTACACTTGCGTTATAATTAACATTAATCGTTAAAGTACAGAGGTATTCTATATGTTAATTTTATTAGGTAATGAATAGTTTGAATAAGTTAGGGAACATAATCACGGCAATGGTGGTATTGCTCGAAGAAATGATTCAAACGGTTTTCGATGCACCATGCACATGAAATAATTGCTGCGTCACTACATATGTGGCACAGTAGTTCATTATGTGATGCATAGCAAAATACGGGATTTTGAGAATGAGGTCTTGACGATATGTATCTACTTTATACCACGGAGTATTTGAACCTCGATTACAGCAGACCATGTTTAAGGCGATGAATATTTTTGTTATGGCATCGACATCCGGAAAACTTATGTTGGATTGGTGTTTCGAAGTTCGCGCTTTGGAACATGTGATTATGCGAACCTAGCGGCAAGGCGTTTTTGTAGAATCCTTTTTCTTCCGGCAACTACCGATCTGGGCGGACGCAAGTGATGGCCATGTTATATATATTTTACTTTGATACACATTGTTCCATTTCGTTTAGCTTAATTATAATAAATATCGTTCATTAATAGTTATATACATTAAATAACCGAGTGTGTTCCATTGATTTCCCACAACAACTTACAAAATAAAATTTTAAAACCTGGTTAACAGAAGTTTATTCTCCAAATACAAACAACAAAACAGCTCTATTATTAGATTCTTGGAGCGCGCATTATTGTCGTTGGGTTGACGAAGCTATTCCGATAAATAAAGAAATAATGTTATTTATGATTCTAACTGGAACTACAAAATATTTACGACTATTATGTACGGATTTCGCGTACGGAAAAATTTTCTTTGTCGCTTTTCGGACATAGTTGTTATATTGCAATATGACATTAATCTCCACACACGAGATAGTATTCTAAAACTACAATGACTTGTTCATAATCAGTTTTCTTCACCACGATTTGAAAATTTCATTTTATGATATAAAAATGGATTCATATCGTCAAAACCACCTCATTTTCCAAATACAGTAGAATTTTGCTATGCATCACATAATGAACCACTATGCCATATACATATGCCGTGACGTACCAATTATTACATATACTTAATGTCGGAAATCGTTGTGTTTGAAACATTTTTTCGAAGAATAGCATTATTGCCACGATTATGTTCCCTAACTTATTCAAACTATTCGTTACCTATAAAATTGACATATATATAGAATACCTATGTACTTTAACAATAAATGTTTTGTAATACAAATTTAATAAAATTAACAGTTATGTATAACACAAATATAATTGTTTTTTATTTATGCTTAAAAATGACGTTGACTGGTAGTGTAATATCGTCCAATATGATCCAGTTTAGTATCATGCGGGCGCGCGCGCGAACGTTTATGATAAAAATCTGAGGAATTGTAGGAGGCAATGTTGTATATATATACCAATGGATTTGTAATAAAATTCTCTACACTCTTTGTCATTATACAAACTTGAATAAATTGTAAAATAAGGTTATGAAAAATTTTTTTGTTATAAACAAATTGCATTTTGCAAAATTCGTTAACATCCTGTTATTATACGCAAGAAACCATACAACTTTTCTATTAGAAGTTTCAATGTATCTCGCATGGTTTTCGAGATAGCCAAAAGTGGTCGAAACTTTAAGGGCTCGTTTCACCCCTTAAACCCGCGTCTCAGCCGATAAAAAAAAATACGTGTCCCTTATATTTGCCTGCTTAACAAACCTACGAAGTTTCATCAAAATCGGAGGGGGACACTTGCGTGCCTTTCCTTGTAAGATATTCTTAACCCCTAAATCACGCAAGTGATATCTTTTTATCTTATCGAGACCTGGAGCCGAATGGCTGGAAATCTTATCAATTTTCTTTGTGATTTCCTCAATATTTATAGGACCGGAAAAAGAGCTCGTCTCAAAGTTTGCAATACCTTCTGGACGCGCAAAGGCAACTTTAGGCCCTGGCTGGCTCCAGAGATTATTGTGCAGCCTCTCAACATCCGGTCTTGGAGGTAAAACTGCAGAATCAAAGAGCGGGAGGTCATTACTAGCTACCATATCTGCAAGTCGCTTTTGACAGTTGTTATAGAGCACTTGGCATCTAGAGAATTGATATTGCTTGAACTATGCTTTGTGTCCTCTTCTGTTTTGTGACGAATACGTCACGCGCCGTCAACCGCGTTACGTCTCCCGCGCACCGTCAGCCGCGCACCGCGAGGTGGGGACATCCCACCGAGACCCGATACCATTTAGTCACCGATCGATCACGTGATCGATGAGTTGCCTCGGGGGTTCGCCTCCGATAGGATCTCTCCGGATGTCCGCTCCAAGGCACTAAGGTTCCCCAGTCTGCAGACAGGCCCCGGCTGGGTAAGCTGGAGGCCGACGTCGGTGTGGCGGAGAGTCCACGCATCGGGGCTGGCCGTGCCAACCTTCGGCGTCTCCACCAGCCGTGGAGCGGTGCCAAGTCCTAGCTCCGCGGCAGGGAGGGACACGAGTAAACGGTCCAGCGGCTTCTGTACCTTGCGACCAAGCCCGGGGAAGGTAAGCCGGGGCAGACATCGCGTCGACGGACAGGCCACGGCGTGGAACCTGCCGGACTGCCGGGAAGCTGACTCAGGAATAAATCTCGGTATTGACCCTTTCGCTTCGGCTGCCCAGTCCGCCGAAGTACTGTAACTGAACAGAAGCGCTTACGTACAAGTCATGTTGTGCACGCCGCTTATAAGCTGCGCTCGTACCCACAGGTCATATTGTGCGCGCCGCTTATAAGAGGCGCTCGAAGCGAAAAGGTTAATAAGAGCAAGGCAGGCCAAAAGTGGCCCTTTACCCGGTGTACATTTACTCTCCTTCCCTCCTCCTCCTCTCGGGCGCAAGTACCGAACCGTAAATATGAGTGCCGCAAAATCCGCGAACGCGTTCGACCGACCGAACCGCGAACACCGCGAGATGTTCTCCTGACCGACCGGTGAACCTCGCGAGGCGTTTCACCGACCGACCAACCGAACTGCGAACGCCGCGCCGGACGTAGTTTGTGAGATAGTATGTAAGCATAGGAATAGCGTAGTATGTAAGTCTTTATTGTGTAAGCGCTAGCATGTAAGACCCGCGCCGCCACCGCCGCCATATTGTAAGACCGTAATAACAATCTATAACACCATTCATTGTTATTGTAGAAATCGAAGACAGTGGAAGGCCCAGCAACTCCACCAGCAGCTCCAGCGGACGGGAATAATAATAACTTATAGTTAAGATTAACCCAGTGTTCTTTTTTACCCGCGACAAGTCCCCTTCCTTCCGCGATCGGCCCCCTCGCATCAACCCTGGCGCGCTGAAGCGTTCGGCACCAGGGGGCCCGTGAGCCGCGTGCACCGCCGCGTTGCTAGGCAGGAAACGGCCTCGTTACAGTTTTTAGTATTTCGTTTACTTCTTCGATTATTATTATTATTTACCTGGTTACTGTTTCGTCCACTGTGCTTAACATTTTTATCCTTTTTATCAGGTTTGATTACTAATAATTTTTGCGTCATTTTATCAAGAATTTTATATATTTTATATAATGTCGCCGAGAATCTTGATACATTCTTTTATTTCATTTAATAACGGCACCCAATCATCAGAATATTCGGCTTTTAAAATTGCACGCACTCATTCATTTTTATAATTAGTATCTGTTCGGAGAATTTGCTCGATAGAAAAATATCTCGAGTACAAACTGGCTGCCCGAAAAGAAATTTGCCGGTCTGCACGAACGAAGCTACTCGTTATTCGTTAGCACGGGTTGTAAGAATAAAAGATTGTATTTTTAAGAGAATTTTAAATGTATTTAAAGAATATAATTTCACAAAAAAGACCTTTGAAGTTTACTTGCTCGCTTCTGTTTACGTACTGTGCTGTCGACCGCGATTACCCCTTCTTTTATAATAGGTTTCCAAGAATTCTCCAGAACTATTCTATTACTCGACATTTCACGATGTCTCGCGGCTGCGATCTCCGCGCCGCACCACTCTCCCCGAGGTCTACGAGGCGGGAAGTACACAAACGGAAGGGAAGCATATCGGGGCATCGTTCGTCAAATATAAAACAAAAACACGATTATAGGAACGTTCTGGGAAGTTCTGGAGCGATCCTTGACCGTTCCTTGAACAGTATCTATTGCAGTCCGTTGCTCAACTGATTCAACATTTATCACCGAAACATTATCAATAGTAGCAACTTCATTATCATTATCATTATTATGATTCTCATTGCACTCATTATTATTACTATTGTTATTATGATTATTCCTATCATTGTTATTGCCATCGTTATTACAGTTATTATCGTTATTCCTATTATTATAATCGTTACTACTATTACTATTATAATTATCTATTGGAGGATCAGCGCCTCTTGGTGTAAACAAAATGTCTGTTTGTTCTTGCATGCCTACTTCTGTATCTTCTTACTCTTCTCTCTCAGCCAATTCTCTTAAATGACGTCTTTTATCGGAGATTTGTTTCGTAGTTTTGTTAGGGAGAAACTCCGCTAATTTCTAATTAATATGCCTAATATCCGGGTCTTGACTAAATTTTCGTTCTAATTCGATTAAAATTCTTGTTTCTTCATCAGACCAAACAGATACAGGATACACTCGTTCTCTTGTAGGTTTGGCAGCGGCCCGAGTCCTTTGCAGGTTTTGGAGGGCGGGATGTTTACGCCTCTCATGTTGGGCGAGACCTGATTGGGTTGCAAACGTTAGCGGACCACTTCTTGAGGACCCTTGCATTTCGGCTTACAAGGCCGTGCACCTTGTTGAACACTTTTGAACAAGCTGAGCATTCCCATTGGATCCTATGTTGCGGATGCATTCTGTCGCAGTGGTTAGCTAGCTGTTTGGCCTTAACAAAAGATAGATTATGGCCTTCCCACGAAGTCAAGGTACGGTGGGCGCGGTTACGAATAAGGATGGGTGACCGAAAGGACTCAGATTGCGAGTGATGATGTCTCACCCCTCCTTATTCAAATTGGCCGCGTACTGTTGGTGTTTGTGGTTCCTAACACCTCTGTTGTTGGAAGAGTTGGCGTCTTCGGAAGGCCGGCAATAGAGAGTGCCCGACCAATATTCTGTAGAGAAACCAAAGAGAAAAATCCCGGGTAGCTTATTATCCGAGGCGGCTACTGCGGGGACAGCAGAAAATTTTAATAAAACCCCCTTCCTTCTTAATTCAGTGGTAACAAACAAATGGAAGAGGTATGTTATAAATAGTAATTGAAAAACATATTTTGAACCTGTGTTAAAATGATGCTCTCACGATGAGTTTGACTTTCAAACAAAGGGAGACGGTTAGAGAAGGGAGACGGCTGGCTATCGTGGCGAGCGCACGTGTTCGGGGGTCGCTCCGCGATAAAGTTCAATTATGGTGGGAAAAAGTGGTTAAAGTGTGATAAATAGTGTTGTGAAGTGAGGAGAGACTGTGGGGGAAGTGAGCGGTAAAGTTTTGTAAAAATCGGAGGTGAAATAATGAATTTGTAACACCGGTGGCCTCGCGGTGAGCCCGCGCTCGCCGGGAGTTGCACAGTCGGTTTTGTCCAGGTTTGCTTGTTTTACAATAATCGCGGGGAAGACAGGAGATCGGGAATCGGAAAACACGCTTTGCCGATGAGAGGTCGGACCACCTGCAGATAACACACGCCGTCCTTCCATGACAGGAGACCGTGAGCCAAAGGACACCCTGCAGATAACACATGAGTGTCTCCTTGGCGGTCGGGATGTCCCCGTTTCATAGCGTAGCTACGACGACAGGGTCGGGAAATACAGGGGATATCGACGGGCAATAGGCTGCAGATATCACACTTCGTACTGTATCCGCCCCCTGTTGGAGGAAGAAAAGGAATTCCAAAAATCGTTGGAGAGCGGTAAACACGGTGACGGTTCGCTCGCTGCGATTCGGTTGTACGGATCGGTTCGCTCGCTATAACGGTACCGGACGCTCTCCGGCGGTTCGGTCTCTCGCGCCGTCTTATATACGGGTCATTCCACGCCAAATCTATCACTTTTGGAAGTCACCATCTCCGATTTTGCTCTAATCGAAATATGTTGTAGTCCATGTGAAATTAGGGGGGGGGTTTAAGTCATCATTTTGCCGGTTTCGAATTTGTTAATGAATGACAGGTCGTCAAAGTTTGCAATTTTTGCCCGTTTTGGCGAAAATGGGGTCCATTTGGGAATTTTTTTCTCAGAAACTACTGGACCGATTTAGCTACATTTTTTTTTGTTTTATTCGTGAAGGTTTGGGCTATTTTAAAATATTTTTTTTGATTTTGTCAATTTGTTATAAAATGTTGAAAAATTTAAACAAATTCTTTTCTTGCGTTTTTCTCAATGAGGGGCGTAAAGGGTTAAAATTTAAAAAAAATATGGTCATATTCTTTGAAGTTTCCCCTTTAAAATGAGCCCTTCAGAACGCTGGAGCCTCGAAAATTGACGTCTCTACAAGCTGGAAACGGACGCGGGGTACCCTCATTTCACATAGGCGAGTCGCGCGTTCAGCTATTATGATCGGTTGTTTTATATCACTGGCCTCAAAACTATACAAGAAGACTTCGTACGCGATTAAATGACTCTGTTGGTACCTTGAAAAGTGTATTAGTAACCACTCTTGATCAATGACACATTTTTTAATCGTAATTTGATTTATAGATATTAGTTCCTACATTTATTATTTATGTTCTACAAAAAGGCATTAATACTCGATGGAAACCGCAAAATAAGATTGTTTTCTTCAATCGGG
Source organism: Megachile rotundata (assembly GCF_050947335.1). Lineage (NCBI taxonomy): Eukaryota > Metazoa > Arthropoda > Insecta > Hymenoptera > Megachilidae > Megachile > Megachile rotundata. The sequence goes on along the minus strand of NW_027473389.1, from coordinate 102,948 downwards.
ATGGGATAAGAGGAATTATGATCAAAAGTATGGAGTGCACCACCATGTGGGGTAGTCTTAGGAATTGTAGCAGGAAAATGTAATGACAACTATTTTATTACAATAAACACTGGGCTATCATTATTGTACAGACAAGTTTTACGTAGCATTTGTTTATTTGATAATGGCACAAAGCTTTGCAAATTTCCATTGCCTGTTATTCATAAAGCCGTTAAAAAATGAGTTTGTAAGCAATCAGCCTGTTTAATATATTCATTTTGCATTACATAATTAAATGCTATGTTTGATAAAGATGATTGTGCCCATTCAAATAAAACTGTAGGATTGGGAATTTGATTTTTTAACGGTCTTTGTAGGCTAGTGCGCATTGCAAGACTTTGAATGCTATCCTCCAATACTATCCTTTACCATGACTTGTTGCAAAAGATTGCCATTCTGCAGAAACATCGAAATTATTAAAATGATAAGTTGAATTAATATAATTTCTTTTGCTTTTACATGTCGTAGCTGTTCTGTTAGTCATGTTATCTAGAACCTAACAACTTTTACGATTTTGACATTTTCAAACTGATGACCGAACAAACAGATCGCAATGATATTACTTCAGAATTAAGTTTAACATATTACCAATACACTTTTCAAGGTACCAACAGAGTCATTTAATCGCGTACGAAGTCTTCTTGTATAGTTTTGAGGCCAGTGATATAAAACAACCGATCATAATAGCTGAACGCGCGACTCGCCTATGTGAAATGAGGGTACCCCGCGTCCGTTTCCAGCTTGTAGAGACGTCAATTTTCGAGGCTCCAGCGTTCTGAAGGGCTCATTTTAAAGGGGAAACTTCAAAGAATATGACCATATTTTTTTTAAATTTTAACCCTTTACGCCCCTCATTGAGAAAAACGCAAGAAAAGAATTTGTTTAAATTTTTCAACATTTTATAACAAATTGACAAAATCAAAAAAAATATTTTAGAATAGCCCAAACCTTCACGAATAAAACAAAAAAAAATGTAGCTAAATCGGTTCAGTAGTTTCTGAGAAAAAAATTCCCAAATGGACCCCATTTTCGCCAAAACGGACAAAAATGGCAAACTTTGACGACCTGTCATTCATTAACAAATTCGAAACCGGCAAAATGATGACTTAAACCCCCCCTAATTTCACATGGACTACAACATATTTCGATTAGAGCAAAATCGGAGATGGTGACTTCCAAAAGTGATCGATTTGGCGTGGAATGACCCATACGCGATCGGTAGCGGATTACGCTGCGAGAAACCGCGACTCGCGGTTCTCGCCATCTATCGGCGGCGCGAGTAGTTCGCGCCTCAGTTATCGCATTGCAAATTTATAAATAAAAATCGAAATTTCGGTAATGGCGACCTCCACGCGACGCGAGGGAAAGCATGGGGTGTAAACCAATGAGTAATCGAAAACGAGGAAAAGATTGTTCGGGCCGATCGCAGAATAAAATAAATATGTGCGCGACTTAAACCCGGTTATTTTTATATATCGCGAGTGAAAATAGTGCAATTTAAGGGTGAAAGTTGCCCTCGAAGAAGGACTTGCGCGAACACGTGGTCGTGCGACATGTCGAAGTTGCGAGAGAAAGTCGCAGAAATTAAATTAATTACTTATTACTGTAAATGTCATTAGGGATTTAGAGTGCAGGAAAGGGCGAATGAGGTATATTGAATGCACGCGGTGATTAGTTTTGGCTATTTTCGTATTTTCGTGATTTGATAGTGTAGGATTAGTATCTTTCAAAACTAAGCCTTTATTAAAGAACACGATAAAAGAGTAGTGAAAAGTACAGGAAAATTTACAAATTTGCACACACGCACGCACAAGCAACAAAAATACAAAAAAGTCCAAAAGTCCACAAATCGTAACACGTAAAATCGTAAGCCGTAATCGTAACCAAGATCGTAATCGTAACCGTAACCGTAATCGTGTTCGTAATCGTCGTCGCAACCTCGCTCGTCTCTCGTTATTCTCTATTAGCTTCTAACGCTCGCACCGCGGACACACCCTTATATTTACGCGACGATCGAACATTCTCGATTTTCGGCATTCGAACGATTCGCGAATCTTCGGTTGCTCGAAGCCTCGCGATCGTTTCTTAACGTTGGCCGCGTTTTCATTCTCTCTCTCTCGCTCGCACTCGCACTCATAAACGCACGTACACGGGACGACACGCTCGTCGGCAACAAATTTGCTCGAAATGCTGTTTATGTTTTCGTTCTCGAACTTTTGCGGTACGTATGCGGCACGACAGTTGTCACTGTCCTGCAATAGTAAATAAATAATGGCGTCTGTTCCGAAATAAAGATAACAATAACAGACCTAGGCGCTTCTGAGCTATATTACGCCGCTGCGTACAGGCGTTAATCCCTTCCGCACAGGATTAGTCCTATCGCAACGCCATCGATCGGATTGAAGGTTCAAACGATTACAGTTCCGATTTTAAAATTCAGATCCTTGTGAACCTTTAGCGAAAGCAAACGTCTTAGCAATTTTCAACCTAAATTTCAACCGCTTTTCCGAGTATTTCAACCAGTTTGTATTATCGTTATAATTGTCCATTGTCCCGGGGTGAGCGTGCGTGTAAAGTGTTTAATAAATCATTTTGTGAACGTTTAAATTTATATCTTTTATTTTATTTTGACAACTTCATGTGACTCTGCCTAAACTTCCTGTGCTCCGTATCCTCGCTAGGATAGAATTAGTGATCCGAGAATCGATCAACCGACTCGAGAAAACTCGTCACAAAAGGTGATCACGAAACAGCGTCAGTCGAGCAAGTTTCGATATATTGTACGAACGCGTGGGCATCTCCGCGGGAGGGAAAGCGTAGAGTGTAAAGGCCGGTTCGCAAACATCCAACATGGCCAGGGAAGGATCGCCGCAAGCGCATGGAAAGCTGCCCTTAGGGACGAAGCCTAAGGGTGAAGCGGAGGGACGCGGCAACAATCAAGATGGCGGAGACATGGCGCGTTTTTCAAATGGTAAGCGGATAGGTTGAAGCAAGAAGACAGTGAGCAGGAGAAGAGGAAGAGGCGAGACGACACAGGACGAAGTGAAGGAAGGAAGTAATTAATTAATTAATTAATTAACGAAGTGAATGAGATTAATAATAATATTAATTAATTAATAATTAACTAATAAATTATTTATAAATAGTGCAGTGATTAGTAGATTAATGAATAATTAAATAATAAATAATAAATAATCAACAGATAGGCAATTTGTTCCGAAATAAGAATAATAAGCCTAGGCACGTCTAAGCCTTGTTACATCGCTGCGTACACGTGTTAATCCCTCCCGCACGGGATTAGTCCTACCGCCACGCCATCGACCGGATAAAGGTTCAATTTTGATTACCGTTTAACTTTAAAATAACATTATCCGTGTGAACTTTGCAGAGTCACAACGTTAGCCGTGTTTCCTCCCGATTTTTCAACCAACTTTTGTTATCCGAATTTATTATTATCGTTATCGTCGTCCAGTGCCTGTCGTGAGTGTCATTTATTAAATAACTGTGTAAACGTGTCAAATGAGTATTCTTTATTTCATCAACATTTCGTGAGTTTTGTCCTAAGCCCGCCTGTGCTCCGTCTCCTTGTTAGGAGAGAACTAGCAATCCACTGACCACTCGGCCAACTTGAGACAATTCGTTGGATACCGTGGTCAAGAAACACAATTAATTCGGTGTAGTATTGGGAAAGTGTTATGGGAGTGCAGTGAAGTGCTGGGAGTGTTGCGGATACAGGGGAATATACGTGACCACGTGCGCGAGTGCAGAGGAACAGTGCAAAGCGGGAAAATAGCGGAAAAGTGTTGGAAGAACTGCGGAAAACGCTCCAGCACCCTGGAAACTCCGCAGTCACAACGATGGTGGAGCAAAGGGCCCGCATTGAGAATATTCAGCATGGCGAAGGAAGGAACGCTGCAAGCACTTGGAGAGCGGCCCTAAAGGGTAAAGCGAAAGGATGCGGCAGCAAGCAAGACGGCGGAGACATGGCGCGCTTTTCGAACGGCAAGAGGAGGGGAAGAAGCGAAAAGACAGCGAGAGGGGGAAGAGGAAGAGCAGGAGTGGAAGAGGCGGAGAAACGAAACATAGACACGACCGATCAAACGACTCAAACCTGCAAGGGAGGAAACCTGTGTCAGCCTGGTCATAGCACCATTAGGGGGCACACAACGGGGACCGACGGAGTGGGGGAGAGGAGGGAAAGAGGTCAAATTGAGCAAAGCACCCTTCTGATCAACGGCTGATTCAGCAAGAAAGCCAGTCGTCAGCCTGGTCATGGCACCATTAGGGGGCGACAATGGGAACCGATTGGGATCGACAGGAGGGGGGAAGGAGAAATAATTAGAAAATTCAAGTTCAAAGAGAGTTTCGAATAGCGAAGCGGCTTAAGCTCCGAACCGGAACGAAATGGAGCGTTGCTGGCAACTTTGTAACCGTACAAAGTACGCTCACATATTAGCGATTCATATTTCGCGGATTGCGGGGTGGGGTAGAGAGCAATTAGGCAGACTATTTCGTCACGCGCCCTAATAGCGCATGCGTGTTATCCCCTCCAGGTAACAGGTGCGCGATCGACCCGCAAGCCGTGAAATCGATCGTCACTCTGATCTCTACCGGCTTCTAGATCACTCGTAATTCTAACAAGGGGGTCTGCCTAACGAAAAATGGAACATAGCTTGAGTCAAACTGATTATCGAACACGCAGTAAAACGGCTGGTGCTAGCGGTTATTGTTCGCGCCTCAAACTGAGGAGTCGTTGATCCAAACTGTATCACGGCACGGTTACGCGTTATTCCAGCGATTTGGAAAATCGGAGATTTTGCAACCGGGGGATCAGAGTCAATTAGGGAAGCCACTCCAGGTTTACGTACATTCGAAGATTCGAGAACCGAGACTCACTTATTTCTAAAAGGTGCCTCTCCCATCTCGAGTACTCGCGAGTGTCGTACGAGCAAAGCCAATGGTGATAACGTGTTTGAGGCCCTAAATCCCAAAAACTCGTTTTTCATCCATTCCTGAGCTCAGGCATTTTAATGCAATTTGGAGTGCGAAGTAGGTAACGTGATAACTTAAAAGACAGGAAACTTCCAAGTTATTGTTAATTTGAAAATCGGAGAAACGAGACCCGCTCGCTCAGACGAGTGCCTCTCCCATCTCACGTGTAGACGAATTACAAACGAGCAAAGCCAGGGGTGATAACGAAGCCTTCAGGCCCCAGAAACCCTCAGGTTCGTTATTCACTCTCTCCTGAGCTCGGGCAGTTTACTGCACTTTGGAAGTTCTTTTTGGCGTGACTCGGAACCAGAATTGAGGATTTGGAGCTATCGTTAACCTTGCGTGTTGTGAGTTACAGAGGGGCCGGAACCCACACAATTCGCGAGTGTGCATTCCTTCTCTTCCTGTTAGCTCATAGCCACAGTGGCGTGGCCAATGTCAAGTGTGATTGAGTGGCTAAAAATCCCGCTGATCAGATTTTGAACATTCCTGTGTCACACGCTCTAATGAGCGTAGTCTAATGATAGTGCGCCGCAGGTTGAGCACCAGCATCATAGCTAGAATAACTTCCAAACAAAGTATTAAAGTCACAACAGAGGTTTTTGTCTTGCATCTCATTTGCCGCGGCCTTGTCAAGGCCGAATACATATATTTACCACGCGAGGTAACGAACGTTCGTCTGGGTATAAACATCGGTAGCTAGCGAATTCCGAAATCGTTTTGTAAACTCTCCGGAGTAATAATAACTGAAATCTAGTCTAAAGCGGATATCGCAATCTCCTCTCAGCAGATTTGTTTTTCAAAGAATTTTGCCATTAATATCGCGGGGCCACGTTCAAGCGCTCGGGGTATAAGAACAAAGAATTTATAAACTATCCATATTAAGTACTAAAGTTTAATAAATTTCGTGTCTACCAGATTTTAACGAGTGTGTCATTGGCTGAATTACTGTCCTTCCTCTTGCCTTGAAATCTTTCAACGCGAACCCTATTCTAAAAAGGTCCGTACTCTCCTCTCGTGTCTATCTTCTCTCGCTCGATCAATCGGGGTGAATAAAAAGAAAAAGGAAAAAAAAAACGGTTACAACTTCCAGTTGACGCCTAAACAGCGGCAACAAATGGAAGCAGCAACAAACGGCGGGCTACGAGAAACGACTCGAGAGCTCGGACAGACTTCTCAATTGAAAGGTGTTGGAGCAAAGAATTCAGACGTCAGCCTGGTCACAGCACCATTAGGGGGCGAACTGGGAACCGAGTGAAAACACCTGGAGAGAGACAGAGGAAAAATTTTACCAAGAGCAATGGGCTCACGTAGCGTTGTAGAAGGAGACTGCGGCGTGATAGGAAACGCGTGGAAAATCGGTTAAGCAGCGATAACGCAAAGGGTAAGGGGACGAGGGAGGGGGAAGCAACGCGAAAACGCAATGAAAAGCGGCGCGCGGAAAATTCGAATTACGAAATGATCGCGGAGCCGAGTGGTAGAGACGAATGCGCAGTAAGGGAAATAAGCCTTATAAATATTAATTCTATTTTATTTATTTAATTAATTTATTTTATCTTATTCAATCGTACAGAAATTGTAACGTCCCCCGGTACATCATCCAGCCGATAAACAGAGAAGCATTTTAGTTCTAACATCTTTCTCTATTGTATTACCGACCGCAAATTACCGACCGCGCCATAAAAATTCGCATGGTAATGGGATGGGGTTAGCTCACGAGCGCAACATTGTTTAGAGTAGATCACCAATCGATGGCGCGCGCGTTAGTTAGAAAGAGACAGAAGATATACTTCGAAAACACAGTTATTATAAATTTAATTACTATTTAAATGTTTATATTATATATATTATTAATTATTCACTCATTATAAATTGCGTTATATTTTTAGTTATTATTTTATGCATTGTTTGCGATTAATTATTTCTTCTATTAAAACACTTATAATTTGCGTATCTAAAAATGATTAAAAATACAATTTAACGGGAAAACTTGTGAAAAACTAATTACTAATAAATCAAAGCGTATTTTTATTAATCAAACTAATATATATTTGCTACTAAATAAAGCGTAATAAAATAATAACTACTTTTTGAGCGGGAAAAACCCATAATTCTCTGGGTAAGGAGGGCGTGCAGCAGCGGCTGCGAGCGCAGAACAATCTTGGAAGTACTACGTGCCGGACCTCTTAGGAAGCGACTAACTGGAGCAGTTTTAACTGGTAAGAGCCTACAAGATTCTTAGTTTTGACTGGACAGCGGGTATCAGCCATTTGGATACTCGATCGTTGGGTAGTTCTAGTAGGCAGCTAACGCAGGCTCCCCGATCAAACGGTCTTGTATCTGAAACTCCGTAAGGAGAGTGCTTTGCTCAGCCCCAGAAGAAACTAAGACATCAACGAGAGCTCGCCAGTCACTCATACATATTTCTTATTTTCCTGAATTACTAATTCGCCGTCAGATTCTCGGAGTTCGCTCTGGGTAGTTTAGTAGCCAGCTAACGCAGGCTCCCCATCATTGAGCGGCTTGGTCTCTGAAGCCCGTGTCTTTTGGGTGACGTTATTCATTATTTGAATGAACCTAATTAATGAAAGGTATTAACCTGTAGATTTCACTCTTTAACCACACGCCACCACGATTCCACATTCTTTTAGAATTAGTTATAGTAAAAACGAGTCGCTTAATAGGCAAAAGCCGCTCTTTGCTTCATAAGCGCTGTAAAATACCAGGTTCTAGTACAAGGGATGTTACAAAATTTTAAATATAAATAGGACAACACGAGTTTAAGCGCAATATAGGCAAGGAAGGCAACAGCCGAGGCGAAGTAAACTTTAGCAATAGGTAAACAAATAGGGATGCATCAGCGCGAGGGCGGTGGCGGGGGTGGGGGACGGAAACTTCACGAAATTTTCATGAGCGGAAAACTTACGTAATATCGAGTAGCATAGGACACGCAGATGCGAATGGGGCGGGGTTTGGGGGGGGGGGGATTTTGGGGAAACAAAATCAGATACTCGCGACGTCAAGACAGAGTAAAGCCGTATGCTCGAGCTCACCGGGAGGCGGTGCCGGGGGGCGTACCCTCTCGGGCCAAGAACCTTTGAGTAAGAGCATCCATTCCTCACACATGGAACACACACGCGAGGGGCGGGGGTGGTGGGAGGGGGGTAGTCTTTCTTCCACAACATGCGAGCGATGGCCTAGCGCAGGGGGAAAATATCCAACGACAGGAAAGCCTGCCGAGTTGCCGCCACCCTCCACCCTTGTGGCGGGGGCGGGAGACAGTTTTAGTGGGTATGCGTGGAAACCGTCCCTCTTCTAGGAGCGCTGGAAGCGTGAGTCTTTCACTCTATCTGGCCTGTCTTCCCAGATGTCCGTAAACTGGATTTCTGTCTTCCTAAACAAAAAAAAACAAGTTAGAGAGATATTATAGCGTAATATTTGCTTGTCTTTATGATCTTTCGCATGATGTGTGTATCCTATAAGATTCAGTCGATTGATCCCATAAATCAACAAAATTCCCAATCTCCAAGACAGCCGGTCAGCCAACAACTTTCCATCCCTAATAATAGCCAGCAATGTTAAACAAATATGTCTCACAGGTCTTATGTGCGGATATAATAAAAGATAGGGGACCACTTTCGACCTGGTATTAACAACATAATCTTCATCTGTTGGGTTCTAGATCTGCGTATTAGTCTTAAGAGTCAATCTCATTTTACTAAGTATATCGGAGATAGGCCCAGATGGCAAGTACCAACTATTCGTCTCTTCCATAGCATCCTAAGCACATTTCCCTGCCTTGTTACAGGGGTCCCGTTGATAGTTCCTGTGTAAACGTTGTTCTTATTGGCTTTGTTTATCAAATCTCCCATAATTATGTAGTGAGACAATCGTGACTTGGCGTCCACGAATTGAATGAAATGGAGTCCCTGTTCTTATGTTCTTCCAAGGCTTCCAGGTCACCACTGGGCGTAGTTATTTTCCCATTTGTAACGACCCTGGAACCTAGGTTCAGATAGTTACAAGTGCTAGAAGGGTAAAGAGCGGCTTTTACCCACTAAACAACTCGTTTTCGCAAATAACTAATCTAAAGAATGTGGGATTCGTGTGGTGTCCGGTTAAGGAGTGAAATCCACAGGCCAATATCTTTCAACAATTAGGTTTATTCAATAAAACGATAAGAAATGAAACTAACAAATAACAGTAACGACAAAATAAAGGAAAAGTATATAGATTATAAATGATTAACTAGAATAACGAAACTAAATAGATCTCGATATAATGATAATAATAGAAATAATAGAATTTGACAAACGAAACAAACATACAATAGACAATCGCGAATTTAACGAAATGAAACTCTCTGGTTCATACTTTATACTGGATCGTAGCTAAGTCAGATCTTTTTTTTATACGGGGGGGGGGGGGGGGAATCTTCATAGACACCTCCCACTCCCCGGGAGAGGAGCGGGGGGAGTGAGAGATTCCTACTCACTAAAAACCCTCGGTGATGCCCACCCTCTACGGCGTTGGCGGCTGATCGAACCCGACGCCTAAGCGGCGCCATCACCCGCCAGCCTATTTGCGCATTTCCGCGCCCAACTCGTGTGGGAGGAGAGGCGCCCCCACACCTCATGAATTATCATAAACCCAATCACGGGCCCCCGCCCGTGACATCTGCGGCCATGACCCAGCCGCAAAGTAGGTCCCCGGATCCTTACCCGAAGACGCTCATGTCCCTAAAATTTGGAGGGCGGCTAGCGGACGTCGAGAAGGTCGACGTTGCCCCGTAATTCCACATCCCGCACTTAAGAACGAAACAAACACACACAACACTCACACCACACACATACACATACACACACACTCACTCACCCCATGCGGGCGACGCGGGGAGGCCGCGCCGCCCCGCTACCCTCACGAGGGCGCCCGAGAAACCGAGCTCGAATTTCCTGGTCATCTTCTCCTTCTCCTCAACACACGGCTATCAATAACCCCCCCCCCCCCCCCCCCCCCCCCCCGCGACGCTGTCGTTCACGCCCCGCCGCCTCGTTCCGGGATATAATCGTCTCACTGAAAGAGACGACGGCATTCCACTGACACTCGCTGTGGAGCATATGCTCCACAAGCACATTCACATTAACATCCATCCCCACTTCACGCTGAAGATAATGACGTCGCTCCGCCCACGCCGGACACTCCTCAACCGTGTGTTCCGCGGTGTCGGGTCCCATTCCGGTGAGCGTTCCCTACCGGTCCGGCACAGGTACTGGGCAAAATACCCATGCCCAGTCAGTACCTGTCTGACCCGGAACGAGAGCCGCCCGTGGCCGCGGTTCATCCACTGTTCCAGGCGTGGAAGCGTCGCCCCAACTGCGCGCTTCCTCGCGGCCCCGCTGTCAGTGAGTTCCACGCGTCAGCGGCGGATAGCGACACGGCGGGCCTGGAGCCTGACCTCCTCGACGCTGGGCCCTGGCAGGACATCCTCGACAACCCCCACCCAGCAGGCGACGCTTCAGTGTCTATACACTTCAGCCTCCGACTCCGCCTGATACTTCCAGGGAATTACTCCTGCCAGGACCATCGCCGACTCGTAGGAGATGGTGCGGTAATCCATCGCCACCCTGATCGCCAGTCGCCGCTCCACACGTCGCCGAATTTTCTGCGACCGGAGCCTGGCGGCCAGATCGGCAGCCCAAACTGGGGCGCCGTATAGGGCCATACTCCGCACGACTCCCATATACAGTCGATTAATCTTCTCGCTAGGACCCGGAGCAGAGCTCCGGCCGGAGGCGAGTCCCCACGTGTGCGGCTGAAGGCCATCACCTCGGTTTTGTGAGGAGCCACCTCCAACCCGAGCCCCCGAATCGCGGAAACAATCACCGAGGTCCCTAACTCTGCGAGGCGAGTGGTCCTCCTCCAAGTAAGCCCCGTTGCAAAAATTTGCGTATCATTGGCGAAACAGGTGATAAAAGCTCCCGGTGGCAACGGGGCGCACCCCAGAGCGGGGTCGTATACCACAAGCCACAGGAAAGGCACGAGTGTCGATCCCTGGGGCACGGCCCGCTCAACACCCCAAGTCCTAATTGCGCCCAACCGATCGGTGCAATGGATGGACCTCTCCCGAAGATAGTCCCCGATTATGCCCGTTAATACTGGAGGCACATTCAGCCTCCGTAACCCATCCAATACCACTCGGTGTGGCAGGGTGTTGGGGGCGTTCACTATATTCAGAGATATAGAAATCGCCTCTCCGTCCCTGGACGTGACCGTCTGCGCGATGGCGCGGACTCTGTTCACCGCGTCCACGGTACTTCTCCCCCTTATAATCCCGAATTGGCAGTCGGCCACGTCCGGACCATTTCCGGAGAGGAGACCCACTAATCGCGAAGCTATAATTCGCTCGAATATTTTGCCCATAACGTCGAGCAACACGATCGGTCGGTACGTGGGCGTACAGCCAAACCACACTGCCGTAGGCCCTAAAACTGATGTGTGGACGTTATCCGATCCACGATTAACCCTCTGGGCAAAGGATAAACCTCCTTTAGTACGGAACGTGTGGTGGGGCTTCGGCCTGGATCCCAGGAGAGGCGTGACTGGCCGTCGTTAAAGGTGTTGGGCACAGACCTAGTGTCCGAGAGGAGTCCAGAATACCATGCACCGCCTAACCCTAAGAAGGCTGCGACTGGAGCTACGCAATCCCAGGAATCTGGATAACGGATGCCATCGTGGTCAAAAACTGCATGGTAGAGGGAATACTTGTGTCACCCTCGACGGCCGCCCGTCAAACGTTTTGATCGGAAGTCCAATAACACGGGCACGAGTGTTATAGAACAAATAAACTGTACAGCACAAGAAAATTTGCGGACGTAACTATGCGACGAAATAGCTCGGAGACAAGCAGAGGAACAATATGAAAAACGTAACACTCAGAGGAGAACGTTGGACGTCAGACAGGGACGTATGGCACTATTTTACACGACGACAAGGATCATGAGGACAAAGGAGTATGAGACGCTCACATGGCTTTGTCAAGACGTAAGCACATGTGTAGACGAAACCACCAAGGGGATGCTTTTATTGTGTGGTATTGCATAAAACAATACGCACACAGGATACACGAAAATGCGACACGAACACAAGTAATTATGAGCAAAAGTAAAGTTACGCTTAGTACACATGCGACAGAAAGTTCAAACATCTGAAGACGACAACACATAAAGACATTATAAACAGAGGCACATGAAGAGGCACGATGTCAAAAGGAAGGTATTACGAACTGTACAAATGGTGACCAACACGATGCACGCCAACACTCGGGGCCTACGGCCAGACCACACTGCTGTAGGCCATGAAACTGCTGTTCGGTGTTGTACGACTCCAGGAATCTGGTTAAAGGCACAAGATGCAGCAGAAATAATTATGTGTGGTGGAGACTCGAGTTTTTCGAAATCTTGTATCCAAGGGTTAGCGAGTTGGGGCCGTCGTTTGAGGTGTTGGGGCAACCTAGTATCCGAGACGAAATCCCATAGACCACGCGCCGCTATGCCCGAGAAAGCTGTGGTAGGGCTGCCCAAAACCGGATATCCGGGCAACGGATGCGACCGTGAAGCAGACTTGCGTGGTAGAGGTGCTGCAAAAGTGGCCCTCGGCGATTGAAATGCAGTATGCGCGACGGAAGTAGTTCCGTCTCACGGGTATCTCAGTAGTGTGTTTTGCAATAAATCGCAGGGCTATGGCCGTGCGCCGGGTGCAGTGCAGACAACACGATCTGTGCCCGTAGATCTATCGGTGTGAGCTACCCAATCCCTGTCTCGCGGCAACGGATGTCGCCGATAGCTTATGATGTGTTGCAGAGGATACAAAGTTGCCTTTGCCTCGACGGAGACCCATCAAACGTTAGAGAAGGAATTCTCTCAACATGGATAGGTTCGTTTTTACGTATACTGAAACAGGGGGTGAATGTACGGCCGTCAGGCGACATGACTCTCACCCTTAAAACTGCCGGCGGAGCTACCCAATCTCAGGAACCTGAGCAATGAATGCCACCGGTAGTAATAATCTGTTGTAGAGGTAACCGAAAGGTACCCGACGGAGACCCATCAAACGTTTCAAGGGTAACCATGATAACATAGGTGCTATGGGAGGTGCAGTGGCCCCACCGGTATGTCACCAACCGGTGCTGATACCAATTGGACTCGTAGTGGCAGTAACTTCGAGGACTAGGAGGTATGATGGACTGTTATTTAGCGTATACCCGTTTGCGTCAGGCCGCACATCCGCGCCCTATTCGGCAGGGTCGGATTTACAATAACGATCTGTCAGTACGCCGACGGATCGCCGCCCTTTTTCCCCTCTTCCTTTAAGAGGACCAGCCACCCCGATATCCAAATACTTAAAGAGACTCAACATCCTGTCTCCCAAGAATGGGAGCACCAAAGACCAGACCCAGCCCGGTATGCCGTCAGGAGACCCCCATATTGGGTCGGAGACGACCTAAAGCGTGCCGGAGGATTACTATCACCCGGAAAAAGACGCTTCCACGACGCGCTCCAGTGCCTGGGGGTCGAGTCTCTCTGTTATCGTTGGGGGGGGGGGGGGGGGGATCCACGGTCGTAATTTACCCATAACCAGTTTATATGGGCGCCCCCAACGATTCCGCTCCGGAGAGCCGAAGAACTCATCCCAGGCCCGGCCATTGGACTCCCGAATCGCTGTACTAAAGGCGATAACAGCTCCTTTGTATTCCCCCACAGAAGCTACTGCCGCGCAGAGTCGCGGTTGCATCTACGCCGGGCGCGCTGATACAGGCGGCGCCGCGGGAGACACGCCTCTCGTTATGAGGCGATCTCCGGCATCCACCAGTATGCGGCCCGACGCGGGTGAGGTGTGGCGCGGGTCATCGTCACGTCGCAGATACCCTGCACTGTGAACCGGAGCCACTCAGCTTCACTCTCGACGTCCGCGACCTCCCTTGTCGGAGAAGCCAGCCAGCAAGCCACGCGGGCAGCAGCCTCTAAGTAATTCTTGTCGAGCTTCTTCAGCGCCCACCTGCACAGCGGTGGGCGTCTACTCCGGCGGCACCGGGTGTCGGAGGAGAAACACAATCTAACATGAAGGTGGTCAGTAAGAGTCTACGTACTCCGCCACCCGCTAACTCGCAACGGTACGCGCGACCGCAGGGAAAGCCCACGTGAGATCCACAATGGATTCGCCCTGAGGCTACACGGACCTGCTCACCTGGCCCAGGTTAACTATCAGGAGGCCGTGTGCCACCGTCCAATTAAGGGTCGCCTCGTCTCTCGCGTCTGGTCTGGAGGACCCCCATTCTCGCGCTTTAGCGATAAAATCGACTATGATTGATACGCGCTGTGAGGAACACTGAGAGATTACTTGCCCCACCCTATCCAGCATGTCGGAGGCGATGCGTAAATGCCCATCACCGCTACTTCACCCCACTTAACCGCGACTGGCTCCCGCCCCGCAACGATTACGGTACAATAGGGTGAACCCGGTTTACCCCGCGCTATGATCGCGATTGTCATGTCGGAGTCCCTCGCATCCGTGAACCTGTTCGGCTGGTCCGGGACACGGTAAGGCTCCGCTACTACCCCAAGTGAACAGTCCCACTCGGCGAGGGTGCGGAACACTAGGTCCTGCGCCCCCGCCGAGTGGTTCACATTAGACTGTATAATGGGGCTCAACGGCCCCATCACGCGATCTCTTCCCCAGCCACCTCTATGGCTTCCTCTTCCTGTTGCTCCGGTTGAGCCGCCTCCTCTACTGTCACCGAGCATTCCGTCGCTTCGACCCCCTTCGACGCGGTTTTATCGCCCTTCTTCTTTTTGGGGCAGGCGCGCATTCCGCTGTTCCCAACCTGCGGGCTGCTGGTCTGCCCAGATCACTGCATAGTGGGCAGTTCAACTTCTCGGTGCACGCTGCGGCCTTGTGTTCCGTACTGTCGCACACGAAGCATCTCCACTTGCGCACCGTTTCGCTGTCTCACATCGCTGCCGTGTGCCTTTTCTGTAAGCACCTGAAGCAGTGCATCGGTCTAGCCGCCAACACCTTTAATCTGGCGGACGACAATCCAACGCAGATCCTTTTCGCCGGTTCGGCCTTCCGCGCTACAGTTACGGGGCACCTCACCCAGACTGTGCTCATGGTGGTGGGAGACCTCCGAATATTTGCAACTTTGATGTTTCCCGCTGTTTTTTGTTGATGGAAAATAATTTAATTGGCGCCGGTGTTGGCCGTAGACAAACTTTCTTTTATATATTTAGGCCAGGGATATCTCTCGTCTTTTTCTCGAGAATGACGGAATTGAAACTTCGCTCACGCACCAGAATGTGGAAATCCGTGTATGATTTTATTGTAATAAAACTCGCTGTTTTTTAATATTTTGTCTGTATTTCGCTCTGTTACACGAAGGGTACAATTCGGTTTTCGCGAATCGCTTTATAACTCGAACCTATGAGGACATGGGGTTTCGCGATCTACATAGCGCCACGACGGCCGATTCGTGTTTAGTGGTCGATAATAGCGATTCCTATTCTCCGATTCCTAACACCCGCCTTTGCTTCTCGCAAGGAGGCCAACGCTTCCGCCACATCCTGTGGCTCAATGGAGTCGTCCAGCCCAATCAGTTGTATTTCCGCTGTTTGGACGGTGTTGGTGACTCCCACTTCCTTCTCGTCGAAGGCGGTCTTCAATCTCTCTGCCGGCTTCTCTGCCTTTGCCTTTGACTGCTTCCCAGGGATGCCAAGGATGAGTCCACCGGTGGCTGCTTTGCGTATCCGCAACTCATTTATTTTCATCTTTTTGAGCTCCTCCTTGTTGACGTCAAGGTGACGGCGGCCGTCCTCAGAAGTCGAGGCACCCTCGGATTGTACGCTATCGGCGCTGCCGGCTTGGCAGTTCCGGCACCGGCAGTCCTCTTCGCTGTCTTTGCCGCAGTCTGCGGTTCTTTGGCTGGGCCTACCTTTTCGGCCGCTTGGGCTTTCTTCATCTCGCGCCTCGCTTTCCGCCCCAACACAATTATCCACGTTTCTCCTGTGGGGGCGGGTGTGGGCGGCGGGTTGGCGGTCCCCGCCTCTTGGCTAGGGCGCACCGCCAGTTTGCGCGCCACGGAGGCTCTCCTTGAAGGTGGTTTGGGTCCTTCCTTGCGCGCCGTGGCCTGAGGCTTCTTGGTGTTCCCTCCTCCGACTTCAGCGACGAACTCTTCCACTTTTCGAATCAGGATGGCCACCACTGTTTTCAGGCCCGCTTCCAGATTCCGCTCCGTCGGCTTGTCTGCTGCCACTGTCGTCGTTTTCGGCGCCATTGACTACTCATGCGGCTCGCGCCGCTCCTCCGTCGGCTGCTGCTCTCCCATCTCAATTTTCCTCAGCGGTGGCGGCGTTGGCAGCCGCCATCACGGGGGCCGTCGCTGGTGTGAGCGCTTCTGCCCCCACCGCGCTTAGTTGTCGTCTCTTGGTGTCCTCGCGTTCCGAGGAGGATGACGACAATCTCCTTCTCGTTCCCGTTCTTCTCCGTGTCACGGGTGCTGCGGGGCTGGTGACCGCGCCGGGTAGCATGGACCCTTCCCGCAGCTCCTCCATCTGCTTCTTGAGCACAGACAGCTCAGCGGCCATCTGCCTCCGCTGCTCGCCCGCCTCGCAGAGCTGCCGTTTCCGCCAGCTCGTCTGTGTACGCCTCTATCGCGTTCGACGCAATCCGGAGGGTACGAACGTCCGCCCCTTTTAAGTTTTGGGAGCAGGCCGCCACTCGCTTAATAAGGTCTGCGTTCTTCAACATTTCCGCGAACAAATCAGCGGATGACAACCAGCGCGCCTCACGCGACAAGTCCTCCACCGCCGGCAAGCGCTTACTCGCCCGACAGGGGCCCGGTGCCGGGAGCGACTCGTCGAACACCCTGAGCTCCAACGACTTCCTCTTGGCCTCATCGAGGCGTTCCTGGGCCTCTGGAAGGCCCACGCACACCCCCGTTGTTGGAGGCCCTCCTCTCTGCCGCACAGGCCGGTCATCCTGGTTGCTGGTTGATGGTGGCAAATCAACGGAGATGACCGACGAGTCGGATCCTGAATTATCATCCTCTTCGTCCCTCTTGCATCTCGGTACGGCTCGCGCTTTCGTTTTTGAGACGACGATTACTACCCGGGATCGCTGGCCCGTGGTAGAGGTGCCATACAGGCCCTGTACTCCCTGAGGTCGCCATTATCCCGTCAGCATAGAGGCTCCCACCCTTGGGCAGCCGATCACAAAGCAATCGACTGCCGAAGGGCAT
This sequence comes from Megachile rotundata, assembly GCF_050947335.1. Taxonomy (NCBI): domain Eukaryota; kingdom Metazoa; phylum Arthropoda; class Insecta; order Hymenoptera; family Megachilidae; genus Megachile; species Megachile rotundata. The sequence goes on along the minus strand of NW_027473389.1, from coordinate 85,628 downwards.
AGTGCCTCTATCCCAGCGGACGTCACGTGGAGATGGGAGATCTGACTTGTGCCAGACCGGCACCATTCGCCCGCCACCTAAGTCTGATCTCTGATAAAGTTAACTTCGCCTTTGCAATATTAACTAAATTTGGTATCATATTTGGTATTATAGATTCTTGTATTTGAGGCTATCGCAATGACAAAATTTATCTTGGTTTGCACGATTGTGATTTATATTGTTACGCAGGAAATCACTCGGGTTGTATTTTAAAAGGACTTTATTTCTTAACCGCGACACTTTACAATGTATACACTTGTTACAAAGGTATAATAGAATGATCTCGATATTTGATTCACGACAACACGATATGACTCGTAGGTAGTCTGAGCTCCAAATATCTCGCGCGAGCCTGCCTGCTTCTGTTTTTATACTTTTCTTCTCTCTGAATTGCGTTATTGTCTCGAGCTTATCTTATTTGCGTCTACTGGACCGCGCGTTATCTTGTTTACGACTTCTGACCGGTGAGATTCCTCCCGGGGTGAAAGAAAATGCGTCCTCGCATTTTGATTTACGTTTTAATATGTGTTTTAAATCGATAATGTTCTAGTTTATTGGAATATTACGTTTCTATTTCATTCTATTAAACCTTCTTCGAACTCTAACGCTAATTCTAGTACATTTTCTAATTTCTCAATTAAATTCGGGTCGCTTTTCCATTCTACAAATGATCGGTATAAGTATCTTTTTCGTTTTTTTTTTCGTGTTTTATGTTGTTACTATAACATGTTACAATATACCTTTGAATACTTAATGATCTACTTCTTAACAGATAGAGAAACCTAATAAAATATTATAAACAAGTATTGCATTCTTAGCTTCAATGTACCTCGTTGGCTGGGTTTCTGTAGAACGCTTTTCTAGAAAGTTTTGATTTCGACTGGAATTCTTGTTCCTGATACTGGGGTGCTTCTTCCTGGTGCATTAGATCCGCCATTCTGACTGGTTCCGCAGGTGTTCTATCTATCGTTTGTGCGTATCTTCCAAACGAGCAGTGATCGTAAATGGTGATGCATCGTGTTAAAATTCTTCTCATTATATTCCATATGGGTTGTAGGCAGTTCATTTTGTACAGGATATATAACGTGGCTCCAATTAGACTCGCATATTCTAATATCGTGACGTAATATTCAATTCGTTCTATTGTGGTCATAGTTCTTATTTTTAATGATAATATTTCGATCTGTTGGTTTTTTTCGTCTATAGTTGTTCCTATCAGTTGCAGATTTTGCGCCGTTATTTGAGTTTTCTTCAAATATGTTATGTTAAGATCTTGTATATCGATTTGTCTGTCTGTTAATATCTGTTTCCAATGGTCTATGTGTTCCGTCGTTTCAATAGGTATATTTAATGTGGTATTCCCTTTTTCTCCTCCTGCTCTTATAATGGTTTCTTTCGTGGTTCCTGCGCATCCCTGTGGTAAATGTATTATGCTTCTATCTTGTATTGTTATTATGTGTGGTTCTTGGTTCTCGCATATAATAGTTATTTGCTCTTTTCTTGGGGCGATAGCTATCCAGTCTTGATTTGTTGAGAGTTGAATGGATAGTGTACCTTGTAGTTTTATGTATTTTTGTGAACATTCTTGACTTTTCTTCAAGAGTAATTCTATCAAACAAGCGTTCGAAGATGATGCAAGATAGTTCGGGTGTTTTCTTTGAATTACGTATTGATTTCCCACAGTCTTAAGTTGTGCCTTTTCTTCTTCATTAATGGGTATAAATTCTGGGCGTAGTTGGTTTAGGAGTAGATATTCAAATTCCACGTTATATACAGAATATCCTTGAATGTACGAGTAGATCGGTAACGCGATTGGTCTATATAATGTGTATACGTCTTCTTCCAGTATTGGAATCCAAAGGTTGTAAATTAATTTTTCGTTTGTTAGCGTTATTGATATTTCGCTCGTGTCTAATAGTATTCCATAATATTCTTCTTTCAGTGGTACACGGAATTTCTCGAATTTTGTTGTGTTTCTCATTGCTTCGAATAGTTCTGAAGATGGTAGTATCGTTTAGTGTACTATGCCATGTTTGCCATCGACTATAGCTTCTTGGAGCTTTTGCATCGTCGTAGAAACGTCATGGTAAAGAATTATGTAGTCAGCCAGGGTCTCATCTATTTCTAAATTGAATATTTCTTCTTTTGTAGCATTTTGTAGTAATTCAAAATTGATATTCAGCTTTTCTGATTGTTGTATATATTTATAGGTTCCCAGATTGTCTTGTATTTTGTGGAGTAATATCGTCGTTTGATTTTTCACTAAGTGGGCTATTTTAATATTATCTTCTCTTAATTTGTCTAATTCGTTGTTGTAATATTCCGCATCTGATGCTGTCATCGTTCCAAATAGTACTTTCGTTCCTTCGCCTATAGCGTAAAGCAATCCTCTTCTTTGTGCATGCCCCATGAATTTTCTTAAAGATGAGAGTTCTTGATTCGATCGTTTATTTTGTTCTTGCTGAAGGATTATTCTTTGTTTGCTTAGGCATGGGTCAATCTCGTTACACCGTTTGGCTAGTTGATTTGTATGCAAAATCAATAACTTTATCTCATCTTGTAGATATCCGTATTCTATTCCAACGGTTACTTTCCATGTGTCATGATATAGTTGTGCTTCCTTTATGTGTTCCAAGTAAATTGATTTTTTCATGTCTATCGGCGTTATGGTTATTTCTTCCTTGTCAATCGGTTTCGTCGGCGCTTTGTGCATCAATATGCTCAGAATCAGAAGGTTCAATAATTCGTTTTCATCTTGATCTCGCGTGACCTCTTGGTTTTCCTCTTCATTTTCTGTAACATAGAAAGGTTTGAGGTCGGACAGGTGATATGTTACATCTCGGTTTCCCTTTCGAACAGTAGCTGCTTGATTATCTACTACTCCAATAATTTCGTATGGGCCTTCCCATGGCGAATCGAGTCTCTTGTCTTGTGGTTGTCCTCTTCGCATCATTACATGTTGTCCTATTCTGTACTCTCTATCTATTCTAGCTTCTGGTAACCTTTGCTGCGTTTTTTCTTGTTGCTTCTTTATTCTTTCTTTTGCAATCTCTTGTGTTCTTCGTCTTTTATTGCTTAGAGATTCGTATGCCATTTTCTCTCCAAATTCCATTTCGCGTGCTTCTATTGGGATGTAAGGTTTCCAACCAAACGTGAATTCGGAAGGTGACATTCCAGTGACTTCATTACGGGTGTTATTATACGATATAGTTGCATTAGGTAGGAGTTTAACCCATTCATTCTTTTCTTCTAAAAGCTTCTTAGGTAATTGAATACTTCCTTACGAGTTCTTTCGTTTTTCCATTGGATTGTGGGTGATACACTGCAGTTGTCGTATGTTTAATCCTGAGTTTTACTTCGACGAATTCTTGAAATTCTCCTCTAAATTCTAGTCCATTGTCAGTCAATATTTCTTTAGGTACTCCAAACACTTGTGTTGGAACGAGGTGCGGGGTGGCAAATAAAAAGGAACTATCCGATGAAGTAAATAGGTAATTCTATTTCGCTACCGTATACAAAAACTTCAAATTCTCTATGATCGCTATTTTCTTTGTATTCGCATTCGCTTCTCTCAAAAAACTGCTCCGTTTCGACTCTCATACCTTGACCCACTCGCAATCTACCTTCTCTCTTTCTTTACATGTTCTCTCTCTCTTTCGCTCGTCAAATGTTTCCTTTGTTCGCCTGCATCCATACTTCGCATTCGCACTATCTCACTCGCACCGTCGCACACGCACTGTCGCACTCGATTGTGTAGTTTTGTAATAAGATCGTCGACGTAGTCTGGATATGTGCATATCGCATATTCTGTTGGAAAATTAGATGGTTGCCGTGCCTTTTTCCCAAATATCAGTTCGTGAGGAGTGAATCTTGTACCTTCGTGGAGACTTGTGTTGTAAGAAAACATCGCTTGCGGTAGCCATTCGTCCCATTGTTTTTCTACGGTGACGAAGTGTTTTAAGTATTCAATTAACACTTGGTGGCTTCTTTCTAGAGATCCGTTCGAATGCGGATGGAAGGATGATGTCCTGTATGTTTGTATGTGGAAGATCTTCGCCAATTTCTTCATTAAGGAGCTCATGAAACATGCCCCTTGGTCAGTTAGGATCGCCTTAGGGCAGCCAAATATGCAGATAAAGTGTTCAGTGAAAGCCCTGGCTACGTCTTCTGCAGTCATGGAAGCAATGGGCGCTGCTACGGAATATTTTGTTAAATTATCCTGAATAGTTAATATATAATTGTATCCTCTCGCTGTTAATGGTAAGGCTCCTAATATGTCTAATGAAATTTTGTCAAATGCGTAAGGGGGTTCTTCTTCTTCTCTCTCGGAGTCTGAAGATGGAGGTGCGGCATTAATTTTCGGCGGATCCCTAAACAAGTGTTTGAGAATTATTGTTTCTTCACTGAATTCTTCTATTCCATCTCCGATTACCAGAGGGTCGTTTTTCCTTAATACTAGTGGCGGTGGAGTCTTCGCTTTGAATGCGTAGGGTGGTTGATGAATCTGTGCTTGAACTTGCATTTGGTGTTCTTTATTTCTTCCGTAGTTAATAACTTCTTCATTTTCCTTCTCGTTAATGATATCTTCGTCGGAACCGTCTGTATCGTAATAGTTCGATTCGTCGGAGCTTATTTCTTCTTCTTTTATCCCTTTCCTGCGTTTATGAGGAAGTGCGTCTGAATTTTTATCTTCCAATGGACGAGTAGGGTATTGATAATACCTCTTAGGCCTTTCGATTTCCCTTGAACTAGTTGCAGTCGATTCCCGTGGTCGGGTTTTGTACTGATGCCACTCCTTTTTCTTTTTTATTTCTCGCGGACTGAATGTAGCTGACTCTCTTGGTCGAGTGTTGTATTGGTGAAATTCCTTTCTTTTCTTAACTTTTCTGGAACTGGACGTCGCTGATTCTCTTGGTCGAGTATTGTATTGATGAACTTTTTTTTTCCTTTTAACTTCTTTAGAACTGGACGTTGCTGATTCTCGCGGTCGGGTTTTATATTGGTGGAATTCCTTTTTCTTTTTTATTTCCCTTTGGGTGTCTGTACTTGTAGCTGATGGATGAGGCCTTTTCGCGTTGACCAGTAGCACTTTCGTTGGAACGGGGTTACGGGATAATGCGTCCGTATTGGCGTTCAGGCTTCCGGCTTTATATTTGATTTCATAGTCATACTCACTTAATTTAATTCGCCAGCGTAGCAACCTCGATGTCGGGTCTGCGACGCTGTTCAGCCAGACTAAGGGTTTGTGGTCAGTTATATGGAAGAATCTTCGTCCGTTGACGTACGGGCGGAAGTGATGTACTGCGTAAACGATGGCGAGTAATTCTCGCTCCGTGGTTGAGTATCGTGTTTCTGCCGGGTTGAGGACTCTCGAAGCGTATGAGATCGGCTGGTCCTTTCCTATTTCACCCTGGCTAAGAATGGCTCCAATTGCAATCCCTGACGCATCCGTGGTAATATTAAAGGGTTTAGAAAAGTCTGGGTGCGTGAGGATCGGCTCTTTACACAATCTCTCCCTAAGGATCGTAAAGGTTTCCTGTTGGAAGTTAGTCCATTCGAATTTCCGCTCCTTTTCCGTCAAGTCTGACAATGGCTTCACTATTTTTGAGAAGTTTTCGATGAATCGTCCGTAATATCCGCAGAGTCCTAGGAACTGCCTTACATTCTTCACCGTCTCTGGTACCGGGAATTTTTCTACCGCTTCTATTTTCTTGGGGTCCGGTCTTACCCCGTTTTCGTCGATAATATGACCTAAATATGTTACCTCCTTTTTCAGAAACTCGCATTTATCGGGCTGTAGGCTAAGGTTGGCATCTCTCAATTTCTCCATCAGTCTATGGAATTTAACTTCGTGCTCGTGCAGTGAACTTGCGTAGATTACAATGTCGTCCAGGTACACGAATAGTTCTATTCCTTGGAGTCCAGATAGAACGTTGTCCATCAATCGTTGGAAAGTGGCTGGGGCGTTCTTCAGTCCGAATGGCATCCTGTTGAACTCGTAGTGACCATAGGGGGTCTAAAACGCAGTTATGCTCTTATCATCCGGATGCATCGGGATTTGGTGGAATCCTGATTTTAGATCGAAGATTGAGAAATATTTTGCGCTACCTAGCTGGTCCAAAATATCAGTGATATTAGGAAGTGGGTATGCGTCGCCAATGGTTTTTTTATTTAAGCGCCTGAAATCTATGACCAATCGCCACCTCTTTTTACCCTCAGAATCTTCTTTCTTCAGTACGATCCATAAGGGCGAATTATAGGGTGAGGTCGATTGTTCGATGATTCCTTTTTCAAGAAGCTCGTTAATTTGTTTGTTAATTTCTTCCTTATGATACTGCCGGTATCTTTATTGTTTTACGTTAATCGGCGCGTCGTCAGTGGTAATAATCCTATGATGTACTTTATTCGTTGCTGCCAAATCTTTTCCCGGTAGATTAAACCTATCTGCGTGTTGCTTTATTAATTTTTCGACACTAGCTCTTTTTTCGGAATTTAAATGATCCAATCGCAGTAATTTAAGTAGTTCTTGTACCCTAGGTGTATCCGGAAATTGTATGTCTTCTACGGGTGATTCTTCGAAAGGCTGTGACTATACTCAGGCATGGGAATTTTTATTTTTTCGGAAGAAACGTTAATCGCGTAAATGAATGCTACCCCCTTTCTATTAGTGACTATAGCGTTACCGAGATGCAAATTGGGATTTATTTCTAATTTTGGAACGTATCCAGTGCTGACATGACTATTTAGGACCCTAACTGGTATTACGTTTCTCTCCCTAGGTTCTATGTGGATAATTGGTTCTTCGAATGGTATGGTAAAATCCTTGGTGATTACTATTGCTTTGGGATAATTAATTATTGCTTCTGTGTTTTGGAAGAATTCGTTTCCGAGGATTCCGTCTTGTTCTATTGGTAAGGTTTCGGCAATGTGTAATATGGTTTCGTGGTCGAATATCTTCACTTTGATGTACCCTGTTGTAGAAATTTTTCCCTTAGTTATTCCGCTTAGTTGTAGACAGACATCGGTATAAATTTGAGTGGGATATACTAAGGACGTTTCTTTAATTAAGATTAGATCTGACCCCGTATTTATCATGAATAAAGCTGACCCGTTTTGAAAAATCTTATTCTTTGCTTCGATACTAGGAGGTTTTTTAATAATCTTTTTTAAAACATTGTACTAGGCCATATTCGGCGTGAGGAGAAATAATATTTTTCGCATTTGTACAACTCTTCGTGAACTGGTATAAGGGAATATTGTGACTATCGAACGGAGGCACAATATCCGCGGCATCCCGAATGCTAATCTGAGGTGAAGGAGGAATAATTACCTCCTCCTGAGTTTCTGAACTTCCTTCCTGAGCTTCTAATCCTTTTTCCATTGTGAGTTGCAAAATTCACTCTACTATAATTAATTTACTAATTTTTCCCTTTTAATTAGGTTATTTCCTACTTATATATATATTTTCTACGCGTTAAATTTTTTTCTTTTTTTATTTTAGTGACGAACGATTTTGACCTCCGCAGAGAAAAGTTCTCTTACCACACAGGAGATCGGTGATACGTATCTTTACAGCTACGTTCAGTGACCTATTCCTGCTGTCATCAAAAATTTTAACTAATCGTCTAACAACCCTGGAACCTAAGTTCAGATAGTTACAAGCGCTAAAAGGTAAAGAGCGGCTTTTACCCCTAAACGACTCGATTTCGCGAATAAAGATTGTGGGATTCGTGTGGTGTGCGGTTAAGGAGTGAAATCCACTGGTCAATATCTTTCAACAATTAGATTTATTCAATAAAACGATAAAAATGAAACTAACAAACAATAACAACAAAATAAAGAAAAATATATATAAATTATAAATGATTAATTAGAATAAAGAAACTAAATGGATCTTGAAATAATAATAATAGCAATAATAGAACTTGACAAATTAAACAATATGTAATAGATAATTGTAATTTAACGATATGAAACTCGCTGGTTAGTGCTTTATATTGGATCGTACCTAAATCGGATCTCTGATAAAGCAAACTTGGCATTTGTAATATTAACTAAATTTGATATTCCTCATATATATATTCGATTTTCATGTTCGAAGCTATCGCAATGACAAGATTTTACTTGATTAACACATTTATAAGTTACAATGAATCCAACCTAAGTGTAATTCGATTTCTAGATTTATATAAATGAAATTTTACAAAATTAATAATTGTAATGTCCGAAGAATCAAGGCATTGGTCGTTAATAATAAGGTTTATTATAAAAGATATTAATATAACAAAACGTGGAACGAGATCTCGACGGATTGCGAGCGGAATCGGCACTACGCACTATCGAGCCCCCTCTTAGCCTACATAACACGCAATTCGGCTACGGCCCGCGGATCCACGACGTCACACCCTCAACACGTCACAATAATGAAAGAAAATTACTTTATCCATTCAATCGTCATATCTGTATAATTATCTAATTTTACTTTAATTATGTCTCACTTTATACAAATTAATTTAATTTACGTTACTTAGCTAGTTTTAATAGTCCCTAATTATCTATTATATACATCCTTCTGTTTGTCTTGGCAGCAGCTAAGCATTAATAACTCTTGCATAGTGTTTTCCACCAAAGATCTTTTACTCGCCTCAGATATCTACTGTAATTGGTCGTCTATTAATTTTATATAAGTTTCGATTGTTTATCATCTATGTTGACTTATATAATATTTAGCTGAGAGGTGTATAATCTTTTCTTTTCAGTTGCATGTTCTTTTCCATCATATTTGTAACTAGTATTTGGTTTCAGTTTAAGATTAGTTTTCTTTTTTTATCATATATTTATCCATAATAATGCTTGGTTAAGTTCCTACAAAGTACTGTGTCATGTTACTTTGTTCCAACTCAATCTATAGATATTGTATAGATGTTATTATCTGTGTTTTAATCAGTTACAGTATATTCAGAATTCCATTCCGAGTACACCGGTTCTAGGTTGGAGACAAAATTGATTTGAATATAATATCATATATATCCCATATGCACGATATCTATTTCCTGATAATCCGAGTTATCTAGAAAACATATATGCTAATCTAGTGTTTATGATAATTGTATTATCTTATTTGTTCAGAAAAGCGGTCCCTTATATTTCCTATAGAATCATCTCTCTTGCGGAATATTAGACACGCCTAAGATTAGTTACAATTTTGAGATATTCCAAAGATTCCAGTTCCAGTCCGAAGGACTTAACTAAAACATGTAATACATGTAATTCTAACATGGGTTAGAATTATTAATATTCTAATATTATTCAATAGCACTGTAAGCGCGAGTAATTTCATAGTACTCAATTTTACTTCATTGTCATAAACTAAAATTATGCTTTTTACCGTCTGACGTAAATCGATCATTCATTCATTCCGAGATTCACAGCAGATAACACTAGCAAGTGTATAAAACACTGGTTGATGGTAATGATAATAGGTAACAGGTTACCACCAGCGGTAATAGTTCCTGTTATCCGCGACCTACCTTACCGACCACCTGCACCGCCTTGTCGGTATTATCGGTATCCTCCTATGTTTCTTAACAGGGGACTTACCTTCAGATTAGTTGAAACTTTCGTAAAGGGTAGGTAAGGAAGGTAGAAATAAAACACACAATAAAATAAATATATAAATACTCAGGTAAGAAGATAAATAGTCATGGCGAAATAAGTGAATAAATAACATAAATACTAATAAAAACTCATATTTGCCATTTCATGGTAACTAGTATGTTGTCTGTATAAATTGTAACCGTACAAGGCACGCTCACATATTAGCGATTCATAGTTCGCGGATTGCGGGGTGGGGTAGAGAGTAATTAGGCAAACTATTTCGCCACGCGTCCAAATAACGCATGCGTGTGATCCCCTCCAGGTAACAGGTGAGCGATCGACCCGCAAGCCATGAGATCGATCGTCACTCTGATCTATATCGGTTTCTAGATCGCACGTGATCCTAACAAGGGGTTCCGCCTAGCGAAAAACGGAACGTAGCTTGAGTCAAACTGACTACCGAACACGCAGTAAAACGGCTGGTGCTCGCGGTTATTGTTCGCGCCTCAAACTGAGGAGTCGTCGATCCAAACTCTATCACGACACGGTTACGCGTTACTCCCGCGATTTGGAAAATCGGAGATTTTGCATTCGGGGGATCAGAGTCAATTAGAAAAGCCACTCCAGGTTTACGTATATTCGAAGATCCGAGAACCGAGACTCACTTATTTCTAAAAGGTGCCTCTCCCATCTCGACTACTCGCGAATGTCGTACGAGTGAAGCCAATGGTGATAACGTGTTTGAGGCCCTAGATCCCAAAAACTCGTTTTTCATCCATTCCTGAGCTCAGGCATTTTAATACAATTTGGAGTGCGAAGTAGGTGACGTGATAACTCTAATCGACAGAAAACTTCCAAGTTATTGTTAATTTGAAAATCGGAGAAACGAGACCCGCTCGCTCAGACGAGTGCCTCTCCCATCTCACGTGTAGACGAATTACAAACGAGCAAAGCCAGGGGTGATAACGAAGCCTTCAGGCCCCAGAAACCCTCAGGTTCGTTATTCACTCTCTCCTGAGCTCGGGCAGTTTACTGCACTTTGGAAGTTCTTTTTGGCGTGACTCGGAACCAGAATTGAGGATTTGGAGCTATCGTTAACCTTGCGTGTTGTGAGTTACAGAGGGGCCGGAACCCACACAATTCGCGAGTGTGCATTCCTTCTCTTCCTGTTAGCTCATAGCCACAGTGGCGTGGCCAATGTCAAATGTGATTGAGTGGCTAAAAAACCCACTGATCATATTTTGAACATTCCCGTGTCACACGCTCTAAAGAGCGTAGTCTAACGATAGTGCGCCGCAAGTTGAGCACCAGCGTCCAAGTTAGAATAACCTCCAAACAAAGTGTTAAAGTCAAAAAAAGGGGTTTTTATCTCACTTGTCACTTGCCGCGGCCTTGTCAAGGCCGAATATATATTTACCATGCGAGGTGACGAACGCTCGTCTGGGTATAATCATCGGTAGCTAGCAAATTCCAAAATCGTTTTCGTAATCTCTCCGGAGTGATAATAACAGAAATCATGTCTAAAGCGGATATCGCAATCTCCCATCAGCGGATTTGCTTTTCGAAGAATTTTGCAGTTAGTATCGCGGGGCCACGTTCAAGCATTCGGGGCATAAAAACAAAGAATTTATAAACCACCCATATTAAATACCAAAATTTAATAAATTTCGTGTGTATCAGATTTCAACGAGTGTGTCATTGGCTGAATTGCTATCCTTCCTCTTGCCTTGAAATCTTTCAACGCGAACCCTGTTTTAAAAACGGTCCGAACTCTCCTCTCGTGTCCATATTCTTTCGCTCGACCAATCGAGGTAAAAAAAAAGAGGAAATAAGTGTTACATAATTGGCGCCCGAACAAGGACAAGATAAGATAGGTTTCAGCTCGAGAGTCAGTAGCTCAATTATTTTCATAACGTCGAAAGGAACGAGGGCTAAATCAAAAAAGCAATTTGACCAGTCTTACGAGGACGAGCTGGTAGGAGATGAACATATAGGTGAGCAGGTTGATGGTGGTTTTTTTAGAGGTTCTCAGTTTCTGCGTTCACCGGTTAATACAGGTACGCGAGTCGATGTATCATTAGAACAGCAGACTTAGAGTATCACTCAGGTAGATAGAGCCGCGAATGATGAGCATCAATCTAACGTAACTCTCGATAGCATCGCAAAACTCCTCTCTGAGATCAGGGATAGGCAGGATCGTCAAGGATTGCGTTTTAAACAGCTAGAAAACGAATTGAAAACTCAGGTAGAAAATAGGGTTACGCAGGAAGGCGATGATCTGTTCCAAACGCTCACACAATTTCGCCAGGAAATCCGGGAAGACGTACACCGCTTTAGGACTGAATTGGAAGGGATGAGCACGGTTGGAGTACCGGCAAGGTCGACTAGGCACGAAAATTCGAGAGTACAAGATTTACAGTCGCGTTCGCGTCCGTTGTTAACAAGTCATAAAGAAACTCGTGAAACTGTTAAAAGACAGGTCGACCAGGGTAGAACATCTCTTGTCGTAGAACGTCCATTTCGGGTGAAACCGCAGCTCCCAAAATTCGAAGGGTTGGTAACGGAGCGACCGCCAAATTTTTTGCGGGAGTTGGAAAGGTTTATAAAGGTTGTGTTATATCCTACTCCTCAGGCCGTTATTAACGTCATTATAATCATCATTATTATTATTATCATTATTATCATTATTATTATTATCATCATTACTATTATTATTATTATTATTATTATGCGTATTTACTGTAACCATTTCATTATAAGCAAGTAGCATAAGAATAACTTCATGATAAGAATGTGCAAGAACAGCACAGTCCTATTCCCACAGTCCAACTGTCCTTTCCTGCTTACCTACCCGGAATCTCCCTTCCCTTCAAACCAAGACTCCTAACACTGATCCAGACCGAACGAAGAGGCGACACTCTCGTAAAGTACTCCATTCCAAACAGTTCGTAAAATATATGTTTTTATACTCAGCATTTTATAATCATTAAGTTAATTTCCCTTGCACCTCTCGAAATCGGGACTAGGACCCAACGTTTTTCCCTCGCGGTTGTATTTCCACCCACTACATCGGTGGGGATATAACATAAATTGGTGGCAGCGGTGTTGGGCGTCCCAAGTGCGAAGCAAGGATTTCATTACCCGAAACGACCAGCATTCATAACGGGAACATCATCATTTATCGGCTGGTCATCTATACAACGATTCGGAACCAAACGAGTCACATTCTGGAGGACGCAAAGCAGTCTCTGTATCGCTGCCTGGACATCAACCTGCACGAGTCAGCCAACCAGCCGCCGCGCGATCAAGTAAAACCGCAGCGTTCTTCCACGACATGGTCATTCTAACATTCTACATTATCCTGTAAGTTTGTTATAAGAATTGACAACCATCCTATATAAACACTTAATCGTGCGTCCGAACCATTCAATCAGACTATCAAAATGCCAAATACTGACGATTTGGCGGAACGATTATCCAGTAGGCTATCACTCAATCATAACGCGACAACAATCAGAAATAATGTATCGGCAACAGCCGATAGTTTCTATACCGTAAAAGAAGCCGCGGAATGTATACCAATTTTCGATGGTTATAATATTCCTCCTAGTTCATTTATTCGTGCCTGCGAATCGGCCAGTACCCTAATCCGACCGTCAGACTCGGCATTCTTAGCGCGTGTAGCTAGGACGAAAATCCGCGGAGATGCTGATATTGCCTTAGGTTACCTTCCGTCTGACAATCTGCGCAATATGTTACTTGAAATAAAACGCGTGTACGTTTCAAGACAAAGCCAGTCTAAATGGCAAACCGAACTAGCATTCGCAAGACAAGAAACGTGGGAGTCGCCCTTAGATTTCGGTAGACGAATTGAAAATATACAAAACCGAGCGAAAGAAGCTATTCGCGAAATCAATTCCCCCGATATAGCACGAGGTATGATATGCGGTCTCGAACAAAGCGCTCTACAAAGTTTTATATCCGGCCTAAGGAGTACCGAATTAGAAAATAAAGTCGGATTTACATCACCCGCAAATCTAGAGGAGGCAATAGAAAATGCATGCGTCGCATGGGAACATGTAAAAAATTGGCAAGCTAGGTTTATGGCCCCACCTACATCATACGCGGTACGACTAGTCGATTGTCAATATTGCGGTAAATCAGACCACGAGTATCATACTTGCCCATACAGAAGACCTTTCCTCAATCAAGCTGTTTTAAATACCCATGAACCAACCTACCGCACTCCCATCCCGATTGCACCGAACACACAATTTCCACAACGACAGAACATATATTCGTATCCCAAACAAACAGTACCGCCCCAATCACTGCCACCACAATTTTACAATTATCAGGAACGATCCGTTAAAAATAATTTTTATAGACAGGCTTCACAACCCATAAAAAGCTGTATTTACTGTAAACGAAACGGTCATATAGTCGAAGAATGTCGAACACTAGAAAGGAATAAAAAATTTTGTACTCACTGCAGAATTAAAGGTCATACTACAGACGAATGTCGATCCAAAAATAATTTGCGTCACGCACTGGTTCGTAATATAAGTACGGAGTATTCAGAACATTTAAACGAAACAAGCGTTTCTCAGACGGGCGAGCTGTGAAACCCAAACTTACAAAATCGCCCCTATCAACATCCTTTAAAGCGCGCATTTACTCGGTCCGGGCAGATAATGATAACACGCCCACAATACTTTTAGAATCTAAGCAGTTTCGCGAATCACAACAAGAATTCCTTATTGATTCAGGATCACGCGTCAATCTAATTAAACATAACGTAGTGACACCAAATACGCCATGTAATACACGAAATAAAATCAAACTAAGAGGAATAACAACAGAAACAACGGAAACTTTAGCCGAAATTACAATGATAATCAACGATAACTCACACACTTTTCACATCGTACCGGACTCATTCCCAATTAATCAAAAGGGCATTTTAGGGACAGACTTTTTAAACAAGGAAAAAGCAACACTTTCATTCTTATCGCAATCATTAACCTTAAGCAATAATACAACTGTACTCTTTCATGATAAAAGCATAGTTATCCCCAGTCGAACGGTTAAAGTTATCCCCGTGCGAATAGCAAACGCGGAAAAAATAGACATCGGAATTTTAGAAAAATTAAATTTAGGAGATAGGATATTCATTGGAGAATCTCTTGTCAAAAATGCCAACGGGACAGCTTATGCTTATGCAGTTAACGCGAACGAAGTAGACGTAACTTTTCCAACACCATCAGCAATATTAACACACGTTGACCCGTCTGAATCCCAAGAAATTAAAAGCATCTCTACTGATAAGGCGCGCAAAACATTCTCAAGCATCAGCGAGTCGGAAAGGATGCAATCGAAGGTTCCCGCGAGTTACAGTTGCAACGATACGGTATCAGTCCACCTTGCACATCCGGTACCCAGCACAGGTATAGATAACGGTCGGCACGTGGCGTGTCTACAATATCAACCTAAAGAGATTACGAATACTTCTCACGGATCATCCGTCGACACAAAAAACATAGCTATAAATCCCATAAATTGATCACAAAGAGAAAGAATCACTCAACTGCACGCAACTCTAAGATTAGACCACTTAAATTCAGAAGAAAAAGAAAACATCTTACAACTAACACAAAAATATAATCACCTATTTTATTTACCAGGGGACAAACTTCCTGCAACTACATTAATAAAACACAGTATACACACAACAGACGAAACACCAATCAATACTAAACAATATCGTCATCCACAAATACACAAAGACGAAATACAAAGACAAATAACAAAATTATTAAACGAAAATATCATACAACCGTCTTCTTCCCCCTATAATTCGCCAATATGGGTAGTCCCGAAGAAACCGGATATCGAAGGTAACAAACAATGGAGAATGGTAGTGGACTTTCGTAAGTTGAATGAAAAAACCGTTGGAGATGCATACCCACTTCCAAATATCA
Organism: Megachile rotundata; assembly: GCF_050947335.1. Classification (NCBI taxonomy): domain Eukaryota; kingdom Metazoa; phylum Arthropoda; class Insecta; order Hymenoptera; family Megachilidae; genus Megachile; species Megachile rotundata. Next base: position 70,011 of record NW_027473389.1, on the reverse strand, counting down.
CAGACATCCTTGACCAGCTCGGCAGTGCTAAATACTTTTCAATATTTGATTTAGCATCCGGGTTTCACCAGATACCCATGGATCCAAATCATGCACATAAGACAGCTTTTTCGACAACACATGGACACTATCAGTACACGCGAATGCCTTTCGGCTTAAAAAACGCACCGGCGACATTTCAAAGATTAATGAACCAAATATTAATGGGATTAGACGTACTCGGGTTTATCGACGACATAGTTATTTACGCACGATCTCTCGAAGAACACGAAATAAAGTTTAGGAAACTTGCCGAACGCTTAGAAAACGCTAGACTCAAACTTCAACCAAACAAATGCGAGTTTTTAAGACGCGAGGTAGCTTATTTAGGACACAAAATTTCAGAAAATGGTGTACAGCCAAATCCCGAGAAGGTACGTGCCGTAAAAGAATTTCCCATACCAAAAACTGAAAAGAACGTTAAAGAATTCTTAGGCCTTGTAGGTTACTATCGGCGATTTATACCAAATTTCGCGAAAATTGCAAAACCGTTAACTACCTTATTAAAAAAAAACACTAAATTCCACTGGACGACTGAGCAAGAAATAGCGTTCGAACAACTAAGAGACACTATATGCCAAGAATCACTTTTACAATACCCGGACCCTAAGAAACCATTCATCCTAACAACCAACGCATCAAAACATGCTCTGGGTGCAGTATTAAGTCAGGGACCAATCGGCAAAGATTTACCCGTCGCATATGCCTCTCGCACTGTTAACAAAGCCGAAACAAACTATTCGGTCACAGAAAAGGAATTATTAGCTATCGTTTTCGCGGTAAAACACTTCAGACCTTATCTATACGGTAACACGTTTACATTAGTAACGGATCACAAACCACTTATATGGTTACAAAACGTCAGTGACCCATCGTCGCGACTACTACGCTGGCGGTTTATACTGGAAGAATATTCATATAACATCGTATACAAACCCGGAAAAAATAATTTAAACGCAGATGCTCTCTCAAGAAATCCATGCGATCCATTAACCATACTCCCTATTAATACCAAACGTCTTAGAACTACTACTACATCGAGCACAAATACGGAAACTAAACACAATTACAACCTACGGGAAACTCTATATCGAAAGACACGTCAAGCTTCCAAGAAACAAACAAAAAGAACACGTTAGTTTAATGAAAAGACCGCGGCGCACAAGTACGGATCCTTCGACGGAAAATACACAGAAACATACGTATAATTTACGTAAGCGACCAAAAACGACACATCTATATCCTCGCAGGAAACGATTCTCGGATTCGGAATCATCGATTAATCCTCGACACAAACTTCCACATTTAGACGCGCTAACAAATACAGAAACAGATACGAACACAGACATAGACACAGGTACGGATACAAATACAGACACTGACGATGAAACAGATATCTAAGCAATTACGACTGACAATAAGAAATCACAACCAATAGAAGATATAATTTCACCCCAAAATATAGACTTTTATGAAATTTCTAAAAACAACAAACACGCAAACGACGAAGAAAGATTAAATACTGAAGGACCGATTTTAAATAACAACAAACCCACGGATATATCCACAGACGTACACAATTCGACCTTAAATAGAAGCATCAGTGAGGATTCATTCGTACATGAAATTATTCAAACAAAAGCAGATGTGCATTATCCCATCAGCGGTAACGACGAAAGATTAAATGACACATTAACTACTGATTCTAGGATCGGACAAGAACAGAGTTGTAGGGATTACGCGGACTTTATTAGAAATTTTACTAGTATAACTACCACACCAAAAGTTATAGTAACGAACGATACAATTTTTATGACTAACAGCGATTATGTACATTTTATATCGGCAGACGGCAAAAGCTCTACACCTACTGTAAGAACATTGCTAGAAAAGAAATTATTAAAAGAAAGCGATATTCAAAGTCAACCGCTCTCCATAGGAGAAGTAGTTTTAACAAAATCAAAAAATAAATATATCCTTAGTTTAGTAGTAAAGGACAAAGAACACGACACGCCAACATCAGAAAACCTATTCGAAACTTTAAATAATTTAAAACACGTTTGTAGTAGGAAAAATATTAAGTCCATCGCCGTCGCCGTAAAAGATGTAGGATTGAACCCATTTTACATGACACAAATACAAAGCATATTTCGTTATATACATAAAGATTCCGGAATAACTATAATGCTATGTTTGGACAAAACAGTAACGCCTCATTTAGAAGACAGACTAAACATTATACGCGAAAATCATGAATCACCAATCGGAGGTCACAAAGGCATCGTTAAAACTTTTAATAGAATTCGCGAAAAATATTTTTGGCCCTGTATGAAAAAAGAAATCGAACAATTCATCAGGAAATGTAATAGTTGCCAAAGGAAGAAATTGGTTAGTATTAAAACCAAACAACCTATGGTTATCACAGATACACCAGCAGATGCATTTGAGAAAGTAGCTCTAGATATTGTGGGACCCTTACCGACATCGAAAAACGGAAATAGATATATACTGACAGTACAATGTCATCTTACGAAAATTTGCGAAGCATACGCACTTCCTGATATGACCGCACAAACTGTAGCAACGACTTTAGCAAAGGAATTCATAACTCGTTACGGCGCCCCTCACTACATTTTAACTGATCAAGCTACTAATTTTATGAGTTCAACTATGAGACAATTAACTAAATTATTTAAAATTAAACAATTGAAAACTACTGCCTTTCATCCTCAAACGAACGGATCGTTAGAAAGAAGCCACGCAGTACTTATAGAATACTTAAAACACTATATCACAACGACCAGGGACTGGGACAGATGGATTAGGTTTGCCATATTCTCTTACAATACATCAGTACACGTTGGCACAAAATACACGCCCCATGAATTAATTTTTGGAAAAAAAGCTCGCGTACCTTCTAGCTTTGATTACTTAGAGAAACATAACTTTACGTACGAAACATTTTTAGTAGACCTTACGACGCGATTAACAGAACTACGTAACCTTGCAACCGAAAACCTAAATAAAGCAAAACAAAATTCGAAGCTATACTATGATCGTAATGCCAATACACAAAAATTTGTACCAGGACAATCTGTTTATCTGCTAAACGAAAAAATAGGAAAACTGGATAATCATTACTCCGGTCCATACATAATTAAAGATATCGTTAATGATGTAAACGCTATAATATATTTAAGTCCAACAGGCACTAAGACGGTGCACACTAACAAACTTAAACACGCATATGTTCCAGAGTCTCGTTACTAACGACACCGGCACGAAGCAGTCATGACTTTTATCCGTACAAAATAGAAACTATGGAACATAATCCTGGCATTTACTTCGAAAAATTAAATGATCTTCGTATATACGACAACCAATGGAAATTACTCGTATATGTAGATATGTTAGGCATGTTGAATCAATCGGACTCTTTACACCGCTACTTGAGTGCAATAGACACTAAATGCACATCTATCAGTAATTACTGCATAGTCGATTCTCAAATTAAGCTAGTAGGAAATAGAATACATGCGATTGAGGAATATATAACACAGATTGGAAAACTAACAACGTTAAATCAAGATAAAAATGAAAAACAAACCATACGCCAAAAACGGGCACCTTTCGAGTTCATTGGTAAAATTTCAAAAGTTCTTTTTGGAACACTGGACAACGATGACGCAAACTATTATAACGAACAAATCGATAGGGTATATAAGGATACAAAACACATAGCTAAGCTGTTAGAAGAGCAAACTAATATTTTTAAATCCAATATAGATAGAACAAGTTACCGAATAAACGAGCTCCGAAATAAATTTGCAAATATTACCAAAGCAGTAGAAACTCTTCAAATCATTTCAAATCGTGTCACAATGGCAGTAAATTACAACACTGAAAATTTACAAATAACGTCGTCCCTGATCCAATTAGATCAATGTTTAAACGAATATGAATTGGACCTTAACACAATTATTGACGCAATTTTTTTAGCTAAGCAAGGCATGATCCACCCTAAAATAATCACTCCGACAGAACTTGCCGTTACAATAAAAGAAATCCAAGCCTCCAACCCATCCATAATTTTCCCAACTCCTTCGGAACCAAATTATATGGAAGAACTAATTAGAATTTCAAAAGTACAGGTGGCATATGCAAAAAGCCGTCTTATTTATATACTGGAAATCCCATTATTGACAATCAACATATTTAATTTATATAAATTAATACCAGTACCAATGGTACAATAATCAATAGATAAAAACTACGCGTATATAACACCCGCAGCTCCATATTTAGCAATAACAAGCGATCTTGTTTTATACACTCCGCTAACCGAAAGCCAAATCGAAAAATGTAAAGAAACCATGGGTATATATCTTTGTAAGCGCACGAGACCGTTATTTCACACCGTTGCAAAAGTTACGTGTGAAGTAAATCTATTAATAAATCCAAAAATCGTCGATTTCACTACCTGCGATATTCGGGTTATAAAAATGCTCACTTCATTCTGCACTCAACTAACAGAACCGAATACCTGGATATTTTCAACTTCAATTGCAGAACCCTTACACATAACTTGTCCTAACAAGGATCCGATACACGTTACGATAAACTCAACCGGAGTAATTAAAATTGCTCCCAAATGCATAGCGACTTCCACGGTTGTCACGCTAACCACCACGCGAGTCCTCGAATCTAAAATACGAAAATCATATGTACCGCCAATTCAGTTAAATATTACTAACTTAGACCGATCGCTAGCATCTACAAACCTTTCGGAAGTACATTTAAATATACCGCATATAAAGCCATACGTTGATACGAATGATCTGGCTACTACAGGCACTAAATTAAGCGATATTGTTAACCAAGCAAAAGAAATTGCTAAGCACAAAAGAACAGAACAACGTATAACAAACATACACTCCGTCTTACACTTGACGGGTCTCGTTATCATATCACTTACTATCTTGGATATATTATATAAATTGTCAATCTTCACGAAAATAATAAGACTATTTTCATTCTGTAAGCGAGATAAAAACCGTTCTGCGCCGACAACTACAACAAACCTATCGTCAGATCCGATTATACCATCATCTAGTAATGTTAAACCCGAAATCATATTACTAAAAAACATAGAAAATTATTCAACAGCAGCGACAACAAGCCAAAATCGAGCGTACTATGCGACACCATTGTAACTAGTAATAAGTGCTATATTGTCACTGCCCAACAGAAGAAAAGGAACGCGTGCACACACACACACACACCCGTAAACGTTACACTGACACATAGACACATATATAAATTCGTGACAGATAAACAAATGTATAAAGCAAAATACGCAACAAACACCATACAAGCTATCGAAGGAAGATGCACACCCGTTAGGGTATACATCTTCCATTTTAAAGGGGGGGCGTGTTATATCCTACTCCTCCCGTCGTTATTAACGTCATTATAATCATTATTATTATTATTATTATTATTATCATCGTCATTACTATTATTATTATTATTATTATTATTATTATTATGCGTATTACTGTAACCATTTAATTATAAGCAAGTAGCATAAGAGTAACTTCATGATGAGAATGTGCAAGAACAGCACAGTCCTATTCCCACAGTCCAACTGTCCTTTCCTGCTTACCTACCCGGAATCTCCCTTCCCTTCAAACCAAGACTCCTAACCCTGATCCAGACCGAACGAAGAGGCGACACTCTCGTAAACTACTCCATTCCAAACAGTTCGTAAAATATACGTTTTTATACTCATCTTTTTATAATCATTAAGTTAATTTCCCTTGCACCTCTTGAAATCGGGACTAGGACCCAACGTTTTTTCCTCGCGGTTGTATTTCCACCCACTACATCGGTGGGGATATAACAATAATTATGGCTCTATCGATACCAGCAGCATAATATGACTAATATTTTAAGTTGGATTGAAAATAATAAGAGCAATAAGTATAATAATAATTGTTCTATCGATAACAGCACCATAATACGGCTAACAATATAAGTTAGATTGGTAGCAATAAGACTAATATATATAATAATTATCGTTCTATCGGTAATAGCAGCATAATATTGGTAATAATATAAGTGAAATTGAAAATAATAACGGTAATAAGTATAATAATTATGGTTCTTTCGATACTAGCAGCATAATATGGCTAATAATTTAAGTTAGATTGAATATGATAATAGTAATAAATATAATAATTGTCGTTCTATCGACATTGGCAGCATAATAATGGTAATAATATGAGTTACCTTGAAAATAATAAGAGTAATATGTACAATAATTATCATTCTATCGGTACTGGCAGCATAATATGGCTAATTATTTAAGTTAGACTGAAAACAGTAACAGTAATAAGCATAATAATTATCGTTCTATCGATAATAGCAGCATAATTTGTCTAATTACTTAAGTTAGATTGAAAATAGTAACAGTAATAACCATAATAATTATCGTTCTATCGATAATAGCAGCATAATAATGGTAATAATATAACATAAATTGAAAGAAAATAACAGTGATAAGCATAATAATTATGGTTCTATCGATAATAGCAGCATAATATGGCTATGAACTTAAGTTAGATTGAAAACAATAAGAGTAATAAGTATAATAATTATCGTTCTATCTGTAATAGCAGCATAATATTGGTAATAATATAAGTGAAATTGAAAATAATAACGGTAATAAGTATAATAATTATGGTTCTATCGATACTAGCAGCATAATATGGCTAATAATTTAAGTTAGATTGAGTATAATAAGAGTAGTAAGTATAATAATAATCGTTTTATCGACAGTAGCAGCATAATATTGGTAATAGTATAACTTAGATTGAAAAAAAATAACAGTGACGAGCATAACAATTATGGTTCTGTCGATACTAGAAGCATAATATGGCTTATAATTTAAGGTAGATTGAAAATAATCAGAGTAATAAATATAATAATAATCGTTCTATCGATAATAGCAGCATAATATGGCAAATAGTTTATGTTAGATTGAAAATAGTAACAGTTGTGACGAATACGTCACGAGCCGTTCCGTCGACCGCGCACCGTCAGCCGCGCACCGCGAGGTGGGGACCCCCCACCGAGACCACCCGCCGAGACCCGATGCTACTTAGATAGCGATCGATCGCGTGATCGATTGAGTTGGCCCGGGGCTTCGACCCCGAAAGGATCTCGTCGGAGATCCTCTCCAAGGCAATAAGGTCTTCCTGGTCCGACGATAGCCTCGGACTGGGAGGACTGGAGGCCTGCATCGGCGTGGAGGGTAGCACATACGCCGAGGCTGGCCGCGCCAACGGTCAACCGATTTGTCCGACCTCGTGGGTAGCCCTCTGGGAAGGTAAGCCGTGGGTTGTCGTTGCGCTGGAGGGCGCCCCACAGCGGAACGCCTGCCAGATCGTGGAGGGTAGAGCCTACTCCAGGAACATTCTCGGTCTTAATAAGAGAAAGGCAAGGCCAGAACTGGCCACTTACCCCGTGTACTTTACTCTCCCTCCTTCCTCCTCTCAATAGCGCCGAACCGTAGATATAAGGACCGCGAGAACCGCGAACGCGTTCGACCGACCGACCGTACCGCGAACTCCGCGCGCTGTTCCCTCCGTCCGGACCGCGAACGCCGCGAGAAGTTCCTCCGACCGACCCGCGAACGCGTGCCGCAACCGACCCGTACTCCGCGAGGCGTTCCCCTCGACTGACCGACCGACCGGACCGCGAGCGCCGCCGAGTATAGTTTGTAAGATAGAGTGTAAGAATAGGGATTGCGTAGTATGTAAGGATAGTATGTAAGACTCTATTGTATAAGCGTACCGAATAGGATTGTATTATAGCCGCGTAGCATGTAAGTCCCGCGCCGCCACCGCCGCTATTTTGTAACACCGACTGACTAACACGAACCGATTATACTTGTAGAAACCGAAGACTGCGGAGGCAACGGCGCCTCCACCGGCGACGCCACCCCCACCGGCGGATCAGGGCCCCAGTACCTCGGCCCCGTAACTTTAGGATTAATAAATATTCATAGTTAGAGCTAATCACCGTGTTCTTTCTCAACCCGCGACCAGTCCCCTTCCTTCCGCGATCGGCCCCCTCGCGTCAACCCTGGCGCGCTGAAGCGTCCGGCACAAGGGGGCCCGTGAGCCGCGTACTCCACCGCGCTGCCTAGCAACGCGGGTGGAGGAAACGGCTACGGTACAACATCACTACGTTATTGTTTTCACTCCCTCTTTTCTTTCTTACAGAGGTTCCTTGATCTGTCACCGGGGTTGAGCTAAGTTCTTTTGTCGGGGACCTCAATCCTCGTTTCCCGACAACTCAACTAGCTCCTGGGTTTGTTCTATCTGGCCTGTATCCGGGTCTTCCTCGATCTCAGTTAGCCTGACCTTGACCGGGGTGGTTTCTCGTCAAGAATCTACATTGCGTGGTTGTTGTTTGCGATAATTATCGTAGTAACGATTACGTGGTGCTTCTTGTGGTACTGTATTACCAGTTGGGAGGTTGTTTCAAACTTGATTTGACGTATTTACGTTGTTACGAGACTGATTAATCTGCGTTGTTGCTACTCTTGATGTAGTATTCTGATCCGGGTTGCGTAATTGAAAACGGTTAATAGTACCCCCATTGTCCCATCGGCCCAACAGAGCGAGAAAAGCGTCTACTGTAGTGATATTTTGTGCAGAGACAGCATCATAGATTGCCTGGGTAAAATGTCTTGCGGCTATGTGGACGATTAACTCATCGGATCGACGTGGAGTTGCCTATCAATCGCATAGCGTATGTAACCCGAGTCATTCCTGCATCCTCGCGGTAGTATTTTGACTCTAGGTTCGTTCGTATTTTCCTTTGTACCGCCGTGCTCCAAAATTGATTAAGAAAGCTATTGGCAAACTCCTCCCACGTCCTAACCTGACTGGAAACTATGTCTCACCATTTGCTAGCAACCCTATTCAATGACTGATCTATTATCACATGCATTTCCTCCTGAGGGATTTGTGCAACTGTTATATCCCCACCGATGTAGTGGGTGGAAATACAACCGCGAGGGAAAAACGTTGGGTCCTAGTCCCGATTTCGAGAGGTGCAAGGGAAATTAACTTAATGATTATAAAATGCTGAGTATAAAAACGTATATTTTACGAACTGTTTGGAATGGAGTACTTTACGAGAGTGTCGCCTCTTCGTTCGGTCTGGCTTAGGGTTAGGAGTCTTGGTTTGAAGGGAAGGGAGATTCCGGGTAAGTAAGCAGGAAAGGACAGTTGGACTGTGGGAATAGGACTGTACTGTTCTTGCACATTCGCCTCATGAAGTTACTTTTATGCTACTTGCTTATAATGAAGTGGTTACAGTAATACGCATAATAATAATAATAATAATAATAATAATAATAATAATAATAACAACAACAACAAACAACAACAACAAACAACAACAACAACAACGACAACGACAACGACAACGACAACGACAACGACAACGACAACGACAACGACAACGACAACGACAACGACAACGACAACGACAACGACAACGACAACGACAACGACAACGACAACGACAACGACAACGACAACGACAACGACAACGACAACGACAACGACAACGACAACGACAACGACAACGACAACGACAACGACAACGACAACGACAACGACAACGACAACGACAACGACAACGACAACGACAACGACAACGACAACGACAACGACAACGACAACGACAACGACAACGACAACGACAACGACAACGACAACGACAACGACAACGACAACGACAACGACAACGACAACGACAACGACAACGACAACGACAACGACAACGACAACGACAACGACAACGACAACGACAACGACAACGACAACGACAACGACAACGACAACGACAACGACAACGACAACGACAACGACAACGACAACGACAACGACAACGACAACGACAACGACAACGACAACGACAACGACAACGACAACGACAACGACAACGACAACGACAACGACAACGACAACGACAACGACAACGACAACGACAACGACAACGACAACGACAACGACAACGACAACGACAACGACAACGACAACGACAACGACAACGACAACGACAACGACAACGACAACGACAACGACAACGACAACGACAACGACAACGACAACGACAACGACAACGACAACGACAACGACAACGACAACGACAACGACAACGACAACGACAACGACAACGACAACGACAACGACAACGACAACGACAACGACAACGACAACGACAACGACAACGACAACGACAACGACAACGACAACGACAACGACAACGACAACGACAACGACAACGACAACGACAACGACAACGACAACGACAACGACAACGACAACGACAACGACAACGACAACGACAACGACAACGACAACGACAACGACAACGACAACGACAACGACAACGACAACGACAACGACAACGACAACGACAACGACAACGACAACGACAACGACAACGACAACGACAACGACAACGACAACGACAACGACAACGACAACGACAACGACAACGACAACGACAACGACAACGACAACGACAACGACAACGACAACGACAACGACAACGACAACGACAACGACAACGACAACGACAACGACAACGACAACGACAACGACAACGACAACGACAACGACAACGACAACGACAACGACAATGATAATAATAATAATAATAATAATAATAATAATAATAATAATAATAATAATAATAATTATAATGACGGGAGGAGTAGGATATAACAATTATTATGCTTATCACTGTTATTTTCTTTCAATCTAAGTTATATTATTACCAATATTATGCTGCTATTATCGATAGAACGATAATTATTATGCTTATTACTGTTACCATTTTCAATCTGACTTAAATTATCAGCCATATTATGCTGCTAATATCGATAGAACAATAATAATTATACTTATTACTGCTAGTATTTTCAATCTAACTTATACTATTACCAACATTATGCTGCTATTATCGATAGAACGATATTTATTGTACATATTAATATTATTATTTTCAATCTAACTTAAATTATTAGCGGTATTATGATGCTCGTATCGGTAGAACCACAATTATTATACTTACTACTTTTATTGTTTTCAATCTAACTTAAGTTATTAGCCATATTATGCTGCTATTATCGATAGAACGATAATTATTAAGCATATTATTCTTACTATTTTCAATCTAACTTAAATTATTAGCCATATTATGCTGCCAGTATCGATATAACGATAATTATTGTACATATTAATCTTACTATTTTCAATCTAACTTAACTTATAAGCCATATTATGCTGCTAGTATCGATAGAACCATAATTATTATGCTTATCACTGTTATTTTTTTTCAATCTAAGCAATATTATTACCATTATTACGCTGCCAGTGTCGATAGAACGATAATTAATATACTTATTACACTTATTATATTCAATCTAACTTAAATTATTATCCATATTATGCTTCTAGTATCGATAGGACGATAATTATTATACTTACTAGTCTTATTATTTTCAATCTAAATTGAATTATTCGCCATATTATGCTGCCATTATCGATAGAACGACAATTATTATACTTATTAGTCTTATTCCTATCAATCTAACTTATATTGTTAGCCATATTATGCTGCCAGTATCGATAGAACGCTAATCATTGTACATATTAATCTCATTATTTTCAATTTAACTTAAATTATTAGCGATATCATGCTGCTGATATCGAGAGAATGCTTATTACTCTTATCATTTTCAATCTAACTTAAATTATTAGCCTTATTATGCTGCCAGTATCGATAGAACCATAATTACTAAACTTACTACTCTTATTATTTTCAATCTAACTCAAATTATTAGGCATTTTATGCTGCTAGTGTCGATAGAACGGTAATAATTATACTTTCTACACTTATCATTTTCTATCTAACTTAAATTATTAGCCTTATTATGCTGCCAGTATCGATAGAACCATAATTATTATACATATTACTCTTATTATTTTCAATCTAACTTATATAATTAGCCACATTATGCTGCTAGTATCGATAGAACGGCAATTATTATACTTATTACTCTTATTACTATCAATCTAACTTAAATTATTAGCCATATTATAGTGCTATTATCTATAGAATCATAATTATTATACTTATTGCTCTTATTATTTTCAGTCTAACTAATATAATTAGCCACATTATGGGGCTAGTATCGATAGATCGATATTTATTATACTTATTACTCTATTTACTATCAATCTAACTTAAATTATTAGCCATATTATGCTGCTAATATCAAAAGAATAATAATTAATATACTTATTACTCTTATCATTTTCAATCTACCTTAAATTATTAGCCTTACTATGCTGCCAGTATCGATAGAACCATAATTATTATACATATTACTTTTATTATTTTCAATCTAACTTAAATTATTAGCCTCATAATGCTGCTAGTATCGATAGAACCATAATTATTATACTTATTACTCGTATTATTTTCAATCTAACTCAAATTATTAGTCGTATTATGCTGCTACTATCAATAGAACGATAATTATTATACATATTACTCTTATTATTTTCAATCTAACTCAATTTATCAGCCATATTATGCTGCTATTACCGATAGAACGATAATAATTGTACTTATTACTCTTATTCTTATCAATGTAACTCATATTATTATTCATATGATGCTCTGTTATCGATAGAACGATGATTACTGTACTTATTACTCTTAATATTAGCAATCAAACTTGTATTATTCACAATATTATGCTGCTATTACCGATTGGACGATAATTATTGTACTTATTACTCTCATTACTAGGAATCCAACTCATATTATTAACCATAAGATGCTCCCGTTATAGATAGAACGATATTTGTTGTACTTATTATTATTATTATTATCAATCTAACATATATTATTAGCCATATTATGCTCGTATTATCGATAGAACGATAATTATTGTACTTATTACTCTTATTATTATCAATATAACTTAAATTATTAGCCATATTATGCTGCTAGTACCGACACAACGATAGTCATTTTAAGTATTACTCTTATTATTTTCAATCTAACTTAAATTATTAGCCATATTATGTAGCTATTATCGATAGAACCATAATTATTATGCTTATCATCTGTTATTTTCTTTCAATCTAAGCTATATTATAACCCATATTATGCTGCTATTATCGATAGAACGACAATTATTGTGCTTATTACTGTGTAACGTAGCCGTTTCCTCCACCCGCGTTGCTAGGCAGCGCGGTGGAGTACGCAGTTCACGGGCTCCCTTATGCCGGACGCTTCAGCGCGCCAGGGTTGTCGCGAGGGGGTCGATCGCGGAAGGATGGGGACTGGTCGCGGGTTGAGAAAAACACGGAGTTGAAGTCTAACTACGAATATTTATTAGTATAAACGTTAAGGGAACGAGGAGCTGGGGCCCTGGTCCGCCGGTGGTGGTAGCGTCGCCGGAGGAGGCGCCGTTGCCTTCGCAGTCTTCGGTTTCTATAATTATAATCGGTTCGTGTTAGCGATGGTTGTTACAAAATGGCGGCGGTGGCGGCGCGGGACTTACATGCTACGCGGCTATAATACAATCCTATTCGGTACGCTTATACAATAGAGTCTTACATACTACCCTTACATACTACGCTATCCCTATTCTTACACACTATCCTACAAACGATACTCGGGGGGGGGGGGGGGGGGGGGGCGCCTCGCGGAGTTACGGGTCGGTTGCGGTACGCGTTCGCTGGTCGGTCGGTGGAACTTCTCGCGGCGTTCGCGGTTCTGACGGTGGGTCGGTCACGTTCGCGGGTTTCGCGGTCCTTATATCTACGGTCCGGCGCGATTGAGAGGAGGAAGGAGGGAGAGTAAAGTACACGGGGTAAGTGGCCTGTTCTTGCCTTGCCTTTCTCTTATTAAGAACGAGAGTGTTCCTGGAGTAGGCGCTACCCTCCACGATCTGGCAGGCGTTACGCTGTCGGACGCCCTTCAGCGCAACGACTACCCACGGCTTACCTTCCCCGAGGGCTATCTACGCGGTCGGACAAGTCGGTTGACCGTTGGCGCGGCCAGTCTCGGCGCAAGGGCTACCCTCCACGCCGAAACTGGCCTCCAGTCCACCCAGTCCGAGGCTATCGTCGGACCAGGAAGACCTTATTGCCTTGGAGAGGATCTCCGAAGAGATCCTTTCGGGGCCGAAGCCCCGGGCCAACTCATTCGATCACGCGATCTATCGCTATCCAAGTAGTATCGGGTCGCGGTGGGTGCTCTCGGTGGGGGGTCCCCACCTCGCGGTGCGCGGCTGACGGTGCGCGGTCGACGGAGCGCGGCTGACGGAACGGCTCGTGACACATTCGTCACAACCATAATATGGCTAATAATTTAAGTTATATTGAAAATATTAAGAGTAATATGTACAATAATAATCGTCCCATCGATAATAGCAGCATAATATGGTTAATAATTTAAGTTAAACTGAAAATAATAAGAGTAATATGTATATTAATTATCGTTCCGTCGATAGTAGCAGCATAACATAGCTAATAATTTAAGTTAAATTGAAAATAATACGAGTAATAAGTATAATAATTATCGTTCTATCGGTACTAGCAGCATAATATGGCTAATAATTTAAGTTAGATTGAAAATAATAAGAGTATCAAGTATCATAATAATCGTTCCATCGATAATAGCAGCATAATATGGTTAATAATTTAAGTTAGATTGATAGTAATAGGATTAATAAGTATAATAATTATGGTTCCATCGAAGCTAGCAGCATAATATTGGTAATAATATAAGTTAGATTGAAAATGATAAGAGTAATAAGTATATTAATTATTATTCTTTTGATATTAGCAGCATAATATGGCTAATAATTTAAGTTAGATTGATAGTAATAAGAGTAATAAGTATAGTAATTATAGTTCTATCGATACCAGCAGCATAATATGGCTAATAATATAAGGTTGATTGATAATAATAAGAGTAATAAGTACAATAATTATGTTTCTATCGATACTAGCATCATAATATGGTTAATAATTTAAGGTAGATTGAGAATAATAAGAGTAATAAGTATAATAACAGTCGTTCTATCGATACTAGCAGCAAAATATGGCTAATAATTTAAGGAAGATTGAAAATAATAAGAGTAATAAGTACAATAATAATAATTCTATCGATACTAGCAGCATAACATGGCTAATAATTTAAGTTACATTGATCAAAAGAAGAGTAATGAGTATAATAATTATCGCTGTATCCATAATAGCAGCATTTAATGGATAATAATTTATGTTAGATTGAAAATAGTAGGAGTAATAAGTATAATAATTAGCGTCCTATCGATACCAGCAGCATAATATTCCTAATAATTTTTATTAGATTGAAAATGATAAGAGTAATAAGTACAATAATTATGTTTCTCTCGATAATAGCAGCATAATATGGCTAATAATTCAAGTTAGATTGAAAGTAATAAGAGTAATAAGTATAATAATAATCGTTCTATCGCTAATAGCAGCATAATATACCTAATAATTTGAGTTAGATCGAAAATGATTAGAGTAATAAGTATAATAATAACGTTTCTCTGATACTAGCAGCATAATATGGCTAATAATTCAAGTAAGATTGAAAATAGTAAGAGTAATAAGTATAATATTAATCGTACTATCGATAATAGCAGCATAATATGGTGTGACGGATCGGTGGGGGAAAACCCGAATGGGGTTCCCTGGAGTGGGGGCAGTTAGGGAAAACGGCCCTCCACGCACCGATGCTCACACCCACGGACGATTTCTTTAATGGGGCGCCAGTGCTAATGCACTCGTCCGTAGTAATCGCCCTTCCGTCCGCGCCCGGGGACGACGACGGCTCCTTCGGTGGTGGTTGGAGGCAGCAAAAAAAGGGGGGAAAAGGGTGGCGTCCGATATAATTTAAAAAAAAGAAAAACACACACGCTCGCTCATTCATACCTGCCCCAGCGGCGAGGGGGTCCGCTTGGGCGGAGGAGTGGGGCTGGCAATTCGGGAGGATCCTCGTAACGAGGCATAACCAAAAAAAGAAGGTAATCAACCAAATGAAAATATGCCTCGGTTCCCCCCCCCCCCCCCCCAAAATGTCCTACCCCCCCTCCTCGCTTTCGCGCCCGCTCCTTGAGGCCGCACAACGAGGCGAGCGAGCGGCCGACTTGAGAGAAAAAAAAACTGCGGTCCTGCAACATACTAGGACGTCGTTAGGAAAAAAAAAGGACCGAGAAAAAAAAACATCTCACAAACAACAAAAACAAAAAAAAACGAAAGGGACGGAACGATGGGTCCCATCCAGGGAGGACCCTTGCTTCCTCAAACCCAACATGCCTGACTCCGTTGTCGGCAGAGGGGAGGAAGCAGAACCAAAAGCCTCGCATACCGACGAGCGACGTGCCACGGAATAAGAATTGGCGCAACAAATCGTCGCGCCGTCTTAATCCGGGCGCGATAAGCCTTCCTCAATCAAAATAATTGGCTTAGCCAAATTAAATGAGAGGTCGGGCTTTTTCATCGTCGTCGGCCTATATTCAGTATTCTCCAGAACAATATTTACTCACACTCGCTGATCAGCTGTTTCGGAATGCGAGTCAATCAACGCCCAGTAAATCGGCGGAGACTCAGCATTAAAATCCGAAACCCCACGTTTCGCTCGACATCAGGGGTGGCGATGTCGTACGATAGGTCGATCCGCAGAGCTGCCTTCTATCTCTACCGTTCTCTGAACAGAAAAAAATCTGTCCCCCACAACGGAACGGAGAGAGAGGCGGTGAGTTGAACAAAACAAAACCAAAAAAAAAAACTTCAATGGAAGTAAAGAATCAGAAGGTGAGAATATTGTTGCGAGGTAACATACACAGTAAACATAACATGCCCCAAAAAAAACATATAACCACAGAAAGAAAAATCAAATAAACTATAAATGAAATTGTCGCCTACTTGGCCGACATATAGAAAAGAATAAATAAACATAAAGGGAAAACAAACTATCGGGGGTGAAAGAAAAGGGGAAACTCAAAAATATAATTTTCAAAAATAAAAATGGGGGAAAGAACTGAAAATAAAATAGGGAGAAAAAGAAAAATAATAAAAGACGGCACAATCCCTGAAAATTCCACCACCACACATAGAAATATATATATTTTTTTTTCATTTTTAATTTTATAAAAAATTTTTTTTTCTTTTTTTTTCTTTTTAAATTTTTTTTTTTTCCTACGTAACTAAACTAAATTACCCACCACCAAGACAAAGGACAAACAAACCAAAGCGGTCACCCGCAGGCTTCCTACCGCCTCCGGTGTGGGGCCGCCCCTCTCCTTGCGGGACCTGCCTGCGCACAATGCGGGCAGGACCGCAGGATCACCCCTGGCCGCCCACACCTAAAGCAGTAGGGGCCGGCGGGGGAATATGGGCACTGTAGCTGCTCGTGCCCCCTCCGCCGGCACCGAAAACATATTCCTGCGGGTGCCGGGCCCGCCACCGCCGGCAGTGCCGGTCTATGCGACGGCGCATTTCCCATTATTCCTGTCATCAGAGACAGGAACTGCGCCGTCGCGTCCAATATTCGGCCCGCGGGACCACTAGTCCCGGGGCCGACGACCGCGAGGCCGGCCGCGCTTGGCGCCTCCACCGCGAGGCGGGGGCGCTTCACCGGTCGGCGATCCACTACCCGGTGCACCGTGGGTCGCGGTCGAGGAGTGGGGGGGAGCGCCGCTCCCTTTTCGGGGGTGCTCACCCCCCCGGGACCTTTTTCGCCTCCTGGGCGTGGAGGCGGGCGCTGCGGCGGGTTGCGGGGCCTTCCGGGATCGGCGCCTCCTCTTCCGCCCCTTCCGTCCCTCGCTGACCCCTGGGGTGGCGACGGCGGGCCGGACCTCTGATGTCCGGTTGTCCTCCGGGGCCCGCCGCGGCTCCAGGCACGCCCCCGGGGGCAGGGGGTCGAACTCCTGTTCGGGGCGGTGGGGCGCCGTTGCACTGCGGGATGTCGCCCGCCCTCCCCTCCTTCCTTGACGCAGCATCCTTAAACAAAAATTCGTTAGGAGGGGCCGGTGGTGGGCCGTCGTCGGGGTCATCACCGACAAACGGCTTCAAGTCGGAGACGTGAACCTTCGGAACCATACGGGTTCCGGTCGTCTCCAACTCGTACACGACGGGCGATAGGACCTTTTTGATCTGAAATGGACCAATGTAGGCGGCCGCCAGCTTCGCGGCCACATTTTCTGCGGCGGACGAGAGGACCCTATTCCGACGCCAAACTAAATCGCCTACCCGGTATTTAATGTCTCGATGACGCGCATTATAATACTTCGCTTGTCGCTTGTGAGCGCGTTCCAATTGGTCTCGCACTAAGTCGTGCAATAACAACAAGCGACGCGATCGCTGTGCCCAGGCTTGCGGGTCTCTGCGGGAGAGCAGGGGTTCTCCTTCTACGGCGCGTCGAATACTGCCGACGGATTGGGGGGGCTCTTCCAAAGTTGAGCACCGCTGGAGACTCGCCAGCTGAGGAATGCACAGCAGTATTAACAGCAAATCGGAATTCGTGCAAGTGCACGTTCCATTCACGGTGGTCCTTTTCAATAAACGATGAAATCATCGTTTTTAGGACACGATTAACTCGTTCCACCGGATTCGCTTGCGCGTGATACGGGGGAATCGTGTAATGCGTGATTCCCCATTCTTCTAGAGCCGAATCAATCTCTTTATTGCAAAACTCGGTACCGTTGTCAGTGAGGAGTATTTCGGGGGCTCCCCAACGAAATAGTACGAGGTCTTCAAAAGCTGTTAAAATAGCCGACTCCGTAGCTTTTCGGAGCGCCTTACACTCCACCCACTTTGTAAAATTGTCCAAGAAGACTACAACGTACCGAGCTTGACCACGCCCGGGCGGAAAAGGGCCCATTACGTCGGCGGATACCACGGCCCATGGCCGTTCGGGGATTCGCCGGCCCATGTGTCCAGCGGGAGCGCGCTGCTCGACCTTGTGCTGTTGACACACGGGACATCGCTGCACAAAACGGCGGATGTCTCGGAACATCCCCGGCCAATAAAATTCTTGGCTCACCCTTTGGTATGTTTTATCAATACCGGGGTGACCAGCGGCCGGGGGATCATGGGCATTTCGAATGGCCTTTTCTCGAAGATCCTCGGGGAGAACCAACTTCCACGCATCGTCATCCTCTCCGATAATTTCTTGCGTGGGAGACGGACGGTGATAATACAGACGTCCATCTTCAACTCGCCAATCGGGGTACGACGCGGGGTGCGATTCTACTTTTTTCAAGCGGTCAGCGTACCAATTACTCTCAATGTCCTTGAGAGCCGCTAAAAAGTCGTGAACAGGTGGTTCTTCAGTGACGACGTCGTTCGGGGGTACTATCGAACGTGAAAGTGCATCCGGGATGTGATGGAGGGCTCCTTTACGATGCTCAATAGAAAAAGAGGATTGTTGCATATCAAGGGCCCATCTCGCCAATCGTCCCGTGGGATCTTTTAAATTATGCAGCCATTTGAGGCTGCTGTGGTCCGTAATAACGGTAAAAGAGTACCCCTCGAGATACGGACGGAGTTTTTTAATGGCCCATAAAACTGCAAAACACTCTTTTTCGGTCACTGAATATTTTTGCTCGGCAGCGGTCAAAACTCTATTCACGTAAACAATGGGGTGTTCCTCCCCATTTTGTTTTTGTGTGAGGACCGCGCCGATTGCATAGTGACTCGCGTCAGTCTGAAGAACGAACGGTAACGAAAAATCAGGACGTGCTAAAACGGGGGTGGTGCTCAGGGCTTTTTTCAAATTTTGAAAAGCCGTTTCTTGAGCTTTACCCCAATGCCAGGGCTCGTCCTTCTTAAGCAACTGCACCAAGGGGACTTTGTGACGCGCATGGTTCGGCAAAAATCGTGCGTACCAACCAACCATGCCGAGGAAACTCCGCAGTTGCTTGACCGTCGTGGGCGCCGGATACGACAAAACCGGCGTGACCTTTTCGGGATCGGGTTCGAGGCCCTTTTGGCTTATTAAATATCCCAAATACCGGACCTCTTGGCGACAAAATTCGCTCTTTTCCCGATTGATTTCGAGCCCTGCTTCGTTTAATATTCCAATGACCTTTTGGATCCATTGAAGATGGTCATCGAAGGTCTCGTTGACGATAACAATATCGTCAAGATACGCGAAGGCGTGAGGTTCAAGCTCAGGACCAATCAAGCGATCCATCAGCCTTTGAAAAGTGGCCGGGGCGTTGGTCAGCCCGTACGGCATACGCGTAAATTGGAATAACCCTTTCCCTGGGACTACGAACGCCGTAATTTCTCGACTGGACTCTTCCAGAGGAATTTGGAAGTACGCCTGACTCAAATCGATAGTCGAAATGTATCGTGCAGTGCGTAATTTGTCCAGGATCGCGTCCATATGCGGAAGAGGGTATGCGTCCTTCTTCGCGACATTGTTTACATCGCGATAGTCAATACAAAAGCGGTATTTCCCGTTCGCTTTTGCGACTATCACGGGACAACTCGCCCAAGCGCTCGACGAGCGCTCAATAATTCCATCCGCGAGCATCTTGTCAACCTCCGCGTGTGCGACTTCGTAAATTTTCGGGGATACGCGTCGCGCGCGGTGTTTAATCGGTTCGTGTCCCTGCACGTCGATTTTATGCTGAACAAGAGTAGTCGCGCGAGGTTTTCCCCGCAGGAGGGGGAATTATTCGATCCAACAGCTGATTTAAGCGCTCGCTTTGTTTCGGAGTAATCTCAACGATAGCGGCGCAATCGGCGTGGATAATTTCCCTCGAATCCTGCAAACCTGGGACAACAAAGGAATGAACGGGACCATTCCTAATTTTCCAAGTCGCGTTCGATGTGTCTAGGGAGATTTCAAAAGCCTCCAGAAAATCTATCCCCAGCACGCAATCGTAATCTAAATTGTTCGCGACTCGGATTGGTAATGCAATCTTTCGCCCGTCGATTTCGATCTCTATCACCGCTTCGCCTAAGATATGGTCCTGCACGCCATTGGCCACACGCATTTCCCCGGAAAAAGTGGGATCTATACGCGACCCTAACCATGCAATCGCGTCTGGTCCCAAATAGGAACGCGCGGCCCCGCTATCAATTAAAGCCCAGAGCGGATGTCCAGCGACCAGTAAGCGGACATAATAGCGGCGGTCAACATATCCCGGCGGAAAATCGCGGCGAAATTTAATCGATTCGCGAGCCGTTCCGACCACCTGACTGTCCCCTGGTCCAACCGGCAAATTGGCCGTCCCATGGACAAAGTAGGGATCAGTGGAGGTGGTTAAGGCCCTGTTCTCCAAAAGTGGAGGCGCGGGTAATGTACTCGCGGAATCGGGACCTTCACCTCGCTTTCCCCTGGTCCAACCAGCCTTTTGGCCGTCACATAGACAAATTAGGGATCGAGAGGTGACCCCCTCCTCGGTCTCCCTAAGTGGAGGCGCGGGAGGAAGTTCCGTGGGATGAAGGCCATCTTTTCCCGGTCCCCTGGTCCAACCAGCCCTCGGGCCGTCACATGTACAAAGTAGGGATCGGGGAGTGGCCTCCTCCCTCTCCTCCTCCAGTGGAGGAACGGAAAAAGGTCTCTTGAGGTCGAAATCGTCACCTCTTTGCCCCCTGGTACAACCGAGTAAACGTCCGTCACATGTACAAAGTAGGGGCTCGGAGGTGACCTCCTCCTTTGTCTGCTGGGGTGGAGGCGACGGAAGAGGTACCGCAGGATAAAAGTTATCCCCTCTCGGTCCCCTGGTCCAACCAGCTCTCGGGCCGTCACATAGACAAATTAGGGATCGAGAGGCGATCTCCTCCTTGGCCTCTTTAAGAGGAGGCGCCGGAAGAGGTTCCGCGTGATGGAGGCTATCCCCTCCTTGTCCCCTGGTCCAACCAGCCCTCGAGCCGTCACATAGACAAATTAGGGACATGGAGGTAACCTCCTCCTTGGTCTCTGTAAGTGGAGGTGCCGGAAGAGGTTCCGCGGAACAACAATTATCACCTCCCTTTCCCCTGGTCCAACCAGCCCTCAGGCCGTCACATAGACAAATTAGGGATCGGGAGGTGGCCTCCTCCTTCTTTTCCAAAAGTGGAGTGGAGGGTGGCCCCACGGTTTTTGGCGAAAGAGACGGGAGGGTCAATTCAGGGAGAATTTTGGGGGTTTCCGGAAATTCCGCACAAAGGTTCGGATCCGTTGGCCCTTCCTCCACCTGAATCGTGCCTATCTGTGAGGCCACCACGTCTTCACGCGGGTGGTCGCAGGTCTCTAGCGTCTTCCCCGCGGTGCATTTCCCGACCGCCTAGCGAGGCAATCGGGGCAGGTCAGTATAGTCACCCCCTCTCGGTTACACCCGTAGCACACCCGGATCCTCCGGGGGAGGGGGCAGTCGGCAGCCCAATGTCCAGGCTGTCCGCAATTATAGCACTCCCCCCCCCCCCCCCTAGAGGCCAACGGGGTGGACGTTGCGAGCGGGGGTGCTGTAGCAGCCGGCATCGCGGGGCTCCTCCGCTCTACCTGCGACCTTGAAGGTCGCGGCGGGGTGCGCGTCCGCGGTGGCTGGCGCGGAACACTCGCCTTCGGTGCCGCCGCCGGAGTTCTCGCGGTCGCGGGGGTCGAGGCGTGCGGTCTTTCCGCTTCGACCTCGACCGCGGGCCTTGAAGAGCCCGTTTTCTTGTCCCGCGATCTCGCGGATTCTCCTTGTTTCCAAGCATCGGCAGGCGGCTCGTAGTCGTACGGCGAGTCCGTCGCGGCTAAACTACTAAAAGCACCTCGCGGAGGTGGCCTATACGCGGTGTCCGCCAACGCGAGATCCGCTGCGCTAGGGGGTGGGCGATGCCCGGCTCTTTCTCTAGCCGCACCTTCCTCCACCTCCCTACCCAATTCGCGCAGCTCCTTAAACGTATTAAATTCCGAGCGTCGGAATCTTCGGCGGTAATATGGCAACAAGTTGTCATAGGCCGTATTTAACCGCTCTACATATAAAGGAGGGGGATTCATATGCGAGAAGATCAGCTCGAAGCTATCTAAAAACATGCTGATCGT
Source organism: Megachile rotundata (assembly GCF_050947335.1). Classification (NCBI taxonomy): domain Eukaryota; kingdom Metazoa; phylum Arthropoda; class Insecta; order Hymenoptera; family Megachilidae; genus Megachile; species Megachile rotundata. The sequence goes on along the minus strand of NW_027473389.1, from coordinate 46,803 downwards.
TTCTCGCTCTCCCTGCGTGCGATTCTTGGCATCGTTTTTAAGCTGTTGCTGGAAGTCGCGCGCGCCGAAGCGTTCCCGGAAAGCTCGGGCAAATTCGCTCCAGCTCCGACACGACACTCCACAGATACGATGCCAGTTCGCAGCCGCTCCTTGTAAAACAGCAGGCAGCGCGGCCAGCATGTCCGGTACAGGCATCTTCGAGCTGTCCAGACATCGTTCGAGGCGGTCCAGAAAAGTTTCGGCCCCCTCCTCGAACTCGCTGGAGTACGAGATGCGCCATTTAGTCAGCACATCGATCGCCTGATCTCCCCGGAAATGACCGCCAGGAGATTGTCGTCGATGCACCGTGGCGTCTCTCTCGTATTCCGTGTCCACTTCCCGGTGTCGCAGCACACGGCGGGAGCGGGGGGAGCCTCGCTCGCCCGAAAATGGACGAGCTTCTTCCTCCCCTCTCCTTGTCGCCAGTGTGCGGTCACGGGGCGCCTCCACCGACGCCCTCGGGGCAAGGTCACGGTCCTCCGCGCGGCGATACGTGTCCGAACGGTAGTCCACGCGCTCTAAGTAACCATCCCCGGATGGGGAGGGAGCACGGGGATAACCCCGGGACGCCAGGTTGTCCACGGGGTCGCGAGTCTCTCTTCTCCTCTCGTGCCGTTCGTCACGCTGTAAAACAGTGTCGTAATCGCGCTCGACACCTCCGCGCTCTAAGTAACCAGCCCCGGATGGGGAGGGAACGCGGGGGTGGCCCCGGGACGCCAGGTTGTCCACGGGGTCGCGAAATCGTAAGCGATCACGAGGAGAAAGGTCACGAGTTCGTTCCCTTCTCTCGCGTCGTTCTTCTCTGGGCAAAACAGAAACGTACTCGCGTTCTACACCTTCGCGCTCTGAATAACCTGCCCCGGATGGGGAGGGAACGCGGGGGTGGCCCCGGGACGCCAGGTTGTCCACGGGGTCGCGAGAACGGGGGCGATCACGAGGGGAGAGATTACGAGTTCGTTCCCTCCACTCGTGTCGCTCCTTACTGGTCACAACAGAAACGCGTTCGCGCTCGACACCTTCGCGTTCTGTGTAACCTACCCCGGATGGGGAGGGAACGCGAGGGTGGCTCCGGGACGCCAGGTTGTCCACGGAGTCGCGAACACGTAGACGATCGCGATCCTCATCTATTCTTTCGCGTCGTCCTTCGCGTCGTTCTTCGCGTTGCGGTTCACGACGGCTAACGCGAGATTCAGTGACAGCGGGTAGGGGAACTTCTCCGTCGCTCCCGCTGCTGTCATACCGAAACAGTTGGCGGGAGAGTAGGGGGTCTGGTTGACGGTGTTCGTACCGACCCGTCGCTCGCTCTCTTGCCGGCCGCGACGCGGCAGAAATCCCCTCCCTTTCGGAACGCGTTACTCGGCGATCGCTACCGATCGGTTCGAATTGGGGAAGGGGAGCCGAAGAACCTCGCGTCGCCAGCGGTGGGGAAACGTGACGCGCTTCGCGATCATCCCTTGGTCCGGTAAATCCGGACTCCGCGAGACGCGACTCCCTAACTCGCGGCGTGCTTGCGGTTGCTAGGGGGCGGTGGGGAGTAGTATCCGCCGGCTGGGACGTTTCCACCCCTTCAGAGTGAAGACTAAGGGGGTCCCGATAGCGACCGACGGACTGACCAGTGGGCAGCCACTGGCGGTCCTCCACCCAACCGCGCGGTAATTCGGGGGTGTTGGGATCTTCCGGTTGGTCCAGCGCGGGCGCGTTTTCCTCCGCTGGCCGCTCCGTAACCGGACGCGAAGGTTCGGTCACGGTCAAGGTCGGGGCGGCGGCGGGAATCAAATCAAAACTAGCGCGCGCTCCGAGTGGGTACCCGGACCCGTGAAGGGGGGAGAGACGGAGGATGGACTCGTATCGGGCGAACAAGTCCCTTCCTCGGCTGCCGGCCACCAAGGTGTCAAGTGAGGCGTTGGTCTGCGCGCCGGCCACCTCGTCTACTGCAGGGTCCCACCCGGCCGCGTTGGGTCCGAATTCGAGGCGGAAATGGTAACGCCTGAATCGGTCAGCCAACGCGGTTCACGTACCGACGGTACTGAATCCCAACATCTCTATCAGCATAATTACATCTACGGCATTGTGTCGGTCCACTAATGAGGAGCACGTCTCCCGCAACTCAGCTCTCTGTTCGCGAAGGGCGAAACGGCGAGCGCGGTCAGTCTCAGTGGTCTCGGGGCTGGACATAATAAAGAATTTTTTTCTAACTCTAACCCGGAGTTAAGCTGACGATGAAGAAGCGATAATATACGCTCAAGAAAAAGAAACAACAGCCGACAGCTCAAACCGTCACGGGTGCCGACTCTTAACACAAACAAAGGCTCGGTATAATCGGCCTTGTATGCCGTTAGAAATCAAGGAAAGTAATAAACAATAAGAATCCGTTACAGAGTTTCGCTCTAGAGACAATCGCGGCAATAATATCGGATACCCACCTGTACACACGGGGTACAGGTAGATGTCAACGAAGCAAAAACGATCGCCTATTCTTAGATACGAAAACAAAGACACGTCGTTGAAATCAACGGTACGAGTAACGGAAATTTCAAACCGTCTAGAACAAAGAAAATCTTTAAGGGTGGATACTCGCGTCCCTGTGGTCAACTTTACTCTGGCCCCACGTTGGGCGCCAAATTTGTGACGGATCGGTGGGGGAAAACCCGAAGGGGGTTCCCTGGAGTGGGGGCAGTTAGGGAAAACGGCCCTCCACGCACCGATGCTCACACCCACGGACGATTTCTTTAATGGGGCGCCAGTGCTAATGCACTCGTCCGTAGTAATCGCCCTTCCGGCTGCTCTGTCGGGAGCGGGAATCAGAGGGGGTCAGAAAAAAATTAGTAAAGGACCCGCGAGTTTGTATCCAACAAAGGAAGAATGCTTTTATTTGAGCCCCAAGTAGGCCACGTAAGCAGAACAAAGAATTCGCGTGGGCCCCACGCGTTACAAGCAACGGTCGAGGAATAAGGGTCGACTCGCCAATTGCGAGGGAGGCTTTCGCGGCGCGGCGGCTCACGGCACGCGCGAGTACAGAAAATATAGAAATACAAAAAGAACGCTGAGGTATTCGCCCGCAGGGAGCACCCCCTCTCAGGGGTCGTGGACAGCAAGGGGACGTTGGTCCTAAATACCCAAATACAGCGACAAGAAAAAGAACTAGATTAGAGGGGACAGTGTCGTGTAGGGCGGCGGCGACGAATAATCCACAGGCACACAATTCACACGCGCAATACAAAAAGAAGCAGGAAACGGAACGCACTACAAAAAAAAAAAACGGTAAGAACAACACTAAAACGCGAAGCGCACAGGAAAGACAAAACAAAAACGGGCTTTAAATTTGATCGGGGCTTTTGGCGAAAAATCCGGCTCTATGTCGCGCGGCGGCTCGCTAGCTTCTCCTCCTAGAGATCTTCTTCCCCGGTTCGCGGAATTCCCCAACCCCGAAGATTTCGGCGTCGAGGATGGGCCATTCCGTGGTGACGTCTGGTGGCCAGGTCCTGGGGCCCTCTCGATGTGGCAGTTGGGGGTGGCTTGTCCCCAGGCCTGGCGATCCCCGGTGGCGGCTGCCGGTCGCTCCCGCGGAGGGTGACGGGGTGGCACCGCGACCGGACAGCCGGGGTCTTCTTTGGTGGACCCATCCCGCGCATCCGTCACTCAGGGAGAGGTTCCTCCGCGACCGGGGACGACGACGGCTCCTTCGGTGGTGGTTGGAGGCAGCAAAAAAAGGGGGGGGGGGGAAGGGTGGCGTCCGATATAATTAAAAAAAAAGAAAAACACACACGCTCGCTCATTCATACCTGCCCCAGCGGCGAGGGGGTCCGCTTGGGCGGAGGAGTGGGGCTGGCAATTCGGGAGGATCCTCGTAACGAGGCATAACCAAAAAAAAGAAGTTAATCAACCAAATGAAAATATGCCTAGTTACAATGGGTAATAATTAAAGTTAGATTGAAAATGATAAGAGTAATAAGTATAATGATTATCGTTCTATCGATACCAGCAGCATAAGATGGCTAATAATATAAGGTAGATTGATAACAATAAGAGTAATAAGTACAATAATTATGTTTCTATCGATACTAGCAGCATAATATGGCTAATAATTTAAGTTAGATTGAAAATAATAAGAGTAATAAGTATAATAATAATCGTTCTATCGATACTAGCAGCATAATATTTCTAATAATTTAAGTTAGATTGAAAATGATAAGAGTAATAAGTATAATAGTTATGTTCCTCTCGATAATAGCAGCATAATATGGCTAATAATTCAAGTTAGATTGAAAGTAATAAGAGTAATAACAATAATAATAATCGTTCTATCGATAATAGCAGCATAATATACCCAATAATTTGAGTTAGATTGAAAATGATTAGAGTAATAAGGATAATAATAATGTTTCTCTGATACTAGCAGCATAATATGGCTAATAATTCAAGTAAGATTGAAAATAGTAAGAGTAATAAGTATAATAATAATCGTAGTATCGATAATAGCAGCATAATATGGATAATAATTAAGCTAGATTGAAAATGATAAGAGTAATAAGTATAATGATTATCGTTCTATCGATACCAGCAGCATAATATGGCTAATAATATAAGGTAGATAGATAATAATAAGAGTAATAAGTACAATAATTATGCTTCTATCGATACTAGCAGCATAATATGGCTAATAATTTAAGTTACATTGATCAAGAGAAGAGTAATGAGTATAATAATTCTCGCTGTATCCATAATAGCAGCATATAATGGATAATAATTTATGTTAGATTGAAAATGATACGAGTAATAAGTATAGTAATTATCGTTCTATCGATACCAGCAGCATAAGATGGCTAATAATATAAGGTAAATTGACAATAATAAGAGTAATAAGTACAATAATTATGTTTCTATCTTAACTAGCAGCATAATATGGCTAATAATTTAAGTTAGATTGCAAATAATAGGAGTAATAAGTATAATAATCAGCGTCCTGTCGATACCAGCAGCATAATATTCCTACTAATTTGTGTTAGATTGAAAATGATTAGAGTAATAAGTATAATAATAATGTTTCTCTGATACTAGCAGCATAATATGGCTAATAATGCAAGTAAGATTGAAAATAGTAAGAGTAAAGGTATAATAATAATCGTACTATCGATAATAGCAGCATAATATGGATAATAATTTAAATTAAATTGAAGATGATAAGAGTAATAAGTATAGTAATTGTCGTTCTATCGATCATATAAGCACAATATGGCTAATAATATGAGTTAGATTGATAATAATAAGAGTAATAAGTATAGTAATTGTCCTTCTATCGATCATATAAGCATAATGTGGCTAATAATATGGGTTAGATTGATAATAATAAGAGTAATAAGTACAGTAGTTGTCGTTCTATCGATCATATAAGCATAATATGGCTAAAAACATGAGTTAGATTGATAATAATAAGAGTAATACGTATAGTAATTGTCGTTCTATCGATCATATAAGCACAATATGGCTAAAAATATAAGATAGATTGATAATAATAAGGGTAATGAGTATAGTAATTGTCATTCTAACGATCATATAAGCATAATATGGCTAATAATCTGAGTTAGATTGATAACCGTGAGTGCAATAAGTATAGTAATTGTCGTTCTATCGATCATATAAGCATAATGTGGCTAATAATATGAGTTGGATTGATAATAGTGAGTGTAATATGTATAGTAATTGTCGTCCTATCGATCATATAAGCATAATACGGCTAATAATATGAGTTAGACTGATAATAATAAGAGTAATGAGTATAGTAATTGTCGTACTATCGATCATATAATCATAATATGGCTAATAATCTGAGTTAGATTGATAGCAGTGAGTGCAATAAGTATAGTAATTGTCGTTCTATCGATCATATAAGCATAATGTGGCTAATAATATGAGTTAGATTGATAATAGTGAATGTAATAGGTATGGTAATTGTCGTTCTGTCGATCATATAAGCACAAAATGCCTAATAATATGAGTTAGATTGATAATAATAAGAGTAATAAGTATAGCAATTGTCGTTCTATCGATCATATAAGCATAATATTACTAATAATATGAGTTAGATTGATAATAATAAGAGTAATAAGTATAGTAATTGTCGTTCTATCGAACCTATCTGCATAATATGGTTAATAATATGAGTTATATTGATAATAGTGAGTGTAATAAGTGTAGTAATTGTGGTGTTATCGATCGTATAAGCATAATATGGCTAATAATATGAGTTAGATTGATAATAATAAGAGTAATAAGTATAGTAATTGTCGTTCTATCGATCATATCTGCATAATATGGTTAATAATATGAGTTAGATTGATAATAATAAGAGTAATGAGTATAGTAATTGTCGTATTATCGATCATATAAGCATAATATGGCTAATAGTATGGGTTAGATTGATAATTATAAGAGTAATGAGTATAGTGATTGTCGTTCTATCGGTTATATAACCATGATATCGCTAATAATATGAGTTAGATTGATAATAATAAGAGTAATGAGTGTAGTAATTGTCGTTCTATCAATCATATAAGCATAATATGGCTAATAATATGAGTTAGATTGATAATAATAAGAGTAATAAGTATAGTAATTGTCGTTCTATCGATCATATCTGCGTAATATGGCTAATAATATGAGTTAGATTGATAATAGTGAGTGTAATAAGTATAGTAATTGTCGTTCTATCGATCATATAAGCACAATATGGCTAATGATATGAGTTAGACTGATAATAATGAGAGTAATGAGTACAGTAATTGTCGTAGTCTCGATTATATCTGCATAATATGTGTAATAATATGAGTTAGATTGATAATAATAAGAGTAATAAGTATAGTAATTGTCGTTCTATCGATCATATAAGCACAATATGGCTAAAAATATAAGATAGATTGATAATAATAAGGGTAATGAGTATAGTAATTGTCATTCTAACGATCATATAAGCATAATATGGCTAATAATCTGAGTTAGATTGATAACCGTGAGTGCAATAAGTATAGTAATTGTCGTTCTATCGATCATATAAGCATAATGTGGCTAATAATATGAGCTAGATTGATAATAATAAGAGTAATAAGTACAGTAATTGTCGTTATATCGATCATATAACCATAATATGGCTAATAATATGAGTTAGATTGATAATAATAAGAGAAATGAGTATAGTAATTGTCGTACTATCGATCATATAAGCATAATATGGCTAATAATATGAGTTAGATTGATAACAGTGAGTGTAATAAGTACAGTAATTGTCGTTCTATTGATCATATAAGCACAATATGGCTAATAATATGAGTTAGATTGATAATAATAAGAGTAATAAGTATAGTAATTGTCGTTGTATCGATCATATACCCATAATATGGCAAATAATATGAGTTAGATTGATAATAGTGAGTGTAATTAGTATAGCAATTGTCGTTCTATCGATTATATAAGCATAATATGGCTAATAATATGCGTTAGACTGATAATAATAAGAGTAATAAGTGTAGTAATTGTCGTTCTATCGATCATATAAGCACAATGTGGCTAATAATATGAGTTAGATTGATAATAATAAGAGTAATGAGTATATTAATTGCCGTTCTATCGATCATATAAGCACAATATGGCTAATAATAAGAGTTAGATTGATAATAATAAGAGTAATAAGTATAGTAATTGTCGTCCTACCGATCATATCTGCATAATATGGTTAATAATATGAGTCAGATTGATAATAGTGAGTGTAATAAGTATAGTAATTGTCGTTCTATCGATCATATAAGCACAATATGGCTAATAATATGAGTTAGATTGATAATAATAAGAGTAATGAGTACAGTAATTGTCGTAGTCTCGATTATATCTGCATAATATGGCTAATAATATGAGTTAGATTGATAATAATAAGAGTAATGAGTACAGTAATTGTCGTAGTCTCGATTATATCTGCATAATATGGCTAATAATATGAGTTAGATTGATAATAATAAGAGTAATGAGTATAGTAATTGTCGTACTATCGATCATATAAGCATAATATGGCTAATAATCTGAGTTAGATTGGTAATAATAAGAGTAATAAGTATAGTAATTGTCGTTCTATCGATCATATAAGCATAATAAGGCTAATAATATGAGTTAGATTGATAATAATAAGAATAATGAGTATAGTAATTGTCGTTCTATCAATCATATAAGAATAATATGGCTAATAATATGAGTTAGATTGATAATAATAAGAGTAATAAGTATAGTAATTGTCGTTCTATCGATCATATCTGCGTAATATGGCTAATAATATGAGTTAGATTGATAATAGTGAGTGTAATAAGTATAGTAATTGTCGTACTCTCGATCATATCTGCATAATATGGCTAATAATATGAGCTAGATTGATAATAATAAGAGTAATAAGTACAGTAATTGTCGTTATATCGATCATATAACCATAATATGGCTAATAATATGAGTTAGATTGATAATAATAAGAGAAATGAGTATAGTAATTGTCGTACTATCGATCATATAAGCATAATATGGCTAATAATATGAGTTAGATTGATAACAGTGAGTGTAATAAGTACAGTAATTGTCGTTCTATTGATCATATAAGCACAATATGGCTAATAATATGAGTTAGATTGATAATAATAAGAGTAATAAGTATAGTAATTGTCGTTGTATCGATCATATACCCATAATATGGCAAATAATATGAGTTAGATTGATAATAGTGAGTGTAATTAGTATAGCAATTGTCGTTCTATCGATTATATAAGCATAATATGGCTAATAATATGCGTTAGACTGATAATAATAAGAGTAATAAGTGTAGTAATTGTCGTTCTATCCATCATATAAGCACAATGTGGCTAATAATATGAGTTAGATTGATAATAATAAGAGTAATGAGTATATTAATTGCCGTTCTATCGATCATATAAGCACAATATGGCTAATAATAAGAGTTAGATTGATAATAATAAGAGTAATAAGTATAGTAATTGTCGTCCTACCGATCATATCTGCATAATATGGTTAATAATATGAGTTAGATTGATAATAATAAGAGTAATAAGTATAGTAATTGTCGTTCTATCGATCATATAAGCACAATATGGCTAATAATATAAGTTAGATTGATAATAATAAGAGTAAGAAGTATAGTAATTGTCGTTGTATCGATCATATACCCATAATATGGCAAATAATATGAGTTAGATTGATAATAGTGAGTGTAATATGTATAGTAATTGTCGTCCTACCGATCATATAAGCATAATACGGCTAATAATATGAGTTAGATTGATAATAATAAGAGTAATGAGTATAGTAATTGTCGTACTATCGATCATATAAGCATAATATGGCTAATAATCTGAGTTAGATTGATAGCAGTGAGTGCAATAAGTATAGTAATTGTCGTTCTATCGATCATATAAGCATAATGTGGCTAATAATATGAGTTAGATTGATAATAGTGAGTGTAATAGGTATGGTAATTGTCGTTCTGTCGATCATATAAGCACAAAATGCCTAATAATATGAGTTAGATTGATAATAATAAGAGTAATAAGTATAGCAATTGTCGTTCTATCGATCATATAAGCATAATATTACTAATAATATGAGTTAGATTGATAATAATAAGAGTAATAAGAATAGTAATTGTCGTTCTATCGAACCTATCTGCATAATATGGTTAATAATATGAGTTATATTGATAATAGTGAGTGTAATAAGTGTAGTAATTGTGGTGTTATCGATCGTATAAGCATAATATGGCTAATAATATGAGTTAGGTTGATAATAATAAGAGAAACGAGTATAGTAATTGTCATACTATCGATCATATAAGCACAATATGGCTAATAATATAAGTTAGATTGATAATAATAAGAGTAAGAAGTATAGTAATTGTCGTTCTATCGATCATATAAGCATAATATGGCTAATAATATGAGTTAGATTGATAATAATAAGAGTAATAAGTATAGTAATTGTCGTTCTATCGATCATATAAGCATAATATGGCTAATAATATGAGTTAGATTGATAATAATAAGAGTAATAAGTATAGTAATTGTCGTTCTATCGATCATATCTGCATAATATGGTTAATAATATGAGTTAGATTGATAATAATAAGAGTAATGAGTATAGTAATTGTCGTATTATCGATCATATAAGCATAATATGGCTAATAGTATGGGTTAGATTGATAATTATAAGAGTAATGAGTATAGTGATTGTCGTTCTATCGGTTATATAACCATGATATGGCTAATAATATGAGTTAGATTGATAATAATAAGAGTAATGAGTGTAGTAATTGTCGTTCTATCAATCATATAAGCATAATATGGCTAATAATATGAGTTAGATTGATAATAATAAGAGTAATAAGTATAGTAATTGTCGTTCTATCGATCATATCTGCGTAATATGGCTAATAATATGAGTTAGATTGATAATAGTGAGTGTAATAAGTATAGTAATTGTCGTTCTATCGATCATATAAGCACAATATTGCTAATGATATGAGTTAGACTGATAATAATGAGAGTAATGAGTACAGTAATTGTCTTAGTCTCGATTATATCTGCATAATATGGCTAATAATATGAGTTAGATTGATAATAATAAGAGTAATAAGTATAGTAATTGTCGTTCTATCGGTCATATAACCATAATATGGCTAATAATATGAGTTAGATTGATAATAATAAGAGTAATGAGTGTAGTAATTGTCGTTCTATCAATCATATAAGCATAATATGGCTAATAATATGAGTTAGATTGATAAGAATAAGAGTAATAAGTATAGTAATTGTCGTACTCTCGATCATATCTGCATAATATGGCTAATAATATGAGCTAGATTGGAAATAATAAGAGTAATAAGTACAGTAATTGTCGTTCTATCGATCATATAAGCATAATATTGCCAATAATATGAGTTAGATTGATAATAACAAGAGTAATGAGTATAGTAATTGTCGTGCTATCGATCATATAAGCATAATATGCCTAATAATCTGAGTTAGATTGATAACAGTGAGTGCAATAAGTATAGTAATTGTCGTTCTATCGATCATATAAGCATAATGTGGCTAATAATATGAGTTAGATTGATAACAGTGAGTGTAATAAGTACAGTAATTGTCGTTCTATCGATCATATATGAATAATATGGCTAATAACATGAGTCAGATAGATAATAATAAGAGTAATAAGTATAGTAATTTTCGTTCTATCGATCATATATGCACAATATGGCTAATGAGATAAGTTAGATTGATAATAATAAGAGTAGGAAGTATAGTAATTGTCGTTCTATCGATCATATAAGCATAATATGGCTAATAATATGAGTTAGATTGCTAATAATAAGAGTAATAAGTATAGTAATTGTCGTTCTATCGATCATATCTGCGTAATATGGCTAATAATATGAGTTAGATTGATAATAGTGAGTGTAATAAGTATAGTAATTGTCGTACTCTCGATCATATCTGCATAATATGGCTAATAATATGAGCTAGATTGATAATAATAAGAGTAATAAGTACAGTAATTGTCGTTATATCGATCATATAACCATAATATGGCTAATAATATGAGTTAGATTGATAATAATAAGAGAAATGAGTATAGTAATTGTCGTACTATCGATCATATAAGCATAATATGGCTAATAATATGAGTTAGATTGATAACACTGAGTGTAATAAGTACAGTAATTGTCGTTCTATTGATCATATAAGCACAATATGGCTAATAATATGAGTTAGATTGATAATAATAAGAGTAATAAGTATAGTAATTGTCGTTGTATCGATCATATACCCATAATATGGCAAATAATATGAGTTAGATTGATAATAGTGAGTGTAATTAGTATAGCAATTGTCGTTCTATCGATTATATAAGCATAATATGGCTAATAATATGCGTTAGACTGATAATAATAAGAGTAATAAGTGTAGTAATTGTCGTTCTATCGATCATATAAGCACAATGTGGCTAATAATATGAGTTAGATTGATAATAATAAGAGTAATGAGTATATTAATTGCCGTTCTATCGATCATATAAGCACAATATGGCTAATAATAAGAGTTAGATTGATAATAATAAGAGTAATAAGTATAGTAGTTGTCGTCCTACCGATCATATCTGCATAATATGGTTAATAATATGAGTTAGATTGATAATAATAAGAGTAATAAGTATAGTAATTGTCGTTCTATCGATCATATAAGCACAATATGGCTAATAATATAAGTTAGATTGATAATAATAAGAGTAAGAAGTATAGTAATTGTCGTTGTATCGATCATATAAGCGTAATATGGCTAATAATATGAGTTAGATTGATAGCAGTGAGAGTAATAAGTACAGTAATTGTCGTTCTATCGATCATATATGCGTAATATGGCAAATAACATGAGTTAGATTGATAATAATAAGAGTAATAAGTATAGTAATTGTCGTTCCATCGAACCTATCTGCATAATATGGTTAATAATATGAGTTAGATTGATAATAGTGAGTGTAATAAGTGTAGTAATTGTCGTTTTATCGATCGTATAAGCATAATACGGCTAATAATATGAGTTAGATTGATAATAATAAGAGAAATGAGTATAGTAATTGTCGTACTATCGATCATATAAGCATAATATGGCTAACAATATGAGTTAGATTGATAATAATAAGAGTAATGAGAATAGTAATTGTTCTTCTATCGATCATATAAGCATAATGTGGCTAATAATATGAGTTAGATTAATAATAATAAGAGTAATAAGTATAGTAATTGTCGTTCTATCGATCATATAAGCATAATATGGCTAATAATATGAGTTAGATTGATAATAATAAGAGTAATAAGTATAGTAATTGTCGTTCTATCGATCATATAAGCATAATGTGGCTAATAATATGAGTTAGATTGATAATAGTCAGTGTAATATGTATAGTAATTGTCGTCCTATCGATCATATAAGCATAATACGGCTAATAATATGAGTTAGATTGATAATAATAAGAGTAATGAGTATAGTAATTGTCGTACTATCGATCATATAAGCATAATATGGCTAATAATCTGAGTTAGATTGATAGCAGTGAGTGCAATAAGTATAGTAATTGTCGTTCTATCGATCATATAAGCATAATGTGGCTAATAATATGAGTTAGATTGATAATAGTGAGTGTAATAGGTATGGCAATTGTCGTTCTGTCGATCATATAAGCACAAAATGCATAATAATATGAGTTAGATTGATAATAATAAGAGTAATAAGTATAGCAATTGTCGTTCTATCGATCATATAAGCATAATATTACTAATAATATGAGTTAGATTGATAATAATAAGAGTAATAAGTATAGTAATTGTCGTTCTATCGAACCTATCTGCATAATATGGTAAATAATATGAGTTATATTGATAATAGTGAGTGTAATAAGTGTAGTAATTGTGGTGTTATCGACCGTATAAGCATAATATGGCTAATAATATGAGTTAGATTGATAATAATAGGAGTAATAAGTATAGTAATTGTCGTTCTATCGATCATATCTGCATAATATGGTTAATAATATGAGTTAGATTGATAATAATAAGAGTAATGAGTATAGTAATTGTCGTATTATCGATCATATAAGCATAATATGGCTAATAGTATGGGTTAGATTGATAATTATAAGAGTAATGAGTATAGTGATTGTCGTTCTATCGGTTATATAACCATGATATGGCTAATAATATGAGTTAGATTGATAATAATAAGAGTAATGAGTGTAGTAATTGTCGTTCTATCAATCATATAAGCATAATATGGCTAATAATATGAGTTAGATTGATAATAATAAGAGTAATAAGTATAGTAATTGTCGTTCTATCGATCATATCTGCGTAATATGGCTAATAATATGAGTTAGATTGATAATAGTGAGTGTAATAAGTATAGTAATTGTCGTTCTATCGATCATATAAGCACAATATGGCTAATGATATGAGTTAGACTGATAATAATGAGAGTAATGAGTACAGTAATTGTCGTAGTCTCGATTATATCTGCATAATATGGCTAATAATATGAGTTAGATTGATAATAATAAGAGTAATAAGTATAGTAATTGTCGTTCTATCGGTCATATAACCATAATATGGCTAATAATATGAGTTAGATTGATAATAATAAGAGTAATGAGTGTAGTAATTGTCGTTCTATCAATCATATAAGCATAATATGGCTAATAATATGAGTTAGATTGATAAGAATAAGAGTAATAAGTATAGTAATTGTCGTACTCTCGATCATATCTGCATAATATGGCTAATAATATGAGCTAGATTGGAAATAATAAGAGTAATAAGTACAGTAATTGTCGTTCTATCGATCATATAAGCATAATATTGCCAATAATATGAGTTAGATTGATAATAACAAGAGTAATGAGTATAGTAATTGTCGTGCTATCGATCATATAAGCATAATATGCCTAATAATCTGAGTTAGATTGATAACAGTGAGTGCAATAAGTATAGTAATTGTCGTTCTATCGATCATATAAGCATAATGTGGCTAATAATATGAGTTAGATTGATAACAGTGAGTGTAATAAGTACAGTAATTGTCGTTCTATCGATCATATATGAATAATATGGCTAATAACATGAGTCAGATAGATAATAATAAGAGTAATAAGTATAGTAATTTTCGTTCTATCGATCATATATGCACAATATGGCTAATAAGATAAGTTAGATTGATAATAATAAGAGTAGGAAGTATAGTAATTGTCGTTCTATCGATCATATAAGCATAATATGGCTAATAATATGAGTTAGATTGATAATAATAAGAGTAATAAGTATAGTAATTGTCGTTCTATCGAACCTATCTGCATAATATGGCTAATAATATGAGTCAGATTGATAATAGTGAGTGTAATAAGTATAGTAATTGTCGTTCTATCGATCATATAAGCACAATATGGCTAATAATATGAGTTAGATTGATAATAATAAGAGTAATGAGTACAGTAATTGTCGTAGTCTCGATTATATCTGCATAATATGGCTAATAATATGAGTTAGATTGATAATAATAAGAGTAATGAGTATAGTAATTGTCGTACTATCGATCATATAAGCATAATATGGCTAATAATCTGAGTTAGATTGGTAATAATAAGAGTAATAAGTATAGTAATTGTCGTTCTATCGATCATATAAGCATAATAAGGCTAATAATATGAGTTAGATTGATAATAATAAGAATAATGAGTATAGTAATTGTCGTTCTATCGATCATATCTGCGTAATATGGCTAATAATATGAGTTAGATTGATAATAGTGAGTGTAATAAGTATAGTAATTGTCGTACTCTCGATCATATCTGCATAATATGGCTAATAATATGAGCTAGATTGATAATAATAAGAGTAATAAGTACAGTAATTGTCGTTATATCGATCATATAACCATAATATGGCTAATAATATGAGTTAGATTGATAATAATAAGAGAAATGAGTATAGTAATTGTCGTACTATCGATCATATAAGCATAATATGGCTAATAATATGAGTTAGATTGATAACAGTGAGTGTAATAAGTACAGTAATTGTCGTTCTATTGATCATATAAGCACAATATGGCTAATAATATGAGTTAGATTGATAATAATAAGAGTAATAAGTATAGTAATTGTCGTTGTATCGATCATATACCCATAATATGGCAAATAATATGAGTTAGATTGATAATAGTGAGTGTAATTAGTATAGCAATTGTCGTTCTATCGATTATATAAGCATAATATGGCTAATAATATGCGTTAGACTGATAATAATAAGAGTAATAAGTGTAGTAATTGTCGTTCTATCGATCATATAAGCACAATGTGGCTAATAATATGAGTTAGATTGATAATAATAAGAGTAATGAGTATATTAATTGCCGTTCTATCGATCATATAAGCACAATATGGCTAATAATAAGAGTTAGATTGATAATAATAAGAGTAATAAGTATAGTAATTGTCGTCCTACCGATCATATCTGCATAATATGGTTAATAATATGAGTTAGATTGATAATAATAAGAGTAATAAGTATAGTAATTGTCGTTCTATCGATCATATAAGCACAATATGGCTAATAATATAAGTTAGATTGATAATAATAAGAGTAAGAAGTATAGTAATTGTCGTTGTATCGATCATATAAGCGTAATATGGCTAATAATATGAGTTAGATTGATAGCAGTGAGAGTAATAAGTACAGTAATTGTCGTTCTATCGATCATATATGCATAATATGGCAAATAACATGAGTTAGATTGATAATAATAAGAGTAATAAGTATAGTAATTGTCGTTCCATCGAACCTATCTGCATAATATGGTTAATAATATGAGTTAGATTGATAATAGTGAGTGTAATAAGTGTAGTAATTGTCGTTTTATCGATCGTATAAGCATAATACGGCTAATAATATGAGTTAGATTGATAATAATAAGAGAAATGAGTATAGTAATTGTCGTACTATCGATCATATAAGCATAATATGGCTAATAATATGAGTTAGATTGATAATAATAAGAGTAATAAGTATAGTAATTGTCGTTCTATCGATCATATCTGCATAATATGGTTAATAATATGAGTTAGATTGATAATAGTGAGTGTAATATGTATAGTAATTGTCGTTCTATCGATCATATAAGCACAATATGGCTAATAATATGAGTTAGATTGATAATAATAAGAGTAATAAGTATAGTAATTGTCGTCCTACCGATCATATCTGCATAATATGGTTAATAATATGAGTTAGATTGATAATAATAAGAGTAATAAGTATATTAGTTGTCGTTCTATCGATCATATAAGCATAATAAGGCTAATAATATGAGATAGATTGATAATATTAAGAGTAATAAGTATAGTAATTGTCGTCCTACCGATCATATCTGCATAATATGGTTAATAATATGAGTTAGATTGATAATAATAAGAGTAATAAGTATAGTAATTGTCGTACTATCGATCATATAAGCATAATATGGCTAATAATATGAGTTAGATTGATAATAATAAGAGTAATAAGTATAGTAATTGTCGTTCTATCGATCATATCTGCGTAATATGGCTAATAATATGAGTTAGATTGATAATAGTGAGTGTAATAAGAATAGTAATTGTCGTTCTATCGATCATATAAGCACAATATGGCTAATAATATGAGTCAGATTGATAATAGTGAGTGTAATAAGTATAGTAATTGTCGTTCTATCGATCATATAAGCACAATATGGCTAATAATATGAGTTAGATTGATAATAATAAGAGTAATGAGTACAGTAATTGTCGTAGTCTCGATTATATCTGCATAATATGGCTAATAATATGAGTTAGATTGATAATAATAAGAGTAATAAGTATAGCAATTGTCGTTCTATCGATCATATAAGCATAATATTACTAATAATATGAGTTAGATTGATAATAATAAGAGTAATAAGTATAGTAATTGTCGTTCTATCGAACCTATCTGCATAATATGGTAAATAATATGAGTTATATTGATAACAGTGAGTGTAATAAGTGTAGTAATTGTGGTGTTATCGACCGTATAAGCATAATATGGCTAATAATATGAGTTAGATTGATAATAATAGGAGTAATAAGTATAGTAATTGTCGTTCTATCGATCATATCTGCATAATATGGTTAATAATATGAGTTAGATTGATAATAATAAGAGTAATGAGTATAGTAATTGTCGTATTATCGATCATATAAGCATAATATGGCTAATAGTATGGGTTAGATTGATAATTATAAGAGTAATGAGTATAGTGATTGTCGTTCTATCGGTTATATAACCATGATATGGCTAATAATATGAGTTAGATTGATAATAATAAGAGTAATGAGTGTAGTAATTGTCGTTCTATCAATCATATAAGCATAATATGGCTAATAATATGAGTTAGATTGATAATAATAAGAGTAATAAGTATAGTAATTGTCGTTCTATCGATCATATCTGCGTAATATGGCTAATAATATGAGTTAGATTGATAATAGTGAGTGTAATAAGTATAGTAATTGTCGTTCTATCGATCATATAAGCACAATATGGCTAATGATATGAGTTAGACTGATAATAATGAGAGTAATGAGTACAGTAATTGTCGTAGTCTCGATTATATCTGCATAATATGGCTAATAATATGAGTTAGATTGATAATAATAAGAGTAATAAGTATAGTAATTGTCGTTCTATCGGTCATATAACCATAATATGGCTAATAATATGAGTTAGATTGATAATAATAAGAGTAATGAGTGTAGTAATTGTCGTTCTATCAATCATATAAGCATAATATGGCTAATAATATGAGTTAGATTGATAAGAATAAGAGTAATAAGTATAGTAATTGTCGTACTCTCGATCATATCTGCATAATATGGCTAATAATATGAGCTAGATTGGAAATAATAAGAGTAATAAGTACAGTAATTGTCGTTCTATCGATCATATAAGCATAATATTGCCAATAATATGAGTTAGATTGATAATAACAAGAGTAATGAGTATAGTAATTGTCGTGCTATCGATCATATAAGCATAATATGCCTAATAATCTGAGTTAGATTGATAACAGTGAGTGCAATAAGTATAGTAATTGTCGTTCTATCGATCATATAAGCATAATGTGGCTAATAATATGAGTTAGATTGATAACAGTGAGTGTAATAAGTACAGTAATTGTCGTTCTATCGATCATATATGAATAATATGGCTAATAACATGAGTCAGATAGATAATAATAAGAGTAATAAGTATAGTAATTTTCGTTCTATCGATCATATATGCACAATATGGCTAATAAGATAAGTTAGATTGATAATAATAAGAGTAGGAAGTATAGTAATTGTCGTTCTATCGATCATATAAGCATAATATGGCTAATAATATGAGTTAGATTGATAATAATAAGAGTAATAAGTATAGTAATTGTCGTTCTATCGAACCTATCTGCATAATATGGCTAATAATATGAGTCAGATTGATAATAGTGAGTGTAATAAGTATAGTAATTGTCGTTCTATCGATCATATAAGCACAATATGGCTAATAATATGAGTTAGATTGATAATAATAAGAGTAATGAGTACAGTAATTGTCGTAGTCTCGATTATATCTGCATAATATGGCTAATAATATGAGTTAGATTGATAATAATAAGAGTAATGAGTATAGTAATTGTCGTACTATCGATCATATAAGCATAATATGGCTAATAATCTGAGTTAGATTGGTAATAATAAGAGTAATAAGTATAGTAATTGTCGTTCTATCGATCATATAAGCATAATAAGGCTAATAATATGAGTTAGATTGATAATAATAAGAATAATGAGTATAGTAATTGTCGTTCTATCGATCATATCTGCGTAATATGGCTAATAATATGAGTTAGATTGATAATAGTGAGTGTAATAAGTATAGTATTTGTCGTACTCTCGATCATATCTGCATAATATGGCTAATAATATGAGCTAGATTGATAATAATAAGAGTAATAAGTACAGTAATTGTCGTTATATCGATCATATAACCATAATATGGCTAATAATATGAGTTAGATTGATAATAATAAGAGAAATGAGTATAGTAATTGTCGTACTATCGATCATATAAGCATAATATGGCTAATAATATGAGTTAGATTGATAACAGTGAGTGTAATAAGTACAGTAATTGTCGTTCTATTGATCATATAAGCACAATATGGCTAATAATATGAGTTAGATTGATAATAATAAGAGTAATAAGTATAGTAATTGTCGTTGTATCGATCATATACCCAGAATATGGCAAATAATATGAGTTAGATTGATAATAGTGAGTGTAATTAGTATAGCAATTGTCGTTCTATCGATTATATAAGCATAATATGGCTAATAATATGCGTTAGACTGATAATAATAAGAGTAATAAGTGTAGTAATTGTCGTTCTATCGATCATATAAGCACAATGTGGCTAATAATATGAGTTAGATTGATAATAATAAGAGTAATGAGTATATTAATTGCCGTTCTATCGATCATATAAGCACAATATGGCTAATAATAAGAGTTAGATTGATAATAATAAGAGTAATAAGTATAGTAATTGTCGTCCTACCGATCATATCTGCATAATATGGTTAATAATATGAGTTAGATTGATAATAATAAGAGTAATAAGTATAGTAATTGTCGTTCTATCGATCATATAAGCACAATATGGCTAATAATATAAGTTAGATTGATAATAATAAGAGTAAGAAGTATAGTAATTGTCGTTGTATCGATCATATAAGCGTAATATGGCTAATAATATGAGTTAGATTGATAGCAGTGAGAGTAATAAGTACAGTAATTGTCGTTCTATCGATCATATATGCATAATATGGCAAATAACATGAGTTAGATTGATAATAATAAGAGTAATAAGTATAGTAATTGTCGTTCCATCGAACCTATCTGCATAATATGGTTAATAATATGAGTTAGATTGATAATAGTGAGTGTAATAAGTGTAGTAATTGTCGTTTTATCGATCGTATAAGCATAATACGGCTAATAATATGAGTTAGATTGATAATAATAAGAGAAATGAGTATAGTAATTGTCGTACTATCGATCATATAAGCATAATATGGCTAATAATATGAGTTAGATTGATAATAATAAGAGTAATAAGTATAGTAATTGTCGTTCTATCGATCATATCTGCATAATATGGTTAATAATATGAGTTAGATTGATAATAGTGAGTGTAATATGTATAGTAATTGTCGTTCTATCGATCATATAAGCACAATATGGCTAATAATATGAGTTAGATTGATAATAATAAGAGTAATAAGTATAGTAATTGTCGTCCTACCGATCATATCTGCATAATATG
The DNA here is from genome assembly GCF_050947335.1 of Megachile rotundata. NCBI lineage: Eukaryota > Metazoa > Arthropoda > Insecta > Hymenoptera > Megachilidae > Megachile > Megachile rotundata. The sequence goes on along the minus strand of NW_027473389.1, from coordinate 25,759 downwards.
GTTAATAATATGAGTTAGATTGATAATAATAAGAGTAATAAGTATATTAGTTGTCGTTCTATCGATCATATAAGCATAATAAGGCTAATAATATGAGATAGATTGATAATATTAAGAGTAATAAGTATAGTAATTGTCGTCCTACCGATCATATCTGCATAATATGGTTAATAATATGAGTTAGATTGATAATAATAAGAGTAATAAGTATAGTAATTGTCGTACTATCGATCATATAAGCATAATATGGCTAATAATATGAGTTAGATTGATAATAATAAGAGTAATAAGTATAGTAATTGTCGTTCTATCGATCATATCTGCGTAATATGGCTAATAATATGAGTTAGATTGATAATAGTGAGTGTAATAAGAATAGTAATTGTCGTTCTATCGATCATATAAGCACAATATGGCTAATAATATGAGTCAGATTGATAATAGTGAGTGTAATAAGTATAGTAATTGTCGTTCTATCGATCATATAAGCACAATATGGCTAATAATATGAGTTAGATTGATAATAATAAGAGTAATGAGTACAGTAATTGTCGTAGTCTCGATTATATCTGCATAATATGGCTAATAATATGAGTTAGATTGATAATAATAAGAGTAATAAGTATAGTAATTGCCATTCTATCGATCATATAAGCATAATACGGCTAATAATATGAGTTAGATTGATAATAATAAGAGTAATGAGTATAGTAATTGTCGTACTATCGATCATATAAGCATAATATGGCTAATAATCTGAGTTAGATTGATAGTAATAAGAGTAATAGGTATAGTAATTGTCGTTCTATCGATCATATAAGCACAATATGGCTAATGATATGAGTTAGACTGATAATAATGAGAGTAATGAGTACAGTAATTGTCGTAGTCTCGATTATATCTGCATAATATGGCTAATAATATGAGTTAGATTGATAATAATAAGAGTAATAAGTATAGTAATTGTCGTTCTATCGGTCATATAACCATAATATGGCTAATAATATGAGTTAGATTGATAATAATAAGAGTAATGAGTGTAGTAATTGTCGTTCTATCAATCATATAAGCATAATATGGCTAATAATATGAGTTAGATTGATAAGAATAAGAGTAATAAGTATAGTAATTGTCGTACTCTCGATCATATCTGCATAATATGGCTAATAATATGAGCTAGATTGGAAATAATAAGAGTAATAAGTACAGTAATTGTCGTTCTATCGATCATATAAGCATAATATTGCCAATAATATGAGTTAGATTGATAATAACAAGAGTAATGAGTATAGTAATTGTCGTGCTATCGATCATATAAGCATAATATGCCTAATAATCTGAGTTAGATTGATAACAGTGAGTGCAATAAGTATAGTAATTGTCGTTCTATCGATCATATAAGCATAATGTGGCTAATAATATGAGTTGGATTGATAACAGTGAGTGTAATAAGTACAGTAATTGTCGTTCTATCGATCATATATGAATAATATGGCTAATAACATGAGTCAGATAGATAATAATAAGAGTAATAAGTATCGTAATTTTCGTTCTATCGATCATATATGCACAATATGGCTAATAAGATAAGTTAGATTGATAATAATAAGAGTAGGAAGTATAGTAATTGTCGTTCTATCGATCATATAAGCATAATATGGCTAATAATATGAGTTAGATTGATAATAATAAGAGTAATAAGTATAGTAATTGTCGTTCTATCGAACCTATCTGCATAATATGGCTAATAATATGAGTCAGATTGATAATAGCGAGTGTAATAAGTATAGTAATTGTCGTTCTATCGATCATATAAGCACAATATGGCTAATAATATGAGTTAGATTGATAATAATAAGAGTAATGAGTACAGTAATTGTCGTAGTCTCGATTATATCTGCATAATATGGCTAATAATATGAGTTAGATTGATAATAATAAGAGTAATATGTATAGTAATTGTCGTTCTATCGGTCATATAACCATAATATGGCTAATAATATGAGTTAGATTGATAATAATAAGAGTAATGAGTGTAGTAATTGTCGTTCTATCAGTCATATAAGCATAATAAGGCTAATAATATGAGTTAGATTGATAAGAATAAGAGTAATAAGTGTAGTAATTGTCGTTCTATCGATCATATCTGCGTAATATGTCTAATAATATGAGTTAGATTGATAACAGTTAGTGCAATAGGTATAGTAATTGTCGTTCTATCGATCATATAAGCATAATGTGGCTAATAATATGAGTTACATTGATAATAATAAGAGTAATAAGTATAGTAATTGCCATTCTATCGATCATATAAGCATAATACGGCTAATAATATGAGTTAGATTGATAATAATAAGAGTAATGAGTATAGTTATTGTCGTACTATCGATCATATAAGCATAATATGGCTAATAATCTGAGTTAGATTGGTAATAATAAGAGTAATAAGTATAGTAATTGTCGTTCTATCGATCATATAAGCATAATAAGGCTAATAATATGAGTTAGATTGATAATAATAAGAATAATGAGTATAGTAATTGTCGTTCTATCAATCATATAAGAATAATATGGCTAATAATATGAGTCAGATTGATAATAATAAGAGTAATAAGTATAGTAATTGTCGTTCTATCGATCATATCTGCGTAATATGGCTAATAATATGAGTTAGATTGATAATAGTGAGTGTAATAAGTATAGTAATTGTCGTACTCTCGATCATATCTGCATAATATGGCTAATAATATGAGCTAGATTGATAATAATAAGAGTAATAAGTACAGTAATTGTCGTTATATCGATCATATAACCATAATATGGCTAATAATATGAGTTAGATTGATAATAATAAGAGAAATGAGTATAGTAATTGTGGTACTATCGATCATATAAGCATAATATGGCTAATAATATGAGTTAGATTGATAATAGTAAGAGAAATGCGTGTAGTAATTGTCGTACTATCGATCATATAAGCATAATATGGCTAATAATCTGAGTTCGATTGATAATAGTGAGTGTAATATGTATAGTAATTGTCGTTCTATCGATCATATAAGCACAATATGGCTAATAATATGAGTTAGATTGATAATAATAAGAGTAATAAGTATAGTAATTGTCGTCCTACCGATCATATCTGCATAATATGGTTAATAATATGAGTTAGATTGATAATAATAAGAGTAATAAGTATAGTAGTTGTCGTTCTATCGATCATATAAGCATAATAAGGCTAATAATATGAGTTAGATTGATAATAGTAAGAGTAATAAGTATAGTAATTGTCGTTCTATCGATCATATAAGCACAATATGGCTAATAAATATATAAGTTAGATTGATAATAATAAGGGTAAGAAGTATAGTAATTGTCGTTCTATCGATCATATAAGCATAATATTGCTAATAATATGAGTTAGATTGATAATAATAAGAGTAATGAGTATAGTAATTGTCGTTCTATCGATCATATAAGCATAATATGCCTAATAATCTGAGTTAGATTGATAACAGTGAGTGCAATAAGTATAGTAATTGTCGTTCTATCGATCATATAAGCATAATGTGGCTAATAATATGAGTTAGATTGATAACAGTGAGTGTAATAAGTACAGTAATTGTCGTTCTATTGATCATATAAGCACAATATGGCTAATAATATGAGTTAGATTGATAATAATAAGAGTAATAAGTATAGTAATTGTCGTTGTATCGATCATATAAGAATAATATGGCTAATAATATGAGTTAGATTGATAATAATAAGAGTAATAAGTATAGTAGTTGTCGTTCTATCGATCATATAAGCATAATAAGGCTAATAATATGAGTTAGATTGATAATAATAAGAGTAATAAGTATAGTAATTGTCGTTCTATCGATCATATAAGCACAATATGGCTAATAATATAAGTTAGATTGATAATAATAAGGGTAAGAAGTATAGTAATTGTCGTTCTATCGCTCATATAAGCATAATATTACTAATAATATGAAGTAGATTGATAATAATAAGAGTAATGAGTATAGTAATTGTCGTTCTATCGATCATATAAGCATAATATTGCTAATAACTTGAGTTAGATTGATAATAATAAGAGTAATGAGTATAGTAATTGTCGTTCTATCGATCATATAAGCATAATATGCCTAATAATCTGAGTTAGATTGATAACAGTGAGTGCAATAAGTATAGTAATTGTCGTTCTATCGATCATATAAGCATAATGTGGCTAATAATATGAGTTAGATTGATAACAGTGAGTGTAATAAGTACAGTAATTGTCGTTCTATTGATCATATAAGCACAATATGGCTAATAATATGAGTTAGATTGATAATAATAAGAGTAATGAGTATAGTAATTGTCGTCGTATCGATCATATAAGCATAATATTACTAATAATATGAGTTAGATTGATAATAATAAGAGTAATAAGTATAGTAATTGTCGTTCTATCGATCATATAAGCATAATATGGCTAATAATATGAGTTAGATTGATAATAATAAGAGTAATAAGTATAGTAATTGTCGTTCTATCGATCATATCTGCATAATATGGTTAATAATATGAGTTAGATTGATAATAGTGAGTGTAATATGTATAGTAATTGTCGTTCTATCGATCATATAAGCACAATATGGCTAATAATATGAGTTAGATTGATAATAATAAGAGTAATAAGTATAGTAATTGTCGTCCTACCGATCATATCTGCATAATATGGTTAATAATATGAGTTAGATTGATAATAATAAGAGTAATAAGTATATTAGTTGTCGTTCTATCGATCATATAAGCATAATAAGGCTAATAATATGAGATAGATTGATAATAATAAGAGTAATAAGTATAGTAATTGTCGTTCTATCGATCATATCTGCATAATATGGTTAATAATATGAGTTAGATTGATAATAGTGAGTGTAATATGTATAGTAATTGTCGTTCTATCGATCATATAAGCACAATATGGCTAATAATATGAGTTAGATTGATAATAATAAGAGTAATAAGTATAGTAATTGTCGTCCTACCGATCATATCTGCATAATATGGTTAATAATATGAGTTAGATTGATAATAATAAGAGTAATAAGTATAGTAATTGTCGTACTATCGATCATATAAGCATAATATGGCTAATAATATGAGTTAGATTGATAATAATAAGAGTAATAAGTATAGTAATTGTCGTTCTATCGATCATATCTGCGTAATATGGCTAATAATATGAGTTAGATTGATAATAGTGAGTGTAATAAGAATAGTAATTGTCGTTCTATCGATCATATAAGCACAATATGGCTAATAATATGAGTCAGATTGATAATAGTGAGTGTAATAAGTATAGTAATTGTCGTTCTATCGATCATATAAGCACAATATGGCTAATAATATGAGTTAGATTGATAATAATAAGAGTAATGAGTACAGTAATTGTCGTAGTCTCGATTATATCTGCATAATATGGCTAATAATATGAGTTAGATTGATAATAATAAGAGTAATAAGTATAGTAATTGCCATTCTATCGATCATATAAGCATAATACGGCTAATAATATGAGTTAGATTGATAATAATAAGAGTAATGAGTATAGTAATTGTCGTACTATCGATCATATAAGCATAATATGGCTAATAATCTGAGTTAGATTGATAGTAATAAGAGTAATAAGTATAGTAATTGTCGTTCTATCGATCATATAAGCACAATATGGCTAATGATATGAGTTAGACTGATAATAATGAGAGTAATGAGTATAGTAATTGTCGTACTATCGATCATATAAGCATAATACGGCTAATAATATGAGTTAGATTGATAATAATAAGAGTAATGAGTATAGCAATTGTCGTCGTATCGATCATATAAGCATAATATTACTAATAATATGAGTTAGATTGATAATAATAAGAGTAATAAGTATAGTAATTGTCGTTCTATCGATCATATAAGCATAATATGGCTAATAATATGAGTTAGACTGATAATAATGAGAGTAATGAGTATAGTAATTGTCGTACTATCGATCATATAAGCATAATACGGCTAATAATATGAGTTAGATTGATAATAATAAGAGTAATAAGTATAGTAATTGTCGTTGTATCGATCATATAAGAATAATATGGCTAATAATATGAGTTAGATTGATAATAATAAGAGTAATAAGTATAGTAGTTGTCGTTCTATCGATCATATAAGCATAATAAGGCTAATAATATGAGTTAGATTGATAATAATAAGAGTAATAAGTATAGTAATTGTCGTTCTATCGATCATATAAGCACAATATGGCTAATAATATAAGTTAGATTGATAATAATAAGGGTAAGAAGTATAGTAATTGTCGTTCTATCGATCATATAAGCATAATATTACTAATAATATGAAGTAGATTGATAATAATGAGAGTAATGAGTATAGTAATTGTCGTTCTATCGATCATATAAGCATAATATTGCTAATAATATGAGTTAGATTGATAATAATAAGAGTAATGAGTATAGTAATTGTCGTTCTATCGATCATATAAGCATAATATGCCTAATAATCTGAGTTAGATTGATAACAGTGAGTGCAATAAGTATAGTAATTGTCGTTCTATCGATCATATAAGCATAATGTGGCTAATAATATGAGTTAGATTGATAACAGTGAGTGTAATAAGTACAGTAATTGTCGTTCTATTGATCATATAAGCACAATATGGCTAATAATATGAGTTAGATGGATAATAATAAGAGTAATGGGTATAGTAATTGTCGTCGTATCGATCATATAAGCATAATATTACTAATAATATGAGTTAGATTGATAATAATAAGAGTAATAAGTATAGTAATTGTCGTTCTATCGATCATATAAGCATAATATGGCTAATAATATGAGTTAGATTGATAATAATAAGAGTAATAAGTATAGTAATTGTCGTTCTATCGATCATATCTGCATAATATGGTTAATAATATGAGTTAGATTGATAATAGTGAGTGTAATATGTATAGTAATTGTCGTTCTATCGATCATATAAGCACAATATGGCTAATAATATGAGTTAGATTGATAATAATAAGAGTAATAAGTATAGTAATTGTCGTCCTACCGATCATATCTGCATAATATGGATAATAATATGAGTTAGATTGATAATAATAAGAGTAATAAGTATATTAGTTGTCGTTCTATCGATCATATAAGCATAATAAGGCTAATAATATGAGATAGATTGATAATAATAAGAGTAATAAGTATAGTAATTGTCGTTCTATCGATCATATCTGCATAATATGGTTAATAATATGAGTTAGATTGATAATAGTGAGTGTAATATGTATAGTAATTGTCGTTCTATCGATCATATAAGCACAATATGGCTAATAATATGAGTTAGATTGATAATAATAAGAGTAATAAGTATAGTAATTGTCGTCCTACCGATCATATCTGCATAATATGGTTAATAATATGAGTTAGATTGATAATAATAAGAGTAATAAGTATAGTAATTGTCGTACTATCGATCATATAAGCATAATATGGCTAATAATATGAGTTAGATTGATAATAATAAGAGTAATGAGTACAGTAATTGTCGTAGTCTCGATTATATCTGCATAATATGGCTAATAATATGAGTTAGATTGATAATAATAAGAGTAATAAGTATAGTAATTGTCGTTCTATCGGTCATATAACCATAATATGGCTAATAATATGAGTTAGATTGATAATAATAAGAGTAATGAGTGTAGTAATTGTCGTTCTATCAATCATATAAGCATAATATGGCTAATAATTTGAGTTAGATTGATAAGAATAAGAGTAATAAGTGTAGTAATTGTCGTTCTATCGGTCATATAACCATAATATGGCTAATAATATGAGTTAGATTGATAATAATAAGAGTAATGAGTGTAGTAATTGTCGTTCTATCAATCATATAAGCATAATATGGCTAATAATATGAGTTAGATCGATAAGAATAAGAGTAATAAGTGTAGTAATTGTCGTTCTATCGATCATATCTGCGTAATATGTCTAATAATATGAGTTAGATTGATAACAGTGAGTGCAATAAGTATAGTAATTGTCGTTCTATCGATCATATAAGCATAATGTGGCTAATAATATGAGTTAGATTGATAATAATAAGAGTAATAAGTATAGTAATTGCCATTCTATCGATCATATAAGCATAATACGGCTAATAATATGAGTTAGATTGATAATAATAAGAGTAATGAGTATAGTAATTGTCGTACTATCGATCATATAAGCATAATATGGCTAATAATCTGAGTTAGATTGATAGTAATAAGAGTAATAAGTATAGTAATTGTCGTTCTATCGATCATATAAGCACAATATGGCTAATGATATGAGTTAGACTGATAATAATGAGAGTAATGAGTATAGTAATTGTCGTACTATCGATCATATAAGCATAATACGGCTAATAATATGAGTTAGATTGATAATAATAAGAGTAATGAGTATAGTAATTGTCGTACTATCGATCATATAAGCGTAATATGGCTAATAATCTGAGTTAGATTGATAGCAGTGAGTGCAATAAGTATAGTAATTGTCGTTCTATCGATCATATAAGCATAATGTGGCTAATAATATGAGTTAGATTGATAATAGTGAGTGTAATAGGTATGGTAATTGTCGTTCTGTCGATCATATAAGCACAAAATGCCTAATAATATGAGTTAGATTGATAATAATAAGAGTAATAAGTATAGCAATTGTCGTCGTATCGATCATATAAGCATAATATTACTAATAATATGAGTTAGATTGATAATAATAAGAGTAATAAGTATAGTAATTGTCGTTCTATCGATCATATAAGCATAATATGGCTAATAATATGAGTTAGATTGATAATAATAAGAGTAATAAGTATAGTAATTGTCGTTCTATCGATCATATAAGCATAATATGGCTAATAATATGAGTTAGATTGATAATAATAAGAGTAATAAGTATAGTAATTGTCGTTCTATCGATCATATCTGCATAATATGGTTAATAATATGAGTTAGATTGATAATAGTGAGTGTAATATGTATAGTAATTGTCGTTCTATCGATCATATAAGCACAATATGGCTAATAATATGAGTTAGATTGATAATAATAAGAGTAATAAGTATAGTAATTGTCGTTCTATCGATCATATAAGCATAATAAGGCTAATAATATGAGTTAGGTTGATAATAATAAGAGAAATGAGTATAGTAATTGTCGTACTATCGATCATATAAGCATAATACGGCTAATAATATGAGTTAGATTGATAATAATAAGAGTAATGAGTATAGTAATTGTCGTACTATCGATCATATAAGCGTAATATGGCTAATAATCTGAGTTAGATTGATAGCAGTGAGTGCAATAAGTATAGTAATTGTCGTTCTATCGATCATATAAGCATAATGTGGCTAATAATATGAGTTAGATTGATAATAGTGAGTGTAATAGGTATGGTAATTGTCGTTCTATCGATCATATAAGCATAATGTGGCTAATAATATGAGTTAGATTGATAACAGTGAGTGTAATAAGTACAGTAATTGTCGTTCTATCGATCATATATGAATAATATGGCTAATAACATGAGTCAGATAGATAATAATAAGAGTAATAAGTATAGTAATTTTCGTTCTATCGATCATATATGCACAATATGGCTAATAAGATATGTTAGATTGATAATAATAAGAGTAGGAAGTATAGTAATTGTCGTTCTATCGATCATATAAGCATAATATGGCTAATAATATGAGTTAGATTGATAATAATAAGAGTAATAAGTATAGTAATTGTCGTTCTATCGATCATATAAGCATAATATGGCTAATAATATGAGTTAGATTGATAATAATAAGAGTAATAAGTATAGTAATTGTCGTTCTATCGATCATATCTGCATAATATGGTTAATAATATGAGTTAGATTGATAATAGTGAGTGTAATATGTATAGTAATTGTCGTTCTATCGATCATATAAGCACAATATGGCTAATAATATGAGTTAGATTGATAATAATAAGAGTAATAAGTATAGTAATTGTCGTCCTACCGATCATATCTGCATAATATGGTTAATAATATGAGTTAGATTGATAATAATAAGAGTAATAAGTATATTAGTTGTCGTTCTATCGATCATATAAGCATAATAAGGCTAATAATATGAGATAGATTGATAATAATAAGAGTAATAAGTATAGTAATTGTCGTCCTACCGATCATATCTGCATAATATGGTTAATAATATGAGTTAGATTGATAATAATAAGAGTAATAAGTATAGTAATTGTCGTACTATCGATCATATAAGCATAATATGGCTAATAATATGAGTTAGATTGATAATAATAAGAGTAATAAGTATAGTAATTGTCGTTCTATCGATCATATCTGCGTAATATGGCTAATAATATGAGTTAGATTGATAATAGTGAGTGTAATAAGAATAGTAATTGTCGTTCTATCGATCATATAAGCACAATATGGCTAATAATATGAGTCAGATTGATAATAGTGAGTGTAATAAGTATAGTATTTGTCGTTCTATCGATCATATAAGCACAATATGGCTAATAATATGAGTTAGATTGATAATAATAAGAGTAATGAGTACAGTAATTGTCGTAGTCTCGATTATATCTGCATAATATGGCTAATAATATGAGTTAGATTGATAATAATAAGAGTAATGAGTGTAGTAATTGTCGTTCTATCAATCATATAAGCATAATATGGCTAATAATTTGAGTTAGATTGATAAGAATAAGAGTAATAAGTGTAGTAATTGTCGTTCTATCGGTCATATAACCATAATATGGCTAATAATATGAGTTAGATTGATAATAATAAGAGTAATGAGTGTAGTAATTGTCGTTCTATCAATCATATAAGCATAATATGGCTAATAATATGAGTTAGATCGATAAGAATAAGAGTAATAAGTGTAGTAATTGTCGTTCTATCGATCATATCTGCGTAATATGTCTAATAATATGAGTTAGATTGATAACAGTGAGTGCAATAAGTATAGTAATTGTCGTTCTATCGATCATATAAGCATAATGTGGCTAATAATATGAGTTAGATTGATAATAATAAGAGTAATAAGTATAGTAATTGCCATTCTATCGATCATATAAGCATAATACGGCTAATAATATGAGTTAGATTGATAATAATAAGAGTAATGAGTATAGTAATTGTCGTACTATCGATCATATAAGCATAATATGGCTAATAATCTGAGTTAGATTGATAGTAATAAGAGTAATAAGTATAGTAATTGTCGTTCTATCGATCATATAAGCACAATATGGCTAATGATATGAGTTAGACTGATAATAATGAGAGTAATGAGTATAGTAATTGTCGTACTATCGATCATATAAGCATAATACGGCTAATAATATGAGTTAGATTGATAATAATAAGAGTAATGAGTATAGTAATTGTCGTACTATCGATCATATAAGCGTAATATGGCTAATAATCTGAGTTAGATTGATAGCAGTGAGTGCAATAAGTATAGTAATTGTCGTTCTATCGATCATATAAGCATAATGTGGCTAATAATATGAGTTAGATTGATAATAGTGAGTGTAATAGGTATGGTAATTGTCGTTCTGTCGATCATATAAGCACAAAATGCCTAATAATATGAGTTAGATTGATAATAATAAGAGTAATAAGTATAGCAATTGTCGTCGTATCGATCATATAAGCATAATATTACTAATAATATGAGTTAGATTGATAATAATAAGAGTAATAAGTATAGTAATTGTCGTTCTATCGATCATATAAGCATAATATGGCTAATAATATGAGTTAGATTGATAATAATAAGAGTAATAAGTATAGTAATTGTCGTGCTATCGATCATATAAGCATAATATGCCTAATAATCTGAGTTAGATTGATAACAGTGAGTGCAATAAGTATAGTAATTGTCGTTCTATCGATCATATAAGCATAATGTGGCTAATAATATGAGTTAGATTGATAACAGTGAGTGTAATAAGTACAGTAATTGTCGTTCTATCGATCATATATGAATAATATGGCTAATAACATGAGTCAGATAGATAATAATAAGAGTAATAAGTATAGTAATTTTCGTTCTATCGATCATATATGCACAATATGGCTAATGAGATAAGTTAGATTGATAATAATAAGAGTAGGAAGTATAGTAATTGTCGTTCTATCGATCATATAAGCATAATATGGCTAATAATATGAGTTAGATTGATAATAATAAGAGTAATAAGTATAGTAATTGTCGTTCTATCGAACCTATCTGCATAATATGGCTAATAATATGAGTCAGATTGATAATAGTGAGTGTAATAAGTATAGTAATTGTCGTTCTATCGATCATATAAGCACAATATGGCTAATAATATGAGTTAGATTGATAATAATAAGAGTAATGAGTACAGTAATTGTCGTAGTCTCGATTATATCTGCATAATATGGCTAATAATATGAGTTAGATTGATAATAATAAGAGTAATGAGTATAGTAATTGTCGTACTATCGATCATATAAGCATAATATGGCTAATAATCTGAGTTAGATTGATAATAATAAGAATAATGAGTATAGTAATTGTCGTTCTATCAATCATATAAGAATAATATGGCTAATAATATGAGTTAGATTGATAATAATAAGAGTAATAAGTATAGTAATTGTCGTTCTATCGATCATATCTGCGTAATATGGCTAATAATATGAGTTAGATTGATAATAGTGAGTGTAATAAGTATAGTAATTGTCGTACTCTCGATCATATCTGCATAATATGGCTAATAATATGAGCTAGATTGATAATAATAAGAGTAATAAGTACAGTAATTGTCGTTATATCGATCATATAACCATAATATGGCTAATAATATGAGTTAGATTGATAATAATAAGAGAAATGAGTATAGTAATTGTCGTACTATCGATCATATAAGCATAATATGGCTAATAATATGAGTTAGATTGATAACAGTGAGTGTAATAAGTACAGTAATTGTCGTTCTATTGATCATATAAGCACAATATGGCTAATAATATGAGTTAGATTGATAATAATAAGAGTAATAAGTATAGTAATTGTCGTTGTATCGATCATATACCCATAATATGGCAAATAATATGAGTTAGATTGATAATAGTGAGTGTAATTAGTATAGCAATTGTCGTTCTATCGATTATATAAGCATAATATGGCTAATAATATGCGTTAGACTGATAATAGTAAGAGTAATAAGTGTAGTAATTGTCGTTCTATCGATCATATAAGCACAATGTGGCTAATAATATGAGTTAGATTGATAATAATAAGAGTAATGAGTATATTAATTGCCGTTCTATCGATCATATAAGCACAATATGGCTAATAATAAGAGTTAGATTGATAATAATAAGAGTAATAAGTATAGTAGTTGTCGTCCTACCGATCATATCTGCATAATATGGTTAATAATATGAGTTAGATTGATAATAATAAGAGTAATAAGTATAGTAATTGTCGTTCTATCGATCATATAAGCACAATATGGCTAATAATATAAGTTAGATTGATAATAATAAGAGTAAGAAGTATAGTAATTGTCGTTGTATCGATCATATAAGCGTAATATGGCTAATAATATGAGTTAGATTGATAGCAGTGAGAGTAATAAGTACAGTAATTGTCGTTCTATCGATCATATATGCGTAATATGGCAAATAACATGAGTTAGATTGATAATAATAAGAGTAATAAGTATAGTAATTGTCGTTCCATCGAACCTATCTGCATAATATGGTTAATAATATGAGTTAGATTGATAATAGTGAGTGTAATAAGTGTAGTAATTGTCGTTTTATCGATCGTATAAGCATAATACGGCTAATAATATGAGTTAGATTGATAATAATAAGAGAAATGAGTATAGTAATTGTCGTACTATCGATCATATAAGCATAATATGGCTAACAATATGAGTTAGATTGATAATAATAAGAGTAATGAGAATAGTAATTGTTCTTCTATCGATCATATAAGCATAATGTGGCTAATAATATGAGTTAGATTAATAATAATAAGAGTAATAAGTATAGTAATTGTCGTTCTATCGATCATATAAGCATAATATGGCTAATAATATGAGTTAGATTGATAATAATAAGAGTAATAAGTATAGTAATTGTCGTTCTATCGATCATATAAGCATAATGTGGCTAATAATATGAGTTAGATTGATAATAGTGAGTGTAATATGTATAGTAATTGTCGTCCTATCGATCATATAAGCATAATACGGCTAATAATATGAGTTAGATTGATAATAATAAGAGTAATGAGTATAGTAATTGTCGTACTATCGATCATATAAGCATAATATGGCTAATAATCTGAGTTAGATTGATAGCAGTGAGTGCAATAAGTATAGTAATTGTCGTTCTATCGATCATATAAGCATAATGTGGCTAATAATATGAGTTAGATTGATAATAGTGAGTGTAATAGGTATGGTAATTGTCGTTCTGTCGATCATATAAGCACAAAATGCATAATAATATGAGTTAGATTGATAATAATAAGAGTAATAAGTATAGCAATTGTCGTTCTATCGATCATATAAGCATAATATTACTAATAATATGAGTTAGATTGATAATAATAAGAGTAATAAGTATAGTAATTGTCGTTCTATCGAACCTATCTGCATAATATGGTAAATAATATGAGTTATATTGATAATAGTGAGTGTAATAAGTGTAGTAATTGTGGTGTTATCGACCGTATAAGCATAATATGGCTAATAATATGAGTTAGATTGATAATAATAGGAGTAATAAGTATAGTAATTGTCGTTCTATCGATCATATCTGCATAATATGGTTAATAATATGAGTTAGATTGATAATAATAAGAGTAATGAGTATAGTAATTGTCGTATTATCGATCATATAAGCATAATATGGCTAATAGTATGGGTTAGATTGATAATTATAAGAGTAATGAGTATAGTGATTGTCGTTCTATCGGTTATATAACCATGATATGGCTAATAATATGAGTTAGATTGATAATAATAAGAGTAATGAGTGTAGTAATTGTCGTTCTATCAATCATATACGCATAATATGGCTAATAATATGAGTTAGATTGATAATAATAAGAGTAATAAGTATAGTAATTGTCGTTCTATCGATCATATCTGCGTAATATGGCTAATAATATGAGTTAGATTGATAATAGTGAGTGTAATAAGTATAGTAATTGTCGTTCTATCGATCATATAAGCACAATATGGCTAATGATATGAGTTAGACTGATAATAATGAGAGTAATGAGTACAGTAATTGTCGTAGTCTCGATTATATCTGCATAATATGGCTAATAATATGAGTTAGATTGATAATAATAAGAGTAATAAGTATAGTAATTGTCGTTCTATCGGTCATATAACCATAATATGGCTAATAATATGAGTTAGATTGATAATAATAAGAGTAATGAGTGTAGTAATTGTCGTTCTATCAATCATATAAGCATAATATGGCTAATAATATGAGTTAGATTGATAAGAATAAGAGTAATAAGTATAGTAATTGTCGTACTCTCGATCATATCTGCATAATATGGCTAATAATATGAGCTAGATTGGAAATAATAAGAGTAATAAGTACAGTAATTGTCGTTCTATCGATCATATAAGCATAATATTGCCAATAATATGAGTTAGATTGATAATAACAAGAGTAATGAGTATAGTAATTGTCGTGCTATCGATCATATAAGCATAATATGCCTAATAATCTGAGTTATATTGATAACAGTGAGTGCAATAAGTATAGTAATTGTCGTTCTATCGATCATATAAGCATAATGTGGCTAATAATATGAGTTAGATTGATAACAGTGAGTGTAATAAGTACAGTAATTGTCGTTCTATCGATCATATATGAATAATATGGCTAATAACATGAGTCAGATAGATAATAATAAGAGTAATAAGTATAGTAATTTTCGTTCTATCGATCATATATGCACAATATGGCTAATAAGATAAGTTAGATTGATAATAATAAGAGTAGGAAGTATAGTAATTGTCGTTCTATCGATCATATAAGCATAATATGGCTAATAATATGAGTTAGATTGATAATAATAAGAGTAATAAGTATAGTAATTGTCGTTCTATCGAACCTATCTGCATAATATGGCTAATAATATGAGTCAGATTGATAATAGTGAGTGTAATAAGTATAGTAATTGTCGTTCTATCGATCATATAAGCACAATATGGCTAATAATATGAGTTAGATTGATAATAATAAGAGTAATGAGTATAGTAATTGTCGTTGTATCGATCATATAAGCGTAATATGGCTAATAATATGAGTTAGATTGATAGCAGTGAGAGTAATAAGTACAGTAATTGTCGTTCTATCGATCATATATGCGTAATATGGCAAATAACATGAGTTAGATTGATAATAATAAGAGTAATAAGTATAGTAATTGTCGTTCCATCGAACCTATCTGCATAATATGGTTAATAATATGAGTTAGATTGATAATAGTGAGTGTAATAAGTGTAGTAATTGTCGTTTTATCGATCGTATAAGCATAATACGGCTAATAATATGAGTTAGATTGATAATAATAAGAGAAATGAGTATAGTAATTGTCGTACTATCGATCATATAAGCATAATATGGCTAACAATATGAGTTAGATTGATAATAATAAGAGTAATGAGAATAGTAATTGTTCTTCTATCAATCATATAAGCATAATATGGCTAATAATATGAGTTAGATTGATAAGAATAAGAGTAATAAGTATAGTAATTGTCGTACTCTCGATCATATCTGCATAATATGGCTAATAATATGAGCTAGATTGGAAATAATAAGAGTAATAAGTACAGTAATTGTCGTTCTATCGATCATATAAGCATAATATTGCCAATAATATGAGTTAGATTGATAATAACAAGAGTAATGAGTATAGTAATTGTCGTGCTATCGATCATATAAGCATAATATGCCTAATAATCTGAGTTATATTGATAACAGTGAGTGCAATAAGTATAGTAATTGTCGTTCTATCGATCATATAAGCATAATGTGGCTAATAATATGAGTTAGATTGATAACAGTGAGTGTAATAAGTACAGTAATTGTCGTTCTATCGATCATATATGAATAATATGGCTAATAACATGAGTCAGATAGATAATAATAAGAGTAATAAGTATAGTAATTTTCGTTCTATCGATCATATATGCACAATATGGCTAATAAGATAAGTTAGATTGATAATAATAAGAGTAGGAAGTATAGTAATTGTCGTTCTATCGATCATATAAGCATAATATGGCTAATAATATGAGTTAGATTGATAATAATAAGAGTAATAAGTATAGTAATTGTCGTTCTATCGAACCTATCTGCATAATATGGCTAATAATATGAGTCAGATTGATAATAGTGAGTGTAATAAGTATAGTAATTGTCGTTCTATCGATCATATAAGCACAATATGGCTAATAATATGAGTTAGATTGATAATAATAAGAGTAATGAGTATAGTAATTGTCGTTGTATCGATCATATAAGCGTAATATGGCTAATAATATGAGTTAGATTGATAGCAGTGAGAGTAATAAGTACAGTAATTGTCGTTCTATCGATCATATATGCGTAATATGGCAAATAACATGAGTTAGATTGATAATAATAAGAGTAATAAGTATAGTAATTGTCGTTCCATCGAACCTATCTGCATAATATGGTTAATAATATGAGTTAGATTGATAATAGTGAGTGTAATAAGTGTAGTAATTGTCGTTTTATCGATCGTATAAGCATAATACGGCTAATAATATGAGTTAGATTGATAATAATAAGAGAAATGAGTATAGTAATTGTCGTACTATCGATCATATAAGCATAATATGGCTAACAATATGAGTTAGATTGATAATAATAAGAGTAATGAGAATAGTAATTGTTCTTCTATCGATCATATAAGCATAATGTGGCTAATAATATGAGTTAGATTAATAATAATAAGAGTAATAAGTATAGTAATTGTCGTTCTATCGATCATATAAGCATAATATGGCTAATAATATGAGTTAGATTGATAATAATAAGAGTAATAAGTATAGTAATTGTCGTTCTATCGATCATATAAGCATAATGTGGCTAATAATATGAGTTAGATTGATAATAGTGAGTGTAATATGTATAGTAATTGTCGTCCTATCGATCATATAAGCATAATACGGCTAATAATATGAGTTAGATTGATAATAATAAGAGTAATGAGTATAGTAATTGTCGTACTATCGATCATATAAGCATAATATGGCTAATAATCTGAGTTAGATTGATAGCAGTGAGTGCAATAAGTATAGTAATTGTCGTTCTATCGATCATATAAGCATAATGTGGCTAATAATATGAGTTAGATTGATAATAGTGAGTGTAATAGGTATGGTAATTGTCGTTCTGTCGATCATATAAGCACAAAATGCATAATAATATGAGTTAGATTGATAATAATAAGAGTAATAAGTATAGCAATTGTCGTTCTATCGATCATATAAGCATAATATTACTAATAATATGAGTTAGATTGATAATAATAAGAGTAATAAGTATAGTAATTGTCGTTCTATCGAACCTATCTGCATAATATGGTAAATAATATGAGTTATATTGATAATAGTGAGTGTAATAAGTGTAGTAATTGTGGTGTTATCGACCGTATAAGCATAATATGGCTAATAATATGAGTTAGATTGATAATAATAGGAGTAATAAGTATAGTAATTGTCGTTCTATCGATCATATCTGCATAATATGGTTAATAATATGAGTTAGATTGATAATAATAAGAGTAATGAGTATAGTAATTGTCGTATTATCGATCATATAAGCATAATATGGCTAATAGTATGGGTTAGATTGATAATTATAAGAGTAATGAGTATAGTGATTGTCGTTCTATCGGTTATATAACCATGATATGGCTAATAATATGAGTTAGATTGATAATAATAAGAGTAATGAGTGTAGTAATTGTCGTTCTATCAATCATATAAGCATAATATGGCTAATAATATGAGTTAGATTGATAATAATAAGAGTAATAAGTATAGTAATTGTCGTTCTATCGATCATATCTGCGTAATATGGCTAATAATATGAGTTAGATTGATAATAGTGAGTGTAATAAGTATAGTAATTGTCGTTCTATCGATCATATAAGCACAATATGGCTAATGATATGAGTTAGACTGATAATAATGAGAGTAATGAGTACAGTAATTGTCGTAGTCTCGATTATATCTGCATAATATGGCTAATAATATGAGTTAGATTGATAATAATAAGAGTAATAAGTATAGTAATTGTCGTTCTATCGGTCATATAACCATAATATGGCTAATAATATGAGTTAGATTGATAATAATAAGAGTAATGAGTGTAGTAATTGTCGTTCTATCAATCATATAAGCATAATATGGCTAATAATATGAGTTAGATTGATAAGAATAAGAGTAATAAGTATAGTAATTGTCGTACTCTCGATCATATCTGCATAATATGGCTAATAATATGAGCTAGATTGGAAATAATAAGAGTAATAAGTACAGTAATTGTCGTTCTATCGATCATATAAGCATAATATTGCCAATAATATGAGTTAGATTGATAATAACAAGAGTAATGAGTATAGTAATTGTCGTGCTATCGATCATATAAGCATAATATGCCTAATAATCTGAGTTAGATTGATAACAGTGAGTGCAATAAGTATAGTAATTGTCGTTCTATCGATCATATAAGCATAATGTGGCTAATAATATGAGTTAGATTGATAACAGTGAGTGTAATAAGTACAGTAATTGTCGTTCTATCGATCATATATGAATAATATGGCTAATAACATGAGTCAGATAGATAATAATAAGAGTAATAAGTATAGTAATTTTCGTTCTATCGATCATATATGCACAATATGGCTAATAAGATAAGTTAGATTGATAATAATAAGAGTAGGAAGTATAGTAATTGTCGTTCTATCGATCATATAAGCATAATATGGCTAATAATATGAGTTAGATTGATAATAATAAGAGTAATAAGTATAGTAATTGTCGTTCTATCGAACCTATCTGCATAATATGGCTAATAATATGAGTCAGATTGATAATAGTGAGTGTAATAAGTATAGTAATTGTCGTTCTATCGATCATATAAGCACAATATGGCTAATAATATGAGTTAGATTGATAATAATAAGAGTAATGAGTACAGTAATTGTCGTAGTCTCGATTATATCTGCATAATATGGCTAATAATATGAGTTAGATTGATAATAATAAGAGAAATGAGTATAGTAATTGTCGTACTATCGATCATATAAGCATAATATGGCTAATAATATGAGTTAGATTGATAACAGTGAGTGTAATAAGTACAGTAATTGTCGTTCTATTGATCATATAAGCACAATATGGCTAATAATATGAGTTAGATTGATAATAATAAGAGTAATAAGTATAGTAATTGTCGTTGTATCGATCATATACCCATAATATGGCAAATAATATGAGTTAGATTGATAATAGTGAGTGTAATTAGTATAGCAATTGTCGTTCTATCGATTATATAAGCACAATATGGCTAATAATATGAGTTAGATTGATAATAATAAGAGTAATGAGTACAGTAATTGTCGTAGTCTCGATTATATCTGCATAATATGGCTAATAATATGAGTTAGATTGATAATAATAAGAGTAATGAGTATAGTAATTGTCGTACTATCGATCATATAAGCATAATATGGCTAATAATCTGAGTTAGATTGGTAATAATAAGAGTAATAAGTATAGTAATTGTCGTTCTATCGATCATATAAGCATAATAAGGCTAATAATATGAGTTAGATTGATAATAATAAGAATAATGAGTATAGTAATTGTCGTTCTATCGATCATATCTGCGTAATATGGCTAATAATATGAGTTAGATTGATAATAGTGAGTGTAATAAGTATAGTAATTGTCGTACTCTCGATCATATCTGCATAATATGGCTAATAATATGAGCTAGATTGATAATAATAAGAGTAATAAGTACAGTAATTGTCGTTATATCGATCATATAACCATAATATGGCTAATAATATGAGTTAGATTGATAATAATAAGAGAAATGAGTATAGTAATTGTCGTACTATCGATCATATAAGCATAATATGGCTAATAATATGAGTTAGATTGATAACAGTGAGTGTAATAAGTACAGTAATTGTCGTTCTATTGATCATATAAGCACAATATGGCTAATAATATGAGTTAGATTGATAATAATAAGAGTAATAAGTATAGTAATTGTCGTTGTATCGATCATATACCCATAATATGGCAAATAATATGAGTTAGATTGATAATAGTGAGTGTAATTAGTATAGCAATTGTCGTTCTATCGATTATATAAGCATAATATGGCTAATAATATGCGTTAGACTGATAATAATAAGAGTAATAAGTGTAGTAATTGTCGTTCTATCGATCATATAAGCACAATGTGGCTAATAATATGAGTTAGATTGATAATAATAAGAGTAATGAGTATATTAATTGCCGTTCTATCGATCATATAAGCACAATATGGCTAATAATAAGAGTTAGATTGATAATAATAAGAGTAATAAGTATAGTAATTGTCGTCCTACCGATCATATCTGCATAATATGGTTAATAATATGAGTTAGATTGATAATAATAAGAGTAATAAGTATAGTAATTGTCGTTCTATCGATCATATAAGCACAATATGGCTAATAATATAAGTTAGATTGATAATAATAAGAGTAAGAAGTATAGTAATTGTCGTTGTATCGATCATATAAGCGTAATATGGCTAATAATATGAGTTAGATTGATAGCAGTGAGAGTAATAAGTACAGTAATTGTCGTTCTATCGATCATATATGCATAATATGGCAAATAACATGAGTTAGATTGATAATAATAAGAGTAATAAGTATAGTAATTGTCGTTCCATCGAACCTATCTGCATAATATGGTTAATAATATGAGTTAGATTGATAATAGTGGGTGTAATAAGTGTAGTAATTGTCGTTTTATCGATCGTATAAGCATAATACGGCTAATAATATGAGTTAGATTGATAATAATAAGAGAAATGAGTATAGTAATTGTCGTACTATCGATCATATAAGCATAATATGGCTAACAATATGAGTTAGATTGATAATAATAAGAGTAATGAGTATAGTAATTGTCGTACTATCGATCATATAAGCGTAATATGGCTAATAATCTGAGTTAGATTGATAGCAGTGAGTGCAATAAGTATAGTAATTGTCGTTCTATCGATCATATAAGCATAATGTGGCTAATAATATGAGTTAGATTGATAATAGTGAGTGTAATAGGTATGGTAATTGTCGTTCTGTCGATCATATAAGCACAAAATGCCTAATAATATGAGTTAGATTGATAATAATAAGAGTAATAAGTATAGCAATTGTCGTTCTATCGATCATATAAGCATAATATTACTAATAATATGAGTTAGATTGATAATAACAAGAGTAATAAGTATAGTAATTGTCGTTCTATCGATCATATAAGCATAATATGGCTAATAATATGAGTTAGATTGAGAATAATAAGAGTAATAAGTATAGTAATTGTCGTTCTATCGATCATATAAGCATAATATGGCTAATAATATGAGTTAGATTGATAATAATAAGAGTAATAAGTATAGTAATTGTCGTTCTATCGATCATATCTGCATAATATGGTTAATAATATGAGTTAGATTGATAATAGTGAGTGTAATATGTATAGTAATTGTCGTTCTATCGATCATATAAGCACAATATGGCTAATAATATGAGTTAGATTGATAATAATAAGAGTAATAAGTATAGTAATTGTCGTCCTACCGATCATATCTGCATAATATGGTTAATAATATGAGTTAGATTGATAATAATAAGAGTAATAAGTATATTAGTTGTCGTTCTATCGATCATATAAGCATAATAAGGCTAATAATATGAGATAGATTGATAATATTAAGAGTAATAAGTATAGTAATTGTCGTCCTACCGATCATATCTGCATAATATGGTTAATAATATGAGTTAGATTGATAATAATAAGAGTAATAAGTATAGTAATTGTCGTACTATCGATCATATAAGCATAATATGGCTAATAAGATAAGTTAGATTGATAATAATAAGAGTAGGAAGTATAGTAATTGTCGTTCTATCGATCATATAAGCATAATATGGCTAATAATATGAGTTAGATTGATAATAATAAGAGTAATAAGTATAGTAATTGTCGTTCTATCGAACCTATCTGCATAATATGGCTAATAATATGAGTCAGATTGATAATAGCGAGTGTAATAAGTATAGTAATTGTCGTTCTATCGATCATATAAGCACAATATGGCTAATAATATGAGTTAGATTGATAATAATAAGAGTAATGAGTACAGTAATTGTCGTAGTCTCGATTATATCTGCATAATATGGCTAATAATATGAGTTAGATTGATAATAATAAGAGTAATATGTATAGTAATTGTCGTTCTATCGGTCATATAACCATAATATGGCTAATAATATGAGTTAGATTGATAATAATAAGAGTAATGAGTGTAGTAATTGTCGTTCTATCAGTCATATAAGCATAATAAGGCTAATAATATGAGTTAGATTGATAAGAATAAGAGTAATAAGTGTAGTAATTGTCGTTCTATCGATCATATCTGCGTAATATGTCTAATAATATGAGTTAGATTGATAACAGTTAGTGCAATAGGTATAGTAATTGTCGTTCTATCGATCATATAAGCATAATGTGGCTAATAATATGAGTTACATTGATAATAATAAGAGTAATAAGTATAGTAATTGCCATTCTATCGATCATATAAGCATAATACGGCTAATAATATGAGTTAGATTGATAATAATAAGAGTAATGAGTATAGTTATTGTCGTACTATCGATCATATAAGCATAATATGGCTAATAATCTGAGTTAGATTGGTAATAATAAGAGTAATAAGTATAGTAATTGTCGTTCTATCGATCATATAAGCATAATAAGGCTAATAATATGAGTTAGATTGATAATAATAAGAATAATGAGTATAGTAATTGTCGTTCTATCAATCATATAAGAATAATATGGCTAATAATATGAGTCAGATTGATAATAATAAGAGTAATAAGTATAGTAATTGTCGTTCTATCGATCATATCTGCGTAATATGGCTAATAATATGAGTTAGATTGATAATAGTGAGTGTAATAAGTATAGTAATTGTCGTACTCTCGATCATATCTGCATAATATGGCTAATAATATGAGCTAGATTGATAATAATAAGAGTAATAAGTACAGTAATTGTCGTTATATCGATCATATAACCATAATATGGCTAATAATATGAGTTAGATTGATAATAATAAGAGAAATGAGTATAGTAATTGTGGTACTATCGATCATATAAGCATAATATGGCTAATAATATGAGTTAGATTGATAATAGCAAGAGAAATGCGTGTAGTAATTGTCGTACTATCGATCATATAAGCATAATATGGCTAATAATCTGAGTTCGATTGATAATAGTGAGTGTAATATGTATAGTAATTGTCGTTCTATCGATCATATAAGCACAATATGGCTAATAATATGAGTTAGATTGATAATAATAAGAGTAATAAGTATAGTAATTGTCGTCCTACCGATCATATCTGCATAATATGGTTAATAATATGAGTTAGATTGATAATAATAAGAGTAATAAGTATAGTAGTTGTCGTTCTATCGATCATATAAGCATAATAAGGCTAATAATATGAGTTAGATTGATAATAGTAAGAGTAATAAGTATAGTAATTGTCGTTCTATCGATCATATAAGCACAATATGGCTAATAATATAAGTTAGATTGATAATAATAAGGGTAAGAAGTATAGTAATTGCCGTTCTATCGATCATATAAGCATAATATTGCTAATAATATGAGTTAGATTGATAATAATAAGAGTAATGAGTATAGTAATTGTCGTTCTATCGATCATATAAGCATAATATGCCTAATAATCTGAGTTAGATTGATAACAGTGAGTGCAATAAGTATAGTAATTGTCGTTCTATCGATCATATAAGCATAATGTGGCTAATAATATGAGTTAGATTGATAACAGTGAGTGTAATAAGTACAGTAATTGTCGTTCTATTGATCATATAAGCACAATATGGCTAATAATATGAGTTAGATTGATAATAATAAGAGTAATAAGTATAGTAATTGTCGTTGTATCGATCATATAAGAATAATATGGCTAATAATATGAGTTAGATTGATAATAATAAGAGTAATAAGTATAGTAGTTGTCGTTCTATCGATCATATAAGCATAATAAGGCTAATAATATGAGTTAGATTGATAATAATAAGAGTAATAAGTATAGTAATTGTCGTTCTATCGATCATATAAGCACAATATGGCTAATAATATAAGTTAGATTGATAATAATAAGGGTAAGAAGTATAGTAATTGTCGTTCTATCGCTCATATAAGCATAATATTACTAATAATATGAAGTAGATTGATAA